>NC_140612.1:6372788-6972788 GCF_057381915.1 Diplotaxodon limnothrissa | reverse complement strand
AGCAACTCATTTTGGCCTTTGCTCCCAACCAAAAAGCTAGCAAAAACAAAACACAACAATGGATGAACTGCTTAAAACTGGTCATCTGAAGCAAGTCAGTCCCTTTAGAAGTGTTAAAATTTCCAAATAATCAACATGGTCAATGGACAGGTTCTTGTGTATATACCGTACTTTCTGGACAATAGAGCGCACCTGTATATAAGCCGCATCCGCTCTATTTTTAAAAAATTTAAAAAAAAAAGATATACAAGCCGCACCCAGCTATAAGCCGCAGATATCTATGATGAAAAAATAGATATTTACTGCATGTACAGAACAATCTTGTAGTGCAAATGTACAAGTATGTACCTGAACAGATTCTTTCCGAACAATGCCTTTTAACACGGCAGCAACTTTGCTGATTAAAACGTAACAGAACCAAGAGAAAATAACCGCTATTTACCTCCATTTTTCCTGTATTTGAAACCACATGTCACTTTAATCATCTTCGCTGAAACCCATGAAGTCGTCTTCTTCAGTGTCGGAGTTGAACAGGCTCAGAAGCGCTTCATCACATCTGTCTCCATCAGTCTCGCTCTCCGTGTCACTGTCATCCTCCGGTGAAGTTGGCTCTGAAGGTGCGCCGCTCTCTTCGCGCAGCAGTCCAGCCTTTCGGAACCCATTGGTGATGGTGGATTCTTTCACAGCACTCCACGCTGTTAGGATCCACTGACAGACATCAGAAAAGGATGCTTTTCGCATGCGGCCAGTTTTTGTGAATGACTTTTCACCGCTTGTCATCCAAGTCTCCCACTCAACCCGTAGTGCAGCTTTAAATGCCCGATTTACACTGATGTCAAGTGGCTGCAAAAACTTTGTTGTACCTCCAGGAATCACAGCTGGAATGGAGTTTGTTTTCTTGATCGCTGCTTTCACAGAATCTGTGATGTGGGCCCTCATGCTATCCAAAACAAGCAGTGCTTTTTTCCGGTGAAAAAATCCTCCCGGGCGCTTCCCATAGCACTCCGTTAACCATTCCTTCATTAGACCTTCTATCATCCACCCTTTGGTGTTAACTTTGACCACTATGCCTTTCGGGAGTTGTTCTTTCGGCATAGTTATGCGCTTAAAAATCACCATTGGTTGAAGTTTTTGTCCGGATGCCGTGCATGCCAGAACGCAGGTGAAGTGCGTCCTCTCATGGCCTGTTGTTTTCAACAACACGGATGATGCACCTGTCTTGTTAACGGTCCTGGTCAGAGGCAGATCAAATGTTAAAGGTACTTCATCCATATTGATTATGTCGTCTGGTCCGATGGAGTTTTCTTGTATCTTTTTTTCAACGAATTTGTGGAAGTTTTCAACTTTTTCCTGATAGTCAGGGGGGAGTTGCTGACAGAGAGTGGTCTGTGCCCTGACGGACAGGTTTTTACGTTTCATAAATCTGAAACACCATGACGGCCCACCTTTGAAATCTTTAATATTCATTTCGCGGGCGATTGTTTTGGCTTTCAGTCGGATCTGTACAGTGGATACACCTCGGCCACCTGCTCTCAGTGTCTTCACCCATTCCTCCAGGACATTTTCAAGTTCAGGCCACCTGCTTTTATGTCCTCTGAAAGCTTTTCTCGACTTTTGGCATTGCATGAGCTCTTCCCGCTGCCGCCTCCAACGTCTCACCATAGACTCATTGACGCTAAGCTTGCGTGCAGCAGCGCGGTTTCCCTCCTGGATAGCAAGATCGATGGCCTTCAACTTAAAACTTGCATCATACGAACTTCTTTGTGTGGTTTCCATGATGAAGGGGCGAGGATTTGAAAATAATTACCAGTTGGTAATTTGTTGTGCGTGTTCTATCTGCTAAAGAAAAAGTAGTGTATTCTTCTTTGCATTGATTTTTCATCTATCTTGTTTTTTATTCTAATTCTGGTTAGAGTCCCCCTAGTGGTGGAAGAAAAATCCACAGAATAGCCGCACCTTTGTATAAGCCTCATGGCTCAAAACCTAGGGAAAAAGTAGCGGCTTATGGTCCAGAAAGTACGGTAAGTCAAAACACTTCATCACGACCCATTCACCCAAGCACTTTTTTTCTATTTCTAAGTGCTTTCTATCTAATGTTCACCCAAGCACTCACGCAGTGAAGGCATTAGGAACAGCTCTGAGTTTAGTATCTTGCCGAAGGATACTTTGGCACACAGACTGGAGCAGCCAGGGACTGAACAATCAACCTTCCAATAAGCAGATGACCTGCTCCACCTCCTGAGCCCATGACCCCAATGGAAAACAAGCATTCTTCCAGCCTAGTTCAAAGTAAAACCATATAAGAGGTGATTTTGTTTGTAACTCACCCTTTTGGATTGTGTAAAGAGTAAAAATTAGGAACGTGGATGCATCTTAATGCTGTCTGCTTGCCCTCACCTGTGTAACTTTAACTTTAGCTTTAGCTTTAAAATCACCATCCAGCAGTGTTTATATGTACGCGACATGGGACTTATTCACCTCTTCTGATGTTTTATAAACATCAGCTGCAACTTTACAGTAACCATCAAAATAGGTTCTTAGATGGTAGCATTATCGCTCATTTAACAGCTACTTAGCTATCAGTTTACCATTTATTAATGATGTTTGCTATAGTAAAAACACCCTGTCATTTGCAGTCTGCAGGCTCTCAAACATATTAATAGATTAGCTTGGGTCTAATATTTCATGTCATTGTAAATTAAATAATGGTTCAGAAAAATAATTGGAAGATATTGCTCGGGGCGTTTAGGAGGCAGTGGGCATTTATCTTTGTTTGGCATTTTATAAGCTGACTGATCTATCAATTAGCTTCTTGCTGTTCAGCCCGATTAAAATGTGGTTAATGTGACACTGCAGCTATTTTTGGCGATAACTCATTCAAGTGTGTTTGATTTCTGCCCCTTGCGATTTGAAATTCAGCTTTTTTTGATTCTTATGTTCCCCTCGCTTCTTCGCTTCTTACCAAGTGTGAAGATCCGGTAAAGCTGCCGAACACTGTGCCCATCCCCCAAAGTCTAATAAGTTTTTATTAGTTTGCAGTGCTGTTATTTTGTAGTTACTTTTTCAACCTTAACAGACAGGTTGACATCCAGCGCATGTATTTCCCAGGTCAGTTGTCCAAAGCTGGGGGGGTTGGGGGTCACGCTTTTGTTGCCACACATGTGATAGGAGGAAAAAAAGGAGCTGAGGCAGAAAGCAGAAACAAGTCATAGGAATCAAAGCCATGCTTGCACTCATCACTCTGAAGCTAAGAGAGGAGAGGCAGGAACAAACATGGCTTTATTCCATTTACTGAAGAAAGAGATAAAGGTGGTGTGTGTGTGTGTGTGTGTGTGTGTGTGTGTGTGTGTGTGTGTGTGTGTGTGTGTGTGTGTGTGTGTGTGTGTGTGTATGTACAGCTATGGCCCTTTGAAGTGCTAGGGAATCCCACTGAGGTGACCAGCTCCCAGAATCCTTTGTCCGGCCTGTTTCCTGTAAGTGGTTTCATATGATCAGAAGCTTTCTGCTGCCCTCTGACAAACAGAAACCATGGAGAACATAATTCAATTCAATTCGTTTCAATTCAATTCAATTCAATTCAATTTTATTTATATAGCGCCAAATCACAACAAAAGTTGCCTCAAGGCGACATAGTTGTCAAACGTAAATGAACTGTGGGTCACTGCTGGCACTGTCATCTCAATGGATGGTTCAAGCAGTACAAAAAACAAACAGGAAATGTTTTCGAAAATTCTGTGTGTTTTTTTTTCATGTTAATATACGGGCCGCAAATAGGGGTGACGTGGGCCGCAAGTGGCCCCCGGGCCTTGAGTCTGATCTACAATATACACCTATGGTTATAATACAGCAGGTACTGTATTATAAAGCAATGACCTTAATTGACAACTGCTTTTCAACTAAGAACTGAAGCCCCGGCAGCACCAGCACATTTGTCCCTGTATCACAGCGTAATGAGCTGTGGTTTTACAGACATATTTATGGTAACTATGGAGATAAAAAAAATATATCATATGTTCAATAAGACCCTCCCCTGGATTATGGATTTAAAATTGATTTCATATCCTGCTTTATTTTTTTTCACCTATTTAGACTTTTCTTCTGCACTCGTGGATCCCGGGAATGACTTTAAATATATTCCAAATAAAATGAAATCATTAGTGGGAGATCAAGAGATTTTGCCAATTTGAATTATCTTGATCTTTGGCAGTACAATGTAATGTGGGGCAAAACTGTGCTCCTAGCCAGCACAGAGGGTTGCCTAAACACAGCCAGGATTTCACAGAACATGCATGGCCAGTTCTTTTCCCATTTGAGTGCCTTCTGCCTTCTGCTACTCCCCATATTGGAAAACAGGATTCAAGTAAGACTTCTTTTTTTTCAATTTTTATATTTGTGTGCTTCCTCACATCCATTTCCATCTTCTTTAATGTGCATCTTTTATAAACATCAGAACTGCCTCTGAGAACTGTGTGTGTGTGTGCTGTGAGTCAGTCAGCTAGCCAGCTAGCCTCTTGTTTTCGGGTCCTCTGCGCTGCCCAAACAAAGTCTGTGTTTCAAAATGAGCTCCCTTCAGGCCAAACTATTTTGTGTTTTCTCTATTTGGGTCTTCTGGCCGCGGCTGTGTGTGAGTGCGCAGTTGAATGACCCAGTGCCCATCTGTCCTTATCTGACTGTGGCACTACTTTTATAGCCTGTTACTGTCTTAAACTGTGGTTCGATTAGCAGCTACTAGATTATGGTTCCAGTGAAAACCTGACTGCACTTTAAGTGACTCATAAAAGTCAGTTTCACCTTTTCGATATCAACAGTTCTTGTCCCTTCCTACAGATCCCCGTGCAGGTATCTGTTTTATAGACATAAAAAGTGGTTGAATCCCAGCCCACAATTTTGTAAAGAGTTTCAAGTTCCATCCAGAGAGAAATTGAGTTCATCGTCTGGTGTAAATGTGCTGTTATTTTGCCATCTGTAACAGCGTTTGTCTGTATGTGTATCACTTTGAAATCTCCTCCCTTCGTCCTGCAGTGAACCTACGAACACACACATTTCATCTCACCAGAGTGCAGTTTGAGTCTATTTCAAGAAGATGGTAATTTGGGAAGCTCTGGAAACAAAACAATGCTGGAAGAGTAGTCTTTTTACTCTGTCTGCTCTCTCTCTCTTTTGGCTGACTAATGTGAGAGCAGAGACTGGAGGAGGCTGCTGTCTTTTACTTCAAATGGAGAAAAATACAGTATGTGGAGCACTGTGGGATTTATTAAACTTCAAAAGATGGAGCACAAAGTGTTTTCCGCAGCCTTCAAAATATGTATCTTTGCATTCACATTCTGGGTCCATCATGTGCAACTTTTGTTTCCACTAACCTTTAACCTCTGCACTTTGAGCTTGAACTTCCTGTGCTTTGTGACTGCACTTTCTGCTGTGTGTATTCTCGGGTGATTAATATGCGTGCCGGGTGTGCATGCTGTATGTACTCATGTGTTTATTTTCCAGCAGAACAGATCTATATTTATCCTGACAGTAATCAGACACTGCAAACAGTCAACTTTTCTTTTTTCTTTTTTTTGCTTTTACTGTCTGTTTCCTACTTCTGTCTATCTGGTTATGTGTGTGCAACTTTACCAGATTTGTCCTTTTCATGAAGTAAAACTAAGTGTTTGGTCTCATCTGGTACTGGGCCAGTAAATTTTGACCTGATGCTGCTGCTTAGGGTCTAATTTAGACTTCAAAACATTTTACTAAAAGCCAAAAATCTTAACGTCACAGTGGCCCTAGAGTAGGTTGCCAGATCACCAGGAGTAGGACTGGGCGATATGACCCAAAATTCATATCTCGATATTCTTTAGCTGGATGGCGATATACAATATATATCTCGATATTTTTAAAAGCCATAAAGTAAGAACAAACAGAGAGCTCTTAGTCAAATCTGTGTCCCAAATCTCACATAGGCACTTTTATTATCATACAGCGTAGATGTACAAGAAAAAATTACTCAGAAATAAATTATCAGCATTTATTAAGTAATAATGCTCCATAAATAAAATAAATGATGTTGTTTTTGTGCATAACAAAAAGCTCACAATTGTGCAGTCAAAAAAACTAAAAAGACACTGAGCATAAAAACAAAGACAGACAGATTTCGCTGCTCTGTTCTACTGCGTGACTGACAGCCTGGAGTTTGAAATCCTCTTTGTAACCGTGTCTCTTAACAGGTGCCATTTGTGGTCCTTATATGCACACAGTACGGTAATATTACATTGAAGCAGAATATACGTATCACTCCGCGAGGCTCCTCGGTAGCCGTTATGCTCCAACAATCCATCAAGCAGTCCAGCTTCGTAGCTTACCAAAGTCGTACCAAAACATTTTTTGAAAGGTTTCTGAGCGCTGTGTACCACATCAAATCAGTCAGTAAGCACAACCAGAATTCATACATAAGGCGCACTGTTAGCCCGGTTAGCTCCTTAATGCGTTGACGCTGTCCAGCCCCACGCACGGGGCGATGCGCGGTAACTCGTTAACAGAGATTTGCCCCGTTAATGCAGTTATGGCATTAACGTCACGCTGCAACACTAAAATAGTAATCTCCAAATGTTTTCTTTTTACCGACCAGCTCCTCTTTGATAGCTGCCGTGTCCATCTTGTCGTTGCCTGCAGGTGAAGCGATGGCAGAGGGGGAGTTCAGTGAAGGAGAGAGGCGAGGCCGAGTAATGCAGCGTAGAGACAAAAGTGGACGAAAGAGAGGCAAACTTGCGGCTCCACAAGTATAGTTATAACGTAACATAGACTATATCGATATAAACGATATTGTCACATCTCATATCTCGTATAAAAATATATCGATATATTTAAAAACTCGATATATCGCCCAGTCCTAACCAGGAGCATGAATTTGTTTTTAAAATGTAAAAACAAATCTGTTGGATACCTACAGATTTAGAAGAATACCCAACAATTAACAAAAGGCTCAATGAGCCTGCAGCCAAGGGGTCGGTAAACTGACAGCAGTGCTTGTTTCACCCTGCTCATCACAGTGTATATTGATTTAGAAATATATCCTAATGCCCTTTTAATAATATATTATAATGATTTCATCCATGCCACCCAACATGACTGATGCATGAAATGCATCCTTACGGGCATCTTTAAATGCTCGTATGTGAATGTTGCAGTCACATGACCGCGGCAGTGAATAATTAAGCAGGAATCCCAGAGCGGAAATGGTATCAATCCGTCTCTTTATGTGTATGTACGTGTGTGTGTGTGTGTGTGTGTGTGTGTGTGTGTGTGTGTGTGTGTGTGAGAGAGAGAGCGAGAGTAAAAGAGAATGAAAGTGACCTTGGGAATCCTCTTCTTGTAGGAAAAAGTGGAGGGGTGGGTGGATGGGGGTTTAAGGAGAGGAGTGGGAGGCAGATTTCATTTGATATCATTGCTTTGCTCAGGGAATACTCCCTCCTTCTTCTCTCATGCCGGCTATCTGTGTTTCATTCTTTGGTTTTATAGCAGAATAAAAGCTGCCCTTGGAATCAATGCCTTGGCTCTTCATATCCATTACATGGAATTCACACAGGATCTGCTTAGGGACCATGGAATAATTTTATGTTATTGACTATCAGAGTGTCTGACCTCTGCGAAACCTCAAGCAAGGATTAAGCTGAGACTAGGGCACCTTGTCTAGCCTGTTACGAGCTCCTCCCCACATGTGTATTATTGCTGTTTACACCAATTAGTTAAATATTTCAAGGAGACTTTAGAACTTTCCAAAATTTTTAATAAGTCAGAGTTATGTGTGGACTTCTGCCAGTCGTCCCACACACTGGTGTTAAGAAGGCACTGATCCATGTTCCCATTCTCATCATGTACCTGTGACAGGAAGATCAATTGGCTAGAAGCTAAGCCAGCCTGAACACAATTCATTTGGACTTCTCTGGGCTACAGGTGCACCGTGTGCTTATTGCTACACATTGACATACCTAAACAATAGCGCTGATTGTATGCCCAATTTTTTTTAATTCCAACCGAAATCATTATAAACAATCCAACAGCTTAAGAAAAGTTTAACTTGAAACCTGCTATTTTTAGAAAGAGGAGAAGTATACATGGCTGCACGGTGGTGCAGTAGTTTGCACTGTCACCTCACATCAGGAGGGCCCTGGCTTTGAATCTGTCAGCCACCACATGGGGCCTTTGCCTGCTTTGTATGTTCCCCATGTGTTTGTATAGGTTCTGGGTATTCCAGCTTTTTCCTCACCGAACAAACATGTTAGGCTTTCAGTAGTTCTAAAGTCATCATAGTATGAATGAAACGGTGGATTTATTTTAATAACATGGTCTGGTGTCTGCCTTGTAGTAGACAGGTGACCTGTGTGGAGTCTACCCTTCCTTTCGCACAAAAAGAACAGCGGGAATGGGCTCCAACCCAATAGATGAGTGATTAAGAAGCAAACATGTCCATGTATTTACATCAATACAGAAGACATGCACAGGAATAACACAGGCAGCAAGCTATTCAATAACTTACATGGTGCAATTGTTCATCTGACCATTTCATGAAAAAACATCTTCCTGAAACCAACTAAAATTTCAATAATTTCAACTTTTAACAAAATACTCGGCTCCAAACACTACTTATAGAATTAAATAGATGTGAATGATTTAACTGCTTGTATGTGGTAGAAGAGGAAACAAGCTGGGCTTTAAAGTACAAAAGACTATATGAGAAGGGAAAAAATGAAAAAAAAGATCAGAGAGAGGGGAAAGCAGCAGGCACAGAAGGAGACAGACCGAAGACAATAGGATTGGACTGACGGTGTGAGCTGACAGAGCCTGCAAGCTGTGGGTCAGAATGTTTCTTGTTTTCAATTTTTGTGTCTGCTGGAGGTTTTATTTAATATGATATCTTGGACCCTTTTTTTTTGCTTCTTATCTTTAAAAGCAAGGAACAATTTCATGTACAACCACCAACAGATCCACTTTTATGATCCATAAACACAGGTATTTTCATATCATTCAGGCTGATTAGACATTCATATAGGTTGAGATTGGAAAGACCAATGCTAATACAGTATGTAGTGGTCACTAGGTCTGTATTATTGAATACATCTCAGTAGACGGATTAAATTTTACCAAAAAATGTGATTGAAAAATCTGTGATTGAAATGAAATTTGAACTCTAACTTTGACCATTTCCCAACCCCGTGGAGCGTATTGGGCAAAAATCTATACAAACTGTGAGCAAAAATAAAAGTAAACACCCGATGACAGCAAAACTTTTGAAAAAACAAACTTCTGTGTTTGGCAGCACAGAAAGAATAAATCATTTGGCAACAGTTAAAGTGAAATGTGCGAAAGTCGTTCCAAAACACATTTCACTAGATCCAAAGCTATTTCTTCTTGTTTTCTATCCAGAAACAAACTCAGTTATAACAAAAAGGACAAACGCTAATTAACCCGGTGTTTTAAATGGCAAAAAAGTTTTGGAAAATAAAAAAGAAGCTTTGTGAGCTTTGTAAAAGAGTTTGAACTGATTATATTCAATTCAATTTTATTTATATAGCGCCAAATCACAACAAAAGTCGCCTCAAGGCGGGGTGAGAGAAGGAATATATATATTATTATATAATTCCACTTACATCTAAACACTTACTACTCAGTTATTATCCAACATGCATAAACAAAAACTCATTTTCAGGTGCTTCAGCATTAATCCAATTTCATAGTTTTTTCTTTGTTTCATGAGATGTGGAATAAGGACACAAAACCAGACAGGAATTGGTAAAACGATTTAGGTTGAACAAAAGTGCAAGAGGGCATTCATCCCTAAATTCAAAACTTAAAGAGAATGCAGGGAGAAACAAAGGCAAACAAACATACACCGGGACCATGATGAGGGGAAGGATGGGACTATTTATACACACGTGGTAATCAAAGAAGTGGAAACACCTGGAGGAACAAGACACAGGCGAGGTTAATCCCACAGGTGAAGACATTCAATGACAATGAGAAAAAAAAGAGGAAGTAAAACTAAATGTAAGATATGACAGGAAACTGACTACAAAAATGAAACAGGAAGTGAGTAACAATAACTGAAAACTGGGAAGAAGACACAGGGAAAAGGTAAGAGGATTAATTAAATAACAAATACAAAGTAGAAATAAAGTATAGACAGGACTTAAGGCTCGCGATGCTCAAGAGTAAGTAAAAATTGAAACTTAAACCCTAACAAAACTAAAAACCAAATGCAAACTCAAAACCTTGGGACCAGAGATATTGGACGTTCTGACAAATAGACCCCAGCAGGTCAGACTGGGCAACAACATTTCCTCGGTCATCATTCTGCCCCAAGGCTGTCTGTTGAACACCTTCCTCTATTCCTGCTCTCTCAAGTTTGCAGATGATACCATAGTGTGCTGGTATCATCTGCAATGAAGAAACAGCCTATAGGGGGATGTGGGGCACCTGGTTGTGTTGTACACTGACATGGACCTGCTCCTTAACACTTTTAAGACCAAAGAGCTTGTAGTGGACTACAGGAAAAAGGAAGGTGGTACAGACATGCCCGTTCACATCAATGGGTTGGCAGTTGCTTACCATCATCCACATCTCTGAGGACCTCACATGTTTCCCACATCTGGTGTTAGCAAAAGATTAAAGCTGTTGAAATAGACATTTAAAAAAAATCTTCCATTAACTGTTCAAACTACATGTTTTTGCAACTGCACATACTCCTCAATAGTACATTATATAGTTCATTGTTTTTGACGGGTTTATAAATGACTGCAGCATTACTGAAGTCAGACCTGATAAAGACTGATGGCTAATGAGGCACTAAAAGCTCATTTCTGTATTTTTTCTTTTATAGAATTGATGGTGTTTTTCTCACTTTTATACTTAAATGCAAAATGTATAGCTGGTGTATGGCTTCTTATTCCAGCTTTATCATTTCACTCTCTGTGCTTTTTGATAACCTCATCAATCATCCTGATCTTAATGTTGTTTCTTTCTTGTATTATGTAAATCTTTCTGCCACTGGGCTGATATTTGTTTGTGTTTTTCCAGGCTGTAACTAATATTCTTAAGGAATGAAGGAGTAAAGTTACACATCTGCTGTCCATCCATCATCACTTTTTGTCCCAAACTAAGATGACAGATGGCAGGCTGTTGCCTTCACCTTTTCTTTTTTAAAATCTTTTAATCTTCTAACATGCCTAAATATTAACACTTTAAACCAGAAATTTATACCATATCAACAAATACAAGATACGAGAAAGCTCTGATGCAGTTAGAACCCAGTGACCAGCACTTTATCTCAGTTTGGCAAGATGCAAAAATGATGGATCATGCCAAAGTCGGAACTCCGTGGAAAATCCATTTTCCCTTGAGAAAACATTTTCTTATTTGTATTATCATATTTCACGCTTTATGACACAATGTGACTGAAATGTTGTATTTTGAGATTTTTGATTTTGCTCGTGGCAAAGCAAAAACGGTCTGATGATTAAAATAGCTGGAGTTAACGAGGTGAGAAAAAATAGTACTGCAAAGCCAGAGTTAGGTGGTACAGAGCTCCAAAGTAGGTTTTTTTTTCTGCTCATTAGGATAAAGTAAGAAGAAGAGAGGAGTAAAACTTGAGTTGGTTTGCCTTAATGTTCTTCTTCTTTAGCCACTCCTTTGTTGCCTTGGTGGTATGTTTCAGGTCGTTGTCATCCTGAAAGACCAATCCATGACCCATTTTCAGTGTTGTGGCTGAGGAAAGGAAGTTTTCCATCCAAGATTTTACAGTGCACAGACCCAACCATTCACCTGTAGCAGAAAAACAGCCCCAAAGCATAATTTTTCCATCTCTGTTCTTGATTGTGGAGTTTGTGTACTTTGGGTCATACTCAACAATTCTGTTTGGCCTGTTTTTGATTGATTGCACCAGCAGCTGTCAGCTTCTCACCAAGTTTCTTGATGATAGCCTTGTAGCCCATTACGGCCTTGTGCAGGTCTGCAATCTTGTCCCTGACGTCCTTTGACAGTTCTTTGGTTTTACCCATGTTGGTGAAGAGGTTGGATTGGAAGAAAATGATTCTATGGACAGGTGTGCTTTATACACATAACAGATGAGATCAGGAATATCTGTAATTGCTTGCTTGATTGATTGAGTGACTATAATCTGTCTGCCACATGAGCACAAAAACTGTCTGTGGGAGCCAGAAATCTGGTTGTACGGAATCAAATACTTAATTCACCCAGTGACATGCAAACTAAATCATAACTTTAATCAACTTGTTTCAATGTATGTGTTCATTTCTTTGTAAGTGATCAAACCTATAAATTCAGCAGGAGATCAAATCATTATTTCCCCCATTGTATATCTCCTACACAACATTAAACCCACCTCCATAATATCAGGGCATAGACAAGGGACCTTACACTTGTTTAGTCAATACACTTGCTAAAAAGGGACTCTTTCAAACAGATTTCTTAACCCTTTAAAGCCGGTCGGAGCGGACACGCTCCATTTTGCGTAACTATTTTTAAATCTTGGTGGCACTGCAACCACGTAAGCTAGCGCAATCATTTTTTTGCATATTTTTTTTGCATATGAAACCGGAGGAGTTGTACTTACATCTTATGCCATCAGCTTGTCCTCGGTCACAGTTTCCTTCCACATATAGCTTTGCAAAAACTGCATAAAAAGCACTTGCAGCAACAAAAACATAATATTCCAGAAACACGCTTTGCCGATCCGATCAGCTGTTCGTAACACTTCCTACGTCCATCAGCGTGAACTATCGCATGTCCGGCATGACCTGCCCGAAACCGGAAGTGACGTCATTTTGCGGAAATGTAGTTTTTTACCATGGTGGCCTCATGAGCCTATACTTGTGTTTTTAAAAGTTATGTTTGACTTTATGACTTTCTGTGTCATTTCTGGGATGCTGAGGACTCATATTGCACTGCTGGAAATATTTTATTTTGATGCATATGCTGTTATTTTGCAAATTTGCACTATAATATATTTTTTCGTTTTTCCTGCAGTATATGAAAATTGGTGTATCTCAAAAATAAGACTATGAAGACACTTAAAATAAATTTCCTTTGGTGGGAAACTAGTTTTTTTTTTTTTTTTTTTTTTGATCTTTAAGTTTATTGACTTTTATATTACAGAACAAGCAAAGAATAATAGTACAGTTAACATGAGATTTATATTAAAGAACATAGTCCCCAAAATAAACAAATATAAATTAAAAGGAACAACAACAATAATAATAATAATAAAAATAAATAAATAATAAAATAAAACAAAACCGATGCACAGCATGGGTAAAACAAACAGGACGCGAACGAAAAATAAAAACAACAAAAACAAAGAAACGGTCAACAAAGAAAACAACAGCAAAAAAAAAAAAAAAAAGAAAAAAAAGAAAACCACACACACACAAAGAAACCCAAAACTCAGCACCAAGTATCACCCTCTAAATTAATTCCCTTCATAATGTCTCAGAAACTCAGTTAAAGGTAACCATATTTCTTCAAAATCTGCTCCCTTTCCTCTGACAATATAAGTAAGTCGTTCTAATACAATACATGATGCCATCTCCTTCACCCACATATGACTTGAGGGTACATCCACTTTCTTCCAATACAAAGATATTAAGCGCCTAGCTTGCAGGAGGCCAAAGTCAATTAACTTTAGCTGTCTGGTGCTAAAGTCACAGTTCTTTGGATATATACCCAACACACACATTTTTGCTTCAACGGGTATATTTACTCCAACAATCTTAGATAAAGTTTGCGTGATTAATTTCCAGTACTGTTGTAATTTTGGACAGCTCCATACACAGTGGAGCAGAGTGCCCCTCTCGTCTAAACATTTACTGCAGCTATCTGGGATGACAGGCGACCAGCGATTCAGTTTGACTGGGGTTATGTAAGTCCTCATCAACCACTTATATTGGAGGAGTTTCATCCTTGTATTAATTGATTGCCTTTGGGCTTTCAAACATGCAGTTTCCCAGTCCACCTCGTGTATCTCCTCTTGGATGTCAGCCCTCCATGCGTCCAACTTGTCAGTGGCAGAATCCCCATCATGCGTTAACAGAGCTGTATAAACTGAAGAGATATGACCTCTGCCCACTGGCTTTTGAAGTATGACATTCTCCAAGTGTGATAATGGTGGCTCAGATACAATCCGTTTATATTTTGACATAATGAAATGTTTAACTTGTAGATATTTAAAAAAATGTTTTTTGGGGATGCAGTATATTCGGCATAGCTGATCAAATGTAAGAAGGTTGCCATCCTTATAAAGATCTGCCACCCTCTGTACACCTTTATCTGCCCAGATTTTGAAACCCCCATCCACTCTTCCTGCTTTAAAACATGTGTTGCCCCAAATAGGTGAAAAACGAGAGATAGAAGACTTATCTCCCATATACTGATGGGCCCTATACCAAACATCTATTGTGTTTTTTAAAAAAGGGTTATTTGTCATTTTTTTTAAATTGCTCGGGCTCGCAGAATATAAATACAGATTTAACTGAAGATTTGTTACTGATGTTTGTTCAATTTGTAACCAGGCCGGGGGTGTCTCAGTGGAAAAGTAGAACATGGCTGAGCGCAGTTGTGCAGACCAGTAATACAGTCTAAGATTAGGGAGTTGTAACCCCCCTCTTTCATATGGTAGGTACAACAAGCGAAGTCTTAGTCTAGGTTTTTTATTATTCCAAATAAATCTATTAAAGATACCGTTTAGTTTATCAAAGAATTCTTTTGGAAGAGGCAGAGGAAGTGACTGGAAGAGATATAAAAATTTGGGCAATATATTCATTTTAATCATGTTTATACGGCCAATCACTGATATGGGCATTGTCATCCATTTATTTAGAGATTCCTCCACTTCACTAATCAGAGGATCATAGTTTGTTGCTACAATGGTATCAATGTCCGGGGTGATTTTAACTCCAAGATACACAAATCCTTCTTTTGCATTAATAAATGGGGTTTGTATAATAGGATTTAGCCTTTCATCCTTGTTCAGAAATAGGATTGAGGATTTTGAGTCGTTTATGTTATAGCCAGAGAATTGTCCGAATAACTCCATTTGTTGCATTAATTTTGGTATACTAACAGACAGCCTAGTCAGAAACACTATCAGGTCATCAGCATACAGAGCCAATCTATGCTCCTGATCTCCTAACTGGACACCAAATATGTCAGTTCTCATTCTAATTGTCATTGCCAGGGGTTCTATAGCCAAGATAAATAGCATTGGAGATAATGGACACCCCTGTCGAGTGGAACGCTCCAATGTAATAGGGTTCGAAACTATGTTATTTGTTAAAACACTAGCTTTGGGGTTTGTATACAAAAGTTTAACCCATTTGAGAAAATTGTTTCCAAATCCATATCTTGGGAGAGCAGCAAATAAATATGACCACTCTATCCTGTCAAAAGCTTGACGAGCGTCAAGTGATAACAATGCTGTATCTTTAGCATCAAATTTCTCGTGAATTATATTTAGAACCGTTCTTATATTGTGAAACCCTTGACGTTTTGGCACAAAGCCATTTTGATCATTATGAACTAAATGTGATATATAGGGGTCTAATCTCCTTGCTAAAACTTTACAAAGTATTTTAGTGTCAACCCCCATCAAACTTATTGGTCTAAATGATGAACGCTCTGCAGGGGGTTTGCCAGGTTTCAGTATCAAAGTAATCATTGCCTGTCTCAGAGTGGGTGGGAGAGCTTCATTTTGATATGCTTCTTCATACATATTAAAAAGTGGAATTAATAATTTGTCTTGGAAAGTTTTATAAAATTCAATCGGAAAGCCATCTGGCCCTGGTGCTTTACCACTATTAATGCTTTTGATAGCCTGTGATATCTCTTCAGTAGTTAGACGTCTGTCTAATTCCTGCTTTGTGTTTTCTGTTAGTGTCTGAAACTGAAGTTGATCTAAGAATATGTCCTGTTCTTCTGAGGATTGAGCACATTCTGATTTATACAAATTTTCATAAAATTCTCTAAAGCTGTCATTAATTTCCAATGGATCTACTGTTACATTCCCTGAAGAGGTCTTTATACTATTAATTGCTCTATCACTCTGTATTTTCTTAATTCTCCATGCCAAAAGTCTACCTGCTTTCTCTCCTTGGTCATAATAAGAGTTCTTCAGCCACATTAGACTTTTTGCTGCAGCATCAGATGATAATTTATTATATTCAGTTCTCAGACGTAGCAACTCACTTTGTTTTGTTGAGTCGTCGCTAAAGTTTAAGTCTAATTCCAAAGATTTAATCTGTTTATCCAGGGTTTCCATTCGCTTTCTTTGCTGTTTATTCTTTGTACTCGTAAAGCTAAGAATTTCACCTCTAATATATGCTTTGAATCCTTCCCATCTCACTGAGGCACAAGTTTGATCTGTATTTAACTCAAAGTAATTTTCTATTTTCTCCTCTATAAATTTAACAAATTCAGGATTCTGCAGCCATTTTGTTTGAAACCGCCAGTGAGGGGGGTTATGGATAAACTTTCCTAGATGGATACTCAGTGAGATAGCTGCATGATCACTGATCACTATGCTATCATACTGACACTGTTTGATCCTTGATAAAAGTTCTCTTGAGACAAGAAAGTAATCTATACGTGAGCGGGATTTATGTATACTTGAATGACAGGAGAATTCTATTTTATCAGGATTTTGTTCTCTCCATACTTCTACCAAGTTGATATCTGATATAAATCGATTTATTAGTTGTCTAGTTTGTGCTTTATATGTATCTGAACCTGTTGAGCGATCCATACTCGGATTGAGAGTACAGTTAAAGTCTCCTCCAATTATATACAGTCCTTGCAAAGCAGATACAGTGAGAAACAGATCTTCAAAAAATTTGGGCTTATTTTCATTTGGGCCATAGAGACTCACCAAGTTTAAAGTAATAGAAAGGATGGTACCCTGAGTGATTACGTACCTACCAGCAGGGTCTTTTATCATTTTCGTCATTTGGAATGGTATGCTTCTATGAATCAAAATAATTACACCTCTCGCATAGTTATTGTATGATGCGTGGATCACCTGGCCAGGCCATCTGTTCCTCACAGACTTTAGTTCACAGTCTGTCAGATGTGTTTCTTGAAGAAAAACTATTTTTGATTTCAATTGCTTGATCCTGCTTATAACCTGTTTCAGTTTGAGTAGTTTCCTCAGACCCCGGACATTCCAACTAGTGACTTTTATGTCAGAGATATTGCGGGTGTTTAGTTGGTCCATACTTGGAGTTTCCATTCTGTAATATTAAGATAACAACACGTGATGCTGATGTTGAGTAAACAAAAGTGACAAGTAAACTTTGAATAAAATAAAACAGAGAAACAAATAGAGAAAAAAAACCCTGGCATTGACCCATAACACTTAAAGTCCCCCCCCCTTCCCTTACTCAGAGTAGTAAACTACAGGGCTGTGCTATTCCACTACAAAGGGGAATAGCTGAACTATAAGAACCCAGCCCAACTAAAGCAACAGTGGTGTCCGTCAACCATGCATACACCATATTCAAACATAACATAAACATAACAAACCCATATGTGTTAACATATCAGACTAGCCACTAGATTAGAATAATTCCATGGCAGTGTCCTTTTTTTAACTTACAGAATCCCACTTGAAAAGGTAAAAGTTTAACCAAAGTAGGTAACATTGTTGTGTTCAAGAGGGAGAAAGAGAGAAAAAGGAAAAACAAACAAACAAAAAATTACGTTTGTAGTGGCGTTATTAAAACGTAATGGAAAAGTTTCAAGCTATAAAAAAGAAAATAAAACTTCCTGTGCCCAATAACATGGCATGTCAATGAGTAGCAAAAAGCCAAATATCATAACTGAGTGAAAATACAGATTTTTACAGCTTGTCTATTAGTTATGAGCAGCTGATTCTGCAGTTCAGGGAGTGAAACGCTCACCGCTACAGTTAGTCCTGTCCAGTGTGTCTACGGTGGAAATCCTTGGCCTCCTTTGGAGATGAAAACAGGCGCATCTTCCCATCGTGGAGGATTCTCATCTTGCATGGATTATATTGAAAACCGCGGAACACCCCTTCGTCAGCAAACACTTTTCTGATCGCGTTGAACTCTGTTCGCTGCCGGATGGTCTCAGCTGAGAAATCTTGGGAAAAAAAGAGTTTGTTTCCGTCGTGCTCGATGTTACTGTGTTTTGTGGAGCGGAAAACAAACTCCCGATCTTGGAAGTTCAGGAATCGGATAAGGACAGCTCTGTGTTGGTTTGGCTTTGGAGATGCTAGGGTGCGGTGAGCCCTCTCAATAACGAACGATCTGTCGGTCTCAAGCCAGCGCGGTAACATCTCCCTTATAAACTCCAGCATTGGCCGCTGACCCTCGGCGCCCTCTCGGAGGCCAAATAGCCGCAGGTTCTTCCTTCGGCCCCGGTTCTCCAGGTCGTCGGTTTTTGCCTCCAGGTAGGATATCCGCTTCATGGCATTGCTGAGATCGGCCACGCTCTTTCCCAGGAGCTCCTCTGCCGACATTATTCTATTTTCAGCTTCCTCCAGTCGTGTGGCATTTGCAGCAACATTTTGCTTTACCTCCATCATGTTTGTCTCCAAAGCAGCAACTGACTTCGTCATTTCGCCCATACGGTCATCTATGCTGTCCAGTTTAGTTCCGAATACACTAAACTCGGAGCGCAACGACCGAAGTTCAGCTAACACCGTGCTAAGGTCACCCATGCTACTAGCGCTAGCAGCTCCCTCGCTGTTTTCAGGCGTTGCCAAAATATCGGTTTTAACTGGTTTTTGGGAACCGCGTTTTCGGGTGAAAATATCACAGTCCTTGAGATTAGTCGTTTTTGACATTTTCCAATAGCAGTTAAGTTTCTAGTTTTGGGTTGTTCTGGGTTTTTAATGCAGGTTACACGGAGCAACCACTTTATGCTGCCATCTTGGTCCGCGGCTCCATAGCGCCCCTGGGAAACTAGTTTGTGCAACTTTTTTGTATTTACAGTTTTGAGGGATAAGCCTCTTAAATTTCTCTAACTAGAAATATATGTTAAAAAAAACAAAAACGATTTTAAATTTTTTTGTAGTTTATTGCACTTTTTTGCAATTTATGTAATTAATGGTAAATGGCCTGTATTTGTATAGCGCTTTTCTAGTCCCTAAGGACCCCAAAGCACTTTACACAACCATTCATCCACCCATTCACACACACATTCATACACTGGTGATGGCAGCTACATTATAGCCACAGCCGCCCTGGGGCGCACTGACAGAGGCGAGGCTGCCGGACACTGGCGCCACCGGGCCCTCTGACCATTAATTACTATGCACTTAATGCAGACATATTATTAAAATTTGGGCTATAGTGGTTGTATTTATGTATAGCAACTTGAAATGCTCCAAAAATGGCTCCACAGCATGTAAAAATATACTATAAGCTCTGGCGGACTTGGTTCTATGGTAGGTCTTAAAGGGTTAAGGGGTGGCCACAGCAGATCGTCTGCCTCCATTTCACCCTCTCCCTTCCTACTTCCTCTGTCACCCCAACCCTCCTCATGTCCTCCTTCAGTACATCCATGAACCTTTTGTGTGGTTTTCCTCTTTTCCTTGTTCCTGGCAGCTCCATACGCAACATCTTTTGTACAGTACTTATCCCTCCTCTGCACACGTCAAAACCATCTCGGCCTTCCCTCTCTAATGTTGTTTCCAAACCTGCTCAGCCTGAGCTGTCCCTCTGATATACTCATTACTAATCTTGTTTCTCCTGGTAACTCCTAATGAAACGTTTTATCTACAACTATGCTACCACCAGCTCTGCCTCCTTTTGTTAGTATCAACATCTCCAAACCATACATCGTAGCAGGTCTCACTATCATAAAGTAAACCTTCTCTTTTATTCTTGCTGCTATCCTTCTGTCACAAGTCAGCCTTGACACAAGCCCTTTTGCTTGAAATCAGGTCCTTTTATTCTCATAATTTACAAAAGTGGAGGGATAGTAAAAAAAAAATTAAATTGTAAAAAAGTTGTAACCTTGAAAGAAACCATTGTGATCCAGCACAAAATGCTAAAGCCTGACATCAGCATCAGATAAACTGTGGGATGCATTTTTGCTAAAGGCAAAGAAGTGACATTTAGTTTTTTACACTGAAAAGGATTTTAGAATTGCTCTTCTGAACCAGAATGGTTACAGCAAGTAAAGCATGTTTGTTTTCAGCCCAGTTTAATTGGTGTTATTATTTCCCAATAAATTTTACAGCTGCCATGTTGGGTGCGGTCTCAGTCACTGTAGTGCTCTGAATGTGTTATAGCTCTGATATTGCATTTCTTATTTTTCAGCGGGACACTCAGAACAGAACTGGAAGGAATTTAAAAAATTTTCACCCAGGATTTTCATCTGGATCTGTTGGAGTCTGTCATGTTCCTAACAGTTCACAAATCTGCTTTTATCCGATCACATTTCATGTAGTGAACTTTATCTAACAGGATAGGCTGGCCCGTTCGTGACCGGAGAGATGGCGAGCCATTGTCTCAGACCCTCGTATCTGCTGTGAAATATTTGCTTTGGCATCGGAACACTGGGAGTGTTGGCAGTTTTCCAAATAAACATAAGATGTCTTTACTACAGCATTGTGTCTCACTTCCACTCCACCCTTCTGCATGTATTTAAGAAGGGATAAAGCCTCTTTTTTTTGTCACTAAGAGGAATCCCAGTTCGCCCCCATGGTACTGCAGAGATAGACGGCTTCTATCAGACAGGGAGAGACAGAATGAGGCGAGTTGAGCGGGGGTTTAGCTACTGAGAAGCAGGTACCCCTGTAGGACACATTGTTTTGATAGATTTGGGGTTGATGATATTTTGGGATTCAGCTGCAGGGGACTGTGAGGTGAAATGATGTCCCCATTGTTCGACTGTGTCTCAGATCCTCCACATCTGTGAGTGTATTCCTCTTATTTGTGTACTTGCTGTGTGTTCTCAAGCTGCTGTTTGTTTTGGCTTATGGTGGTGTGCAATTTCTTCTTTTTTTTTGAAAACCAGTATCCAGCCAGTCTTACGCAGCTAACACAGAGACAGACAGATGGATGGTGCAGCATTTTAAAATTGAGTAGCTACATTTTGCTGCAGGGCTGAATGAGGGTTGGTCAGAACCCACTGAAAGCGCTTACAGCGCAAGATCAAAAGCACTTAGAAAAACTTTAGTTAATTAAAGCGATTGCACGGACGTGATTAGAAAGACAAAAGTTAAGAAAGAAGCAGCACATCGCTCACAGAAATTAATAATGTAATAAAAAAAAGTGTGTTCAAAAGTCCCTTTGAGATGCTCTGGAAAATACCAAATATACCATGCTGTCACCCTGCCATTATCTCAGTTGGCAGTGAGAGGGGGAAGAAAATTAAAAGCTCTGCTGTCAAAATGAGTCCAATCTGTGCATTACAGGCACGGCCAATAATCAGCATCCCCTCATCTCCATCCTGTCAGTCTGTCATTTTATTTCTTCTTTTCCCTGTTTAGTATGTGGTTTCATTTCCCCTCTGCGCTGTGATGAATGTCTGTTCTCTTTGAACTGTGTTTGCACTCTCTGTTTCAGTTTGATCTCGAGAATAAGTTCAGTGAACAAGCACTTGCACCATTAACTCATGTCCCATAAATGTGTACTTCTGGTGTAGAGTAGTTGATACACCATTGGAGGGTGAGTAACTGTGGAAGCTGATTCCTCTGCCACTTCAGCACCATAGAAAACAGGTAGAGAAAATCTACTCTCTGCTAGGGTTGGACGACTGGACAAATATATCGATGATAGGCCGAGCCCATCGGCAATCGTTTTTACGACTTATTTATTTATTTGCCCATGAGTAAGTTTGCTAATAATGATAGAACTAATAAAATAAGTCAACAGAAAAAATAATAATAGCGCTGTTTTAACAGCACCCTCTTTCATCTGCGAGCAAATGCCCCCTCCTCAGAGTGCGCCCAAATGGTTGTTGATGGAGCTGCAGAAGCTGGTGATAGCCTAGCATACTCAGCCAGATGGTGGACACGTACATGCTCATGCAAGTTAGTTGTGTTTGAGTACTTTGCTCGCACTATACGTCTGCACAAGCGGCACACCGCTTTGGTTACATCCTTAGGTTTACCTCTTTCATCCCAAATGGGCAACTTTATATTTTTTTTTAGTGCTGTCAGCGTTAACGCACCGTCATCATGACTAACGCGATTAACAGCTAACCCGTCTGGAGCGTAGACTGAGTCGAAATCCCTGAAATGTCTCTGTCAACACATTTCGGGCAGTTTGTCCAAAGTTTGTTCATTCTGCGCTCCAGATGGGTTGAGCAAAAAAAGCGTTAAAAATTGTAATTGTGATGACCGCGTTAACGCTGACAGCCCAAATTTTTGGGGGAAATTAGTTCATCCATGTTTGGACTTCTGTGTTGTAAACGCCCAAATCAGTCCGTGCATGATTACATTGCTCCACCCATCAAAAAGTCTGTGCATGCGCGTACTGCATGCGCGTTGGACTGACAATTGTCGGTTGGAAAATTTTTACATATCGCCCAACCCTACTCTCTACTACTATACTCTACTGTAAATGCTACTAAAGCCTTCCAAAAAGTGTTAATGTATCTGAAACTACAATCTAGCAGAGACAGATTGACCCCAAATGTCTGTAAATGTCTGGGAGGAAAGGTACTTCTGGTTAGCTAAAGTTAGCTCTGCTGCTAACTTAAGGATTCATCAACTGATTCATCATCAAGGATTCATCAACTACCGGAACTACCAGACCCCCGTCATCAACGAGTGCCCAGTGGAGAGAGTGGACAGCTTCAAATACCTCGGAGTTCACATCACGCAGGACCTGTCATGGTCCTGTCACATCAACACCGTGGTGAAAAAGGCCCGACAGCGTCTCTACCACCTCAGACGCTTGAGAGACTTCCAACTGCCCTCCAAGGTGCTCAGGAACTTTTACTCGTGCACCATAGAGAGCATCCTGGCGGGAAACATCTTAACGTGGTTCGGGAACAGCACCATGCAGGACAGACGAGCTCTACAGAGGGTTGTGCGGTCAGCTGAGCGCACCATCCGCTCCGAGCTCCCTGACCTGCACTCAATCTACAGCAGGCGGTGCTGGACCAAGGCCAGGAAGATCGTGAAGGACCTCAGCCATCCCAACAACAGACTGTTCTCTCTGCTGAGGTCAGGAAAGCGATTCCGCTCCCTGAAGACCAACACAGAGAGACTGAGGAGGAGCTTCTTCCCGCAGGCGATACGGTCTCTCAATCACACCACCACACAGTACTGACCCACACATATGGTTCTTACACACACACTGGACTTCCTGGACATTGTTTTTGCACACATTGTTTTTTTGCACAACACTGGTCACTATATTCTTCATTTCCGGTTAATACTTGTACAGCTGCTGTTATTGTGTATATATTTATTTATATTTAGATTTCTTTATACATTCTTATATAGCTCTATATTGTGTATTTTGTTGTACAGTTATTTTATTTTCAACTTTAATTTATATATTTTATCTTATTCCTTCCCAGTTAAATTTACCCTTCATTCTAATTTGTGTTGTACAGTTATTTCATTTTTAACCTTAATTTATATTTTATTCCTTCTTAGTTAAATTTACCCTTTTTAATTTTTCATATTTATTTCCTATCTTATTCATAGCCTTTTCCTTTTTTGTTTTCTTTAGGTCACGAGCAGTTGTCCAAGCATTTCACTACATATCGTACTGTGTATGACTGTGTACGTGACAAATAAAATTTGAATTTGAATTTGAACTGCTGTTTGTGTGCATCTACGCAGCCCTTTGTCTACAGAGAAGGATTATGGCATATGAAAACTTTGAAGGCTATAAAGACACTTACATAAACTCCTCCAAAAAAGTGAGTGTATTGCTGATTGGTGGTAACGCTTTGGGCAAAATGCTGCTTGGAAGTTGTCTTGAACAAGAAAGGGAACCATAATGGGGCATACCGTAGAGTAAGAAGCCTGACAATGGCTGCAGTGGATGGCTTTAATCATTTTCACTCCACCCCTAAGAAGTTCTTTGCCTGTGTTGATTTCGACTGTGTAATTATTGTTGGGGATTTTAACATCCATGTGGACAACCCTCAGGACAAAGGGACTAAAGACCTGAGTAACACTCTGGGCAACTTTGGGCTGACTCAGCATGTAACAGAGGCCACACATAATAGAGGACACACTCTCGACCTACTGATCTCCAAGAGCCTGAGCATTTCAAACATTACTGTGTCTGATGTGGGCTTATCTGATCATTACTGTGTTTTCTTTGAAAGTAAAATCTCAGCCCACACAAACATATCAACAGCAGTGATCACAAAACGGTGTATAACTGAAGACAGTAGTGAGATCTTTAACCAGGTCTTCCCATTAACACCTGACCTGTCCAAAGGCTCAGTCAATGAGCTCGTCAATAGCTTCAATGCAAAAATGTTAAATGTAATGGATACAATTGCTCCCATTAAGGTGAAGGTTATCTCTGGAAGGAAAAAGTCTCCATGGAGAAACTCCACACTAGTGAAAAATGAAAAAAGAGAGTGTAGGAAAGCTGAGCGCAGATGGAGAAAAACAAACCTCCAGGTTCATTATGACATCTATAAAGAGAAACTTCACAATTATAATTTACAACTGAGGAGTGCAAGGAGGTCCTACTTCTCTGACATCATCACTAAAAACAGCCATAATGCTCGGGTCTTATTTTCTACAGTTGACAGGCTAACAAACCCTCCTGTGCCAGTGGCAGCTGAACTTCATTCAACCATGGCCTGCAATGACTTTGCCAAATTCTTCACAGACAAAATCCAAAAGATTAGACAAGCAGTTGGTACATCAACAGCAGATCCAGGATATGTACTGTGTCCACCGAAAAACTGTTTAAACACCATCAAACAGTTTCACCCGATTAACAGCAAAGACCTGGAGGAGATCTTAGGTCAACTGAACTCCTCCTCTTGCTGTTTAGATGTCCTGCCAACAAGTTTTTTCAAAAAGGTCTCAAAGACTTTAGAGTCAGACCTGTTACAGATCGTCAACTTTTCCTTAATGTCAGGTGCGTGAGCAGTTTCTCAACAGCTCAATTACTTCTTAAAACAGAATAACTGCTATGATGCCTTCCAGTCAGGTTTTAGACAGAACCACAGCACTGAAACTGCTCTGACAAAAGTGTTTAATGACATATGTCTGAACACAGACAGTGGAAAAATGTCAGTCCTAGTTTTACTGGATCTCAGTGCAGCATTTGATACAGTTGACCACAACATATTACTCAAACGACTGGAGAACTGGACAGGTCTTTCAGGAACTGTACTAAACTGGTTCAAAACATACTTAGAAAACAGGAAATACTTTGTATCAATAGGTAACTTCACATCCGAGCAGACAAGTATCACATGTGGAGTTCCCCAAGGTTCCATCTTGGGACCCCCTCTGTTTAACATTTACATGCTCCCACTGGCACAGATTATAAAGAACAACAAAATAAACTACCACAGCTATGCAGATGACACACAAATATATATCACAATGTCACCAGGAGACCGAGGCCCTGTACAGGCTCTTGGTAAATGCATTGAGGAAATTAATGACTGGTTGTGCCACAATTTTCTCCAACTAAACAAAAACAAAACTGAAGTAATAGTCTTTGGCGCCAAAGAAAAACGATTACAGGTCACCAGAGAACTTCAATCTATACATCTAAAAACCACAAACCAGGCGAGAAATTTGGGTGTAGTGATGGATGCAGACCTAAACTTAGAAAAACACATTAAGACAATAACAAAGTCAGCTTACTATCACCTCAAGAATATATCAAGGATAAAAGATCTGATGTCTCAACAGGACCTGGAAAAACTAGTCCATGCATTCATCTTTAGTAGGCTTGACTACTGTAACAGCATCTTTACAGGTCTACCTAAAAAATCAGTCAGACAACTACAGCTCATTCAGAACTCTGCTGCTCGAGTCCTCACTAAGACCAAAAAAGTGGACCACATCAGTCCAGCTCTGAGGTCTTTACACTGGCTGCCTGTCCGTCAGAGGATAGACTTTAAAGTTCTGATGCTGGTCTATAAAGCTCTGAATGGTTTAGGACCAAAATACATCAGTGACCTCCTGACCCAGTATGAACCTTCCAGATCCCTCAGGTCATCTGGATCCGGTCTTTTATCAGTTCCCACAGTCAGAACCAGACACGGAGAAGCTGCATTCAGCTTTTATGCTCCTTATATCTGGAACAAACTCCCAGAAAGCCTCAGATCAGCTGAAACACTCAGTTTATTTAAATCCAGGTTGAAGACTCACCTATTCTCAGCTGCATTTGAATAAAGCACCAAATCCACACTTTTAAGCTTAAATTTCAGAACTTACACTAACTACTGATCTTATCTATTTCTGATTTTATCTGTTTTGATTTTATATACTGTTTTGTTTGTTTGTTAAGCTTAAATTTCAAAACTTACATTAACTACTGATTTTATCTACTGTTCTGATTTTATCTGTTTTGATTTTATATACTGTTTTGTTTGTTTGTTTGTTTGTTTGTTAAGTGGGTTTAGAGCTCTGGGTAGCTCCCCAGCTGGGGAATTTAAAATAGAAAGTAGCTCGTCCACAGAAGGACTGGTAGCTCCCCTTACGATAAGGGTTCAGATCGCGCGAACAGGTGTGGGATTAGAGCTCTGGGTAGCTCCCCAACTGGGTCTAGACTGGGTCTAGAGAGTATTTTAAATTCAGGGAATTTAAAATAGAAAGTAGCTCGTCCACAGAAGGACTGGTAGCTCCCCTTACGATAAGGGTTCAGATCACGCGAACAGGTGTGAAATGTGTGTGTTTAGTTAGTTTGTTTGTTTGCTTGTTTTAATCTATTTTAAATCATGCTTTTTATTTGTTTTTGTTTCTAATGTCTCTGTAAAGCACTTTGAATCACCTTGTTGTTGAATTGTGCTATACAAATAAATTTGCCTTGCCTTGCCTTGCCTATTATGACTTCTGTCTTCTCAGCTGTGTGGTGGCCCTTGTTCAAAACTCGTGTAGAATAGCTTGCTGTAGCTTTTTGTGCAGTCCTTCTGCCTGCAGCGTTCAGCTGTACGTAGTGTGCTTCCCTATGTGGCAATCAGAGATGGGCAGTAACGCGTTACTTGTAACGTGTTACTGTAATCTGATTACTTTTTTCAAGTAACGAGTAAAGTAAGGGATTACTATTGCAAAATCGGTAATTAGATTACCGTTACTTTCCCGTAGGAACGCTGCGTTACTGCGTTACTAAAACCGTGATTTTTTTGCGAGAATGTCTCATGACAGTGACGTAAGCGAGTGCGCTGTTGGTGACAACAGCTGTGTGCAGATCAACAATGGATCACATATCGATTGTGGGAGAGAGTATGAGCGTGCAGCGTTTAAAGCGTGGAAGTACTGACCTTACTTTGAGTTTGATTCCATAAAAAGTGACAAAAACATTAGCGTCCGTTGTGCGTGGGAAGAAAACTTTTTACAGCGAAAAAAACCCCTAAACTTCCAAGCAAGCACTGAGTGCGCAACGACGTAATGGGAAATTCACAGAGAAACTCGCAGATCCTTCAACTGACCGCGGCACACCTGCACCAGGGTAAACCTCCGCCTACCCCCAGTCCTGCTTTACAGGTGAAAATAGAGCAACAGGACCGCTGAGTCTTTGACTTTATTTATTTTCTGCTGTATTTTACTTGCATCTATTTGAAAGAGTGAGTGTAAACACAAAAAATATTTTATTTTATGTGCTGGAATGTGCAGAAAATATGTTTAAATGTTAAACTAATTTATTCAAGTCAGAGAATGTTGCATATAATAAAATTTTTGCTTGATGCATAAAGTTAAAAGATTACAACTGATAAAACAAGTTTTAAAAAGAGACTTTTCCATTTGATTACATTTTGTATGATGGATTATGCAGAAAAAGTAGAATTGGGCTGAAAGATCTATCGCTTTATCACCTCTTCAGGTTGTAAATCGTGTTATTAAAAAGTAACTAAGTAACTAAGTAATTAATTACTTTTGAAAATAAGTAATCAGTAAAGTAATGGGATTACTTTTTTGGGGAAGTAATCAGTAATTAGTTACTGATTACTTTTTTCAAGTAACTTGACCAACACTGGTGGCAATACATGTAATGCTAAAAGAGAAGAAAAGCATAGAAAGAAATACAGGTGGAGAAAGAATGAGGTCAAAGAAATAGAAGGGTTCGGCGCTGACTCACTGTTTCATAGCTGTTGGCAGCTGTTTCTCAACAATGCCAATGAACAAAAACCTCTCCTCTTGGTTGCACTTCATCTTCCAGATTAGTCTGACATTCGGGCTTTTTAAGATGGGGAACCATGGAGAGTGTCAGGAAAGATAAGAGTCGCGTATGACACGCGAAAAAGGGCTATGAGCCAGGCGTGAACCCATGAAGTACATGGTAGAAAGCTCAAAACGAGGTTAGTCACCAGCACTGCCCCCCTTTGACGCTCTTGTATTTTTTTCTCCTCTCCTCTCAGCGATTTAAAAAAAAAACAGCGAGTGGGAGTAAAATGCCCGAGTTCACGTTTTCATTTGTGTGTAACTGGAACCATACCAGAAATAAAATCCCACAAAAGACATTTTATTTACCCAAAGAAATTACTCCCATTGTTATCAGCAATTATGCAAATCCCCAAAGTCATCCCAACATGTGGCCTCAGTTTTTTTTTTTAAATAGAACATTTTGTTTGAATTATAGAGATTTATGTACACACTATCTCATGGTTTTTCCCTTTTTAACTCAAAGGAAAACATTACATTCACACAAAGGACTCCCTCAGGGCGGATAAAAATGGCTCTGCTTTGTGTGAGCACTATTCAGTGGTCTGAAGCAGGAGATGCAGTCTGTGAGATATGTTGTACAAAATTATGTTTGTCTTTATGATCATTTGGCCTCATTACTGTGCGATTAAGTGCAACACCTTGAAGCCTTTTGATGGCGATCATAATGTTTAGTTGTCCTATCTGTAAAATCTTAGGACGTCATAGATACTCTTACAGAAAGAAGACCAAACGAATGGATTTAACCCCTTTAGCATCAACACACCTCTGACCCACACATAACCCACATACCCCCTACCCCATTTTCACTTATGTAAGGGGAGATTCCTGGGAACTGTTCAGACAAGTTCGCAACCCCGTGTAGCTTCCCATCAGACTCAACAACAAATTGCATGTGGTGAGAGAGCTGACGCAGCCTCCTGGCTAACACCGCTGTTTTCTACGTGTGCAGTGTGGCACAGAGTGAGCTCAGATGTGCTCGGCTGCAGATGGACAGTGTAGGTGCTGTGGTGTGTGGCATGGTTCATGTAACATACCTATACATATCGCCATATTACTTACCCAGAGATTAAAAGTATACTTTTAATCTCTGTGGATTTCAGTGAGAGCAACATTATTCGGGGCAAGTTTGCAAGCTTTTTTAAGCTTTATTAGAAATTTTTATGTAATAGAAAAATCTTGTTGTCACAAAATAGTCTTACAGCAGTAGTTGTTATAATGGAAGCAGAGGGGCATTTGTTTATCCAGCAACAATAGCCATACTGGGAGGAGGGTTAAGTGGATGGAGGATTTTCACCTGAGCAACAGCTTAGCAAGTCTGTAAAGCTCATTCTGCACAAACCTTACTGTAGTGTCAAAAAAAATTGATTTAGAACAGTTTTGGAAGGCACAGGGAAATTGTGTCCCATTATTAGGGGTGTCAGACTAAGACAAAAAAAGCCTAATTAGGTTTAATGTGCCGCTCTAGACAGCATGGGCAAACAACATATTTTGCTATTTGCTTTGGAGGACTTGCTGCAGATCAGCCTGCCAGATCATTTCCCAGATCTCTGCAACATTTAAAGCACTAACAGGTGAAGTGAATCATCTTGTTTCAATGTAACATGCTGCTGGCGTTCATATGGTTGTTACTTTTTTCATGCACCACCCACTTATATTGATGCAGACCTAACACATTCCCCATTGCAATGGCATGCATTTAAGGAATGCCGCTTCAGCATGATGATGAGTGCCATAATCGGAGAGTGCATCCTGCCACGCCATAAATTAGTGGCTCTATGACCATGACCTGACCTGGCTTCTTAACTCCCCTGATCCCGGTTGAATTGAGCACACCGCTGGAAATGCTGAAACCAAGACAACCCAGAGGTCCGCCATCCGTGCCCCGGATGGGTCAGAGCTCTTTTGGCATTAGGAAGTGTGCATTTTTGTTTTGTAATTGAGACTCCAGAGTCATTATTCTGTATTTTTAGGCTGATAACATCACTGCAAAGCATTTTCCAAAGCATATGTTCCTAGATTGATTTCCTACTTTCCCAGCATCTGTTGGTTTCTGTCCATCTCACAGTGTGGTGAAAATCAACATGGAAAGACTTGAAACAGGCTTTGATTTATTTCTGAAAATAAATCTAAATGTAGACTGAGACTGATTTGCTGTTATACAATCACCATGTGTAATATTGTCTACAGCACAGACTGTTTTCATCTCTGCTGCAGGTTCAGTCTTAACTGCTTTCATGTGTTTTCATACATAACCTACACCTTTCCCGTGATAGGCAGGAGGTTCAGATACACCGGCTGTCAGTTCTAGTTATTGTTTAAGTTTTTGTGGCTTTGATGCTGATTCATGGGCAGGAATACCTATGGCTAGATACCAAGAAGGAGAAAAACAACACACACTGTGCTTCTACAGTGAAACACAGATAAATAAACACATAAACTACTGTATAAATGGTCTTCCTCCATGCTCCCTTTGTGCTCTTTAGATATGGTTTCTTCTATGTTATGCTAATTAGTGATATTAGAAAGCAGAATTTAGTTTGTATATTCCTTCACCCACACAGGTCAGCAGAGTTCAGGCCTTTAGAAGAGACTGTCTGTGGGAAGCAATCAGCTTATTGCTCGGCCATACTTCACCCACACTCGATGATAAATCTGTGTTTCTTTCTCTCTTTTTTTTGTCGGGTTGTGCTTTTTCTTTTTGCCTTTTTCACACTTTTATGCAGATTTTCTCCATCCTTTCAAATCGGAAAACTATCTCAAAAAGTCAGAGAGTGACACGAGTTTTTTTTTTTTTTTCAAGGCAGGGAGGCATTTGACAAGAAACTAATGCTGAAGTTACACTGTTGTCAGCAATCACCAGAGAGTGCCTCCTCGGAAATCAATGAACACTGGACATGTAGCGAGCGAGCTGATGGAAACATGCGAGCTCATAAACTGATAAACATCGTGTATTGGATTGAATGGCAAACAAATAAAAAAAAGAAGTGATTTAGGTGATTTGTGCTTCATTGATTCAAATGAAAGCGTAATAAAATGAATTTAAATGAGGCTTTCATGCTCACTTACACTTAAAGTAACACAGTAAAAGGATTGGAAGCCTTTTAAAGTGAATTTAATCCAAAAATAAAGTTTCGGTGCTGGCCTGTATTGCACTTTTTCCCAGCTCATTTTAGTTGTTTAAATTTCACAGTGAGAAACAGTTAAAAGCAGTTGACATGCACTGGTCCGACCTCAGCACATGTGCATACGCTTCCCCAATTTATTTGTTCTAATGAAGTCTCTCCCGGACAGCTAGAGAGGATTATTGATTTAGCAGAAATTGTGGATTGTAGTAACTCTTTTGAGGCTCTTGTGAGAGCGTAAAATAAATGGGCAAACCATGGAAATGTGCTCTCGTAGCATACAAAGAAAAGCATCTGGCAAATCTAAATGAATCTGAAATAACAGAAATGTAGAGCTGGACTATTTTTACAAATGACAGCTTTCAGTACTCAACCTGTTGTTGACACTGTTTGCTGACATAGTAACATAGCAACCATATCTACATGAAATGCATGCAGTATTTTTCAGTTTTACTCCTCAGCCATAAAAGGCTGATGGGGTATTGTCGTCACCCCGCCGGGCGGGCAGCAACTGGCTTCAAATTAATACCACAGGAAAATCTCAGGCGAGTTCGAATCTCACTGAGCTTGACCTCAAGGTCAAGAACAGAGGTCAAGCTTTCTGAAATTCTTGTGAATGCAATAACTCAAGAAGGAAGTCATCTATGATTTTCAAATTGATACATCGACTAAAAATCTTGGATGAGTTTGAATCTCAGTGACCTCGACCTAAAAGTCAAAGTAAGTTTTCTGAAAATCTTGTGAATGCGATAACGTGAGAACAAAGCAATGTAGGTTTTTGAAAGGGATACCGTGGGTGTGTGTACATGCAGGCTGAGGGGTAGCACTGGCGGCTGTCGGTAGTTTTTGTATTCTCTCGGCAATCTCACCATATTTAATTGGAAAGTCAAGAAAAGAGTGATAGTTATTGATTTTAATCTGCAGTCTTCATTTTGTAGCACTCTGTCTCTCTCATACACACACAATGTTCAAGATAGCTCAGATCGTTTCCACTTGAGCAGTGACGTCCGCTCTGTGGTCAGTTCTGTTACAACATATAAACAGTCTTTTCCCTGCCTAATGGCCTTATCAGAAACTGGCCTTCCTCAGGATGTCTATCTGCTAACCATAGCCCAGCAATACAAACACACACTTGTTTAGAGTGGAAAGTCCTGGTCATTATTAACGTATTCTGGTTATGATTTCGATGCTCGTTTCACTGTTTTTCCTATTTTAAAACCATCTTAGTCATGAGTATTTGCTGCTACTCTTGAACAGACAGAATTTGCCCAGGCATTGCTTCAACTTTTTAATAAGAGTTAAAAACAAGCTGCATGAAGGGGATTCAGCCTGGAACTGATTACATTATTGCAGCTACTTAATTTGCAGTGGTTGCATCCCTACCTGTCGGTACAACGCTACACTCACTCTTGGTGTTCTTGTCTGTGTCTTTTGATGTGAGATAGATGGAGAGATTCTGATTTAATGCTCAGTCGGTGGGCATAATGTCAAGAGTGGTGCTTTATTTCACTCTTGAATGATTTTTGTCAAGATTTTGACATTTTTAGCGTTAATGAATTCAGCATTTGCTGCCTCTCTACACTCCTCCTTGGAATACACAAAGTAACAGAGGCTCGCCAAAAATATACTGTTCAGAAACATTAAAGTAGAGCATTGAGTCAGTTAAACTTCTGGGATATAGATCTGGTCAGTAAAGTAGCAGAGGGGGTTGTTAATCAGTTTTAGCTAATTTGGTGTTAATGAAATTAACAACAGGTGCAACAAGGAGGCCACTAACAAGTTTTCCCTGCTTATCTTTTCTGTTTTTCACTAGTTTTGCATTTGGCTAGGGCCAATGTCACTACTTGTAGCATGATGCAATACCTGGACCCTGCAGAGGTTGCTCAGGTAGTTCAATTCCTCCAGGATGGAACATCAATATGTGCCGTTGCCAGAAGGTTTGCTGTGTCTCTCAGCACAGTCTCAAGAGCATGGAGGAGATTTGGGGAAACAGGCAGTTACTTGGAGAGCTGGACAGGGCCGTAGTAACTCATCAGCAGGACCAGTATCTGCTCCTTTGTGCAAGGAGGAACGGGATGAGCTATAAAAAATGACCACAGCGGGCCACTAGTGTTAATATGTTAACGTTTATGACCAAACAATCAGAAACAAACTTCATGAGTGTGGACTCAGGGACTAATGTCATCTAGTGGACCCTTTGCCCGATACCATGGAGCCTGAATGGCATTTGCCATTATGCTGCCTGTAACATCATTAAGCGTGACTTGTTTGGTGTTGTGTTCGGGGAGACATATCCATACAGGAACACACAGACGTCTACAGGATAGGCATCTGCAGCCTGACTGCCATTAAATATCGGAAGGAAATCCTTGGACCCATTGTCAGACACTACGCTGGTGAAGTGGATGCTGGATTCCTCCTGGAACTAGCCTCTTGTGACGAGAGTATGCAGGCAGTTCCTGCAGGATGAAGGAATTGATACCATTGATTGCTCCCCGGCTCGCCTGACTGAAATCCAATAGAACCTATATATTTATTTATTTTGAAACATGATGTTTCAATCCATTCAGTGCCACCCGGTTACACGTAGGACTGTCCGGTAGCTCATTGATGCCCTGGTCCAGATCTGGGAGGAGATCCCCCAGGACATCATCAGTAATCTCATGAGGAGCATGACCCAACATTGTGGCCATGCATACAAGCACATGGGGGCCAAACAAACTACTGAGTTGCGGCAATTAAATTTCCACAAAATGGACTAGCCTGATACATAATTTTGTTCATTTGGATTTTCAGGGTGAATTCAGCCATCTGTTGGTTAAAAATGTTCATTTCTATCAAGAGTTGTGTCATCCTCTAATTCCTAAAAAATCATGGAGCATGATTTATTTATTTTTTTCAAATAAGAGGTTTTCAGCATAAGAGGTCTGATTTTTAGTGTTTTATCTGTTCCTTTAGTTTATTTGAGGAGTGTATGACAAGTAAGGGGCTAAAAAGCGGGCTAGTAGAATCTCCCAGCAGCACTTCTCAAAGTGTTTATCTTGGGTGTTATTCTTGTCTGTGTCTACATGTGTGATTTCCATGAAAGAATGAGAAAACAAGAACAATGAAAACAAAGCACACATTCTTTTTGGTGGGGGTCACGGCCTTTAATATCATCAGCTGGTGCTGCAAGGTTAGTCTAGACTATATATGGACCGGACCTTCAGACTGTGTGCACACTGAAGCAGTGATGTATGGCTTCAATTATGCATACACACGACATGCATTTCAAACACTGGAAAAGCGATGCGACTATAAATTAAAATCAGTTTGAAAGTTCTGGTGAGCCAACATATTTGCTAAATACTGTAAATCGTTCTTGCTTGAATAATGTGGAATAATGCAAGTCTACCCATGACTCACAGATGCAAAATAATATTTATTATATATTAGGAAAGCAAGGCCTTGTGAAAAGGAAGATTAACTGGATGAAAACTCCCCCAACAAAACAAATGAGTCTGAAATTTGTTTTTAATAAATCGTACTTTGCTGCCAAGTTACATTTCATAATTGTGAAATTTGACTATGAACTATTTTCCTACATGTCATCTTCCCAGTTTAATGTATAAAACTGACTCATATTTCCAGACCCTGGTGCGAAAGCACAGTATACGAATAAAAACTGAAAACTTTGTGAGTAAATGACGTTTTAGTTTATTTTGAGAAGAAAACTTTTATTTCCAGAAGGCTCAAAGCTGCTGGAAGTGGTTTGAGAACTGTGAGCTTTGCCAGTAAAAACAGTTTTTGGTTTTTCACACTTGAACCCACTCAGACACACGCATACACATACTGCAGACGACACTTGCGTGGATAATTGTGTGTTGCAAGACTTGGCATAAAGCCCAGGCTGCCAGTTTGCTAAAACTGTAACAATATTATACAAAATTATTTTGCGAGACATAGCAGACATTTAAACTGATTAGCAGGAATGCTCCTAACAGTATAATCTAAATATTTTAATTGCTGTTCCCAGAACTGCGATGATGAAAAAAAATGTATGCCAAGTCAAAATATTTGACTTTGTGATCCAATCAGAGGTGAGCTGAAGGCTTGCATGAGTCTTAGGTAATAGTGAGTTATGAATTCAGTGCCTGGTGGTGACCACTAAACATTAGTTGTAACTACAGGCTGCATGTAACAAATACTTTTGTTTGCAGACTTTTTATCTTTGCAACTCCCACCGTTGTGAAAACATTCAGTATATGACTCGAAGCTGTTATTCTGAACAGTGGAGTGCAGCAGTTAAAGCATTTTTATGTTCTCACACTTACACACAGCCACACGTATTTAAAAACATACATTTGCAGAATCCTGGGGTGTCAGGCTTTACACAATGCTGCCTTGTGTTGTTTTAAAATTTTAACTGCGTGTTTTTACCTCAGCTGGAACACCGAGACTGTTGATATACAAAAGACTTTGTCACAAATGCCCTACTCGTGAATGTTGGCCAGTTGAATTACTATGGTTATTATGGTTCATACAGTTCAATTCAATTCAGATCACTTCAGTAGCAAATTGTAACAAAAGTTACCTTTATATTCTAAGGTTAAGACATTAATATAATACAGAGAAAAACACAACAATCAAATGCTATGAGCAACCACTTGGTGACAATGGGGAGAAAAAACTCAATTTTAACAGGAAGCTCCGGGCTCAGGGAGGAGCAGCCATCTGCCGCGACAAGTTGCAGGTGAGAGGAAGAAGACAGAACCAAAAACACACTGTGGAAGAGAGCCAGAGATTAATATGCTCAGCTGATCATGGAAAGCCCCCCCTTAGGGAGCCCAAGTATGTACTATAAGGTTTTTAATATAAGATGGGGTCATCAAAGGAGCTTGCAAAGAAAAGCGTCTGGACTTCTTTAAGTTGCTTGAAGAAAATCAGGATGAAAGTCTCAGCCACGCTCTCCAGTGCCAAAGTCCCTCCATCCAACCTCACAATACAGGAAAAGAAGGCCGTCGCTTCCCTGAGCAAAGACCACAACATCACTGTTTTACCAGCTGATAAGGGAAGATGCACCGTGGTCCTAAACACTACAGATTACCATACAAAGATCACTACTCTCCTCAGTGAAAACAATACCTACGAAGCCCTAAAGCGAGACCCCACAAGCAGCTACAAAAAGAAAGTTATAGCTTGCCTTCAAGACTTTGAAAAGGACAAAATTATTGACCGCCTTACATATCACTGCCTTTACCCAGGGGATGCCATACCCTGCATCTATGGACTTCCTAAAATCCACAAGGAAGCTGTCCCACTCAGACCCATAGTCAGTAGCATAAACTCAGCCACTTATAACATTGCTAAACACCTTGCTACCATCCTTGCTCCTCTCGTGGGGAACAACCCACACCACATCAAGAACTCCACCGACTTCACCGACAAGGTCCAGAAACTTACCCTGGATCCAGATGAAACCATGGTGTCCTTTGATGTAGTCTCTCTCTTCACTTGCATACCCACCACGGAGGCCGTGGAGACTGTCAGAAAACGACTACAAGAAGACAGCTCCTTGAAGGACAGGACCAACTTCACACCCGATCAGATCTGCACACTGTTAGACCTCTGCCTCACCACTACATATTTCAAGTACAACGAAGGCTTTTACAGACAAAAACATGGCTGTGCCATGGGCTCCCCCGTGTGACCTATTGTAGCCAACCTTTACATGGAGGAAGTGGAAAGGAAGGCTCTTGGCTCTTTCAAAGGAAGAGTACCCAGCCACTGGTACAGATATGTGGACGACACCTGGGTCAAAATCAAGACACAAGAAGTGGAATCCTTCACTGCGCACATTAACGCTGTGGATAAAAACATCAGGTTCACCAGGGAAGACACAAAGGACAACTGTTTGCCTTTCCTGGACTGCGCTGTGCACATTGAAGAGAACGGCAACCTCAACATCGAAGTTTACCGGAAGCCCACACACACGGACCAGTACCTCCTCTTTGACTCCCATCACCCTCTGGAACACAAACTTGGAGTAATTAGGACCCTACACCACCGGGCAGAACATGTTCCCTCTAAGCCTGAAGGGAAAAAGAAGGAACACACACATGTAAAGGAAGCACTCAAAACGTGCGGCTATCCTAAATGGGCGTTCTTAAAGTCAGCAAAGAGGCTCAGCAAAGAGGCACAGAAAAGAAGACCAGACACCAGCGAGGGAGGATAAGAAAGACAGACGCAACAACATTGTCATCCCCTATGTAGCCGGTGTATCAGAGAAACTCAGGAGAGTTTTCTCCAAGCATGACATCCCGGTGTATTTCAGACCCAGCAACACGCTCAGACAGAAACTGGTTCACCCGAAAGACAAAACGTCAAAACACAGACTTAACAATGTGGTGTATGCTGTACAGTGCAGCGAGGAATGCTCAGACCTCTACATTGGAGAGACCAAACAGCCACTTCACAAGCGCATGGCACAACATAGAAGAGCCACCTCCACAGGACAAGACTCAGCAGTCCATCTGCATCTTAAGGATAAAGGACACTCTTTCGAGGATGCCAATGTTCACATTTTGGACAGAGAGGACAGATGGTTTGAAAGAGGAGTGAAAGAAGCCATCTATGTCCACTGTGAGCGACCATCTTTGAACAGAGGCGGGGGTTTACGACACCAACTCTCTGCCATCTATAATCCAGTTTTGAGATCCCAGACGCCTTAACGCCCACTCACATCCTGGGCCATCTGACCTCAGGAATTCGCATGATAAGGTGGGGCCAGGTTTCACAATGAACACACCCGAAACTCTGGCTGATTGGGACCCACACCCAGTTTCACACCTTGGCTCAGGCGATTAGATGATCATCAGGGGGTCCTTTTGTCCCTCTGTGGGGGGTTTCTCCCACTAGGTTTATATCTGGGACTCTCCACCATTTGACCTTAGAACTGAAGAAGCTTCTCAGATGAGAGGTGAAACGTCTTCAAGCAACTTAAAGAAGTCCAGACGCTTTTCTTTGCAAGCTCCTTTGACTACGATGACCTGGATGACTGAGAACCTTCACAGACATAAGATGGGGTCTGATTATTTAAGACCTTATACATGAAGAGAAGGGCATGAACCACGTGAAAGTCATTACTGAGGGTGCTGCACATAGCCACATCTTGATTTCCTGCTGCTCTTAAATTGTGCATGAATGCAATATTAAGTTATTTGAACCTCTCTTGAGGCAACAGCTCACTCCACAAACTTTGCCTGCACTTACAGTTTTTACCGAATGCCTAAACACTAACTGTGAATCCTGTAGCACAATTTCTAAAACTAGTCAGACTTATAGCAAAACCACTCACTGAGTGTGCAAAACTAAAAGCACAAAAACTGCTTTGCACTCAGTTTGCAATTTTGTAACACACACTTTGCAAGACTGTAGGCACAATTCACTGCACAACACTCAATTTCCAAATTTCCAACACACTCCTAGCAAAAGTATACACATGTATGGCTATCATTACAGTTTTTTCTGATTGCTTAAGCACATTTTTTGTAACTATTGGCTAATTTTGCAAAACTCTTCACACAAATAAGAAAACCTGTCACCCAATAATCAAAACATTGTAGTTCTCTTGCAAAAGCAAACACAGCTAGATTAACTCTTCACACCTTCATAAAAATTGTGTTTCCGTATCAAACAGTGCACACAAGCCATCATCTACTAAGCACACAATGCGCCAACTGCACACTGATGGTATGAATACAAAACACATCTGGCTTTTGCTTTCTCTGTGCACAAGGTAGGCTATGTCAGTTTGAGCTCATACTGCTGTCATAGATCCATAAGCATAAAGGGATCCAAACTTCAAGTACTGGTGTTTATTCAAACACATCAAAACAAACACAAGTGTTTATTTCCAAGTATAGGATTATTTGCAATCGCCATAATGACTATATGGGTTACTTGGTCTGCAGTGAACATGCTTCCTCTGCCCCAGCATCTGGTCATCTAGCAATTCTGTAAAGTAACAATTTCAGTATTTTTACATCAATGGTATTGGTGTGTTTCTCATTGGCATATGGCAGTGCTACAAATCTTTGTGCGAAGTGACTGTACTAACCGATTCTCATTTCAAGATGTCCTTATGGTACTTGCTACAGTGTAGCGGCTCGAGTTAGGCTGGACCCGTTGGCCAGCTACCCTCAGGGTCATTCCACGGTTGATTACATGGTCCACTATTGTAGCTCTGATGTCATCAGCAATTCTATTTCTTACTCTTCCTACCCTTCCTCTCCCCCCTCCTCATCTTCCTCTTGCTCCTCCTTGTCCTTGTCGTCCTCTTCGTCCTACTTCTTCACCTCCACGTCCTCTTCTTCGGCCTCCTCTACTTCTCACTCTTTCTGCTCCCTCCATTGTACTCCGCACACACAGCTTACCTGGATTATAGTGCTTAGGCTGATTGCAAAGTGAACTAATTATCTAAAAAAGTTTTCACATGTGAAAGTGTGCCAGACAGTTGGCAAATTAGTGTTAATGATAGCCATACATGTGTATACTTTTGCTAGGAGTGTGTTGGAAATTTGGTAATTGAGTGTTGTGCAGTGAATTGTGCCTACAGTTTTGCAAAGTGTGTGTTACAAAATTGCAAACTGAGTGCAAAGCAGTTTTTGAGCTTTTAGTTTTGCAAACTCAGTGAGTGGTTTTGCTATAAGTCTGAATAGTTTTAGAGATTGTGCTACAGGAATCACAGTTAGGGTTTAAGCATTCAGAAAAAACTGTAACACTAATTTGCCAACTGTCTGGCACACTTTCACATGTGAAAACTTTCTTAGATAATTCGTTCACTTTGCAATCAGCCTAAGCACTATAATACAGGTAAGCTGTGTGTGCGGAGTACAATGGTGGGAGCAGAAAGAGTGAGAAGTAGAGGAGGCCGAGGAAGAGGACGTGGAGGTGAAGAAGTAGGATGAAGAGGACGACAAGGACAAGGAGGAGCAAGAGGAAGACGAGGAGGGGGCAGAGGAAGCATGTTCACTGCAGACCACGTAACCCATATAGTCATTATGGCGATTGCAAATAATCCTATACTTGGAAATAAACACTTGTGTTTGTTTTGATGTGTTTGACTAAACACCAGTACTTGAAGTTTGGATCCCTCCATGCTTATGGATCTATGACAGAAGTATGAGCTCAAACTGACATAGCCTACCTTGTGCACAGAGAAAGCAAAAGCCAGATGTGTTTTGTATTCATACCATCAGTGTGCAGTTGGCGCATTGTGTGCTTAGTAGATGATGGCTTGTGTGTACTGTTTGATACGGAAACACCATTTTTACGAAGGTGTGAAGAGTTAATCTAGCTGTGTTTGCTTTTGCAAGAGAACTACAATGTTTTGATGATTGGGTGACAGGTTTTCTTATTTGTGTGAAGAGTTTTGCAAAATTAGCCAATAGTTACAAAAAATGTGCTTAAGCAATCAGAAAAAACTGTAAAAGTTACATTTTTCTTTTGTTTTAACACAAGAGGAACCAAGATGGACAGACAACATCACTGCAACATATAATGAAAAGACAGGGAAGGAGTGATTCCTCGAGAAGTCCTTAGGGTCTGAGGTGGGATCTGATACCGCCTGACAGGAGAGGTTCATGTGATTGGGAAGGGAGAAGTTTAACCCCCTAGGCTGCATCACACCCTCTTTCAGTCCGCTGCTTTAGATGAAAGGATGTAAGCTGATAGGGTGCAGTGTGTTAGACATATATCGAGAGGGATTTAGCCACAGAAACTGTGAATATTGTCTGAGTTCATGTTTGACAAAGGTTCCTTGTGCAAGTCAACACCCTTAATAGGTTTTAAAAAAACAGGCTTTTTTCCTTCCCACTGTCACCAAGTGCTTAATAATAAGAAAATAAGCAATAAGAAAGTAATATATGATGAATAGTTTATATAATTGATGATAAATATGATGGATGATGCTTATTTAATGAGGATACCTAGAAGAGCTTCATTTTAGCTTTGAAGTTTTATCACCAAGCTAACGGCAGAGTTGAGGTGGATCACAGAAAAATGTTTTGACCACTGTGACTCTATTTTAGAAACAGGTACAGGTAGGCTTAACGCACCGCTACAAGCCTGACTGCTCATCACTGCTTTTGTCACCTGCTGAAAATCAAGCTTTGGCTGCTCAGCTGGAAAGTAATATTGATTTCTCCACTCCTGAGAAGGTGCACACTTTAGCCTCCTCACTCCGTACTAGCTGAAGTCAGCTGATTGTTACAGAAGTGCACAGTAAAAGGTCACCTTATTTTACTGAGTTACAAAAACAATGTAATCTGATTACTTTGCACACATTATGCCCAGCACTGCTCATATGACATGCTGGATATTTTTTTCTTTCTTTGCATGCTGTGATGTCGAGCAGCTCTCGAGTAGAAGTTTGCACACGTGTAGAGAGGAATTAGCATTGTTGGACTGAGGAATCAGTGCAGGAGTGAGATAAGAGATAGGACCCATTAGCCTGGGCAGTTAGCCTATTTAAAGGCAGTTAATTATTTACCTCATTTACACTATAGAGTCAACCGGGCTGGGTTTACTCATTAGACTGCTTTCTGTTATTGAGCCAGACTGAGATAACTTGGGGTTTACTTGATAAATTTCACAGATATGATAGTCTGGAGCACCTTGAAAGTAGTGTGATCCAGTCTCATGTGGCAGCACTGTGGAGGGGGTAATTTTGAGTCCTCCAGTAAATATTAGTGTTACACAGCGTGTGATCGTTGCAGGGTTAGACCTTTTAGCCCAGAGGCAGTACACACAGACACTACTGCACATGCACACAGCCCAGAACTAAGCATGTACACGCAACAGTAGGTGCATGAATGAACACACACTTGTACTTAAAAAGAGGTGCATAAATTAAAAACCAGACAAGACTCCTCTGTTGTTCTGTTGTTATCTGTTCAAATCATGAGCTTTATAAGCTTCCATTTCTATGCATGCTTGGAAGTTGCTGTGCTGGTGGTTCATTACCATACACTTGTGTGTCTGTATGTGTTTTTGTTCGTGTGTTTTCTGTTGAGCCCATTTGTCTATTAGGGTGTTATTTTTGTTTTTTTCTGGGCCAGTTGGTTGCACCAAGGAGGCTGGTGAATCTATCAGACTTCTCTTCTCTTCTCTACCTCTGGCACCATATGCCAACACATCCCCTCTTTCCCACCCATCCTCCCCTCCTCTTTTTCAGTTTTTTTCTCGTTTTTTCTCTGCTGATATTAATAGAGACAGGGTCAGTAGCATTCACAGAAACAGGAAGGACAGGAGGTAAGAAGAGCTACATGGCAGGTGAGAGAAAAAATTCCCCCTGTGAATTAACTCTGTTTTTCTTGCCACTCTTCATTTTTTTCCCCTCAGCTTTCATGTCTCATGAACAATTTGCCATCATTCACCGTTGTTTGCTCTGCTTTTTTCTGTTCGCCTTACCTTCCTCCTCCTCCCTGCTCTATTTTTACAGTCTAGAACATAGGTCACATGTGCAGGAGCCTCGGATGTGTGAGAAAGAAAGTGTGGAAAAGGGAAAGGGGTGTATGTACAGGATGTGCACGAGTGTAATGGAGAGAGGGTAGTATTGTTCTGGTCGGACAATGTTCGCACTCCCCCACACAGCTTTCGCAGCGATATATTTGCTGGGGATGTAAGAGGCAGCGCACAATAATGCATTAAAACAAACAGTAAAATAAGAGATGACATACTCAACTTATGTGTGTTTTTTTTCCGTACATGCAAAGGGAAGCAAAGCTGGAAGTTTTGCCTCATGCTATGCTAAGAGCGATAGAGTGTGAATTTATAAGTGTTGATTTCTTTGCACAGACCTCCTGCTTGTTCTGCAGAATGTGCTGCTGTACCAAGCTGAATTGCTTTCCTGCACTTATATTCTGCTGGCTTCAAGCCGTCCTCTCTGGCAGAATTATGTGCTTGCATGCACGTTTCCATGTGCTTCTGTGCACAGATCACTTACTTCATGATTGCTTTACTTTGTTAGAGTTTCCTGTTTTTATGCAAATCTGTATGTGTGTTTACTTGTGTGTGTTTGTGCGTGCGCGTGCTTACGCTGTCACTTCCGTAGTTTATGCATGTTACGCATACATTCTGTATGTGTGCGTGTTTGAGAAAGACTTGCTTTTACCTGTCAAAGAGGACGTAACTTCACGGATGTGTAACTGAGTCTCTGCTGTTTGTCATGTTTCCCTCCTTTTTATCTTTGACCATCTAAGCCTTTCAAATCCAGACTGCATAACCTTAGACATTCCTAATCCCATCTGTCTTTCTGACAGATGTCACAGATTTATTCTGTTTTCTGCATGTTTCTCTAGTTTCTACCCTTTTTTGTCAGCATCGTTTCACCGACTGTTGACACATCAATAGTCAGATGACCCAAATGCTAATTAGCTTCACCACTGTTATTACACCCATGAGGGGAAGTAACCATAATGCTAACATATCTCAAACTAGAATGAATAATAGATGGTACAGCACCTCCTTTATCGCTAATGAAAGCATGCAGCTGTTCCTCATTTTTGGAATGCCACTACAGAACATGAGGAAAAGACAAGCTCCTTTCACTATGTCTATGGAGGCATACAGAGCTCATGCAATAAGAGACAGAAGAGATGCAGAGATAGAAGAGATAAAAGGCAGTTGCAGCGAAGGCGTGGCGTAAGCGTTATCTGTCCTTTGACAGACACCGCAGAATCAGGACAGGGGTGGTTGCACGAGGTCGTGTCCACGCTATTACTGATAAAACACTGCACTTACTCTGTCAGCCCCTCACCCATTCTGTATTTGAAAACAGCTAATTATGTTGTAGACTGGTGTCATAAGACTGAGTAAAAATGGAAAATTTGTTTGAGGGCCTTAATAACATTTATTACCAACTATTAAAGGGCAGATGTAATTACTTAAGCAGGACATATTGCCTCAGTGGACAGATGGGCTACAGTATCTGGAAAACATTCATTACATTTAGAAAGGGTTACATATGAGTGGAGCTGTGTCCATGGCAGTTCTACTGAATGTCCTTTGTCCTTTCTTTAAATGTGCAGGCTTTTGTTATTTTCTCTGTTGAAACTCATTTTAAAATACGTGATGTAATAGGCACATGTGAAATGTAAAAATTAGGCCGGAGGTCAAATCTGGCATGGAAACGTTGATATTTACAATCCCGATATACTAATCTCATGTCCTAAATGCTTCTAACAAAGGCAGTAGATTTTAAGCATAGTTTTAAAGATAACAGATATTTCAGAAAGGTTTGACTTTATTTGACCTTGAAGAAGAATCTCCATATATTATTCCTTATATGCCCATTTGTAGTCAGTACAAACACTGGAAGTAAGAAACATAGTTTTAAACAGGTCTGTATAGCAATATTATCACTTTGACCTTCAGATCTATTTACTGACTTTGAAGGAGAGGTCAGAGGTCAAATGTTACACAATATTCTAAATCTTTATATGGTACTTTCTATATGTTGACACCACATACACACCACACTTATCAGAATCATAGTTTCTAAGTCATAAGGCTTTTTGTCCATTTTTGATCAATAAATCATTAAACTGAGCTTGAAGACCTTGGTGGATGAAAGGCAAATTCTAATGGATTTTTATTTAACATGACCCCACGCTACCCCTCTACAAAGTTTTTTTTATCAGAATTCATACAAAACACCACATATGAGCGGGCGGAGAGCGGTATGGGGTCTTCACACCTCTGTTCACCCCTGGGCTGGGAGAGTGAGTTGGCTGTCTGGTCGGGGTCTGGGATGCAGGGAGGCCCAGAATCCCAGGAAATATGTCCTGAGTCTGGGGGCGGTGCCTGGCACCCATGGTTCAGTCGGGCCCCTTCCGGAGGTTGGAGGGCCCTCAGTCCGCTCTAGCGTAGCAGGTTGCTGGCGGAGCCTATGGGCACGTCGCCGCAGCCCTCTGTGGCTTCTGCAACGTGGCTGCTGGGTGACCCCACCGTTTTGGGCTCTCCTCAGCTCTTTTCTAGGAGGGTGGTGCTGCTGCCCCTCCAGTGGTCCTCCATGGGCTCTCATGATCTGGGGGGCATCTATATCTGGGGCCTGGATCTGATGGATCCACTTGGGAAAATAAATCTGCTCAGCATTTTTCTTGGCCTTCAGACAATAATTCTGACTGCTCCAGTGCTGAATGGGACAGGCAAAAAAGAATTCATACAAAACTTTTTGAGCTATTGTGTTTACAGACACAATGACATGCAGGTATGCACACTCGCAAAAACATAACACCCTTGGTGGAGGTAAAGACAACATTTATTGTGTTGCATTGTAGAGTAGATGCATTTATTGCTGAATGGTGAACTAAATCTTAAAGCTTTGTCTTGTTGACGTGCAGTGTGTATTTATTTCATTGTTATAAATTGTTTAAACCACTGCACAGTTACCCACTGAAATCTCAGTGTGAAAATGACAACCACGGCTTTTGCTAAGTGAATATCCACGCAGTGCCACTTCCCCACAGTTTCTATTTTTTTCTGAAATAACTTTATTAGAGTGTAAGTTAAGCAATTTGTGTGGTTTTCAGGAAACCTCATGATCAGATATATTAAGACTAAGACTCCTTGGAATTTATTTTTACTTTACTTGCATGTTAGAAAACAGCAAGGCAGAAATATTTGGCAAGTCAGAAAGCTCGGAGTTCTCCTGAATGGTCTTTGTGAATCATCAGTACAATACTTGGGGTCTGCAGTATTCCTTTTTAAACAAAGTTCTTTGTGTGGCGTCCTAAAACTGGCAAGTGCATAAAAAAAAACATTGCTTTGTGCCTTTTGGTCTTTTTATATAAGGACCAATTTTTATTGTTGGCCTTGAGCTTAGAAAGATGTTTTTTCCCCCTTCATTCTGTGAATAACTGATAAGAGAGACGTTGTAAGGACTTTGCTGATAACCAGCCAACAACTGGAGGTAACTAGTGAACTCACTATTGTACAGACATCTGATTATTACAGCTACATTAAACTTCATGCTCTTTTCAAAGACGGATTCTTATTAAACCGTCCAATAAAGGCCATATCCTGAATTTGCAGTTCTTCCACAGAAAAAAACGTCACTTTTAACTGACCTATAATAGCTTGCTCACTGCAACCCTGTGGGAAAATTTTGCCACTGTTTAATGAAGCCCATAGACAGAAGTTCCCTCTCTCATTTTCTCTCTGGAGTTGAAAGCCAGATGTTGTTTAGCACGAGGGGAACAATCTGGCCCCTGATGAATGCAGACGCTGTTAGACTAAACTTGACTGGATCATACAGGATTAGGACTGAAGATGAACTAGAATAGACCTAAAGGTCTGGGGTGAAGTAAATTAATGATAAATTGGACCAGAAGATGTAATACAGCAGGACCTTTTTCTTGTAATGCACTATACATAGACAGAGATAATCTTAGACTGGGGTGGGATGGCCCAGACTCTACTCAAATAGCTCTTGTAGAGCAGAGAGAGATTGATCTGTTTCTGCAGAACACAGACAGACTAAGCTCTGCAATATCAGATAAATGTCCCCCCAATTCACTCCTTGTATTCTGGATGCTAACAGCATTCTTTGTGCTGCGTGAGCCTAAACTTTCCAGTTCCCAGTTGACTTGTCGGTAAATTTTACCAGTTTTCACACTTTGTTGCACAGTAGCAACAAAGTCATTATGCAAAAACTGTTATCTGCACCTGCAATTCACGAGATTGAACTAATTGCACCGTCAGCTGCGTCCTTCACTCACATTTGTATCAAAGGGGATGCATCTGTAATGTGACACAGATGAGCACATCAGATTGACACCCCCCCCCCCCAAAAAAATGTCTTGATGCATGCTCAATCATCCATATGTAAATCCCCAAAAGTTGATTCTGGTCTTTGATCAATGATCAGTGGTTGTTGATTAATGGTCATGATAATTTGCATATTAATGATCAAGGAACTGACCTCTCAGCCCATTGTTCATTCAGTGGTGCTTGCTTCAGTTAATGTGCAAATGTACTGTTTATAAGATTGGGGAAACCTGCAGTCAGCTGAGACTGAAGAAGTCACTTGGATGAGTGACAAAATGTTTCTCCCATTGAAAACGCTACGTCCAAATGAACAGAATCAACCTTTTGGGACCAACTGAAAAAGTCACAAACCTGATGACAGCTCTCATAGCAGCGAGGTGAACACTGGCTGACTGCAGAGGCTAAAACATCCAGCAGAGAGGAGTCTCAGTGAGACAACGATGCCAGTTATCAAGCTAAAGTGAAGTGAGCTGTGATTATACCAGAGTAATTAAAGTGGCATCCAAATATGGCTGCAAATTCAGCTCTGGCTGTCCCCACCATGGGTTTCTACCTCTGACTTTATATTTGTTGAAACTGCACTCTGGCAGTCTTGTGCTGTCATAAGCTTTTACCAGCTGTAGTTTGCATATTCACATCTTTATGCGTATCCCTGTGTTTCTCTGCACATGTGCTCCTCCTCAAATGTGTTTTTATCTCGGGCTGAGAGTTGGCACATTAAGCTGGACGCTCCTGCTTGGATTCTCAGGGCAGTACAAGGGTAAACAGAGATAGCTGTTTCCATGCATGTCGGTCCTGTGATAAGACCTTGGGACCTGTGTTACTGTTGCTCAGCCTGCCTGTTATTCTTTAATCTGCTGCTGCGTGCAGTTTCTTTAATGTCACTTTCACACAGCTGATGAACACTTGTGTTTGAAGCGCCAGCTGCAGTCAGTGCACAATGCTTCAGAGTATATGAGAGATTGTAGTGAATTCATGGGTAATTTCTTTTTTATGAGATAAAGTTTGAAACAGAAAATGAGAGAAGGGATGCTGGGACAGCCGGGAGAGCGGGAAAAATGAGAGCGAAACCGCTCTGCTTGCACGAGATACGAGTACATCTGCCACTCCCGTCTCTGCCTCTTTTTCACTTTCCCGCCCACTTTTCTCCCTCTCCCATCCGCCCACCTCTAGCCTCCCTCTCGCTCTCTCCAATCTCATTTCCTGCTGTTCTGTCTTCTATCCAGTCCTGCTGTGTGTCAGTGTATCCGACTAATTCAATCTCCAGTACACAGGCACTCCAGTGTAATGACCCATGACATTCAATTAATGCTTCTTGGTAGGTTAAGTCACCAGTAATTGTATGTGTGTTTGCCTGATGTGCATGTGTGAATCCCTGAGTCGGTGCTGTGTGTATAATCTGGCAAGGGTGACAGCCAGGGTACACGCATTTGATGCCTTCGCATAAAGTAAAAAAACACATTTTAAAAAAACTCAATGAATAAATAAATGTTGGTGTTGATCTCGTGGTCTGTGCAAAAGAAAAAAAAAGAACAGTTATCTTAGTGTGGTTGTGGTTTCTATACTGATGACATATGAAAACCCACAGCTGTCACTACGGGCTTATTTACTGTACTGTCATTACTCTTCGCATTATCACCATCGCTGCCTCTCGACCAGCTGTCACACTTATAGGATTGGTGTCAAGAGACTGTGGCACGTCCTTTAAGGGGGTTACGTGCGTCTGAGAGACACGGAGTAACAAACACAGTCACTCAACCTGACACACACGTGAACCTACATGGTGAAGGCAGAGCTAGCAAACACACACACACACACACACACACACACACACACACACACACACACACACACACACACACACACACACACACACACACACACAAATAAACACTGACAAAGAGAGTGGCTAAATTGGTGCTGATACACACAAACAGTTTTGAACACTCACACCCGTGGCCTCCTTTTAGCTTCGCGTAGCCTCTAGCAGATACTTTCAATTTGGATTAGCATAGCCTTTTGGAGCTTTCAGCTCATACTCATTATGACTGTAATCCAGTGTGTATTGTGCATCATCAGTGTCACCGTGGGCTTTCAGTATTTAATTACTAGTCTAACCTGGGTAATCTTCTAGTTATGCTGAAATAACAGTGCATGCAATTTAGAAACATATGCATTTAACACTATAGACTGATTGTTATGTCTTATCATTTATGCTAATCATCCACAGTACACTGCTTAATGTAACACGATCCTTCTGTTGCTCTGAGACCTTCATTAAACACACACACACATTAGGAATGACTTTAATTAAAAGAGGAAACTTTAAACAAAAGTCCTGTAACTTCCACATTAGGGAAGGTCAGGAAGAATGTCTCATTTGGGAAAACCATAGCAGTTCTTCCCCCCCCCCACCCCCCCCACCCCACATTTACCCTGCTCATCCCATCTTGTCAAACCTATCTGTCATTTCGAAGCTTTTGTTTTTCTTCTCTCTCTTGTCCCTGCTCCATTTTCCCCCATTCTACCTCTGTCTTCGGTAATGATCTAATTAAGGCGGGTCTTGTTGCCTGCCCACTGTGTGTAATTGCCACTGGGGTGTGCCTGTACTTCGCTCTGCAATTACCAGCATCATTCTTTTGCTCCCGAATCAGCTAATTAAGCCTTATGGACAGCGAGGTGATTGTAGCCGCATTGAGTGTCACGAGGAGTCAGGAATGCCCGTTCTCTTGTCTCACTCCTGGGACACACAGAAATAGTGGATTTGCAGTGGTTGCCATGGTAGCCATCGCCCTGTCAGATCGTGTGCAGCGACTGTCAGTCAGATGTTTCTCTTTGTGTGTCTGTGTTTATCTGTTCATCTGTAACTGAGACAACAACTTTGCTCTAGGTCACCTCTTCTTTTCATTATTAAGGCTCAGTCTGCACAGGAGGCCAAACAGAGCTTGTCACAGCTCCTGTTTAGGTCCCTGGGTGGACTGGCTGTCATTTTGATTGATTATATTGCCATCTCATGGTAATGCTTGCCTTGCAGTATGTCCTCACTCGGCACTGCCTGACACATTTTTCCCACAAACTAGACCACGAACTTACTTCAAAATAATCTCAGCACTTTGTGGTACAAACATTTGATTTAATTTGGTGCATGGTTGCTTGAAAATGTGATCAAAAATGACAAGTGGTTAGTCAGTAGTGAGATTCTTCATCCGGGTGACTTTTTTTTTTTAATGTTCTCATCCACACGTCAAAGAAGTCATCACAAATGGGGAAACTACCTCTTAGAAGACAGCGTTTCTATGTTCCCACTAGACTTTTATCTTCTTTGAATCTAAATACAGCATCAAAACAAGAAAAATGGCTTTCACTGTTGCACCGTTGCATCCATCGAATCAGCTGTCTGCAGTGACTTGAAACTGAGTGCTAGAGGTATTATAGAATACAGAGCATCAGTGAGGAGTGTAAAACACTCATCTGTAGTATTCATATACTACATATATGGTTGTGGAACTCCTAAAAATAATGAAAATGCTAATTTAAGCCTCTTAGCTACCTTAGGTGTCGACGTTTGAACTCCAGTGCTTATTAAAGCACAGCCTCGGGCACTTATGTGCTATATGTCTCATACATAGCAGGTATCCTCTACAGTGCCATAAATTTGCATGGAAATTGCGTGAATAATGTGTGCCTATTTTCTAAATAGCCTTAGAGCTGATATTTGGCTGCTCATGCAGCTGCTCGTGTTCATTTAATATGGATTTGAACTGTGCAACTCACTCAAAGTTGGGCAAATTGCCGTTATTTTTACTGTGAGTATTGGATATTTTATTAGAAGCTTTCAGTCCTTAAAAGTTTTGACTCCACATTCTGAATTCTTTTCCCTCTCACATAGGTCTACTGTGCAATAAACTAATTGTAAAAAAAAAATGTCATAGCAGCTCTGGTTTATTGGCTTCTCCATGTGGAACAAATTATGCAAACATTTGTGAGCTTGTCCTCGGTTGTGCTGACCTAAGTGGAGCCTAAAGGCTGACGGAAGGCGAGTTTAAGCTAATGGGTACAGCGGCACTGCAATTAACTGCAATGTGCTACTAATTTTTGCTTTTTCTTGGCAGACCTAAATGTTTTTCGTCTTCAGTGGGGTACCCAAGACTGTACAATATAGACTTTAGAGGGACTTTAGACAGACTTTAGAGGGAAAACCAGCACACCGCAGACCACGGCCTCTCTGTGTGAGGATCTAAACGTATTCTACGCTAGATTCGACACAGCGAACACTATGAGACCGGACAGTGTGCACACCGCGGATGACGTCAGTGCGCACACTGTGTCTGAGGAGGATGTGCGGAGGTGCTTCAGGAAGGTGAACGCACGCAAAGCTACTGGTCCGGACGGGATTCCCGGCCGCGTCCTCAGGTCATGCGCGGCTCAGCTGGCTGGAGTGTTCACGCACATCTTCAACCTTTCCCTCTCTCTGTCGGTAGTCCCAGCCTGCTTCAAAATGGCCACCATCGTCCCTGTACCCAAATCCTCCACCATCTCCTCATTGAACGACTGGCGACCTGTAGCCCTGACCCCCATCGTAAGCAAATGCTTCGAGAAGCTGGTCAGGGACTTCATCTGCTCTGCACTACCCGACTCACTGGACCCTCTACAGTTTGCATACCGCCACAACAGGTCCACTGATGATGCCATAGCCCTGACACTACACACTGCCCTGTCACACCTGGAGAAGAGAGACACGTATGTGAGGATGCTGTTTGTAGATTACAGCTCAGCATTCAATACCATCGTTCCCTCGAAGCTGGACAGGAAACTGCAGGATCTAGGACTGAGCAGCTCCCTCTGCAGCTGGATCCTTAGCTTCCTGTCTGACAGACGCCAAGTGGTCAGACTGGGCAGCATCACCTCATCCCCCGTCACACTGAACACTGGTGCTCCACAGGGGTGTGTACTGAGCCCTCTCCTGTACTCACTCTACACCTACGACTGCACGGCCACTAACAACTCCAACATCATTGTGAAGTTTGCGGACGACACTACAGTGGTGGGTCTTATCACCAATGGTGATGAGACAGCTTACAGGGAGGAGGTCAGCGCCCTGACCCACTGGTGTCAAGACAACCATCTCACCCTCAACGTCGCAAAGACAAAGGAGTTGATAGTGGACTTCCGGAGGTGCAGAGAAGTACACACCCCCATCACCATCAACGGCGCTGCTGTGGAGAGAGTGAGCAGCTTCCGGTTCCTTGGAGTACATCTGGCTGAGGATCTTACATGGTCAGTACACACAAACAAAACAGTGAAGAAGGCGCAGCAGCGCCTCTTCTTTCTCAGGAGACTGAAAAGATTCGGCATGAGCCCCCGCATCCTCAGGACCTTCTATCACTGTGCCATTGAGAGCATCCTCACTGGATGCATCACCACCTGGTATGGCAACAGCACCGCCTACAACTGCAAAGCTCTCCAGCGAGTAGTGCGGTGCTCTGAACGGATAATTGGAGGTGAGCTTCCCTCCCTCCAAGACATCTACAGGAAACGGTGCCTGAGGAAAGCGGGGAGGATCATCAAGGACTCCAGTCACCCCAGCCATAAACTGTTCAGACTGCTTCCATCAGGAAGGAGGTTCTGCAGCATCCGGTCCCGTACCAGCAGACTGAGAGACAGCTTTTTCCATCAGGCCATCAGACTGCTGAACACTTCATAGACACCTCAGCTTCACTACTGGAACTTTAACATTATGCACTCCATACTGTACAGTAACGCCACTGTTTTGCACATGTCTCAACTCTGTATATTTTATTTTATATATTTTATTTATTGTTTACTCTATTTAATTTGTAAAATATGTGTACACACACACACACACACACACACACACACACGTAGAAAAATATTTAGTATACACATCCAGAAATGCATATACTATTATATATTGTACATATATTTATTAGTTTCAGATGTAGCCATTCTTGTATTTTGCTTGTTTACATTATTGTATTTTGCACAACTCTGTTGCTTGTGAAGCTCGCACACAAGAATTTCACTCACATGTGCTGTACCAATGTACCTGCACATGTGATGTGACAATAAAAGTGATTTGATTTGATTTGATTTGTATGTGACTGCATATTTATTTTTAAACATACAATGTGCATCCATTTATCATTTTCCTAATAAAAATAAACTAATGAGGCACAGTAGTTCAATTCAGTTTTATTTAGATAGCACCAAATCAGTTGCTTCAAGGTGTTTTCTATTTTAAGGTGAAGATCCTGCAATAATAGAGAGAAACCCCAAAAATCAGGGGATCCCCATGAGCAAGCACCTGGCGACTGTGGAAAGGAAAAAACCCCTTTTGACAATATGAAATCTTCAGCATAACCAGGCTCAGGGAGGCGCAGCCATCCAACCTTAGAGTGAGGGGAGGAAGACAAGATAACAGATACACTGTGGAGAGCCAGAGTTGAAATATAACAGTCGTGTGTATTAAGTCTGCCTGTTTTATATATAAAAAATATCATATCTCTAAGAAATTGTTTTGTCTTATTTTGGTGGCTTCACTAAATCAGTGAAAACATATTACAAGAATCTTGGAAAGCAATAACTTCACTGTGAAAATTTTTCTGGTCCTTTATCTGCAGGGCTCACATGCTTTTGTCTTGGTTTGTTTTGTTTGATTTAACAGAACTGCCATTTTCTTGATATTGAAAAAAGTCCAAAGGCATGATGTAAATGCCATAAATTTACTCTTGCAGAATTTGGTTCTATTTGCATAATATTAGTGGGCGATATTTCAGTTTCTCATGTTTCTCTCTCATTTCTGCTTTTTTTCTCCCAGGCTGTTAGCTCCTACTCTAGCAAACACAAGTAGATGACTGAGAACTCGGCCTCCCATGATGGACAAGAAAAGTGGTGAGTGTCGCCAAGCCTGTAGTTAAACAAGCAATCCTCTGTGCTTCTAACATGTGCAGCAACCTTTTTTAACAACTGTGAGAAGCTTAATAAGTCAGACTCTATTTTTTGCTTTTATTCCAATATATAATCTAGTTCATGACATAAAAGGTGACATTTTTATCTCGCTGTTCCTTTCATGTGGCCAAAAACAGCTATGGGCTTATTTCCTTCAGGTGATAACCACCCCGTCTCATACTGCATTCATAAGTTGACACAGCATGAGCAGCATTTTACATGCTGATTAGTTTGTTTTGGCGCAATCACTGCATGATAATTACTTCCCAGTAAGTGATCGGGTTTTACATAATGAAGCACTGTGTGTTCGGCACAGTACAGCCTGCTTGCACGAGGGGGTGAAAAGAATTAATAATGCCGATGATGTGTGATTTGGTTCATGTTCTTATTGTAAACTAATTGCACATGTTTAGTTCTTTCATATCGGATACTACAGTATTACTATGACTAGTCACTGAAGTATGAAAATAAGCACCAACTAATGACTTATTTCATTAATGAATCATTTGATGTTAATTCTTACAGCCAATGGCTTTCAGTCCAAGGCCAGTGAGGGTGGTGTTCAAAGGAAGCAGCTGCCCTACTCAGTGGAGACTCCCTATGGCTTCCACCTGGATCTTGATTTCCTCAAGTATGTTGATGATATTGAAAAAGGCAACACAATCAAAAGGGTCCACATTCAGCGCAGGGTAAAGGGCCCACCTAAATTCAGCACTCTGCCCAGAAATTTTAGTCTTCCTGGGCATGGAGTAAGGCCTCCCCCAAAGGAAAAGGACAGTACTTGGTCTGGGACGTCTACCCTGGGTCCCAAGCCTAAATCACGAGTGACAGAGGTTCAACAGATCTTTGACTTTCGAGCAAATGAAGGCGTGATTTCCAGCCAGAGCTGCAGGGGGACCACAAGTCAAGGAACTGGCTATGTTTCAACTAAACCCAAAGATGAAGTAGGCGCGGGGGCTCGCGGTGCTGAAGACAAAACTGGGGGGATTCAGATTCAGAGTCGTCCAAATCTGCTCAGAGCATCGAGCATGCCCATCACGCTACAGCAGCGTAAGAGTTCAGATTCAAGCAGTCCTGACCGTACCGTGGGAACACCAGAAAACGGCTCAACAGAGAACATGTTCCGGGCTTCACCAGACGTAACAGAAAGACGCTGTGTTCCCCAAGATCGAGCAGGTCTTCACCAGCAGATTACTGTTGCACTGAAGCGGGTCAGAGAGCTCGAGGAACAGGTCAAAACCATCCCAGAACTGAAAGCTCAGATCTGCTCTTTGAGGGAGGAGCGGGAGCAGCTGCTTCTTCAGCTACAAGCACAAGCCAAGGCCCAGGCTTCCAAATTATCTGCTACAGTACCAACAGGTTACGATTCTAGGACAAATAATCAATCGCAAGGACAGAGACCTTCACAGGAGATGAAGTTAGTCCTAAAGACTCAACCCACTGGACGTTTAGAAGACACAAGTCTTGGGCCATCAAACCAAGCTGCAGGGAAGGAGAAACAAGGTGAGACAGAGAAAACTAACGTGTTACTATCTGAAGTGGAGAGCTTGGCACAAGGAAAAAGTAGGATGTCCTCAGCACAAGAAGTGGAGAGACAATCACTGCAGCTGGACATACTTGAAAAACAAAAAGAAACAGAGAGTCCACTGGGACAGACAGTGCAAAAACTGCCACGAGACATTTCAGGGGAGGAATTACTATCTATCACAGTGGCTTTAAAAGAAACAGAGACTGCAGCAAAAGAAGGAAAACCAAAGGATCCAGATGATATGCAGAAGTTGCAGGAGAAGCTAACAGTACTAGAGGCTAAACTTATTCAGGCTAGCCAGGAGCTAGAGAGCACTAATGCTCTTTTGAAACAGCAAATAGAGGAGAACAAGCTAAAAGAGGAGAGAATACTACAACTGAGTGAGGGAACGAGAGTGGAGGTTTGCACCGCACATGAACGTCCAAGAAGAGAGAGCATTGACACAGGGACAGTGACAGAAAGGATAGATTTTACCCACCAAGAAACAGAGACAGAATCGCCTGGTACTGTAGATCAGGGGACAGACACTGAAAAAATCTGCATTGAAGTGTGCATACCAAAACAAGAGACTAAAAGTACAGATCAAGGACCAGTGACGGGAAAAGCTGACACGCATGACCAGGAGACAGAGATGGAGGCGGCGATAACAGCGACAAGTCCACCGAGGCCCAGAGCCAACAGCATGGAACGAGGCACACTAACCGAGAGCATCATCACCCTGGATCAGATGACCGAGACCCCCGTGGCCGAAAGGGTAAACCAAGTCACAGAAACAGAAGGCGAGATGGTGACGGACCATCCTCACAGACCGAGGGCCAGCAGTGTTGACAGAGGGACAGAGACAGAAAGGGTGGGCACTGTGGACAGAGTGACAGAGACAGAGGTAGCCCAGAGAGCAGACCAGCAGACTGAGACAGAGATGGAGAGACGTCATGACAACAACCCAGCCAGAGGTGTAGAAGCAGAGAGTCAAGTGAGTGAGAACACAGGCAGCCAAAGAGACGAAGTCGTGGTGAGCGAAAGAACAGAAGACAGGGAAACATACGAAAGAATTCAAAGAGAGAGTGAACGTTTAGTTGCTGAGGTTTTATCAGAAAGCTCAGCGGCAGCTGTAGAAAGCATAAAAACTTTAGATGTTGTTAGGAAGAATGAAGAGTGCGCCAGTTCGGCTGCTAAAGCAGAAGAAAATAAGATTAAAGTGAGTTCCGAACAAGATGACTCAGAAACAAAAGAAATTACAGAAGTGGTTGAAACAAGACCAGCTGCCCTACAGAGAAGAGACCAGCTGCCCTACAGAGAAGAGACTACAGAGAAGAAAGAAACAGGAGCCGGGGAGGTTATGTCTGCAGCAGTCAAAGAAACTGTAGCCGCTGACACTGTTGCAGTAACTGAGGGGAATTCAGCTGTGAAGACAGCAGCTCCTGTAAGACCACAAAGAGGCAGGAAACCCTCAGTGGAGCAAACTCAGCCGTCACCTCCTCAACTTCAGGTGGTGCCTGTGCGTCCTCGTAGGGGATCCAGTGAAACTCAGACCCAGCCGCAGACGAAAACCCAGCCCCAGGTGCAGGAACAGAGTGCAGCTCAGCTTGAAGCTCGGTCCCCAGAACAGCTCTCTGAAACACAGGTAAAACATCAAACACCGTCTGTGCCTCAGGTTGAGGACCACACTATAGCAAAGAAACCTCCTGGAGGGTCTGGAGAGAAGCAGTCTGAATCTCGACTTCAGTCTGAGACTCAGGCCTTGTCTCCGGGCTCTAGTGAAGTCCAAGTCAGGCCTAAATCAATACAAGCGCAATCTCAAACTTCTGTACCTCGGCGGGACTCAAAAGAGCTGAAAGCACCGCAGAGGGTGTCTGGTGCATCACACACTCCTAGACGGGGATCGGGAGAAGCCCAGACCCAACCACCTCGCCAAGCGTCAAGTGATGCTCAAACTCAACCTCAGGGTTCACGTAGAAGCTCCAGTGAGGCTCAGGCCTCTCCGAAAGATGCCAGTGAGACACAGTCACTGCGCAGAGGCTCCAGTGAAGCAGCTCAGCGCCGTGGCTCCAGTGAAGCAGCTCAGCGCCGTGGCTCAAGCGAAGCCCAGGGTTCACGTCGCGACACCGGGGAGGCCCAGCCTCCTCGAAGAGGCTCCAGCGAATCACCAACATCGCCTGCAGCTTTGGGTCAAGTTGTAACTCGGATAACGGGGCTGCTAGGAGAGCAGTGGGCACATCTCGGAAGCAGCTCTGGCACTCAGCAAACAGCCAGCCAGCAGGAGAGCGCGAGCACACAGAAAAAGACGACAGGGAAAAGAGCAGAGGCTGGAAAGGCAACGTCAGCCAAGCCAGCGGGGAAAGCAGCCCCATCAGCAGCAGCGACAGGGAAACCAGCGGGGAAACCTGGTACTTCCAAAATGAGCTCCATTCAGAGCCAACTGGTCAGCTCCCTCAGTGTCCTCTCTGCCTTCTACTCCCCAAGCCAGAAAGCGGCTGCTGCCAGCAAACAGCAAGAACAAGGTAGGCCCGTGGTTCATCTGTCTGATAGCTGCTCACCTATTTGTATTAGCTAAAGCCATTTCTCTCTTATAGTCACTGAATAAATCCTTTCAAGGAGCATAATGATGCATTATCCATGCCGCTTCATTACAACATGTCCCTTATGATCTATAATTGTCATGAAGTATTATAAATGTGTACAGCTCATTAGCCTGAAACATTGACTTCTCTCCCTAAAAAGAACTCCTGCAGAAACAGCCAAACATTTTCAGTGTGGTTAGACAAATATCCATGGTTTCACTTGTATAGGCGCATCTTAGCCCTGCAAACTCTTACAAATGGTGCGTTCACAGCACAGATTTTTTTCATTGCAACTTGAAACCACACTGCTCCCATTCAATTACTGGGAACATTATACTCAAGTTGATATGCTGTCAAATTATCACTTCTCCTGCTTCTATGAATAGTACTGTACTACAAAAGTACTACAAAAGTTTTAGTGTGCCTTAGTCATGAAATTAGATGCTGTAATAGGATCGCGATAGAAATAAATGACATTGCTTAACTTATTTTAAGGTTAATATCTTGAAATTGATGTGCCTTTTCTTTCTGGAGAGCGCAGGCATTGTTAATATAAGACATATTACGCAGAGCACAAAATACACTGAGCACTGTTGCTACAGTAAATGTCAGTTTTACTCTGAAATGCAGAGTGGAGGAGGGATGAGGGATGGGGAGCTGGGAATAGGCATTTTTTTCTGTAATATACAAGAGTGGAAAAAAACACACATTACTAAAAACTGTCAAAATGACATGGTTCAGTGACCTTCAAGAGCACACGTACACATTTCTTGTTCCCCACAATATATGCAAAGACAGAATCACACGGCAAAGTTCACACGTGTGGTTAAGCATCTGTTTACAGTACACAGTCGAATGGATCCTTAAGCACCGGTCCTCACACATATATCAAACAGATGACGCCTCTCTCTTCCCTCCCCTGATATGTCTCTCCTGTTTCTGGTCATGGTACTCACTCGCTCAACTATCACACACATATTTTATTTTCAAAGTTCATCTACAGTTCAGTGCCGGGAGCACAGTGTGGTACAGGAGTGTTTTTAAGTCAGGTTTGAGATGTGCGTATTTCAGACCCATTTCTGAGGTGCCTATGGCTGATGTGAAGTTTCCCAGTGTGGCCTTTTAAACGTCTTATCATCTTCTGTGTGTGTTAAAAAGAAACGCCTACTGCTGCATTGAGGAATTCACTCATTCTAGTCAATCTGTGCCTTGAGTGAAATATCTCTGACAAAGCGAAGGAGGGTTAAATCACACAACTAATTTATTTATTAGGAATTAGGAAAAGGATATTTTTATATTTCAAGTATGTTTCTAACCCTCCTCTCCATGTTGCTCTCCTGGGAGGTACTAGATCTAAAAGCATCATTCTTCTTAGATGGTGGTCCCTGGGAATTTTTTTTAAACTGGTATTTTTTGGCTCAAAGCTACGGTCTTGTGTCCTTACATAAAACATTACAGATACTCTGCACCATGTCTGCTGTCACGCACAACTGAGACAGCTATACTGGGCTCACAGCCAAAGGGAGTCAGCATAAGAGCCCACACAGAATCAATTCCTGGGCAGTTACATACATAAATGGGCCTGGCAGAGTCAAGGTTGGATGTTGTCAATAAGGTGTATAGTCTTGACCTGTATATATTTCCATGGAGAATACTTCGAGGCCTTAGTGTGTACTTGGAAAGTTAAATCTAATTAAAAACTGAAGTATGTGCTTTAGATTTCAGTTCAGCAGTCTTAATTGTTGTCTTTGTATAGAGTATAGCAAATGGGGCTCTAGCTTTTCTGTTCTGTGTTAACACAAGCTTTCCACATCATTTGATTGGCTGTACTTACTCGTTGTTTTTTTCCCCAATATCTTCCAGGCTCAAAATCACTGACATTCACATACAGACACAAGAGCACACAGAAACAAGCAGACAGACATACAGTGGGGCAAAAAAGTATTTAGTCAGCCACCGATTGTGCAAGTTCCCCCACTTAAAATGATGACAGAGGTCAGTAATTTGCACCAGAGGTACACTTCAACTGTGAGAGACAGAAAGTTAAAAAAAAAATCCATGAATCCACATGGTAGGATTTGTAAAGAATTTATTCGTGAATCAGGGTGGAAAATAAGTATTTGGTCAATAACAAAAATACAACTCAATACTTTGTAACATAACCTTTGTTGGCAATAACAGAGGTCAAACGTTTACTATAGGTCTTTACCAGGTTTGCACACACAGTAGCTGGTATTTTGGCCCATTCCTCCATGCAGATCTTCTCGAGAGCAGTGATGTTTTGGGGCTGTCGCCAAGCAACACGGACTTTCAACTCCCGCCACAGATTTTCTATGGGGTTGAGGTCTGGAGACTGGCTAGGCCACTCCAGGACTTTCAAATGCTTCTTACGGAGCCACTCCTTTGTTGCCCGGGCGGTGTGTTTTGGATCATTGTCATGTTGGAAGACCCAGCCTCGTTTCATCTTCAAAGTTCTCACTGATGGAAGGAGGTTTTGGCTCAAAATCTCACGATACATGGCCCCATTCATTCTGTCCTTAACACGGATCAGTCGTCCTGTCCCCTTGGCAGAAAAACAGCCCCATAGCATGATGTTTCCACCCCCATGCTTCACAGTAGGTATGGTGTTCTTGGGATGCAACTCAGTATTCTTCTTCTTCCAAACACGACGAGTTGAGTTTATACCAAAAAGTTCTACTTTGGTTTCATCTGACCACATGACATTCTCCCAATCCTCTGCTGTATCATCCATGTGCTCTCTGGCAAACTTCAGACGGGCCTGGACATGCACTGGCTTCAGCAGCGGAACACGTCTGGCACTGCGGGATTTGATTCCCTGCCGTTGTAGTGTGTTACTGATGGTGACCTTTGTTACTTTGGTCCCAGCTCTCTGCAGGTCATTCACCAGGTCCCCCCGTGTGGTTCTGGGATCTTTGCTCACCGTTCTCATGATCATTTTGACCCCACGGGATGAGATCTTGCGTGGAGCCCCAGATCGAGGGAGATTATCAGTGGTCTTGTATGTCTTCCATTTTCTGATGATTGCTCCCACAGTTGATTTTTTCACACCAAGCTGCTTGCCTATTGTAGATTCACTCTTCGCAGTCTGGTGCAGGTCTACAATACTTTTCCTGGTGTCCTTCGAAAGCTCTTTGGTCTTGGCCATGGCGGAGTTTGGAGTCTGACTGTTTGAGGCTGTGGACAGGTGTCTTTTATACAGATGATGAGTTCAAACAGGTGCCATTCATACAGGTAACGAGTGGGGGACAGAAAAGCTTCTTACAGAAGACGTTACAGGTCTGTGAGAGCCAGAGATTTTCCTTGTTTGAGGTGACCAAATACTTATTTTCCACCCTAATTTACGAATAAATTCTTTACAAATCCTACCATGTGAATTCATGGATTTTTTTTTCACATTCTGTCTCTCACAGTTGATGTGTACCTCTGGTGCAAATTACTGACCTCTGTCATCATTTTAAGTGGGGGAACTTGCACAATCGGTGGCTGACTAAATACTTTTTTGCCCCACTGTACTTATAACACTAGCCCAAAGAAATACAGTCGCCGTTTGCAAATTGTTGTTGTCTGTTACCTAATGAGATAAAAGTCAATAACAATGTAAATGTAAGTGTACTATGTGCAAATGTAAATATAAACAAAATACAATGATTTACAAATCTCACCAACCCATATTTTATTCATAATGGGATGTAGAAACCATATCAAATGAAACATTATTAGCTCATTTTGAATTTGATAGCAGTAACGTGTCAAAAAAGTTCAGGTAGGTGCAACAAATGGCTGGAAAAGTAAGTGGTACTAAAAAAAAGAGCTAGAGGAGCATTTTGGGACTAAAGTTTATAATAAACTTGTGTGTAACATGATTGGGTATAAAAAAAGAACATCGCAGAGAGGCAACATTTAACCAGTTTGCAAAAAAATTGCATCTATAAATTGGAGAATGATTTCAGAATAATGTTCCTCAATGCTATATTGCAAAGACATCATCTACAGTGCATAATATTATCAAAAGATTCTGCAAATTTGGAGAAATCTCTGTGCGCACGGGACAAGGCTCAAAATATTGGTTGCTTGATGCTTGTGATTGAGGTGGCAGACCTTTAAAAACAGGCATGATTCTGTCATGGAAATCAGTGCATGGGCTCAGGGACACTTCTAGAAATCTTTGTGAACACAGTTCATGAAGCCATACACAAATGTAGGTTAAAACTTAAGAAAGCTGTGAACATGAATCAGAAACGTCACCATCTTCTCTGGGCCAAAGGTCATTTAAAATGTAATGAGGAAAAGTGGAAAACTGTTCTGTAGTCAGATGATTTAAAATGTGAAATAAAGGATACCGCCTCCTCCGTACTAAAGAAGAAATGGACCTTTGGGCTCATTATCAGTACTTAGCTCAAAAACCTGCATCACTGATGTTATGGGGCTGTATTTATTCTAACCATAAGCCTGTAAAGGTGACAGATCTTAAAACACTGAGACACTGTGATGTCCTCTGACTCATATCACACTGTTTAGTTGTGAGGATGTTTCAAATAACTTGAACTTGAACACACACACAAAATATACATGCACACACCCAAATTCCACAGAAACCCTATTAATTTTTACTTTCCTCATTTTTATTTTTCATCTTCTCCTCTGCCTCTCGCTCTGTCCTCCTCTTCACTAGGTCTCAAATCCATCATGAAGAAAAATGGTGGAGCAGGCAAGCAGGGGAACAAGGGAGCCAAGAAAAACCTGAAGTTTGTGGGGGTGAATGGAGGGTAAAATCTTCTTTTTAGTCATCGTCCAATCTCTTTGTGATTTATATCTTTGTGTGGGCTGAAATGTGTTTTGTGCACTTATATTTTCATGCTTTTGTCAGTCTTCATCCTTATAGGAAAAATAATGTGTTGCCACTTCTGATTAATGTAAAAAATCCCCTTTTATCTTGATTTAGTTCATTAAAAGTATTTGTTATTAGGTTTGATGTGTTACTGTATGCAAAGGGGCTTCAAGTTTGATGGATTACCCACAAATGTATTTTTCAATGTTGTGGTTAATCCACATAACCACACATTATGTGAAAAAATTCAGAAAGAGCAAAAGATACAGGATTGTCTGAGAAATTTGATTTGATGTTATTTGATTTCTTCTTCTTTGTGTGTAGAAATCCACAGGCGACAGTTTGGATTTTCATGCACCTGTATTTCAGGCTACATGAGGTCCATTCGTAACAAACACTCTTTTCATTCAAGACAAAAAACTGTCTGTGCAGCAGTGTTAATCTTTTGTCATTTAGCCATGTATGCGTCAGCTTTGTCACTGTTTTAAACTTGGATATTAAGCTGTACTTCAGACATCTGCTTCTTGCTGTTTGTCAGGCTCACTAAAGACACGTTGTCCTGAATCTGAGATGCTGCTGCTTCTGCTGGTGTGCTAATATGCCTGCATTAATGTGTGTTTAGATTATGTGATATGCATGCATAGTTTCTGTTGATGGCACCTAGGTGATTGTGCTAGCGTGCTTATGTCAGCATTTGCTGATGCTGGTTGAAGTGTGTGTGTGTGTTTATGAATTTAAAGTATGGGGATGGCAGTGGTTCTCAATTTTTTTCTGGCATTGCTCACACAGTGCAATTTTCTGTTATTAAATCTAAGGAAGGAATTGTATTTTAGTGAAATAAAACTCAAGAGCAGTTCAGTAATTCAGTTAAGTGGTTTTTCTGTCTCAATTATATAACTTCACTATACTTAAATGTTTTTCAGGCTTTATTGACCTGAAAAATTCTTCATAAAGAATATCTTTACGGTGTCATCTTTAAGATGCTTTGCAGACTTTGTTGTGCTGCTGCTCAAGTGGTTAGCTGCTAGTGGAGTGAGAGGCTTCTTGTCTAAGCTGCTGTGCTGGTATCAGTAATATTGCAAAGGGGTATTTAATGTGTTAGCAATTTTTAGCATCGATTAGCATCCGCGTATCCTGTTCTTTAAACAACTAAACTAACTTTATCTAAACTACTGGAAAAGGGAAAAAAGTACCACTGTGTTTTCAAAGTTTTGTTATTGAGAAGATAAGTATTGGTTCTGGTGATTTACCTACTAATGAGGTAGACAATCACAAAGCAGGAAAAGCAGGAAAACTACAAGATATGAGAAAACTAAGCTTCAAAGTAAAATTTGGGCACAAAGACTTGCTATAAAGTTGCATTTGTTCTTAGGTCATGCTTACAGCATGATTTCATATCCTGTTGTGGTCGTTTACAGTATTTCTCATCACTTACGTAAAAAGTTTCTGTTTTAAATTCCTGGCTATTTTAATCTCCTGCATATGACGGAAATGGCTGCCATGCATAACATTTGTTTTATTCCCGTGTTCCTGCTCTTACATTCCTGGGCTTCACTGTTTTATGACCTGCTCACCTTTGCAGTGTTTTTGCAGACTGTTGTGGTGTAGTCCATTCCTTCCTCCCTTCAACACAATGATCTGTAAACATACCCACATTCAGAAGAACACGTAACAGATTTTTTATGGTATTGCAAGAATCTATTCCTTATAAACTTGGACTAATATGTTTAATAAATTAGATTATATAAAACTTTTTGACATCTAGTGTACATCTCTTTTGGTTTCGTTTCAACCTCTATAAATATTTGACCATTTCCATCTTCTGCCCACCCAATCCTGAAATATGCAGATGTTATTTATAATGAGGCAAACATGTCAGGCAACAATATTTTCTCTGACTATCTTTAGGCTTCTGCCCACAGCAGGAAGTGGTCTGCTGTTCATACTTCTTCTCTTTGTATAGTCTAACCTATCTCTGCTCTCCCTTGAGCTCCTCTGGAATCTCGAGAATGCTGTGGCCCCTGAACGTCTCTTGTGGTGTCTCAGTTTGTCTCTGTGTGTCTACAAGAAGTCTGAATCAGTGGTATTCAGTATAACCTTATCTGATCACTGGCCTTACAGAGGTGACTTGATGATGCGCCCCAGTAATCACACTTATATACATGCTACTCCAGCAGCCTCCGCAGCATATCGTTAGCCTTTTCTCAACGAACAAGGTTGTATGTTGTTCAAGGCTGCTTATGTTTGTGCTCAAACATGTCTGTGGCTTTTTATGTATGTTTAAATTATGTTTATGTTAGGATATGAGGGCAAGGCTGCACAAGGCAAACATCTTTTTCATCTCACTTGTGAAGTCTAGAGGGGAATAACCTGTTAGTATTTATCCTGTCTTGCCTGGTGCTGACTTAACATTGACTTAATATTAGTTTTACCTGCTTAGACATTTCCTTAGTGATGCTGCTAGTGCTGTACAAACTTAGCTTTAGCTTGTGGAATGATTTGAATGATTTCTGTGGAGCTGTTATAGAATCTGCCGTCATCTTTATTATGTTCTCTTTAAGATATGAGACGACATCCAGTGAAGAGTCCAGTGGAGATGAGAAGTCAAAGGTGGAGGTAGAAGAGGAAGATAGCTCAGAACCAGAAGTGGAGAAGGAGCCTGAGAAGGAGCCTGAGAAGGAGCCTGAGAAGCAGCCAGAGGAGGGAGCAGAAGCCCAGAGAAAAGATGCAGAGGTCCCAACTGAGGGAGGAGGTGCTGTGGCTAAAGAGAAGGAGACTGAAAGAGGTCTGCTGGATCCAGAAAGTAGCCAGGAGCTCCTGGAAGAGCAGGCTGGAGGGTGAGACCGACAGCAGAGCTTAAATTATAATCTTCGGTTACCGTGTTGCACTTTATGTGTTTCTCATAAATGTAACTGAGGATTGGGTCTGCTATGATACCAAATGGTTTCTCCATGAACTGCTTTTTGGTATTATTTTACAAATATAGAACAAAAATAACCACATTTGCAGAATTTGCTAGAAGCAGTGTTGGGTTGTTACTCAAAAAAGTTGTTGCACTTGTTACTTGTTACACTACTCATTACTTTTTTGCAATGACCAGAAACAAATTGGCACTTAATTACCAGTTATAGAAACCTCAGTCTACAGTTCCACAAACCAGCAAATATACTTATGTTAAGGACACAATACATAGGATCATTCTTTTACTATTTATGAGCACAAAACCATCAACACAAAGCAAAAATGAAAACCAGCCAAAAAGGCTTTAAAGCAATCAACAGAGTAATTCTACTGTACAAACACATACAGCGAAAAACTGAGGCTTAAAGCTGCTTTTGTTACTTGTTGAAGTTCAGGCTCTGGCTGCAGGACTGGGGTCAGCATGCATTTAGCTTATATCATATAAATATCACTTTGGGTTTTTCATTACCTTTGCTGACATATCTGTGCAGAGCCAAGCTTTTGTTATCCTTGTTATGCTCCTGTTTTTGCCCTGGAGGCAGTTTGCACTTCACCATTGTACACTTAAATGCCCATATCTCCACTCCTGAAGAGCTCTAGACTGCTCCACAAGTTTTCTCCCCCTGCACGCAAACTTAAATTAGCTGATTTTAGTGCAAGTTTTTCACTTTATTTCCCTCATTTTATGACTACAGCCAGCATAAATATATTGATGGATCAAGCTTAGATTTTTTCTGGTTTATGCTACTTAGTTATCACAGGCACTGTGAACGGTACAATATTACCTTTACACCCTGAAAGAAAAAACAAATTCACAACTTATCAATTAACAAAGCAGTTGCCAGTAAATCAAGCTATATAGAGGTTTGTTGGCCATTATAAAAAGAGCCGTGCTATATTAAATGGTATCTTTATCTTTAAATGATTAATCTTTAAATTGACAACGCTGTATTAAACATTTATTTCGACACCGACAGCAATACGTAACCTTTTAAAAAAGCTATCAACACCTTGATCAAACTACTGAAGGCTCAGATTCAAACTGTTAAACTTCTGAATTTATATCGCTGGTAAATACTTAATTTTAAACACAAGATGGTTTTTAGTGTTAAATGTTACTAAATATTTATGTGTGTAAATTCTCTAAATAGAGACTGCATTCTCTGCTCACAGGTACAAATATTGGAACAGTCATTCGTATGCAGCCTTATCTGATATAGTTGGTATAGGACAGGCGCTGAATAATGCTTCATGCATGCACTGGAGGCATTACATTGGGACTTTGACTTACATGCATGGGAATTCAGTTAATACACACTCATGCTTTTTTAAATCTTGTGCACATTCATCGCCATAAATGTGTCTGTAATATATATACACACTAAACTGACATTTCAATTCAATTCAGTTTTATTTATATAGCGCCAAATCACAACAACAGTCACATCAAGGCGCTTTATATTGCACAGTAGATCGTACAATAATAAAATGGCAACATTTGTCGCCACAAGTACACTGTAAGCTTCACACAAGCACACACATATTCCAACTTGCAACTAAACTCCTTGATTAAGACGTACTTTGTTCTAGGACAAAGCAAATAACTAGCAGTGTTGTCTTCCCTGTCATTGACTGATCACTTATCAGTCTCAGGTATGCAGACAGGGCTGATGGCCATGGGCCCAGGCAGTGAGGAGAAAGCAGGACTTATATTAACTCATCATTCAGCACCTGTCTGATCATTCCTGTGGGTACGTGCAGGATGTGTATAGGTGTTATAGCTGGAAAGCTAGTACAGGTCACATTGTGACCCACTCAGGCTTGATGCTCAGTTTGCGTGATGGTTTGAGCGCTCTCTGGATATTAATGGGTAGTGAATCAGAGCAAACTGTAACTGTTGAGGTTTGCGTGTGCTATCAATGTGTCAGACTGTTGAGTGATGTGAGTAAGCCATGGAGGCGTGCAAGCCATTTTTTCTTGTATTTTCTTGTTATCATTTCTGACAGAATTTAGACATGAACCACAGAAGCTGGCTTGGCCATACTTAATCCCTGCTGTGTTGTATGGTTTTGGTTTTCAGGGGAAAAGTCGACAAGGGGTTTATAGATGCATGCCTTTATGTAAAGGACCGCATGGAGGAGGTTTCATCCCCAGATAAAGAAATGGTAAGGATTTCTTTGATTGGACTTAATAAAATCGAACCCCGCTTCACTATGGTAAGTTTTTGTTTTTCCATTGTTTTCTGTCTCTCTCCTCAGCGCCAGGTTTTAGTGGTGCTCTACCAGGAGTGGTTCAGAGTCTCCAGTCAAAAGGACTCGCAGGCAGATACTGTCAGATTATACCTGCGACAAGTGGGGATGACCACACCCACTCTCCTGCCATATGTTGTTAACTTGACAGACGGCAATGGGAATATGGCTCTTCACTACAGCGTGTCACACTCCAACTTCCCTGTGGTCAAACTGCTGCTGGATACCGGTGAGACGGAAAGGCACACAGAACGACAAATCCAACTAAAAAACTAAAAGATTATAACTGTGGAAACGTTTTGTTTCTCATCTCTTTTACTCACTCCATCACTTTCTGTGTACATTCAGGCCTGTGCGAAACAGACAATCTCAATAAGGCAGGCTATACTCCAGTGATGCTGGCTGCTCTGACGGCTGCTGAGAGCCCCGATGATCTTGAAGTGGCACAGCAACTGTTGAAAGTGGGAGATGTCAACGCACGCTCCAGACAGGTGTGTATACAGACGGCAGTTGCACTTAGACGCTGGATGAACTAAAAATAAAACGGATATCAAACAGTTTGGTGTGTTGTACAAATAAAATAAAATAGAAAAAGGAAGTAAATACATGTCCTCAACTGCAAGACATCCTTTAGTGGAAACCATACAGGAATCATGAAAAGGACTGCAGAAGCAAATCAAGGTCACCAGAACGAATATTTATGGATGTTTGTATAACAAGTTAATGTACTATTTAACTCGTCACTTTCTCTCTCTGTCTGCATGTAAGATATACATATCTTCCCATCATTCCTGCCCTCTCACTGTTTAATTCTAATCTCTGTTTTTCTCACTCTTTTTCTAGGCGGGCCAGACAGCACTCATGCTTGCGGTGAGCCATGGCCGCGTTGCCATGGTGAAGCTGCTCCTGAGCTGCGGCGCGGATGTAAATGCCCAGGACCGCGAGGGCTCGACGGCCCTGATGTGTGCCAGCGAGCACGGGCACACGCACATCGCTCGCCTGCTGCTGGAGACAGGTCGCTGTGATACCAGCCTCAAAGATAAGGTATAGCTTTAGGTTGTGCAGTTAAAATCAGGCCATTTAGTGGCTTGTTGTAAACTTGTAGATGTTTTACTTCTCGTTTATGAGACTTTCAGCAATTAATTTCAGCACGTAATTCTTCGCTGTTCGCATTCGACTAATGGTCACATGGCTTTTACCACCTGGTTCGCTCAAAAATGGAGACTGTGGGCTCTCAGTAAGGTTATAGGGATATGGGAACTGATGGCTGGCCCACACAAAGTAGATTGATTGTTCAGCCTGGTGCATTGATTTCTCCAGTTTGTAGATTCCCCAGTCAGAGAGTGATCACATCATGGCCGGTGCTTTACGCTGCCGAAGCACTTCTGTAATGAGAGCAGTCCTAGAAACACAGAGGCAAATGGACTGGCTGCGTTAAATGGAGAGCAAAGACACTTAGTGTCCTGTGGCAAAAAAAGGATGGATGCAGGTGTGGAGGTGAGTCTTTGTAAATGCCACAGGAAGAGTAGCAACAGTGTTGCAACAAACACCGTGCTGCATCTTACCCCAAAACAACATTAAAAGTAGGCACCGTATGTGATACAGAACATTTATGCTCATGTCTCAGGATGTGGCCTAATAGAATTAAAAGAAGGAGGAAAAAACACAAAGGTAATCTGCAAAAATATTCTTGCAGAATCCTGACATTGCAGATCTGTCAGCTGTATCATTTGACTGACGTCTTGGCATCAAGCGCATTTCTCAAACTGTAAGATGTGCTTGCAAGTGATTGCATTCTGAAGAGCGTTTGTAGCAGCGGGTTGGGGAGATTGTTATCCGTAAGGACGCAAGCACCGATAAGCGTTCTTATTTCTGATAATTGCTGGTAGAGCGCGACTTGAGTGCTTGCCATAAATCCTCGCACGGTACATAATTACAGCACAAGCCCGACAGCGTTTATTTATTTTACTTTGCTGCATTAAAAAAAAAAACAACATTATTGTAATCTGTGCATATTAATTTTTAAAAATATGCTTGCAAGAAAATAAAGATGATCAAATAAGTAAGTAGGTGACAGTGGCAGTGATTAGATATTTGAGTGCATTTTCAAGAGATCAATCACATACTGGTCACAGTGTGTCATCCCTGTCGCTACTTTATCATATTGCCTGTGCAATAAGTAACAACACAAGATGAAAATACACAAAAAAATACTCTAAATTTTCTTACATATGTTTCATAAGCAAAATGCAAGGTTTACTTGTATTAAGCTTAACATCAATACAAAACATCCCAGGCCTAAAACCTTTATTATTTCAGAGACAATTGCTGTAGGATGTAAAAAGGGTTTATTAGTATACAGAGTCAGGGCAGGTTCAGCATGCACCATACTCCTGATATTCAGTTACTAGAGAATATGTTTAGCCCAAAACAACACTGCCACTGTGTGGTTCAAAAAAGTCACTGCAGTGTTTTGAAACGTCTGTTTTCCCCCCCACCCAGAACGGTCAGACGGCTCTGTTGGTGGCAGAAGGAGCCTCTCAACAAGACATAATTGACCTTCTGAAGGCCAACGCTGAGGTCCAAACCTCTGAGTCCACAAGCACCGCAGACCTCCTCTGAGTCAGAGTTCTCCAAACCATCCCAGCTCGCCATTCAACCGCTCAACTGCTCTGTTTCCGTTAACCGTGGCCGCCAACGTGGGGAGAAAACACTGAAATAAACACACGGTGGTACCGCACACATCATAAGACGTGGCAGGAGCTTTTCTTCCACGTCTATGCCAGTAATGCTGGTGGGTGTCGATGGATATGCTGCATCAACCGCTCAGGTCCACTGCTGAGGGTCCCGACAGCCTGATGAGAAGACGTTTCCACAGTGTCATGTGTGACTGACGGGATGTTAAGTAGGACACAGGGTGAGACTATAAAGCAGGACAACACATTGGGCGGCCTAGCAAGTGGACAGAGAGAGCCTCTGAACTGCTGCTTCCTATCATCAGCTAACTCTTAAAGCAAAATACTAAGCACATGACCTACCTTTGCAAATATAGAATATGAAATAATACATTATTTCTATTTTTTTCCCTTTCATGACATTGAAATCAGTCTTTACGTATTTGGACATAAGCCATTATTGAGGACATACTTTATGTAGAATAGATTATAATCACAAAAACTGTATTTTCTACTGCACTTTTTTTTTTAATTGTTGATGTGTTTCGTAAATAGTCCTCTATAATATTGGTGTCCAGATGAAATTATATATCTCCGAAAAGCATTCATTAGGAATTTAAATAACAGAATATAACTTATAACAGAATATATTTGACATTCAGTGTATCGTTTTTGCCGTACTACCCATCGCTTTTCACATGTGGGACATGGGTGCTCATCAGCTGTGTGTTAATGAGAAACAAATCCTTTCTGTGGGACATTAAACAATTTTTTATAACCACAACATGACCAGGCTGAAGAAAGACAACGCTCTTCTGTTATGAAGATTGTACTGCATGCCAATACGTTTACTCCCCCTACTGGCTGTCTTATAGTACTAAACAGCAGTATGTTGTAGTACTGTCTGTTCTCATAGCGACTCTCTCTTTCTCTGCATCTCCCGCCTTCAGTTCAAATATATTGTATGCCTTGTTCGCCTACTCGTTTTAAAATCAAACCATGTATGCAACTGCTACAAAATGCACAATGAATGTCAGGCTGGCTGTGACACATTCCAGGAAATTAATGTAGCAAGTTTAAATACACTGGCATGGGCTTTACGACTAACAGACACAGACTGTCAGTGGATGTGGCAGACATTGGAATGAGTCTGGTTATATATATTACGCGTGGCGAGACACATCGTCTCGTCCTTGCTTTCGTGAGGTCTCATTTCATAAACGGTAAGACAACATGGTAAATCTGACCCGAGGTTTGGGTTGAAGGTAGGGCTGGGACTTGGGTTTGCGTTTTAAGAAGCAATAGCAATTGAATACTACCTTACTGTCAGTCATAAAGTAGGTCGAGTGAGTGACCTTGGTCGAGCCTTAATCAGAAAACACAAGACATAAGATGTTTTCCACAGTGTTGATGTTTTTGTACCGCAAACCTACGTTCGTATTCCCGAGCTAATATGAAGCAGGAGTAGCGGTCTTTAAAATAAAGTTTACAGTTTCCCACTCAGTGACCGCTGCTGATGTCAAACAGTCCCGTATGTTTACAGTTAAATGAAATGCTGAAATGATACAACAGAATGGCATAAAATGATCTGTAATATAACATTATTATTATTATTAATTTTAGATAATTCATGTAGTTCATGGACTGCAAAGGAAATAGGGGGAGTAAGCCTAAATTAGAAAAGAAAATTGATAGGCAAATCGATCAAGTTCATTGTAAGCCTCTCTTTTCACCTGATTATGATCATATTTATGACTACTCTGATCTTTGTTCTCTTTTTTAAAGAGTTGGAGGTGGGATTTAAAGGGGAATACCACTTACTACTTTAACAACTGCCATATATGTGACCTATGACCATGATCCAGTCTGAATTTACAAAAGAAAAAAAGCTACACTCCAAACAGCTAACAAAAGGAAACGCTGAACATTTTTCTAGCATACAGACAAATCAAACCTATCAGCTGTTATTATCATTTATTAATAAAACTGGATTAGCAGTTGAATATTTGTGGCCATAGTGATACATCATGTCATTGGAATACATTACCATTTTGTCTTAATTGGTATTAATTTGGGGGGTTTTTTGCAGTGGGGTTTGTCATTCTAGTTAATGTTTTCGGACACAAATATAAAAATATGTAGACTGACCATGACGCAGGACTCATTTTAAATGAAGTATATTATATAGATCTATATACTTTGACTTATATAGTACATTTACACAAGAAAATACCTTTTTTCACACTGACTTAGTAATCAGATAAGTATTTGTGGGGGCTCACAAAGTAGCACAGGTTCTCTCCACAACGACGCTGCATTCACACAACATCAGTAAATCTCAATGTTAACTCTGTGCAGCGCATCTGATCATCACTGACTGTCTGTGTATGAAGGAACAAAAATAAGAGTCTGTACAGCCGTAGCTTCCTGCATTGCAGACAGCCAAAGGATGATCGGGAGGGCGCTGCGAGAATTATCTGGTGAATCTGGTCTTCCGTGCCTGCGTATAAGTCTCTATGAAAATCTATATGTTTAATCCCCTGTGACCCAGATATTATAAGGTTTCACATGAGCACCAAAGAATTGAAACCAAATCTGTTTCACACGGGACTAAATATGTATGTTATCTGTTCCTGTAAATCCAGCCAAATATATGTATATGTACATACAGTATTGTGAAAAGTATATAACAAGTATTGTCTGACAGTTTGCTCTAAGATTACAGTATTTATTCCAAATGCTATATTTTTTATCGTATAATATACCTATGTATGCATGGACAAATATTCAAGTGATACAGCTCAATGGGAATTTTGAATGACTGAAAACTGTACTGAGTATACCCTGATGATGTGATCATTTAACTTATCTTTCATCGGTTGGGTGGTTATAGTACATAGTGTGATTTGACGAGGTTGTGGACTGTCATGTGTCCTTTAATGCTACTCTTGACATTTCAGATCTGACACTGACTTAAGCTATGAGAGCAACGTCTCCCTTGTTTGAATATCAAAGTGGAAATCCGAGCCGACGTACATGACAGAGTCAAATGTAAAAAGTTGTACCTCTCTGTAAGATTCCTTGTACAACAGGCTTGTATGTTACAAACCAGAGAATTAATTCTAAATAAATAAATGATAAACTCATGTTGTCGCATATGATTTTTTCTTTTTTAAATCAACCACAAAGCTGTGACAGACATGATTAATTACACATTCGGGCCATTCAGGCAAAAGTATACAAAAACAGTTTCTGTCGGAAGATGTGAAAAAGTAAGTACATCCCAATGAAAACAGTTTTTGTCTCATGTATTTTAACCAAACCAGTGAGAAGTGCTGAAAACTGCAGTGGCTTGAGTCTGGCTCCAAAATTAAGTATACCTTATGGATAAAATGATAAAATGCCCAACTTCAGGTGCTGGAATGGCTCAGTGGGTTGAGCAGGCTCAACTTTCTAATCTTGTTTAGTCTTTACCTCACAATATAAACCCTGAGGTCACTGTTTTTGTGAATTAGTTCCATATAAATAACATAAAATACATTTATAACTCTGGAAACATCCCACTGATAAAATGTGATATAAACATATCACATAAAATGTTACAGTCATGCAGCCCCGTGTGCACCCTGTGATACATGAGCTTGCAGAATTACTTTTAGCAGCAATAACTTGAAGCAGTTGTTTTCTGTATGGCTTTAACAGTCTCTCACATCACTGTTGAGGAACCATTCTTCTTTTGCACTCTTGCTTCAGTTCATTGAAGTTTGAGGGTATTCATTCATGCTCAGCTCTCTTTAAGTTTCCACCACAGCCTTTCAATCGAGTTGAGATTTGAACTTTGACTGAGCCATTGCAGCACTTTGATTCTTTTTATGCCGCTGTGTTTGGGTCCTGTTGCATGACCCAGTTTGTGCCAAGCTTCAGCTGTCAGACAGATGGCCTCACATTTGATTCCAGAATACTTTGGTTTACAGGAGTTTATGGTCAACTTAATGACTGCAAAGTACCCACATCCTGGTTCTGACAAACAAGCTCAAATCATCACCATTCCACCACCATGCTTGAAAGTTGATATGAGGTGTGCTGTAATTTTCACCAAACAAATCTCCACTTCGGTCCGGTCTTTCCAAAGGACATTGTTCAAGAAGTCTTGCAATATATTCAGATATTTATTTTCCATAACAAAGCTGTCTTGTTATGTTATTTTTAGAAAGAACACACTTTCTCTTGTCAACCCTTCCAAACAAGCTATATTTGTTCAGCCTTTCTCTGATTATACTCTCATGAACTCTAATGTGCCTGTAGAGTCTGAGATGTAACTCTTGGGAGTTTTGCAATTTTATCTGAGCATTCAATGGTCTGAGCTTGGAGTGAATTTTCTGGGACATCCACTCCTGGAAAGATTATGGCATTCTGTTAAGGCACACCTGAATGCTTCAAGCCAGCTAACTGATCAAAACTTATATAGCTTCAGTGCATCTGTAATAAATATGTGCAAGTTTCAGTGCTTCGTTTAAACTGTATGATACTTATACTGACCCAGGGTCAGTGTAAAATACAATCCTAGCTGTGTGAACAAAGCCTGGCTTCTTTAATCCTGCATGACAAACCTCAGGATGAAGGTTATTATTACTCTTTCCTGCTGGCACACCTGTCACACCTGAGAGTCAGCTAGAAACTTACAGTGACGTGGACATCATGCAAAGACTGCCAGACTCTGTAATACTGCAAATGATCAGTGACTCAGGTTAACACTAAACTTTAAACGGTACCTCTGTGTCTCTGTGTGCTGAACATTTAGGATTGAGTCAGGCTGCATGAGCTGAAGCTCTTATTTGTATATATCAGTATTTTTTTATTCAGGTGTGGGGAAAATACGTAACACTGCAGTGAAGCGATGTACCAGATTAATCCCTGGCCAAAGGTATCGTACTTAAATCAGACTACTGATCTAGCCACATCAGCCTTTTGTGAGGTCTGTTTAAAGTTGACTAAAAGTGAACTGCAGGTTCCTGAGAGGTGGACTGTGAGCACAGAAACACATCTACACACAGCTGCAGCAAACTTACATTAATTTTAAATAGATTTGTTACTCTGGTGTCTGTCTCTGTGTTAGTCCTCTGACAGACTGGTGACCTGTCCAGGTGTGCTCTACCTATGACTACTGGGACAGGCTCTAGCCTCTGTAATAGAAATTTTCTGTTATTCTCATTTAAAGTATTTAAGTGCTTATGCATATGCTTAGTTGTGACACTGTTACTGTTCAGTGAAAGTTTCTAAAACTAGATTAACTTACTTCAGCGTCAGCAGTTTGAGAGAACAACTCCCTTTACAGGTGCTGATAAGGCCACAAACAGCATAACCATTGATCCGTTGAAGTGTGGTAGGATCCGTTTGTAACTTCCTCCCTCTTCCTTGGAATGCATAAAGGAGCAGGAGCACCACTTCTGTGGCAGCGCTGACATGACTGAACTGTGATGTTTGATGTGTGCTGGTGCAGTAATAAATAGCTTGATCACAGCTCTTTCTGTGTTGCAGACTTTATTTAAAAAATTCCACAACACCTCCCACTGTGAACCTGAATTGAATATTCAGAAGACATTTGTTTAAATAGTTCTACAAATCGGAGCTGTTGGTGTGTCCTTGGATTGTGTGGTAATAATATTAGAGCCTGCAATCTTTCTTACTGAATCTCTACTATGAGTCATGTTACCTGAGATTAATTCTATGTTTACCTGTCAGCCTGGACGAATGTGCTGTGTGAAGGAAATTAAATTAAATCAGATCTGAACTGCTGCTACTTTTTGTTATTTTAATTCTCTTCTCTGTTTTCCAGAACAGTTCTCCACAGTCGCTGTCCACATGGGTCAGTGGGACCAAGAAGCACTCTGCTAATGTGTGGACTCTGACCAGCAACATCCAGCAGGACCCAGACAGCGTTTTCTATCTCCCAGCTGGAGTTTTTGTTTGTCTGTGACTGGAGAGTCAGATTTTTGTTGAGCTTCACACTTGCAGACCTAAGTCAGTTTGCAGAGATCCCTCCCACCCTGGCTTTTATGTCCTAGATTAGGGCTGCTCGATTATGGCAAAAATGATAATCACGATTATTTTCACTGAAATTGAGATCACGATTATTTGACGATATTTATTTAACCCTTTAAGACCTACCATAGAACCAAGTCCACCAGAGCTTATATTATTTTTTTACATGCTGTAGTGCCATTTGTGGGAGCATTTCAAGTTGCTATACATCAATACAACTGTTATAGCCCATATTTTAATAATATGTATGCATTAAGTCCATAGTAATTACATAAATTGCAAAAAAGTGCAATAAACTACAAAAAAAATTGAAAATCGCTTTTGTTTTGTTTACATATATTTCTACTTGGAGAAATTTAAGAGGCTTATCCCTCAAAACTTTAAATACAATAAAGTTGCAAAAAATAGTTTCCCACCACAGGAAATTTATTTTGAGTGTCTTCATAGTTTTATTTTGGAGATACAGCAATTTTTATATACTGCAGGAAAAACAAAAAACAATCCTATGATGCAAATTTGCAAAGAAAACAGCATGTGCATCATTTCACTGTGGGAAGTGTTACGAACAGCTGATAGGAACGGCAAAGCGTGTTTCTGGAATATTATGTTTTTGTTCCTGCAAGCGCTTTTTATGCAATTTTTGCAAAGCTATATGTGGAAGGAAACCGTGACCGAGGACAAGCTGATGGCATCAGATGTAAGTACAACTCCTCCGGTTTCATATGCAAAACAAATTATTGCGCTAGCTTACACGGTTCAGGTTCTACAGGGATTTAACAATAGTTACGCAAAACGGAGCTTACTGCTCTGACCGGCTTTAAAGGGTTAACAATGACTTTAAAAAAATAATATAAAATAGTGTGCAACACCACTGAAGTTTTTTTTTTTTTTTTTAAACTCTCTTTTCAACCAACGGCAGTCACTCTCCAAATAACTTCTGCTTAGCTTTCCGAGCTTCCCTCGGGTCCTCTTAATCAGCGGTCTCCAACCTTTTTTGCGCCACGGACGGTTTATGCCCGACAATATTTTCACAGACGGCCTTTAAGGTGTCGCGGATAAATGAGGGAGGGGCTAATAATCGGCTCAGTCATTTTTAATGATCGTTGAAAGCCCAGATCGTAATCGTGATTAAAATTCGATTAATTGAGCAGCCCTATCCTAGATTTCTTCTCTGAAACAGTAATATTTAAGTGACTGCTGCTTGTACCACAGGTTAATACACGCTACTGATCCCTGATAGGAGAATCATCAATTTTGGCAACAAAGAAGCCTGGTGGATGTTTGTTTACAGTCTGATGATGGGACATCATGCTCTGCATCGTCAAAGTTTGCCTCCTCATTATTATTCATACCCAGTAATGTGAAGTATGCTCATATCTACTATAACTGAACCAACCTGGTGCTCTTCATTTATGGAGGCTGCTGAGTCTGAATGTTGGATGTTGTGTATCTCGTGTTCTCTGGGTTTTGTTGTCCTCAGTCTTTTCGCAGGATCAGAAAACAAAACCAGGAGGCGCGTAAATGTTTCTTCTCCATGATGTTTCTTCAAATGTTTCTTCTGGATGATGATAAGACTATGACACAGGATGCCACCTTTGGTCTTATGGTGAAGCAAAGCTCAGGAAGAAGTGGGATTAAATGGTACCCACATGTGTGCTGCTGAGAAGGATGTACAGGGGCACCTGCAGCCAAATCCAAGCCTCAGGTTAGTTGTAGTTGCAGAACGCTATAGGACTGAGACAGCTGAGGCATCAAATGTTTGATTAAACGGATGAAAAAGAGAAGTTTCTTCCCTATAATTATCACTTAAAATCTGTAGCAACTTCAAGTCTGTCAGCATGCTGAGCATGCTCAGAATGTGACAATATATTTTTGTTCAATATTTAATTTCTTTTAGTTGCAATTGTTAAATGAAAAAAATATATATATCCTTATAATTTAGCAAATTAATTTATCAAAAAAATATACATATATCTGTATTAGTTTTAATAAATTAATTTGACACCTGTATTGAAAATACCATATTGTATTCATACAGAATCAGTTTGGTATCATTGGTTGTCTGTTCACTGATTGTTGAAACTAAGAGCTACTTTGATCTGTTTAGATCTAAAGTATCCTAAGTTGAGCTCTGATGTTTCTTCACCCCTGTGTGTGATATGAGATTCCTACATGCTGGCAGAGCGGCAGTTTGTGCTCACAGATGGTGACGGTGTGGAGAGACGGTGGTGTTTCCTCAGAAGAACCAGCAGAGTCACTTGCTGACTGATGCTCATCTGCACTGCACAGAGGAAATCAACTGACCGAGGTTTGTCCAGTGACGTGTTATGAATGTATATTTGTTTTATGCTTACAGATGTGTTTTTCTTGACAGAGGCTCTGCAGAGGTTAGACAAAGCGGAGAAAACATGTGCTTTACATTTTACTGTGATTTATTGAGATATTTGTTGCCTGATGTTCAGCAGGAATGGAGAAATAGAATCAAAGGGAGATGTTTTTGATGTTTTTGTAATGATGTAAGTAAATCTTCAATATTATTTATTTGCTTGGTTATATTAGGAGTGTTTCTGAGTGAGGGGGAGAGGAGTCATCATCCAGGTAAAGTGACGTAGATCAGTGGATACACTTGTCTCCCCTTTAAAGGAGACGATCCAAGTCATCCTTAAATGTTAGTGCTTTCAAATACACAAACATTTTTAAAGGACAAAAATGAACATCCAACTTTGACTGTAACACAAAATAAATCTTTGCATGTGTGTTTTCAAACTCTCAGATGGGCAGCATATCAGTCTTGGACTGTCTAACCTGCCGGAGCAGCACTGAATGACCACCACACATGAGCATGTTCCTGCAACATTCAGCATCTGATCCTTCATCTGTGTGCTTCTGCTTTTGGTAAGTAGAGTTACCCAACTCCAGTAACTCTAAACACATGCCATCCATTTCTGACGGCCTGGTTACTTCCTGTCAGTTACTTTAGAAACCATGTGGTCACCTGACCTAACACTGTTTCTTCTTCTTCCCCTTAATGTTCAAGTGTCACATGTCAAACAGCTGGAGAGGAAACTACACCAGCGTACTGGGATGTTTCAGCAACACGTGCCAGATGCTGTTCCTTCATGGTGACATCACCAGAGACAGCCCCACCCACCTCAGGACCTCGCCATTGATCATGATGATTATAATGATGACAGCGAGCGGAACTAAGACTGTAAAAATCCACGACCAGAATTTTTCTTTCTAATTATTAATGAATACTGAGAGCCTCTTTCTGTGTTTTGTATGTTTTGGGGTTGTTTTTTTTACCTCATTTGTTACTAACAAAGTTCACCAAACTCACACAGTTTACATTCTGTATGTTTCCATCTTTACCAGCCACACTCTAATTGCATTTAAGAAAATAATCCTTAGAAATTGTCGTTTTTCTCTTTTGTAATTGATGATAATTGAGTGAATATACTGCACTGCTTCCTTCTATTGCGTCACACATTGCTTTAAGTTTTTCAGTGTCCAGTTATTTTTTACTGCTGTTTGAATTCTCTGTATGTTTGACCCTGTAGACTGTTTGATGGACTGCTTGTCTGCCTGTTTGTAACCGCCGCCTGTTTTTTTTAATAAAGATTTGGATTTCTGACTTCAACACAGCCTCTGCGTGTCCTCCCTTTGTGTCCTCTTCCTCTGTGAACGTGTTGCATGTGTCACAGATTCATTTTATTAACAGCTTTCCCACAGTGAGTTGCATCAGCATTCATTCACAGCACATTTCAGAAGGATTCAGATTAATACAGTGATCTTATAGTCAGAATGATCCTGACAGAGTGCCACTGTAAACTCTTTCATCAGGTAAACTTTAAAGTTCAGTATTTCAAAGCAGGAGTTATGAAGACTTATACTGGCATTAGGACTAATAATATGTACTTACAAAGTCAAAGTTTTTTAATTATGCTAGAATATTGGAAGACAATCAACTTTGTGTTTTCCGCATATTAATTATTCTGAAATAGAGACGTGACCCTAACTGTACAGAAGCACTAAACAACTGACAATCTAAAAGACATCATTGGCCCGAGCTGTCATGCACAGTGAGTCTGATCCTTTGCTGTGAGAGTCTGACAAGCATGTTTCTGGTCAGTTTGGAACAAATAATATCACAATGTTGATCTTTTTTTCAATATTCCTTCTCTTTTACAACATAAACTGTGATCAAAGGTACTTATGTTCACAGCATGTAATAATACTGACAGTCCAGGGCATTGTGGTCTGTTGAGCTAGGGTTAGGGTTAGCAATTCAGACATATGTAATCAATATTAAACGTCTCTGACGTGGGCCACTGTCCACAGTGTTGGGAAATCCATACCAGGCTGGAATGAGTCAAGGTAGGTGAGCATCCACGAGAAGACACAGCAGATGCATCCTACTAATACTGACAGGACCAGGAGACTCCAGAAACTGAGCATCTTCTCTTCAGTGCCATCCTCGCCTGTCACCCTCTCTGCCTGCAGCTGAGTATGGAGTAGATAAGGGCGCAGAGAAACCCTTATTACTAATTTGTATTATAATTCAATTTTCATGAAATATTCATATTCAGTATTGGTCCTTTTATATTAATAACCACGTATCCACCCAGGCTCATGGTGGGGCAGGGCTCTGTCCTGGGATACAGTGGCGTGTCCAGCGGGGTGGCCTGGGGGGGCACAGGCCACCCCCCCAACCAGACTGGCCACCCCAGGTGCCACCCCAAAGGCAAAACAATAAAATTCAATCAAATATCAAATGTCCGATTATGTTTTCACGGTGAAGCTCAGATATCCGAGTGTAAGTGAATGCAGCATCGGCTTCTGCGCTATGCGCTTCACGTTAGCAAAGGTAGGAGAGCCAAGCACAAAAGACGGCACTGCAGGAAACAATTTTTCGGTGAAAGAAAATGAGGACAGAATCAGTGGCGTGTCTAGAAAATTTTTGTTGGGGGGGCCAGGTAGGGGCACAGATTTGGAGAAGGGTGGCAGATGTAATTGGCAGATAAAGTTTAAAAAAATTCTACCAACCGTTAACCATAATTCAATAATCCTGTAAACCTAATAACCGAATGCGCTTTTAACTCTTATTAGAATGAGATTTTAACCACTACGGTGCAAAGTTTTTAGATACTGCGTTGATAAAGTACCAGAGATACAATCAGTGCTTTGTCAGTGTTTACTCAGCATTCAAGGACAGCAATATTTGCATAGTATTTTTACTGACATATAGTGCACATATGTTTTGGGCAAAAACATTTTTGAATAAATACGAACATTTGTAACAAACAATTGACAAATTAGCCAATGCCAATGTAAAACTTTATCTGCCTGTTAAAAAAAGAAGATAATCTTCTCACAAACTGGTGTTTGATTTTGAAACAGGAAAAAAGTGGGGAAACAACTGAAAAGACTAACATTTGAATAAAACCTGAAAGCAAGTAAATACTTTCTATGCTGCCTTATGGTAAACTTTGGTAATATTGATGTATAAAGAGCAACACTGGCTGATGATGAAATACAGTCAGCTGGCATGGTGACACTGCCAGTATTAACCTGCAGGGCTGGACTGGGACAGAAAATCGGGCATTTTGACTACAGACCGGCCCACCAGGTATTAAAGCCATAAAGACTTTGAATGAAAACAAATGCTGTTGTTGTGACAGTCCCATATGGAAAAGAAATAGTAAAAACTTACATGATTTACTCATGAAAGTGGCCACTTTCTCATTACTTTCATATATTGTTTTAGTATCCAAAACATACAAGATTCATTATATAATCTTTCAAGGGATCTTATATCTGTTTTTACTCTTGTATGCTTTTCATACAAGTTTCACACAAGACAGATACAAACTTTATAAGATTTATTTATATCTTTCCCATATGCACACTGTCTTGTTGGTATATGTATGATTTCTATACATTTTACGTCAGATAAAAACTTTGGTTGTAAGATTTAGATAATTATTTAATAAAAGCTAGACATTTTAAATGAGAATAAGAAAGAAAAGTATTTCTTTGTGCCCACCTTTCCCTGTTAATGCCCTACCTGGCCCCCTGGCAAAACTTTCCTAGATCCGCCCCTGCACAGTTACCAGCTGTCAGCTACCTAAAAAAGGATCCTGGTGTTATTTGTCTCTCAGAAACAGTTCATAACTTCAACTTATTCATGTCACCTAAAAGGTAAACCTGTTTCTCCATCACCTGTTCAGCTCTGATGATTCAGTAAGGACATCTCCTGGTTTCATCTTCATGTTTCCCTCTCACCACATATCCAAACCGACATCATGACCAGCAGCTTTACAGCTGTTGCTCCAGCCAACATCTGCTGATACTAGAAATTAATATTAAATAAATTCTAACAACAGCTGATCAAGCTTAAACGTGCTGCTGTTGTTTAGCGCGACATCCGCTGGTTTCCTCTTTCTGGCACAAAGTGGGCGATAAACAAGAGAGAAAAGCCGATCAGCTGATCATTGATCAGTTTCATGATTGAAGTAGCAACAGGAGAGGCAGGGGGAGAGAATGAGAGAAGAGGCAGCTGTGCAGCGTAAAGACAGAATAAATCCAGCTTTGTGTCTTTTTCCATTCTAGCTAAAGGAAGCTTTAAAGCTTTAAGGAGTCGTTGGCAAGTCTACTAACTAAGATAAGATAAGATAAGATAAGATAACCTTTATTAGTCCCACACGTGGGAAATTTGTTTTGTCACAGCAGGAAGTGGACAGTGCAAAAGTTATGAGGCAAAAATTAGAATACAATAAGAATAAATACAGTACACAACTGTACAGAATAGAATAAAATAAAATACTATATACAGTAGAATAAAATAAAATAAATATACAATAAGATAAAAATAGAATACAAATACAAATACTATATACAACTGAGTAAAAATACAACGATGACAGAAAGGATTATTGCACTTAATGTTATTGCACATGTATGGATGTGTGTGCTTGATCAGTTAAAGTCTTTATTATGGAGTCTGACAGCAGTGGGGAGGAAAGACCTGCGAAATCTCTCCGTCCCACACCGTGGGTGCCGCAGTCTCCCACTGAAGGAGCTGCTCAGTGCTGTCACAGTCTGCTGCATGGGGTGGGAGATGTTGTCCATCAGGGATGACAGCTTAGCCGCCGTTCTCCTGTCACTCACCACCTCCACTGGGTCCAGAGGGCATCCTAGAACAGAGCTGGCCCTTCGGATCACCCTGTTCAGTCTCTTCCTGTCCCCAGCAGAGATGCTGCCGCCCCAGCAGACCACGCCATAAAAGATAGCAGAAGCCACAACAGAGTCATAGAATTTCTTCAGGAGTGGGCCCTCCACTCCAAACGACCTGAGTCTCCGCAGCAGGTACAGCCTGCTCTGCCCTTTCCTGTAGAGGGCGTCTGAGTTATGAGTCCAGTCCAGTCTATTGTTCAGATGAACACCAAGGTACCTGTAGCTGTCCACAGCCTCAATGTCCATACCTTGGATGTTCAGTGGTTGCAGTGGAGAATGCTTGTGCCTGCGGAAGTCTACCACCAGTTCCTTGGTTTTACTGGCGTTGATCTGGAGGTAGTTCAGCTGGCACCAGTCCACAAAGTCTTGGGTCAGACCTCTGTACTCCTTGTCGTCCCCATCAGTGATGAGGCCGACTATTGCAGAGTCATCAGAGAACTTCTGCAGGAAGCACTGGGTGGAATTGTGGGAGAAGTCTGCAGTGTAGATGGTGAAGAGGAACGGAGCCAGAACCATTCCCTGTGGGGCCCCCGTACTGCAGACGACCCTGTCCGACACACAGCCCTGAGTCCTCACATACTGTGGTCGGTCGGTGAGGTAGTCCAGGATCCAGGTAGTGAGGTGATGGTCCACTCCAGAGTTCACCAGCTTGTCCTTTAGAACCGAGGGAAGAATGGTGTTGAAGGCACTGGAGAAATCAAAGAACATGATTCTCACAGTGCTTCCAGCGGTCTCCAGGTGAGCGAGGGAACGATGTAGGAGGTGAATGACGGCATCATCCGCTCCAATGCCAGGCTGGTAGGCAAACTGAAGTGGGTCCAGTGATGAGCTTATTAGGCGCCGAAGCTGAGCCAGGACCAACCGCTCCAGGGTCTTCATCAGGTGGGATGTCAGAGCCACCGGCCTGTAGCTGTTGAGGTCCTTGGGGCGTGAAGTCTTTGGCACTGGTACAACACAGGAGGTTTTCCAGAGCTGTGGGACTCTTCCCAACCTCAGGCTCAGGTTGAAGAGGTGCTCCATCACCCCACACAGTTGGTCCGCGCAGGACCTGACGACCCTCGAGCTGATGCCATCTGGACCCGCTGCCTTCTTGCCATTAATCCTCCTCAGTTCCCTCCTAACCTGGGTGGTTGAGAGAGACAGGCTGGAGCCTTGTGTTGAGTGTGTATTGGATGCTGTTGTTGGGGGTGGGGGGGGAGTGAGCAGGGTGAATAGAGGAGGTGTGAAGTGTCTGAGGTGGAACAGCAGCAGTGGGGGTGGGTGAGTCTGCAGCCGATGTTGCAGACTGCCTCATGGCTGAGTCAAATCTGTTGAAGAAATGATTCAGTTCAATCTTATGAATAAAAAAAAGTTCACTATCAGTAACATCATAGCACCCACCCAGCTGTATAAAAACTCTGTCAAGCTGGCTAGAACGCAGTATGAGTTATTGCAACTGACAGTAAAAAGTCAGCATAACGAAAATAAACTCCACCTAAACTTGGTTTATATCCGACCCAGATAGACTGCAGGTCATAACTTCTTACCTGAAGTTCAGTTCACCTGACACTCGGCGGCTGCCTCGAGGCTCTCCTCCTGCCTCCCCTTCCCTCATCCACCTGTTGCCTCTGTGGAAGCCCCGCCATAGCGCCATAGCCACCACCAAACAACTGAGTTATTTTTACACATCGACCTGCATCTGGCCAATCCACCACCTCTCATTGTTCATGCCATTACAAAAAAAAATAAATAAAAATAAGTCACCGGGCATATGCTCAGGGTATACTTACTCAGAGTTTGCACTAAACCGGCTTCCTGAAATAGGGCCCAGGGCCCTGTTTCAGGAAGCCGGTTTAGTGCAAACTCTGAGTAAGTATACCCTGAGTTAACGAAAACTCTGGGTTTTTGGTTTCACAAAGCGAGTTTAGATTAATTCTGAGTGAGTTACTATGACGACACACTCCGTGAAGCTAACCTGCCCCCTAGCAGGTTTACTTCAACTAACCCTGACCTTCTCCGCCTCTTTGTCAGAAACCTGACTGTAGGAAGTGTCAGACATGGCGTGTTCCTTCAGGTCAGTAGAAGTGTCAGTAGATGTTGAAGCCCAAATTCTCCACAGAGCTCTCCGCCGGGAGAGAGTGATTAGAGCGCGTTTGGACATTTTATCATTTCCTGATGATTTTCTGTGTGAACGTTACCGTTTTTCAGCACAATCTATAATTTATTTGAATAACATCCTCAGGCCTAATATTGCTCATGTGACACATCGTGGACATCCTCTCAGTTCTGTACATATTATTTGTATTGCACTTCGGTTTTTTGCAAACGGGAGCTTTCTGTATAATATTGGTGACGCTGAGCACGTTTCCAAGGCTACCGTCTGTCGGGCAGTCAGGAATGTTACAGTTGCACTGAAACGTCTCCTGTACTCGTTTGTGGTGTTCCCCGGTCATAGACCCACAAGATTTATCAAAGAGGGATGCCACCCTTCTCCAAATCTGTGCCCCTACCTGGCCCCCCCAACAAAAATTTTCTAGACACGCCACTGTATATATACCCGTCTAGCGGTTAATTGCATAAGTGCATGGAGGCAGGACCTCACAGCAGAAGCATACTCCATAATGTCTTGTACATTATCATATGTATATTATATGTAATGTGGTATTTTTCAATTATTGTATTTACCAACATCAAGAAGTCACAAGCAAAGAAAGACCACACAATGGTGCATGTTTAAACAAGAAGAGTTTACTGGTCAAAATTATTTATTAAACAAATAAACCACATTTTTTTAACCACCAAAAAATACACGTTCAAAGCAACACAACGGCGGCCCAATATCAGACAGAATTCCACTCTGTACAGTGGGCAATCTTAATGAAGCAGTTGGTTCTATTTTGTGGATTCAAGCGGCTCTTCATATTTTTGGCCACCAGATGTCACCAGAGAGGACTGTGTTGAAAAGCTTCGAGTAACGAACCGTTTTTCAATACAAGCTTCAGTGCTTCAGAAAGCTTCATTTGGCCATCACTAACACAAAGCAAACTGAGAATCAAACAGAAAAGACTCAACACAGAAAAAGCCCTCACAGATTGAAAACCTCCACCAATCCAGCTCACTGTCTGTGCAGTATTGTCAGGCTCCTGGGTCTGAGCGACCCAGGGACCCTGAGCAGTTATGAACTAGTATTACAATATATGTGTTTTGGAATTGCTGTCCCTTGTTCTCCCTGCTTGTAGATATATGTGTGTGGATGCAGGTGTTTCTGTAAGCACTGTTTACAGGCATGTTCAGGCCTGGTGGGTGTGGCCCTGGGAGGTGGTTTGCCACACCCAAAGACCGTGACACACCTGTAGCTGATCAAGCCTCGTCGGAGGAGCTACTTGAGAGTGTGGTGGAGCTTTCTCTGACGTGGGATTATTGTGTGGCTTCATGTTAGTCTCTCGACCAGTTCCTAGTTTAAAGTCTGCTGCATTATGGTGTGTTTGACGGCTGCCTCTCTCTTATGTTCCCAGGAGTAGCGGGGAGACGAGAGGACAGCGAGCACGGGGTGCTCATCACGGAGAAGCGGAGACAGAAACACTAGCACTGGGAAGAGGACACGTCACGGGAGTCGGGAGAGCACGGGGATTTATTGTCATGTTTTTCCATCACTGTAAATAAACGCACTGCTAAGCACACAGAACTCTGGCTGATTGGGACCCACACCCAGTTTCACACCTTGGCTCAGGCGATTAGAGGATCATCAGGGGGTCCTTTTGTCCCTTTGTGGGGGGATACTCCCACTAGGTTTATATCTGGGACTCTCCACCATTTGACCTTAGAACTGAAGAAGCTTCTCGGATGAGAGGTGAAACGTCTTCAAGTAACTTAAAGAAGTCCAGACGCTTTTCTTTGCAAGCTCCTTTGACTAAACACACAGAGCTCCGCGCCTGGGTCCTCCTTCCCTACCACTTAAACCCCCGCGGAGCCATCATTTTGCGTTTCTACCTTTAAAAGCCGGAGAGCAGTCAAATGCTGGAAGTGGAAGCTAAATTGGCTAGTCATTCATATGTATATTAGGTTGTTACCTAGGAATTTTGGAGGGAGGGGAGTGGGGGTGTGTGAGCTAAAAGCTGTGAACTTCCCTTTTGTGTTTCATCTTGATGCATTCTCAATCATCCAGGGAAATAAATCTCCAAAAGTCACCAACTTGGAGTGTTTCAGTTTGCCATCTTAGGGAGAAATCAACACACATGGGTGTATGTCCTTTGTTGCTGAGATTTATTGATAAAAACAGTACAAAAAACCAACCATTTGTACACATATTTACAAATAATAATAAAAAGCGAGTGAGTACATTACAACATTTTCAGCAATCACTCACAATCCTGGCATCCATCACATCCACGCCACACTTTGTTTTGTTGTAAAGGGTGACAGTGTTTGGCTTCCTTTTGGTAGTGTTATCAGTCTGAACCACGCTGTGCATGCTGCTTGACCTTCCCATTGCTCACAATTTGAATTTGTTCACACTGCAGATGAGGAGACTGCTTCTCCACCGAAAAAGAGAGCTTGTTTGGGGACTGAGACAGCGAAAGATGGCACAGTGTGGCGTGAAGAACAGGTGGGGACCTGTCTCCCTTTCACCCCAATAGAAGGTTTTCCATCTAAGAAGTTTTTGCACAAGTGAAAGCGATGTGAAAAAATTGTCCGTGGTAACATTTCTGCCCTTGTCTAGGAATGATTCCATCAGCCTCATTACTACATTTTCAGAAAGTCTCTCCCCAGTGGGACGATTGGGGTCCTTGCCAAGATATGGGAAGACATTGCAAATGTACTTGGATTTTAGGTCACAAGCCACCCAAAACTTGATCCCAAACTTGTCAGGTTTACTTGCAATATACTGCAGGAAACGAGTCTTTGATGGGAAAAGCTGTTCATCAACGGTGATATGTAGATCAGGGTTGTAGCACGTGATGCAGTTGGTGACAAATGATCCCCACACACTGGAAATTGCAGCGAACTTGTCAGTCTTTGCGCGATCACAGCGGGTGGATTTGTCATCAAAGCGTAGGTGTTGCATGATGTCTTGGAAGCGGTTTCGTGCCATAGTTCCAATTATCTGTGGGTTTCCCAGGTTTGCTGACCAGCAGTCATTTACAGATGGAACCCTGTAAACCACCCGCAAGATGACAATTGCAATAAATGCCATTAGTTCAGGGAGGTCCATGAACCAATGAACATGCTCCGTTTGCTGTGCATGTTGAATAGTCCATTCTTGAATGCTATGAAGCATGTCAAGAGTGATGAAACACAGGAAGCTCTGAAGGCGACTCGAGATACTTCTCCTGGCCTTAGCCGTTGGCTCTCCATCTGCAGCGTACGCTTCTATTGGGGTGAAAGGGAGACAGGTCCCCACCTATTCTTCATGCCGCACTGTGCCATCTTTCGCTGTCTCAGTCCCCAAACAAGCTCTCTTTTTCGGTGGAGAAGTAGTCTCCTCATCTGCAGTGTGAACAAATTCAAATTGTGAGCAATGGGAAGGTCAAGCAGCATGCACAGCGTGGTTCAGACTGATAACACTACCAAAAGGAAGCCAAACACTGTCACCCTTTACAACAAAACAAAGTGTGGCGTGGATGTGATGGATGCCAGGATTGTGAGTGATTGCTGAAAATGTTGTAATGTACTCACTCGCTTTTTATTATTATTTGTAAATATGTGTACAAATGGTTGGTTTTTTGTACTGTTTTTATCAATAAATCTCAGCAACAAAGGAAATACACCCATGTGTGTTGATTGGCAAACTGAAACACTCCAAGTTGGTGACTTTTGGAGATTTATTTCCCTGGATGATTGAGAATGCATCAAGATGAAACACAGAAGGGAAGTTCACAGCTTTTAGCAGCTCCCCCACCCCCTCAATCACACACCCCCACTCCCCTCCCTCCAGAATTCCTAGGTAACAACCTAATATACATATCTTCCACTTCCAGCATTTGACTGCTCTCCGGCTTTTAAAGGTAGAACGGTAGAAGCCTGGGACTCCAGGTGCTACACCCCCACAGTTTGCCCTGCCAAACCGTGACAAGTATTTACTTTTAATATTGTATATTATATAATATTGTATTTTGTATCATCACAACACAGCTGTATGTGATATAAAGAGGGAGATGACACACAGGCTGCATTTAAATAAAATAAAATAAAGAAACCCAAATAGTATAAACAGTTGTCAGCATATCAGTATTCAGCCATGGCTGAATGCTATATATTGCGCCTGGCCTGCTCAGGTGTGCTGCAGCTACTCCCAGAAAGAGACACAGGCAATTATGAAGATAATCTATAATCATCTGGTCTAGATGACTTACCTATTTGCTCTTCCCATGGTTTGGTTTTTCAGCCCATTTAACTTTTTATGGGCTGAAAAAATATTTTCAATCAACTGAGAAAACAGCTCCAACACTTTGGTTGCTATTTAACTAAAATATGTATCTGTTCGTGATTTAAAAATAATAATTGAACAGTGCATAAAAACTTTAAAATAGGATTTTTAAGATATGCATATTTTAGTGGTACACCCATTCTTATTTTTTCCCCCTTTTTCCCGAAACACAATGTGCTCATATTCCCGTCTGTTTTTCGAATGTAGGGGCTCAGCACCAACAGCGTTGGACTGTGAAATAAAAGCAGTGGCCAGCAGATGGCGGTATAACCCCACAGTACACTCACACAGGACGAAGAAGAGCAAGCTGAGACGTTCATTTCCCAGTGTTTCATCGCTCAGCCACAAACAGTTTTTCTTATTGATCTCTTAAAGATAATTTGCATCTCATTTTTCAAAAATATGATTGGCTTTTTTAATTAATTAATTAATTTGGTGTTCGATGTCTGAATTAGTTAGCTTTCTTATGACCTTCATGATTGAAAATTACGTCATATTTCCCTTGCAGTTTTAGTGTTAGCATAGTATTATTACTACCTGCTGCCCACACCTTATGTTTGTGAGGTGCAGCCAATCAGAGGAAAATGTTGGATGGTTTTAGACAGTGGACAACATCAGGGGCTTCACAAATGATTTGAAGAAGCTAAATAATGAATATGTTTTAACTGTGTGTTACATCCTGTGAGGCTGTGGGAGTGTGTGGGCGTGGTGTTGTCTTCTCCCTCTCCTCCTCCTTCTTTCTTGCCCCTCCCCTTGTCTCTCTCTGCCCCTGCCTTCTCCTTTAGGACACACCTGCTGCTCATCTGCCCTCGTTTACCACCAATTACCCTCAGAGGTGATATAAGCTGGAGAAGAGCAGTGTGGAGGTGTGGGAGAGGCTTCTGGTGGAGTTCTTTTGTGCTGGGCAGTGTGTGATATTGGTTTAGGTATGGAAAAGGTCTGCTGTGTGTGACCAGCCCCACTGTGTGTGGCTCTTTGTGAGTAGTTCTTAGCTGAGTGGTGTTTTCCCTTAAGTGACGGCGACCTCCATTAGTTTGTTTGGCCTGCTTGGGTATTGTTACTAGCAGTGTTGCTGTCTTTTTCTGTTGAAGCCTTGTTGTTTTCTTTTGTCGAAGTGGTCACTATCTCTTTGGGTTGACCTGTCTGATTTATCATTAAAGCAGCGGTGCTGTCTCTTTTTGTTGTTACTATTTATATGATTGTTGAGTTAATTGATTATAATAAAGATATATTTTGTGTTAACTACCTCTGCCTGGTGTTCTTTTTGTTTCACCCGGATCCAACTGTTACTGTCCCCCACCCTCTTCGCCTAGCTTTCATGTGGGGACGTAACAAAGTGGGGGCTCATCCAAGATCGGAATGAAAGGAATTGAGTTTATTACGAGTGTGAACAGGTGTTTGTGTGTTGTGTGAGGGTCATTTGACTAGCTGCTGCTCTCCCCGGCTAGCACAGGGAGTGTCTAGCTGAGCATTTGCTCTTTCAATTCAATTCAATTTTATTTATATAGCGCCAAATCACAACAAAAGTCGCCTCAAGGCGCTTCATAGATACAGAGAAAACCCCAACAATCATATGGCCCCCTATGAGCAAGCACTTTGGCGACAGTGGGAAGGAAAAACTCCCTTTTAACAGGAAGAAACCTCCGGCAGAACCAGGCTCAGGGAGGGGCGGCCATCTGCTGCGACCGGTTGGGGTGAGAGAAGGAAGACAGGCTAAAAGACATGCTGTGGAAGAGAGACAGAGGTTAATAACAGATATGATTCAATGCAGAGTGATCTATTAATACATAGTGAGTGAGAAAGGTGACTGGAAAGGAAAAACTCAATGCATCATGGGAATCCCCCGGCAGCCTACGTCTATTGCAGCATAACTAACGGAGGATTCAGGATCACCTGGTCCAGCCCTAACTATATGCTTTAGCAAAAAGGAAAGTTTTAAGCCTAATCTTGAAAGTAGAGATAGTGTCTGTCTCCCGAATCCAAACTGGAAGCTGGTTCCACAGAAGAGGGGCCTGAAAACTGAAGGCTCTGCCTCCCATTCTACTTTTAAATACTCTAGGAACAACAAGTAGGCCTGCAGAGCGAGAGCGAAGTGCTCTAATAGGGTGATATGGTACTACAAGGTCATTAAGATAAGATGGGGCCTGATTATTTAAGACCTTGTATGTGAGGAGCAGGATTTTGAATTCAATTCTGGATTTAACAGGAAGCCAATGAAGGGAAGCCAAAACAGGAGAAATATGCTCTCTCTTTCTAGTCCCTGTCAGGACTCTTGCTGCAGCATTTTGGATTAGTTGAAGGCTTTTCAGCGAGTTTTTTGGACATCCTGATAATAATGAGTTACAGTAGTCCAGCCTGGAAGTAATAAATGCATGAACTAGTTTTTCAGCGTCACTCTGAGACAGGATATTTCTAATTTTAGAGATGTTGCGCAAATGGAAGAACGCAGTCTTACATATTTGTTTAATATGTGCGTTGAAGGACATGTCCTGGTCAAAAATGACTCCAAGGTTCCTCACAGTGTTACTGGAGGCCAAGGTAATGCCATCCAGAGTAAGAATCTGGTTAGATACCATATTTCTAAGATTTTCAGGGCCGAGTACAATAACCTCAGTTTTATCTGAATTAAGAAGCAGAAAGTTAGCGGCCATCCAGGTCTTTATGTCTTTAAGACATTCCTGCAGTCTAACTAATTGGTGTGTGCTATCTGGCTTCATGGACAGATAGAGCTGGGTGTCATCGGCATAACAGTGAAAATGTATGCTATGTCTTCTAATGATGCTGCCTAAGGGAAGCATGTATAATGTAAACAGAATTGGTCCTAGCACTGAACCCTGTGGAACTCCATAATTAACCTCAGTGTGTGAAGAGGACTCTCCATTTACATGCACAAATTGGAGTCTATTAGATAGATATGATACAAACCACTGCAGTGCAGTACCTGTAATACCTACAGCATGTTCTAATCGCTCTAATAGGATATTATGGTCAACAGTATCGAACACTGCACTGAGGTCTAGCAGGACAAGCACAGAGATGAGTCCACTGTCAGAGGCCATAAGAAGATCATTTGTAACCTTCACTAAAGCTGTTTCTGTGCTGTGATGAGCTCTGAAACCTGACTGAAACTCTTCAAATAAACCATTCCTCTGCAGATGATCTGTTAGCTGTTTGACAACTACTCTTTCAAGGATTTTTGATATGAAAGGAAGGTTGGAGATTGGCCTATAATTAGCTAAGACTGCTGGGTCTAGAGATGGCTTTTTGAGTAAAGGTTTAACTACAGCCAGCTTGAAGGCCTGTGGTACATAGCCGATTATTAGAGATAGGTTGATCATATTTAAGATCGAAGAATTAATTAATGGCAGGACTTCTTTGAGCAGTTTTGTAGGAATGGGGTCTAAAAGACACGTTGAAGGTTTGGAGGAAGTAATTATTGAAGTTAACTCAGAAAGATCAATTGGAGAAAAAGAGTCTAACTTAACATCAATGGTACTAAGAGTAGCTGTAGATAATATTACATCTGTGGGATGATTACTGGTAATTTTTTCTCTAATGATAAAAATTTTATTTGTGAAGAAGTTCATGAAGTCATTACTAGTTAACGTTAAAGGGATGGTTGGCTCAAAAGAGCTCTGACTTTTTGTCAGCCTGGCTACATTGCTGAAGAGAAACCTGGGGTTGTTCTTATTTTCTTCAATCAGTGATGAATAGTAAGATGTTCTGGCTTTGCGGAGGGCTTTCTTATAAAGCAGCAAACTTTTTCTCCAGGCTAAATGATGATCCTCTAAATTTGTGACACACCATTTCCTCTCCAGATTACGAGTCATCTGCTTTAGGCTACGTGTTTGAGAATTATACCACGGAGTCAGGTACTTCTGATTAGAGACCTTAGTTTTCACAGGAGCTACAGTATCCAGAGTCGTACGTAGTGAGGAGGTGAAATTATTAACAAGATAATCGACCTCTGTTGGGGTAGCGTTCAGATAGCTGTGTGTTGGTACAGGGCATTGAAGATGATAACAGTGGGTGGATTATATTCTTAAACTTAGTTACAGCGCTTTCAGAAAGACATCTACTTTGATAAAGTCTACTCTCCACCGCTGTGTAATCAATTATTGTAAATGTAAATGTTATCAGGAAATGATCAGACAGGAGAGGGTTTTTAGGAAACACTGTTAAATGTTCAGTTTCTATGCCATATGTTAAAACAAGATCTAGAGTGTGATTAAAGTGGTGGGTGGGTTCTTTTACATTTTGAGAGAAGCCAATTGAGTCTAATAACAGATTAAATGCCATGTTGAGGCTGTCATTTTTAGCATCTACATGGATGTTAAAATCACCCACAATAATTATTTTATCTGAGCTCAGAACTAAATTAGATATAAAGTCTGAGAAATCAGACAGAAACTCTGTGTAAGGCCCAGGTGGACGATAGATGATAACAAGTAAGACTGGTTTCTGAGTTTCACAGCTGGGGTGGAGAATGTTAAGCATCAGGCTTTCAAATGAATTAAAAGTCTGTCTTGGTCTTTCATTAATTAACAGGCTGGTGTGAAAAATTGGCCTGTGCTTCGAGGTTTCTGGTAGTTAGAATGACTCGGGGGTGTTGATTCATTTAAACTAACATAATCATCCTGCTGCAACCAGGTTTCTGTAAGGCAGAGTAAATCAATTTGTTGATCAATTATTAAGTCATGTACTAACAGAGACTTGGAGGAGAGAGACCTAATATTTAATAATCCACATTTCACTGTTTTACTCTTTGGTTCAGATGTGGATACTTTATTGTTCTTTCTTTGTAATTGTTTATGTTTAAGTTGTTTGTTGCTGGTTTTTAGTTTGTTTTTTGTCTGTTTGGGAGCTGACACAGTCTCTATGGAGATGGGTTTTTGGGGGGGTAGCAGAAGGAGAGAAGCTGCAGAGAGGTGTGTAAGACTGCAAGTCTGCTTCCTGGTCCCAACTCTGGATAGTCATATTTTGGGGGGTTTAATAAATTTGTCCATATTTCTAGAAATGAGAGCTGCTCCATCCAAAGTGGGATGGATGCCGTCTCTCCTAACAAGACCAGGTTTCCTCCAGAAGGTTTGCCAATTATCTATGAAGCCCACATCGTTTCTGGGACACCACTCAGACAGCCAGCAATTTAAGGAGAACATGCGGCTAAACATGTCACTCCTGGTCTGATTGGGGAGGGGACCAGAGAAAACTACAGAGTCCGACATTGTTTTAGCAAAGTTGCACACCGATTCAATATTGATTTTAGTGACCTCCGATTGGCGTAACCGGGTGTCATTACTGCCGACGTGAATTATGATTTTACTGAATTTACGTTTACCCTTAGCCAGCAGTTTTAAATTTCCTTCAATGTCGCCTGCTCTGGCCCCTGGAAGACAATTGACTATGGTTGCCGGTGTCTCTAGCTTCACATGTCTGAGAACAGAATCACCAATTACCAGAGTTTGACCCCCGGCGGGTGTGTCACCGAGTGGGGAAAAACGGTTAGGCACATGAACGGGTTGGTGGTGTACCTGGGGCTTCTGTTTAGGACTATGCTTCCTCCTCACCGTGACCCAGCCGCCCTCTTTCCCCAGCTGCTTGGGGTCTGCCGGGGAACAGCTAGCGGGGCCTATGCTATCTTCGGCTGCACCAGCTACAGGGGCCTGGCTAGCTACAGGTGAATGAAGGGTGCGAAGCCGAGTCTCCAATTCAGTAATCCTGGCCTCCAGAGCTGCAAATATGCTACATTTGTTACAGATATCATTACTGCTAAAGGAGGCCGAGGAGTAACTAAACATCTGACACAATGAGCAAGAAAGTGCAGGAGGGACAGGTGAAGTAGCCATGGTGCTAACGAGTCGGCTACGAGCTAAGCTAAGCTAGCGAAACAGTACAGAGACTGTGAGTGAATACTTTGGCTATAAATTAGGTAGTGAGTACACAGAAAGTGTGCTTCGGATGAAGCACGTGAAAATTATACTATGAAAGAAGAATGTATTTAAAAGTTGTTAATTAAATTGCTAAGCAAATAAGCTACTCAGAAACACCACTGTGTTTGAGCAGGAACAGGAAGTGATACTCTACCGCAGAGCGCTTCCTTCGGACATTCGTTTTTTTGTTTTGCCTTTGTTATTTTCGGAGCAAACCCGGGTGGGGATTAATTCTCTGAGGGTAGGCTTTTCGGTGCCTTTGACACTTGATGATTTGCCTTTAAAGTGGCCTCGAGCCTGGTACGCTCCAGAAGCTAGGTCAGGCTAAATTCTGAGTAGGCAGGACTGGGGGGAGTGTGGGCAGAATTTTAGTTAATGGTTGACTTGACACAACACATTTTATTTTGCCTGTTTTTGGTTCTGTGGTGAAGGTGTTGTGTGGCCCTTTAGTGGTTAGCTTGTGTTTTGCAGGTTGTTTTGAGTTTTCATGGCCACTTTTGATATTTCTGGGTTTACGGCAGAGCCGTCGCTTGCCCTGCTGGATGTTTGTAGGAAGAGGGATCCACATGAGGTGGCAACATATTACGGGATCAGTGTCTCCACTGGTCTACGCAAAGCGGAGCTGAAGGCCGCTCTGGTGTCTGGGTTGTTGGAGAAGGTGGTTGTAAGGCGAGAACCCCCGAGCGCACCTGGTCCGGCTGGACAGGTGCGCTCCTTCCTGGATTTCGCGAGGGAAAAGAGTGTCCTCTTTGACCGATGGTGTATGGCCTGTAAAGCTGCAGACCTAGTTTCGGTACGGGAGTTAATTCTCATTGAGGAATTTAAAAACTGCATCTCCGAGCGATGGCAGTATATCTGAACGAACAGAAGGTCTCCACGTTGCAGCAGGCCGCGACACTGGCTGACGAGTTCGCACTCGTCCATGTTAAGCATGAGCGATGCGACACACTAGTGAAGGCTAGTGGTGAGCAAGACACAAGGGGAGAGGTACCTGTGCCTCGTCCCAGGTCAGACCGGAAATGTTTCTACTGTTTTAAATCTGGCGCTTCAATAGCAGACTGCGAGGCCTACAGGCGAAGACAGCCAGCTTTAACACCACGTAAGCCAAAAGGGATAGGGCTGATTAAAATCACTTCTCCTGTTAGCAGACCCCTTAGCACTGAAACTCCTGATGAATGTTTTAAACCCTTCATTTTCAAAGGAGCGGTGTCACTCTCTGGTGAGCCTGAAGATGAGCGTACTGTGACCATTTTACGTGACACAGGTGGCTCACGGTCCCTCATACTGGCCAGTGCACTTGCCTTTGATGAAAAGACTGCCAGCGGCACTGATGTTGTTGTTAGAGGCGTTGGAATGACTTATGTGCCTGCCCCCCTCCATCGAATTTGGGTGCAGAGTGACCTAGTAAGTGGTATTTTTCCTGTAGCTGTGTGTCCTTGCTTCCCAATTGATGGTGTGGATTTCATAATGGGCAATGACATTGCAGGCGGGAAGGTTTATCCTACCCCAGAGGTCACAAAGACTCCTGACCCAAGTCCTTTGTCAGATGTTTTAAGCCGGCAGCACCCGGATGTATTTCCTGTAGGTGTTCTTACCCGGTCACACGCCCATCGGCAGGGAGAAGTGGTTGACTTGTCAGAGTCAGTGGTCGGCTCTATTTTGGAAAAGGATGTGATGCCCTCCGAGGAGGAGGTGGGTCCTGACGCCAAGGAACTGGCGCAAGAAGTAGCTGAGCCTGCTCCTGAACCCGCAGCCCCCCTCTCCTCACACGGGAGGCCCTTATTATCGCTCAGAAAGAGTACCCGTCGTTAGCCAAATGTTTTGCCGCCATAGATGAGAGTGATTGTCCGACAGGAGACAGGAAGCAGACGTTTGTTGTTTGTGATGGATTGTTAATGCGCAGGTGGACCTCAAGTCCAGGGGAGGACTGGAGTGTAGCCCAACAAATAGTGGTCCCGGCTAGTTTGCGTCAGCACGTGCTACAATTAGCCCATGACCATTCATGGTCAGGACATTTGGGGATAACTAAAACATATCACCGTATTCTGCAGCACTTCTTCTGGCCGGCAATGAAGGAAGATGTTGCGAAGTATTGTAATACTTGTCATACGTGTCAACTGGTGGGCAAACCAAACTGTGCCCCCCGCCCCACTATGTCCAATACCTGCTGTTGGTGAGCCATTTGAACACGTTTTGGTCGATTGTGTTGGTCCGTTGCCAAGAACACGGGCAGGTAATCAGTTTTTATTGACCATAATGTGCTTGTCCACGCGGTTCCCCGAAGCAATTCCTCTTCAGAGGATCACCACTGCAAACATTACTAAGGCGCTAATCAAGTTTTTTATCACCTTTGGTCTCCCAAAAACAGTGCAAACAGACCAGGGAACTAACTTCTTATCCCGAGCATTTAAACAGACTTTAATCTCTCTTGGTATTTCTCATTCTGTGTCCAGTGCTTATCACCCAGAGTCGCAGGGCCTGCTGTGTGTGACCAGCCCCACCGTGCGTGGCTCTTTGTGAGTAGTTCTTAGCTGAGTGGTGTTTTCCCTTAAGTGACGGCGGCCTCCATTAGTTTGTTTGGCCTGCCTGGGTATTGTTACTAGCAGCGTTGCTGTCTTTTTCCGTTGAAGCCTTGTTGTTTTCTTTTGTCGAAGTGGTCACTATCTCTTTGGGTTGACCTGTCTGATTTATCATTAAAGCAGCGGTGCTGTCTCCTTTTGTTGTTACTATTTATATGATTGTTGAGTTAATTGATTATAATAAAGATATATTTTGTGTTAACTACCTCTGCCTGGTGTTCTTTTTGTTTCACCCGGATCCAACTGTTACTGTCCCCCACCCTCTTCGCCTAGCTTTCATGTGGGGACGTAACAAAGTGAATGATGCAAAGCTACTTTAATAGAGTCTAGAAATAAATAAAGGAATAGCCATGACTGTTAAAACTAATATTCACATCGGAACTTCAGCTGCAGCATTATTACAGCACAGCAACAGTGCAGTAGATGCGTTGTTTATAACAGGCAACACAAATTTCTGATATTAATCCTGTGCATCCGTCAGCGTAAGATCAGCTGATGATTTTGATGGGACAAAATGTCAAATGCTTCAGGATATTCCACAGCAATCAGTCTCCTCTGAAGAGCAGAGTTCTTTTCTTCCACTTGTGGAAGCAAACATAATGAACAATTAGGAGTGCCAATCATCAGATAACCTTGATGATAAGCCATGTTAACCACTTGATTTCCTCAGGGGCAACGCCTGTGTGAAAACACCTGCTATCAATCAGCATTGTATTCTTCTTTTCTTAAAAAAAAATAAAAATTCCTTTGTTCGCGCTGTTGCCTGCGATTACTGTAGACTCGGTTTTCCCTCGTCTTTGATTCCATTAATGCTGTAAATGTTCTCCCTTATTGATTCGTTAGATTATCAAGTCACTCTAGGCAAAACATTTTTATGAAAAATACAGCTATTATAATCACTCTATATTACAAGTGAGGGCACAGTACAGAAAATGATCTAATTTGTACTAATGGAGGAAGCAGTGTGCTCTTTTAAAGTGTCGGTTTCATGGATATTAAAAGAAATGAAAATCAAACAAGTGATAAACTCATTTAAAGTGCATTTCCCTTCGATGGCTTAATGTTGACATTAAAACAAGGCAGCTACAAAGCATAATAAATTAAAGACTGACTTTCAAACCCTAAAAGCTCTTTATTTCATCTTCTTTACCGTTCACATTCTCCCAGATACAGCTGCAGCAAACAAACAATGAGACAGCAAGTGAATAAAGCTGAGCTGGACCGACTATTATATGCTAGTGTAAAAATTACATCAAATCTATTACGGTAGTTTTCTTATCATACCAACAATTGACACATGAAAAAAAAATCACATCAATAAAAATACTTAGTTGGGTTGATTTGATTACATCAGGCTGGAGATTGGTTTTTACAGGAGACAAATGGCTGTTTTACAAACAGAGAGGCGGGGAGTGATGAAGCTTTTAGCTGTAGTGGATGATGTACTGTTGTGTTTGAGTTGTTCCGCTTGCAATCATTTTACACAAACATCTTTTGCCCGTGTGCACAAATATACGCACAATAGTCCACGATTTTAAAGAACATTATATTAATTTAGTTTCATTTCCTGCTGACTTATTCTAACCCTAACCCTAGCATAACCATAACATCACCCTTAATCCCGTCCCCATACATCAATCCGTCCATCCATCCTCTTCCGGTTGTCTGGGACCTGGTCTTAGACTAGCAGCCTAAGCAGAGAAGTCCAGACCTTCCTTTCCCCAGGCTAACGGAGCGACGTAATCTCTCCAGCATGTCCTAGGTCTGCCCTGGAGCCTCCTCCTGGTGGGACATGCCCAGAACATCTCACCCAGGAGGTGCCTAGGAGGCATCCTACTCAGAAGCCCAAACTACCTCAAGTGGCTTCTTTTGATGTGGAGGAGCAGTGGCTCTAATCTAAGCCGCCATTGAATGACTGAACTCATCACCCTATCTCTAGGGGACATACTGCATTGTGCCATATGTCCATATTTTAACACCTGCTAAAGATTAGATCAGTGGTTCTCAAACTTTTCACGACGAGTACCACCTCATAAAATATATGGCTCTTAATGTACCACCCTTATGACCGACATTAAAGTACAGTAGTATAGGCCTGTTTAACAACATATAGTTTATATGAGGCAATTTTATTTCTTATATAAATGTTATCTATTTTAACTGTCATAAACAGGATGTGACAAGTTATAATAATAACAATTGTACTGCACTAAAACATTCACAGCAGGTGGGAAATCTGGTCTTTAAGTGGTGACGTATGAACAAACTACTCTGTGTTTATTAAGGCTGTTGTGTTTTTAACATGTTTTAATGCTTTGTATCTTGTTCTAGTTAATCTAAACAAGAAAATAAAAAAGGCATTGATCACTGTCACCCTCTCTCGGTTTTTATTACCACTTTTCATTTTAAAACTCAGTTTTTCAAACATTACGATGTAACTACAGCCCAGCCCATGCAGCAGTAAGTTAATGACTAACCTCATATTGTGGATGGATCTCAGTTGTTCTCCTGACTGAAGTTTGGTCCGTTTACAGCATCCTGCGATTGCATTTATCCCTAAGCCTTGGGAACCCTCACGTTAACGTTTACTGAGTGGAAAAGTTAGTGTTCATCCTCCAGCTTCACTGTGTTTATGTTATGCTAACATAGCTGTGTAGCTAGCCACCACATTGCACATCATTATATACCAGCTAGCCCAACTCCAGTAACCCTACAAACGTCACTGCTGTTTAGTTTTCCGTCTTAATTTATGTTGGAAGTGATAGCAGAGCTGTACATTTTAATTTTTCATAAAAAAAAAAGTTCCCTCAGTCCGAACATGGTATATTATTTAATCTGGAGACTTCCCGCGTACCACTAGAAGGAGCCCAAGTACCACCAGTGGTACGCGTACCACAGTTTGTGAACCACTGGAGTAGTAATAAAGGATAATAAAGGATAATGAATAAAAACAATCATCAGCAACTATTTAGAGGTCTGTGGATTGCAAAGATAAGGCTTAAGAGAAAAACCTTTGTTATCAGGATCTGAACCTCCTTGCCTTTCCCAGCAGGCAAAAAATAATAATTAGATTAATTTTTCACAATTATGCAAAATATAATATCTGTAGGACAAAAGGGTAAAATATTAGCTTTGTTCTTTTTATGTACCCCCATCTTACACATGCGCTTGTTCCTGCTGCTGACTGCGGGTGTGCACCACAGATCACATTTAGGAGGAGGATAAGCCCCTCACAGAGAGTGAAGAGTGAGCCCATTACAGACATCGCTGTGTAGAGTAAGGATGCCCTCAAACTCAACTCACACAGAGGCCCCTTACCAGCCAATTAAACTGATGTACAATGTTCATATTTGTGTGTGTGTGCACCCTCACACATGCAAATGCTCTCTAAGAGGCTGTTTTTTTTCCTTTCTTTTTTAAATTTCAAATGTGAATCTGTCGCATGGACAGGACAAGAGGAAGAGAGGAACAACAAGGGAGGCACATAGTGAATGCACACACATAAAGCGAACATGCAAGTGCTCCTAATCTGAATTGCAGATGTTCTTTGTGGCCTCTCTGTCTGCCAGCACCATAATGATGAGCCGTCCTCGTTAGAGACTTTTAGCTGTAATTATCTGGTAATGGCACTTAGCCCATCAACTCCTCCTCTCGCGTGTCCCACTGCAGGCACGGTAGCTCTCTCTTCTCTCTCTCTCTCACACACACACACACACACACACACACACACACACACACACACACACACACACACACACACACACACACTCACATTCACACTCAGACAGAAACACACATACTTGCATGTAGTTAGACAGAGAGACACATGTACACATCCAGCTGGGAGGACATCCATGAACACAGAGATGGAAAAGACAAATACTGAGAGCTGCACAAGCGGTTAATCAGAAATCCACAAATACAATCACAAAAAACACACACACAAATGCACACACGTGCTATGCCATATCCCCGCTCCCCTGTCTGCCCGCATGGCTAATCTGTGCAACTTATTATCCGGGAGATAATAGAAACTGTCATCCATGAGGCAGAGGGAGGAGGGAGACAGTGGCAGAGGGGCGGCTGTGTGTTCACTGCATTTTTAAACAGAGACAGACTTCATCGCAACAACTTTATGAGGCCAGATGTGGCATATTAAAAGCAAGCTTCCCAAAGCAGAAACACCTTACCACTGCAACAAATGATGCCACGGCGGGAAAGTAGGAAGCAGCAAAAACGCTGATGGAGGTAAAATGAAATGGACCAAGAGAGACCAGGGTGAAAGACGGCGCAAGAGGGAAAGCACGGGGAAGGATATGAGGGGATAAACTGAAGCAAATTGAAAGGGCTGAAAAGCATGATTCTTTACAATTAAGTTTTAATGCGATGGCTGTGAAACACTTCAATTGTTAATCCTGTGAAATTATTCTCACGCAGGAGCACCATAAACCTGCTTCTCAGTGGCAGAAACAATGGAAGACAGGATGATAATTAGAGGAGAAGAAATAAGGGAGCTGAGCAAGAGCAGGCAGTAACGTAGAATAATCAAAAGAGAGTTACTAGTGAAATGTAAGCACACAGATCCAGCAGTGTGTCACTATGTTTCCAAGTGTGTGATCTGAAAATAAAAGAGCAGATTAGTTGGTCTTTGGTTGGAAAGAGGCAATCAGATTAGCAGCCTGGGTCTTGTTGTGTTCCTGCCATCTGTGCCAGATGCTGCTGTTGAGTCAAAACCTTAGCCAAAGTATGCACAGGGTACCTTTTGGGGTCAGACATTAGCAGAGTGCCAGTAGGGGCAGCAAAGCATACAGCCTGCCTAAAGAAATAATGCCTAACTTAAGCTCATAAACATGCTTTTTCTTGCTGTCATACTTATACAGGTTGTTTTGTCTGTCCAAAGAAAGCAGGTCCAGGGTTTTAAAGATGTTTCTGGGATTTTAATTCGTGAAGCCTTTGAAGACTTGTTGTTGTTGTGAACCCTCTTTATTTGCACTTCTTCACTGAGTCTTCTCTTCATTGAAGATATAGATAATGCTATGACTAACTGCTGGAGAGAAAAAGGATTTCTTTGCATCTTCCATGGATGTCTAGGTCTTTATGACAAGGTGTGCGTTTCATTTTGTCGCGTATGTGCTCATTCAGACACTCCAAATGTTTCCACTGTCTCTCTGATGTTTTGTTTTTGCAGTATATCTTTGTCATTTACATTAACAGGTCCTTTGACTGCCTCATATGGTTTAACAGCTGCAGTTTCAAATCTGGAATTGACTCCACAATCAGATTCAGTGTATTTGTCTGCAATAATTCATAAACAGTCACTAAGTGGGGCACTCCCGTTCATAAAAGCATCTTTTGACTGAACTGTCCTCAGTGTGGAAACATGGCTGTAATTCCTCACCAGTTAGCAATGAAATTAAGGTGGAACATTTAAAAAATATTGTCATTGTTTCATTTTAAATGTACTGTGCAGGCACACAGAGTACTAGCACAACTACATAATGATTTGATGTTAAAGAATTCAGTTTGAAAAGATACTTCAGGAAATCTGTACCTAAAATTTTGCCAAAATTTCAGACAAAACAGTTTTCCAGAGAGAGCGAGGGAGGTTAGACATTGAGGTCAGCTGTGCTACTTCATTTTCATAAGTACAGGTGTCACTCCAGGCACCCCAAATATTTTATTCATTTTAAGTGACAGGTGGAGAGAGGAGATTTTTGCACTCAGACACCTGGATGCCCTACTAACTCCGAATGGTAGCTAATAGAGTCCGACATGAGCTCCATTTAGCAGAGGAGAGGGAAATAGTTGAAGAGAGAGAGAGGGAAAATGAGAGCGGTAGCTTGCAGGTGTGGAGTGAGGCTGGATTGCCACCACAGTGCTGTGAAAGTCGACTGCTCGAGGGATTCTAGCAGGTCAAACAGAGAAAATTAATATGTTCTTTAGTAGTGTGGATAGTGTTGAAAAATCTGGATTTTCTACCTCTTTCCACCATGAAAGTAGACGGACTGCTTTTAGGTGGATGAATATAAAAGGTTTAAATTTCCCACATGCATTAATGTGTCAATTTGTGACAGACTGGCTAATTGTTTGAGGCTTCTTCCCACTTTCTGGCCCTTACTGGAATCAGCGCCAATCCCCAGGGGACCACAGAAAGCTTTAGCTGTGTAATGATTGTTTTATCTTAGCAATGCGCCTCTGGAATTTTATATAATAAAATAAAGGCCTTAGAGACACCAGGTGCATTAGTAACAAAAAGATCAATGGAAAAATCCTGTTTGTGTTCCTGGATCAGTTTTGCGTGGCCTCTTCTCTCTTTATTTAAGAGTGTGAGAATTTTGAGATAAACTAATGAGAAGCTAAGACAGCGCCCACTCCAGCAAGGGGAGTAATCACAAAACCCAAAGAAGGGAAAGCAGGAAAGTCATAATGTTACTGTTTCCTGCCAAATTGATATCTAGCCATGGAAAGTCTCAGCATGTTGTGGTTTTCAAGGTGGCGGTCAACAATCCTGACTAATGTTATGCCAAGGACACTTGTTTTTAAATCAAAGTCTTCTCGAGGCCAAGAGCTGATTTAAAACACACATTTCAAACACAGGTTGAATCCTCAATGAAGAGCAACAGCAACGCCGGAACAACTCTTAGGCCAAATAGTGCCAACTCTTTTTGCTGGCTCATCCATCAAACTCCGAGTGAAATGTCACTCCACAAATGTCTCCATAGACTAGAAAAGTCCCCTATCTCCTTTCCTTCCCCCCATTACACAGTCAAGTCCATTTTACCCGATCATTCCTGCTAACCTTTAGAAAAAATTGTCTTTTTCTTTTCTCTGTGAGCCCGACAACATGGACAAAGAGCAAGTATCTCCAGTGTCCATGTATCATATATATTTTAGCACATAGAAAAGAAAGGAGAAAAAAGATGTTTGGAGGTTTTAACACCCTTTAGGACACACAAAACCCCTTCTTTCAAGCTTATTTCATTTCGTTTTATTTTAGGTGGCCATAGGCAATACTATTTATCTCTAAACATTCCTTTTTGCTAAAGCATATAGTGCTGGATCAGGAGACTGAATCCTCTCTTAGTTATGCTGCAATAGGTGTAGACTGCCGGGGGGATTCCCATGATGCATTGAGTGTTTCTTCTTCATTCACCTTTCTCACTCACTATGTGTTAACAGACCACTCTGCATTGAATCATACTTGTTATGAATCTCTGTCTCTCTTCCACAGCATGTCTTTATCCTGTCTTCCTTCTTTCACCCCATCAGGTCACAGCAGATGGCCCCGCCCCTCCCTGAGCCTGGTTCTGCCGGAGGTTTCTTCCTGTTAAAAGGGAGTTTTTCCTTCCCACTGTCGCCAAAGTGCTTGCTCATAGGGGGTCATATGATTGTTGGGGTTTTCTCTGTATGTATTATTGTAGGGTCTACCTTACAATATAAAGCGCCTTGAGGCGACTGTTGTTGTGATTTGGTGCTGTATAAATGATATTGAATTAATCACTAACTCATACCTATGCTAGAAGTGAAGTGGTCTTTGATATCAAAGGCATGGCAGGTCCACATCCTGATGGGAGTGCTGGTTAGACAACAAAAGAAGTGAAGTGAAAGAGCATGGAATTCATTTCTCAAATGAGTTTTCAAAGTAAATATATCAAATGCAAAGCATCTGCACTGAGTGAACTCAATGCCCTAAAAGAAAATGCCAAAAACACAAAACGTCTCATTGCTTTTGGCTCAGTTTGAGACAACATGTTTTGACCATAAAGGTCTGCACATAATCGTTGATCACAGCGCATTATTTTCTGTTCTGGACAATAAAATTTAATAGAAGTCATAAAAGCACACCCTGAGGACACTGATGTAAACCCTTTCTAAAGAATCTGCTTATTTAGCTCAGAATTGCATTCAATTTTATTCAATTCAGTCGACCAAATTTCTGTCTTTGACTTATACAACTCCTGGTGTACACTGTACACTCTTTATGTGAATGAAGAATAAATGTTACTTAGCACAGTTTAAAAAAAACCTCACTACTCAGTTTTCCTGAACAAGCTGGCAGGAGCCAGAAACACATTTTGGGTGGGCGGGTTGGGGAGTTCTGCCATGACTCAAAGCTGTAACTTCTTTACTACACCCGTACTGTATAATCAACAGAGTACATCCAAATGACCTGTGTATGTGAATTCACTGTAGTGTCTGTCTATATACTCTCGCAGTCCTACTATACCTGGTGGTTAGAAAAACATCTTTGATTATAAGCACTTAAATTTTCTGGCAAGTGCTGTTTTTGCAGAAAGATGATTTATTGTCCTAAAACCACAGGGTCATTTTAAAATTTGTTTCAGTTGCTTTGTTGTTATTGAAATTAAAAACAGGTGCACTAGAGGGGCAACAATGAGATAACCCCCAAAACAGGAATTGTTTTACAGGTGGAGGTCACTGAGATTTTGTCCCTAATCATTGTTTCTGGCTGTTTTTTCACAAGTTTTGCATTTGGCTAGGGTCACTGTCTCTGTTGGGAGGATGAGGCAATATCTGAACCCTGCTGAGGTTGCACACGTAGTCCGACTCCCAACATAGTCTCAAGAGCATGGAGGAGATTCCAGGAGACAGACAGTTACTCTAGGAGAGCTGGAACAGGCTTCAGAAGATCCTTAACCCCTTAGCAGGAGCGGTATTTGGACCTTTGTTCAAGGAGGAACAAAATGAGCACTACTAGTGTGACAAAATGACCTCCAGCAGGTCACTGGTGTGAAAAAAAAAAAAGTTTTAGGAGGCCCTGTGCAGAATTGTCAGGTCTACCACTGACGCCCTGTACTATTCAAACACTACTCTGTTCCAATTGATTCCTCCTGTACAACAATACCTGTCCCCGTGTGGCGAGAGCATGCATGCAGTTACTGCAGGAAGGGTATTAATACCACTGACTGGGATGTTTCGATCCATCCAACATTGCCAGGTTGCACTGCAGACTATCCAAGAGGTTGGCGATACCCTGGTCACACCAGCATTGTCAGGCATGCATACAAGCATGTGAGGGCCAAAAAACCCACAAAAACCAAAAAAGAATCACCTGGGATGCCATTAAACCATGTGGCATCCTTTGATTCCTAACACATTACGCAGTTCACGTCAGTATAGACATCCAGCATGATCTGATGTGTTTCTAAGTGTTCCTTTATTTACTTTTTGGAGCTGCACATTAATCCTCAGTAAAGTTTTCTAATCCTAGAGTCAAGATGTTTTAAGACATTTACTTTTGAATGAGTGAATGTGAGTGCGAATGGTTGCCTGTCTCTGTGTGTTAGCCCTGCGACAGACCGGCGACCTGTCCAGGGAGTACTCCGCCTCTCGCCCTATGACAGCTGGGATAAGCTCCAGCGCCCCCCGTGATCCTGAAAAGGATAAGCGGAAGCGAATGGATGGATGGATGAAACTAGTGTTAGGAAAAGTTGCAAAGAAGAGTGAGAGTAATAAATTTGATTAATACATTATGCTGCAACCTACAGTAGCTTTCACAGCCTGCACAAGTTGTCAGCCCATACAGAAAGACAAAGAAACGAAGAAACAAATACAAATGAAAACAGTATTCACACTAAAGGGTTGGACAGTTTTTATAAATTTAATATATCAATATATAGAGATATTTATCAACAGCTTGATTTCATAGAAACGTGAGTGAGACCATTTTGGCATACAGTACAGATATTCAATGTAAGTACAGAAGTTGCTAAGTTGTCAACACTCCCCCCCCCTCAACAACCCGCCCCAGTTAACCACCCAGCCCCCCCCTCCCTCCCTCAAACAGACACAGAAGACAGAAAAACAGAGTAGAAGTGTACAGGAGCACAAAACAAGGCACCAATAAATTAAAATGATTCCTCCTCCTTCCCCCCCCACCCCCACTTTAAAAAAACCCAAAATACCCCCCCCCCCCCCAAAAAAAAACCAAACTAACAAAAGACGAATTAAATTTAAACAGAATTAAATACAGTGGAAACTCTAAAAATCCGCATTGCTGTTAAAAAGCAGGAGAGTAAAACAGAAACGAACAAATGGAAGTGAAAGTAATACAGGAACACTTTGGCAGATTATTAAATTTTAGTTACAATCAAGTAGTAAAGAAATCCAGTGCTCGTGTGTACAAATAAATTCATACATCGTCTACACTCCTTTTACCCCAGAAGTTTATGTACATCTTTTTTCTCCGTTTTTTTGCCGCTGTTGTTGTTTTTACAGATACATTTAAAACATTATCAAAAGATTTCTGCAGTATGAAAACGTATTATTTACAAGTCAGGATTCAAAACCACTGGACTGTACCACTCACTGGACACCCCCCTTGAGCCCCAACCCCACCACACTTTTATTTCCTCCCTTACAAAGAACGTTATTTCTTTACACAGTGCAGAAGGCTTTTTGAAAAGTTTTGTGCAACAAACAGCATAAAGAAAAAATGCCTGTCTTATGGCTGAGGAATGGTTAGAGGCCCGAATGTTTTTTTTTTCCTTTTCTTTTCTTTTTTATCTTTCCTTGCAGACAAAGACATATCAGCAAGATTTCTGAGAAAATGTAGGTGGACAGTTTTGCCAAAAAAAAAAAAAATCTGGAGCCTTAGATTTTCTTTCAATTTCTTCATCTTGTTTGACTGTGGAAGGACCATAAAAACGTATCAAAACATTCCCCCTGTACATATCATCATCATCATCATCCCGAGCCATGAAAAGATTTACACAAAGATCACCTTCTTTCCCGAAAGCCTTCATTTTACACAGAGTGCTCGAAAAATCTAGGCAACTGAACGCTGCCCCTTCAAGTAATCAAACATCAAGTAGATTACACATGAAACTAGAAATAGTCTGGTGAGGAGATAGAGAGGGAGAGACAGAGAAAGGAGGAGAGCAACAACTACAACTCACTTACACAGTCCAAAAAAAACCCTCCCCACATAACAAAAAGAGGAGTCAGTGTATCGAGGAAAGTCACTGGGTCAACAAAAGCTAAGTGCCATCCAAGTAGAGTCACTGAGGGTTCCTTCCACAGTCCAAAACTGTAGCTCAAGGGGGAGGCCGCTTCTCCAAGCTGAGTGTGATTGTTCACCGGTTTGCTGGTTCACATTTTTCTTTCTATCTCTGGGGACTTCCTTATTATTTTTGTTGTTGTTTCAGGTTATTTCCTCCAGTGTTTTCTTTTTCTTTAATTCTTCCACTGTGTGCCTGTCTACCCAAAGACTGAGAGCCCTTGCCAAAGGAAAGATGTTCATGGGTGAGATGAAGATGAGAGGGTTGCAAGCGAATGAGAGTGCACAGAAACAACAGCGTGGACTTTGCCCTCGAAGCTAAAATTCAACAGTGCGACAGCCAAAGAAACACTTTAAAACTCAGTTGGAATTACATTTGATACAGTGCTCGAGGAGATGAAGCGGTGGAGCGATGTGAGAAGAGCATTGTGGTTAAAGCAACGTAAGGTCTCCGCTCAGAAAAGGAAAAGACAAGCAACAGTACGATAAAATGGAGAGCACAGATCAGGAAGACTGTATCGGGGTTATCAGGACTGTTAGTATTTACTATTTACGCTGATAACAAGCAACAACTTCCTCCCTCGATTTAGTAACAATTTGCACAGTTTATGCACTTAAGATGTCCATTAGGATTGTTCTGAATATTTGTTTTCTCAATCAGTGAACGAGTTAAATAGAGTTAAATATCAAGGAGTTAAATATTATAAATATGCCTATACATATGCTTTTGCTGGTGTAAACAGTATGCATTCTACATAAAATAACAACTTATATTCATTTCAATCCTGTCACCTAGAAACTACACTGAAGCAAAACACAGTCTCTAGCAACACATTTTATATGTAGTAGCTGTAGGCGTCTATACATATAAAGGGACCATATTAGTCCTTTTATATAGTTCTGATATGATATATGTAAATATTAGCTCTGGTTTCTATTTGGACTGTAGGTGAGAGCTGTTTGAGCAGCAGTCAACTAAAAGCTCTAAAACAGAAAGGAAAATAGCTCTTCTGTTGTTTTGTATGCCATCTGTTCACCTTGAACATCTGATTGCCAATTCTAGTATATAACCATAATGTATTCTCCTTCAAAGACAAACAAAACAAAAAGACAAAACAACCTAGCATCTACAAGCGTCTGAACGATATAGAATTCTTAATTCTTAAAACCAATAGTCAAAATTGCTGATTTAAATTTGATAAACTCATATCAGCTGATATGTAGTTGTTTACTCATTTACACACTGCCTGATGTTGTTTGGATCTGCTGCTTGTTGCGTGTGTGGCAGTACCGCCAACAGGGAAGTTGCGACCCGCCCTCTAGTGGACAAACTATGCAACATCAACCAATAAAATCGGCCTTTCAGATAACATTTTAGTATTAAGTACCATATAAATGTCATTTCTAGGTGACAGCATTGATTCTGTGTTAAAAGTAAAATAGCAAAGCGTTCACTTCACCAGAACAAATGTACCCTGTTTTCTTCCTTCAACAAAAGGTAGTGAGTTCCAGTAACTCAGAAATCCATACAACACAACAATGCTAAGACAAACTCATTTAATTAACTCATTTTTCTCAAAGATTTCAAGTTTACTAGCAAGACATTTTTAGACGTACATCAACATTTTCAATTCAGTAAACACAGTCTACAAGGAAAAAGTTCATTTTAGTGCAGTATATTTCCCCATTAATTGTTAAAGAACTCACAGTATCGTTTATAATGTTGCACTTTGTTCTCTAAAGCAGCGATTACTAGATCAACACTGAACTAAAAAACAAATAGTGACCCAGTGCACTCTAAGCTTATCTGACCTAGAGGAAAAAAGCTGTTATAGCCGACATCACACCAGTGGTTAGTCCCTTAATAGTCTTGTAAATATGGAACAACAGTGAAGCAGATGTCTAGAGAGCCTATGGTCACAGTAAGCCCTCCATTGCCACTACAATTACTACCTTGAATAGTTACAGACAAAGAACTGTTCCGGACTTCTTTCAATGTCCTTCAGAATAGACGAATGTTCTTGAGGTGACCACACAGTGGACCAGCCAATCTGTCTTCACACTGTAGCCATAATAAGTTTCCTACACCTCAATAAATAAGCAATTTATTCTCCTACCTGCACCCCCCACCTCCAGCATGGAACTCGATTAGACCTGAAGCAAACATGGACATGAAGGAAAGTGTTGGCACGCAGAGCTGACTCAGCTCAGGGAGCTGTGATTTATTTAATCTTAAATTCACAAAGATAGCTTACATCCAGATTTTTCCATCACTACCTAATCTCTCCTTTGGGAACTGGATCCTATACGCATGAAAACTGCAGTGGCTAATCTACATCATTGTTTTCAGTGTTTAATCAAATCTGTTCAATATATGTCAATTCTTAAAGGCCTAAAAAGCAGTCACTGGTGGAAACTAACAAACCAGTCTAACGTCATGCTGAGTGGAGTCCCAATCTTCCCCACTGTGCAGTGCATTACATTTTTCTTCATCTGTACAAGGTGAAGATGAAGGGAGATGGCCTCCCCCTTGCGCTCGATCCTCCTCCGTTAGATGGATGTAGGGGGAGCGCGCTGCTGGAGAGGACTACGATTTACCTGTCTAGCTTGCTATTTGTCACACACAGTTCACACAACTGTGCTTCATAAACTGAGAGGAGAGAGTGCCATCCTTTCGAGGGAGGCGAGAGGAGCGACTGTCAGAATACGGCGATGCCAACACTGGCAGAAATCCGGGAAAACAAACGACCCACCGTTCATCTTCCAAGTACAAACCTGCTCACATATGGCGGCGTATAAATTCTGGCAGTCAAGCCCTACACCACCTTTCATCTTTGTTTTCCTTGCCTTTCTGTTCCTCCCTCGTGGTTATCTGAGCTTCTACGCTGAAGCTAAGCCTTCCAAGAAATAGTGAAATCCATGAATAATAACCGTCATTAATCAACTGTTGCATGAATACATAATCTGAGACCGTACTGAGTCTAGGATGGAAGACTTTAACATTTGCATTGGGAACTTGTGTGTGTGTGTGTTATTTAGTCATATTGGATTTACTAGTCCAATATGTAGGATCTTACATGCAGCATTGATCAGATTCATTAGGCAAGAATGGAAGACGAGTGTTTCATGTATTTATAGTTTAGACCATCCAAAACTGCCTTACAGAGTATATAATGTGTTTTAACTGTGCTTAAAACTGTCAAATTTTCAATTAGGACACTAAACGATGTCCTGAATAAGAACGCTGGCAATTTGCCTCGACTACTTGTAACAGTTCTGCTATTCTGTCATCGCGGCCTCTAGTGATTCCCTATTCCAGCACAAGATGAGCAATTATTACAATATTCATTGGCATGAATCGCAACTGATTCAATAGGCTGGAAGCTGGTTCGAAGCAAGCCAAGGAAGATCAGGTCCCATTTTTCAAATCAGCGCTCAGCTCAGTCGGCCTCGGTGTGTTACTCATCTGCGCACCGCACAGAGACGGTGACAAGACATAAGAAATACAGCATCACATCCAGAAAACACACAGCTGCATTGTTAAAAAGGGGGAGTAAAGGTAGCCCCCCACCCCACCTCATCCCAAAAAACAAACAAACAAAAAACTCCAGCTGGGACTGATGTTTAAGGGGTCACTCAAAGTCAAACACCTCTGTGTTTTCTTGCTGTGATGAGCTTGTCATCTCACTCTTCATTTCCTCCAGGATTCCCATACAGCAAGTGCAGCATGCACTTACATGTTTTTAAATCCGATCACTAAACAACTATTTAACATCCAATTCCCTGCATCAATTCAAAAGAATATGTTCTCGCTGCTAGAATATTGACGCTGGCAGATGCAAATGAAGACTCAGAAACACATGTGGGATTCTTGCTACTCAGTGCAAACAGGAAAACAATCCCAAGTTCATTATTGACTGTATGTACACCTCTGATGGCAGAGGCCAGGGGATTACCCATAATCCTTTGCCTTTTCTACCCTGCTGCTTTCAGCCTTGAGGCACTACCCTCTGGTAGCACAAACCCTCCAATTGCAAAGGGAAAAAAAAAAGAAAGAAAAAAGTCTCCTTTATCCCCAAAATCACCTCTAAATGTACGACGACCTCATCAGTTTTCCTCTCCTTGGCTATATTTAGCTTTACAGTAAGTGAAAGGGCAAATTTGAGGGACTAGGTGTGAAAAAGGATGACACCCCCCTGCAACAAACCCCTTCAAAAAGGTCTCTTTACATGACAATGAAGAAATACAGCGTCCTTGCTTGCCACTGTACTGCACCATCCTTCCAAACTTGTCTTTCGTGCTGTGCACTGAGAGGTGCTGGTCACATATTTACAACAGCAAACGCAACAGAAATAAATACAGTGAAAGCACGAGGAATTTAAAATGATGCACGCCGCCTTCTCCTGCTTGCACGGCAGCCAGAAATCCTTTTATTTACAAAGTGCACTGAGACAGCTGAATGAGGTTAGTATGGACAATATCATCATCAAGCAGCATTTTGAGTAGCACTGGTGCTAACAAGAGGCAGAGAGAAGAGAGGAGTGGAGCAGAGGCTACTAAACTAATAGTAGTAGTAGTAGCTAATAATGGTAGTAGTGTTACTCCAGTGGAGACGGTAGGAGATGGAGGTGGGCTTTAACAGGTGTACATGTCATCCCTGCTCTTTAAAAACAGGGAGGCAAAATGAGGTCTCCTTTTCTTTTCTCCTCTGCGTTGTACTGGCCTCATTGTAGTGGTCTAGAGGCTGTGGTGAGAGGAGGGGGCCAGTATGGGAGCGCAGGGGTGCAGGCTGCATCCCCCTCCTCCCTCAGGGATAGCCATCATCCTCCAGACTGAGTGCCACGCGCTGCAAACAGCAGATAAAAAGACCGTTACCACAACAGGCTGGTTAAGGAGAAGGAAGTGAGATAGAACAGCGGGGAATGAAAATAGAGAAGCTCAGTGGAAAAAGAGGAGAAAGGGAGACAAGATTCCAGTCTAGGTGGAACCCAGAAGAAAAATGGCAGCTTTGTTATGTGATGCCCTCTCACTATTCTGCCTCCTCTCCCCAACCTTCGTCTTCGTTTCTTTCCAATTCAGCCCCCCCCAACGTGTTGTTTGTCCCCTCCTTCCCTGGCTGCTCGTAGCGAGGAATGCAGGCTGCCTGCCTACGGTTGCGAAAGTCTGGCCCACATAATGCAAGCCTGATTTCTCTGGCTGCCCGAGCTGCCACACTGAGACAAAGGGCAAGAAAAAGTTAGGACGAGAAAAGAAGAGGAAGAAAACCACTAAAGAGATAAAAGGCAATACATAAGATTTGTACAAATGTTTGTAATAAAACTGGGAAAACGAGAGAGAAGGAGTAAAGCCCCCTCTCTCGTTCCGCGAGGGTAGGTTGTTACTTCGACCTTGAATCTTAATATGACTCAGTCGTGCACCTGTTTCAGTGTCTGTCTGAGCGTGCTTCCCGCCTGTCATCATGCCAGTGATACCCAGAATTCTTTGCCTTCTTTCTCTCCGGGGTGACACAAAGAAATCTGTGTTACCATGCCAACAGATCAAAGCGCTAGACTCCCGTCTCGCCCTCCCTCCTTTATGCTTTTTGGCTGCCCTTCGCCGCTTGCTCTCTGACACCCAAAACAAGAAGCATATTCGGTAAATGTCATAAACTCCTAATGACGCACAGTCTGGATTTAAGGGCATTTTACTTTACTGCTACGTGTTGCAGCTGCCACTGTATCCAGGGTTTGTAGAAAATGCCGCTTCCAGTGACTTTTAAAACTGCATATACATCAATGGGAAGTCATCAGGGTAATCCTGAAATTGCGTTGCTGAGATTTATGGTTTCTGCAAGATAAATTGTATTTCGAGAGAGTCCTTCATCCTGATTTGTGCTCCTTTTTTCAAATTTTGTGTGACCTCAAAACAAAATCGCATTAGTTCAATGCTATGACGCAACTATCTACTCTACATGTCCAATTTATTTGTGAGCAGTGGCTATAGAGCAACTCCTCTTTCACCTCTCTTTTTTTGCATCTCATCTGCACTAATCATGATTTCTTGGCTGCTGAACCTTTCTGAAGCAAAGGAATAATGCTTTGCCTGTGCACAAGGGTTTTGTCAGGAAATGGGGATCACTCACTTCAACAACCAAAAACACTAACACGATGCACAAATAAATGGGATGGCGGGTCGGCAGCAGGGATGTATCGCATGAATATGGTCGCTGAAGGTGAACGAAATGTGTGTCGAGGGTTTACGTGTACGCATGACAGGTGTGTTCGGTAATTACTTCAAAAACATAAAGAAATAAAATGATATGTGAACGTGTGCGAGCCTGTTCTTTCTTTCCACCAGGCTGACATGTACAAGAAAACGGGCTTTTCCAAACCCTCGTGCCAACTCCCATTTTCCAAATATTTCACACCTCTTCCTTTCCTCCGCAGTACCTCTCACTTAGCGTTCGAGAGCATCGGCGCCCCCGAATACCAGTGAGAGTTGTTGTCTGTGACGCCGCCCCCTAGAGGAAGCGCTATGAATGGCTGACTGTGGCTGCCACTCACTGCTGGGTAGACGTGACCGATGGACTCGCTCTGACGCCCGATGTGGATTTCGTCGTCGTCATCCTCTGTGGTTTTGCGGTACACTGGGTTGTCGAAGTTCATGCTCTTGGTGTTCTTGCGCCGCCAGTTGCGCCAGACCAGGTATCCACCGGTGCAGAGCAATCCGATGACCACTGTGGCAAGGATAGGGACTGCATGTGTTTAACACACACACACACAACAACAACACACGGCGGGAGCGTTAACACAGCCCGGGGGACACAGAGCGGCGCTTTAAGCACTCACGCACAAACACACGTTGCACTGTTCACCTGAAGGCTCATTATTTTTCAGTTTTGGTTTTTGAAATGTTGTTTGCATAACAGCTTCTCAAAAATTTTAAAAACAAAACAAAACAAACAACAAAAAAAAACATGGAAATATTCGCCTTCTGGAAAACGTCCAGAGGTGCACAAGGAGATGAACCTGAAGGGGAAGCAGTCCACTTTTCTGAAACTGTTAGAAAAACTGGTGGCACTTTATGCATCTGTTTCTATAAATTTAGTGGGCTGAGCTTTTTATGTTTCATCCCCCGTATGTCTTCTGTATCTGCATTTTAAAAAATCTAAGCATTTATTAGAGAAACAATGAGCCTTCAAAGAGGAACTAATCATTCATTGCATTATATCCCCCCCTCAGTGTCACGAAACGATCAAAAACATGCACACACAATATGCAACATAAATGTCTGCATGGTACACATGCACATAAACATCATTCCAACACACACACACACACACACGTGGGCACACTGAACCAAACTGGCATTTTATATTAAATCTGTAACCATTCAAGCCCTGAAGACACTGATTATGACCTTGTTTTTGAATAAAAGCCCCACAAGGTTGCTTAATTGTCATCAGCATATAATCCTGGTGCGCATTGCTCAAAAAACAGAATTTTGGGCAATGATTTATAATTTTGTATTTTATTGCACCGAAAAATTAATATCTGGAGTGTCCGGATGGGGTTATGGGAGGAGAATAAGAAGAGGGTAAGAGGAGGAGAGAAGACGGGGAAAGGGTTGGGATTTGGAGGATTTGAGATAAGCGCCGTCTCTCCTCTTTCATTACCATATCAGCATAACTGCCCTGCAAGGACCTGTGTGTGTGTGTACAGTGCATGCTTTAGAGTTTTTATATAATGAAAGCGCAAACACCCAAATCAGAGGTAAGTCAAGGAGGTTTGGATATGTGTGCCTGCATTCATAGATGTGTTTTCCTACGCTACAGTACGCCTGTCTAATTGCGACTTTATTAGATAGACACTTGAGATTCCTTCGTGGCTGGGTTGGAAACCCCAGCTCCTCCTTTGTTCTTCTCTAAATGCTCAATGGTTTAAAGGGAAAAAAAAACAAAAAACCCATCAGCTTTCCTCTCATTTAGAAAATTTATCTCCAATGAGCGAGTGGCAAAACAGCCTGTCTTTGGCTAAAACTGATAATCATTGCTGGGCTGCTTCCCCTTACGGAGCTGTGGGTGGGTGTGGTGCATTGCTGGGTATGAGCGGAGAGCTGGGGTGCAGAAATCCAGCCCGTGTGGACCTCCAACATTAATGTTTCAAAGCTGCTAAAAAAAAAAGATTTGTGGTGGCAATAAATGGGAGAAGGACAAAAAAAGGATAAAGCGGAAAGGGTTAATAGTCTCCGGGGTTATTTTAATGAGCTGATATTTCAACTATAGAGACTGGAAAGAGAAAAAAAATAGCTTTACAATCTTTTAGCGCTCCCCTGAATTATCAAACTTGTTAATATTAGGGATGAAAGAGATCTCAATTAGTGGCATATGCTGCCACTATAAGGCCATTTGCACATTCAGCTGATTTCCCAGTCACGTTGGGCATGAAAGTATGAAATATTTCCATAAAATTCGATTTTCATTTTAATCGGAGCTAATAGAGTAGATTAACTTTTCTAAGCCGGTTTGATTGAAAGAACTACAATTGCCTTTTTCTGCCTTTGTAGAGGCAGCTTGATGGTTTTCTCTTTATGTTTCATTGCCTAAACAGACAACAGCATTATGTCTGAGGTCATTAGCTTCCTGCTCCAGGCCAAAAACACAATTTCATGGCATTAATCCACTTTTCTCTCCCCTCGTCTCCCGTAAAGCGGTATAACCCACTCTTAGTCCGCTCGGTCACAGAAATAGGTCAGAACATTGGCCTGATTGATACGATCTGATCAGAGCGGTGAACACGAGCAAAATGTACTAACAGCTGGTCGTGTGATGACAAAACCTGAATTGAATTTCACATTTGCTCAAATGTCATTAATAATGACATAATGTGCATATTACAGCAGCCTGGCCGTTTACTGACAGAGGGGCTCACTTCCATGTAATGGCTTTTTCTAGCCATAGGCCACGAGGATGTTGCTGGATAATACCATACCTCAGTACATTTTTTCAATAGATGCGATACAATTTTATGCCTGAATCTCACTATTGAACCAGATATAATGTGTTGAATTGTTATTATTTTAATGAGAATGTTTTAGATTTAATCAGCCAGGTGGAAACGCAAACATCCTAAAACCCAGGCACACGCACACAAACACTTAACCTCATACTCACACGCACACACATTAACAACAAAACGCACGCAACATGCAGTTAAGCAGACTTGAAGGAGCGAGGAGGGAGAGGCAGGCAAGCAGAAAGCAAAGACAACACAGTGAGGGAGTCAACAGTACTCACCGATAGGAATGACTATCCCCAGAACAGCTACTGTGATGTTGTTACCTATGAGGTAGTGATCACTCGCAGCTGAGATGAACAGAAAGATGGAAGACAAGAAAAAAAGAGAATCAAACCAAGAAAAAGTTTTGCTTCAAACCCCACCAAGTGCCCTCCTAGAGAGCAAGAGAGATTTCAACACGGGAACATCAAAAGAAAGGCTGGAAAAGGATATTTGCATAATATAAGGGCAGAGAATCCATCTGATTTCAGTTTGGACTGCTGACTTTGTCTTCCCCAGCAGCATGTGTAAATGAAAAAGCCAATGAATCACACAGGGATGGCATAAAAATGCAGTGAGATGCCTTTTAATACACGAAGGAACAAATGCGTCTCAAGAAACCAATGCATCAGAATTTGTATGAATATAAGCAACGAGCACATGATCTCGCATTACTCCATTCTTTTTCTACGAGACGTTTCAAAACTGTGTCACAATGCAATGCAGAAGACATTTATTCTGGACATGCTTTGCATCCTTACTCCCCTTCAGCTCTCATCCCAACAGGTCGGCGGGGGAGCTTTTGACATTAATCTCGCTCCCAACCCTCGTATTAGCAGCAGGCTAGCTGTTAGCCAAAAGTGTGATCAGATGGCTATAATGAAGTCTGGTAAGGAAGATTAACACAAGAGAGCACAGTGCTGGCCCTGCATACTGATTGGCTCATTCGACAAAGTGACTGTTCCAGTTCTATGGCTGGCAAAAAGAGACAGATGGCATGTGATGGATGTGACAGACAATGCAGATGCAAATCATTCTTCATAAATTAAATCATATAGTGAATGAAATGCAAATAAATGCACACACGTGCGCACACACGAGAGCCACAAAAGGTGAAGCGACTTCAGACAGCGAGTTCTGAGTCAGCAGAAGCGAATTTTGGCTTTTCTTAAGTGTGAGTGACGTCCAGTGGGTCCTACAGTAAGACTCAAAAAGGCAGATTAACTGAATCTCATTAAAGAAACTGCTCTGGAAGAAGGCTGTTCTGGAAAGGGAGGGCACTGAGAAAGGGAGAAGAAGAAGAAAAGGGGACAAAAGTCTCAATTTCATGAGGGTCATTCTTACTGGAGGGATTTTAATATCAAAACGTTTACTGCCACTTATTATTTAAATATAACTGTCAGGGTTAGAATGCTATATCCAGTACAATTAACAATGATTAATAAAACAGTATATCGTAAATATACTGCTCAAAAATATACTTTAAAAACACATCAGATCAATATCTGTACTGATATGGACTGGGTAATGTGTTAGGAATGAGAAGATGCCACATCGAAATGAAAATGATCAACCCACAGACGGCTGAATTCAAAGAGACCCTGAAAATCAAAGTGAAAAATGATGCAGCATGCTATTGCTGTTTTGTGGAAATTTCATTGCAGCATCTCAAAATGGTATGTGCTTGTACACATCCCTGACCAAGATGGGGCACACTCGTAACAGGACGACGGATGGTGTCCTGGGAGATCTGAACCAGGGCTTCACTGAACTCCTGGACAGTCTGAGGTGTGACCATACAGGATCGGATGAACCAAAACATAACATCCCAGAGGTCTTTTAGTGGATTTGGAACTGCCTGCACACTTTTATCACATGAGGTCAGGCATTGTCGCACACCAGAAGGAACCCAGGAACAAGTGCACCAGTGTAGGGTCTGACATTGGCTCCAAGGATTTCATCCTGGGAGCTAATAGTAGTCAGGGTGCCATTGCCTAGCCTGTAGAGGTCTGTGCCCCCCAGACCATTACTAACCCGCCACCAAACCTGTCATGCTGACGATGTTACGGGCAGCATCATGGCTTCTACAGACTCTTTCATATCTGTCACACGTCTGTTTTTTTTGTTTTTTCCCCCAAAATCTTGAAATTAATTTTTTTTAATGTCGCTGAAAGATGTGCAACATTACTACCGATATCAAAAGAAAACATTGGTTACCAGCTGTGTTTAATCTTTGCCCTCCCCAATCAGACTCCTGGTTCTCCCTCGCCCCACCATGCCCTCCCTCCCTCCCCCCAGCAGCGTGTAACAGCTGATGCCGGCAAACTTGACAGTGTGCACCGAGTTGAAAATTATAACACATGGCCCGTGGGTTTGGAGACTCGTCTTGTTCATGCCCCATTTTTCTCATCTGTGTCTGCTCCACCTCTCATCTGGAGCACTTGTGGTGTGCTGAGGAGGGCTGACAACTTCAGAGACCGGAAGAAACGTGCCTCTCGCCTCTTAGTAACTCTGAAGTACCGCGACCCCTAAAGTAATACAGCAGGCAACCTCTTTAATTCCCAGAAAATCACTTTCTCTCCCGCCTCTTTTTCCATCCCGTCGTTTCATATCCATGTAAATGCCGCCTTTCCTCCCAACAGTGTGTCATCTACAACTCCCATCCTCCCCGTTAAAGTGCTGGACTGTCATGTTCTTTTTCGCTCTCTGTTCACTCTTCGTTCTCTGTGGCTTTACTGTCTCACACTGCACGTTTTTGTTTTTTTCATTTAACATTCCTTCGTTTTACTCCTTGCTCCGTTTCTCATTCATTTCCCTGTCCTCCAACTCCCACTTAAAACTTTCATCATCTTTCCCTGTTTCTCTCCATCTGTACAGCTTTTTTTCATCCTCAACACCTGCTCTTTTAATTCTTTTTTCTCTCCTCTAAATTACTTGTTAGAATGACATAAAGATATACAAGTATTATGATAAGTGTTTTAGTGTTAATCTTTCTTTTAGGGCATTTAAATAGTGCACAGACCCATTATCTGACATAAATATATATTCATCTAAAGAGTCAGTATTAAAAAGGGAACCTTTTTCATTTTCTTAGAAACAAAAGACAAAATAAAAAGCTGCCTCGGCAGGTTGACTGTCTCAATTTAATATTGCCATGCAGTAAAAAAGCTAAGAAGACTTTCAAAACAACTGCTGAAAAATACTGATCTCACAATTTGGTGGCTTCATCAATTTTGCTGCGTGGTGCTATCAAGGATTCTCGTCCGCTTCCAAGTACAATTTAATTCTTAGCGTGGCTTTGTAAACCATTGTTACGGCTGTTAGTCTGCTGTCACTGTTTGTCTGGGCTGCAAAGTGGTATTTTTCTTGCGAGCCAGTGAAGCGTGATTGGCGCGAGAATGAAGAACACTGCCAGTTATAGAAAGAGAGCGAGCGAGAGCTAAAGAGAGAAGGGGAGAGAGGTACAGAGGGAGAGACCAAGACAGAGATAAAGACAAAGAGAGTAAGAGAGAGGCTGTCAGAAAGTGAGGATGAGTGATGAGTAGTTTTATGCGAGAATGGAGGGGACTGTCATTTCTTAGCTCTGACACTTCTGTTAAGACGCTGGTCGCGAGGGATCAACAGTAAGCAGACCGAGACATAGTGCAGGCCTGTGAAGCGTTCGGACGGGTGTGTGAGCAGATGAGAAAAGGAATAGAGGAGGAGGTCGTAGGGCCAGTAAAGCAAATGATCAGAGGGAAAAGTGGAGGGGAGGAGAAGCTAGAGAAAGGAGGGATAAAAGTATTGGTTTTTAGCTTCCTGCTGATTTAATGATGGTGGTAACAGCAGTGATGGTAGCAGAGCAGAAGAAAACACTCGCTTTACACACATCCACATTCCTGTCATCATGTCACTTACCTCTGTGGGAGAGGTTGGCATTGCTCTCTTTCTGAATGCTGTTGGGAGCCACGGCAGCCAATAAGGGGGTGTGTGTGGACGTGGACTTCTGACTAGTGCTGCTCAAACTGGTCGTCTCTGTACTGGTAGCGGCGGGAGTCCGAGGGTGCTCTGTGATTCTGCCGCTCCTGGTGGTCTGAGGAGGGGCTGGTGTTGTAGTCTTGGCTGTGGGTGGTAATGTGGTAGTAGCAGAGGTGGTGGTGGTGGTGGTGGTAGAGGGCGTTGTGGTCGTGGCAACGGTTGTGGGAGTTGTTGTTGTTGTGCTTGTTGTGGTGGTCGTCGTGGAAGTTGTGGTTGCGGTGGAGGCAGATGTCGTGGTTGCTCGGGGTCGAACTGCGCAACAGAAAAACAACCAGTAGGATTTGAGATTTCTCTCCAGACTGCTCAGCTGTTGCAGCCATTTCCACTTGTAAGCTCTGCATCAATATTCAGCATACAACTGCAGTCAACAGCAATGCCTCCATTGTCTTATAAGATGAGATCTATAATCTCTTCTGAGGGTTCTGGGTCTACCATGGGGTCTCCTACCAGGAGCGCGCCTGCAAAACCTCCAAAAGGAGGCATCCATGAGGCATCCAAAATAGATGCTCAGCTGGTGTGTTTGATACGCAGGAGCAGCGGCTCTACTCTAAGGTCCCTCCAGAAGTCCAAGCTCCTCAGTGTCTCATCTCTAAAGCTGAGCCCAACCACCTTATAGAGGAAATTCATTTTAGGTGCTTGTATTCATGATCTTACTCAGATTTCATGACCATAATCTCATAATTATTTATTTATAGGCTTTGAACTGAAGTCTGTAGATCTTACATCACACCACAGGTTTGGATTGAGACATAAATGGATCAGTAAATGAAAAGCTTCACGTTTCAGCTTTCAGCTGCACCACAGCAGTCCGGTATAACACCTGTGTTACTGCTAATCGGAAGTGTGACACTTTAAAGTCCTGTACAGCACCACATAGGTACCGTGACAGGTACTGTGATATTTCTATGTACATACTGTGCTAAAGTGCATTCACACATTCATAAGTAACAAGTTGCCAGATGGATAAGTTGCACAAGCGCATAATAAGCAGAATTTAGTGCAAGCGTTGCAGTCAGTTGTTGCAAACATCATATCACATCACAAGAAATGATCTGAGAAAACACTACGTTGTTAAAGCAGATGTACTACACCAGTACGTTTGGTTCATAGTGTACTACATGTACTAAAAGAAGTATTCAAGTCAGGGATTTTAGCTGAAGCTAAATTACACCACATGTCACCCCAGGCTCTTCCTCTGATCACTGTTTTTTTTTTTTTTTGGTGTATCAGATTTACACAAATCCCAGTGCACACACTGCTGCTGATATAACATTCGGGTTTGTGTTTTCTAAACATTATTTTTAATATAAGTGATATGCGTTTCTTTGTGGTTGTAAAACTGAAATTTTGATCCAATACAGTCACAATTAAACCAGTGAGTTTTTCCACCAGAAATGTTTGTGTTACAGTAAGAATCCAAAAAGCTTTGGTACAAATGCACTCACTGCCCCTGCACCTACTCCCAGCCTCTCTCACAGGGATTCTTTGAAATATTGCCTCAATACATCTTCATCGTCTCTTTCCCCCCGTTTCTCTGTGTCAGCTCCTCCTAGCTCACCTATATAGACATTAGGTGTAGGTCTAGTAAAAATAGCAACGTTACAAATGTAGTGACTCTATAAGGGCAGGGGGACAAGCTGACTGATGAAATAAGGTCAGCGAGGTAGGTTAGAAGTGCAGGGAAGAGTCCCTGACCTAGTTCCCAAGATAGTTTTACACAACACTTAAGGTTCAGATTCTCTGAAGGATCCAGGGCACTTTTAGCTTTGTAAACATTGTACTGTTAAATTGCAGACATTGAAAAATACTGTATTTGGAGTATCCAAAGTATTATGACTTAAAACAAATGAAACAGTATAAATAGAAACGCTTTATATTTAGAATTTTAAATATTTGTGCTTAAATATGACCTAAAAGATGATCAGACTTTAACACTAGTCACACAGACGAACATAACTCAAATAAATAAATGAGACAAAAATATTCTTGGTAATTTAATCCAGTATTACACGGCTTGCATGTTTGTGGGTTTATTCAAATGAACTTCAGGTCTTTCCAAAATATTTCTGTCAGGTTAAGTTTGACTTAGAAACAAGCTCATTCCAAATAATTTTACTTATACATAGAATGACTTGTGTGCTTCGTTCTTGCAGCCTTGCTGTGCACCACTGCTGTTCTATGTTGTACTGATGGAGTAGCTGAGAAGTTAGCCTGGATTCTTTGTGCTCGTAAAAGAATTTAGGAACCGGAGAAAATTCAGGCCTTACTATTGGACTGATCACTGTTAGCCAACGACCCCTGAGAATGGCAACAATGCTCCTGAATTTCACTGTGATCCTAGCAGCGTGAATCTCATGTGACATTTATCCACACGAATCATTCATTCAGGTGTGCCTGTGGAATGTAGACTTACTGATCGCGCAGCGTCTCATGTCTGGTCCTAGCTCCATGCCGTCAGGACAGGCGCAGGTGTACTTGGGGGAGTGGTCTGTGATCTGAGGCGCCTTCAGGCAGAGGTACTCGCAGCCACCATTAGGCAGTGTGCCCATATTACAGGTATCAGGACCTTTGGGAACACAGGCAGAAATGTAAAAATATTAAAAAAGACTTTTGGCAACACATTTATCTCTTGGAAAACAATAAAACCCCAAATGTTTTATTAACGAGCTGTACTGGAAAAGGAAAAAAAAACTTGCACAAAGCCCAAATCTCAACAGCCCAAATTTTATTCAAATTAGAACAAAGAAAATATATCAAAGGTTTAAAATTACAGAATGTACAATTGTAACAAAAAAATAAGGCCACTTTGAATTTGATGGCAATAACTAGTCTTAAAAAAAGTTGGGACACGGGTAAGAAAAGGCTGCAAAAGTAAGTGCTAATGAAAAAGAACCAGCTGGAGAAACATTTTGCAACTAATTATGTTAACTGGAAACATGTCAGTAACACGACTGGGGATAATCATGTTATATTATATCATCTCGCAGATGCTGAGGTTCATCAATCTGCAGAAAAAAAAACACATGAAAAACTGGATGAACCTAAGAAAAAGAAAAACCAGCATCAAATTTGACACGTAGGCGCCGGTATCTCATCAGTAAAAAGTTTCTGCTGCCATCAAACTATTAACTAGTTTGATGCTAGATTTAGGAATCTAATCTTTATTCCACACACTTCCTCTTGCTGACTTTAGAGATGCGTAGGTGAATGCAGGAGAGTCTCAACTGCTTTTAATCTCTGTAACCCAAATAAAAAATTTACATGTAGTTTCTTAAGCACAGTTGCAGACTCATGGAAAAACACTGCAGTTTTGTGTCATGTGGGGAAGCGCGAGAATTAGGTCAGGTCGCAATCTTTCCTGATTTCTTATGTAGCTTTGGAGAGCAGCACGCCATCAGCTGTCAGGAAAAACAGCAATATCACTTGCTACACAGAGTGAGATTTTAATAAGCTGGGAATACATTTATACTTGATGTACAGTATCTCAGCATAATGACTATGTAATGAGAACAGCTGTCTAAGTTCTCAAAGCTCCAAATGTGGTAAAAGGTTTGGGAAGGAGTCATCAAACTGGGGAGGATGGGAAAAAAAGGTTAAGGAAGAGTGTAGGAAGGAAAGAAGAAAACAGAGGAGGAGAGAGAGGGAGGCAAGAGAAAAGTGAACGAAAATGATGAGGATGAGGATGAAGAAGGAAAAAAGAAGGACCGAGATGATAACAACAACAAAATTATGTTGGTTTTAAGCCATAAAAGCGTCACTTTCTCCTCCTGCGCTGCCTCTCTTTGGTCTCCAACTAAGAAGAGTGAACCTAGGCTTCAAAGACCCACTGAGCGCACAAAAAATTAATAATAAAACAGACACAACTTGGGAAGGATCGGATGAAAGCCTCTTTTAAGGAAGTGTGTCGATAAACATGAAAGACATCTGAGCGTCTCGAAATATGTGGAGACGCACAGTACTGTACCAAACCACACTTACAGATAATATTCCTCACTGGGGTTTTCCTTAGGTGCAGTACACTAACAAATAAGAAATGATACAAAAATGCAAGAGAAACAAAGATAAATCGGTAAAAGACAGGGCAGAGAGGAGTCTGAACTCACCAAGCGTTGCAGTCGAGGTCACATTTTATCAAATACTTTGCTTATCAATGCTACTCGTGTGCTTGGGGGGGGCTACTCGGTGCACCTTCACTTAGCCTTGCAGTGTTTTGTCTTGCTTTTGTTGGCATTTGGGAGAAAACATTTTCCAATTCTGTGACTTCTTTTTTTGACCAGGACTCTTGATTTATTAATGAGGGAATGCAATTAGCTGCCTGCTGGCGCACAGACAAGATTGCTTCTGAGCGCTCAGTGAGTGAGGAGAGAAAACAAAGCATGAAAACACTCGCACAAACACATTTCTGGCACGCAGTGTCAAACACACCCAGGTATTCACAAGCAGAGGTGTTGACAGGCACACACGCGTGCGTGCAGTCACACACATCGAGAGTGCAAAAAAAAAAAAAGACAAACATCGTTTTGACGTGCCCGTCACATCCACCGGTCTAATCACACTCATCAGATTATCTGTTTATTGTTTCAGACTGTTTCACTAAGTGGATCCTCGTGTCTATGTGCTGATAATGCAATGCTTTGTACTCAGGAAGGAGGTTAGATTTTGTGTATCCTGTGTGCACATACGCCCCAAAATCCTGCTCATTATACCGAACAAGATCCTGCACACTTACGAGTGGCAAACAGCACCTAGACAGAGACTGGGCAGTATGACAGACTGAAAACGAAACGGACATTTTGACTTATTTGAGGTCATCTGGGACAGCCCCACTTAGATCACCTGTGCTAAGCTTCTATGCGTTTCTTCTTCTTACCCTTGGGCTGCCTCTGTTCATGAAACACCACCAGGTCCAGGGGGTTGTTAAGGTCCTCTGCGACCTTGGCCACATCGTGTCCCGTCAGTCGGTTGGCGCTGTATATCGCTTCATCTTCCAAGTCTGTCCAATACACGCGATCCTGGGTTAAAATAAAGCAAAGTCAGCTTGAGAAATACACAAATAAATAAAAAGCCCTAAACCAGCCTTGATGATTAACGATCAACCTATTAAAAAAAAAAAGAAGAATAAATGAAAGATATCTCAGCTAATGCCACAGATAATGTTATAAAGCCACATGCATGTTGCAGATCCAGAACTGCTTGCGCTGTACCACTTGAGATCGGACACTTTCCTAATCAAATGGCAGTGATGACGAGATATATTTCATATTTCAGTAACAGAACACTTACAAAAATGTTTTCTCTAAAGAGAGCGTCATTCTAGGGTTTTATAAAGCTGTTGTTGCTTATCATTTTCAGAGTCCAGTGATTCTGTAATTCAGAACCGTGAGACCTCAAGTATGGAGCAAACATGCTGCAAATGAGCATAATCTGCATACAACTTTAGAATAAATGGCTTTTCATAAACACCATTTGTCTCTGCTTAGAAGCTGTGCACTGATATTCATTGTAGTCACCGTTAATTAAAAAAAAAAAAAAGGAAGTGTTGGGGGAAAACTCTGTAAAAGACCCAGGAGAAATAAAGACACAATGAGACAAAGTTACTTTCTTTATCAAACGTGTACACGGGTGAGCTGCTAAGGACAACTCACACCATGCACAGTGGCTTGGTAATTTTTATAGGAAAGACAGTGAGAACAGGATAAGAAAATACAAAACAAATAAAATAAACAACTCCATATGTGGCGCTAGTCTCGTCAGCAGAGAGCTGGGAGAAGGCTGTGAGAGATAAAACAATCTAAAACAATATGTCCCAAAACAGTATGTCTTTGCTGAGAAAGTCTAAAAAGATAATTCTAAACTAATCTAACCATAGACAAAAGGGCATGTTTGCACATTTAAAAGAAGGTAAAGAAACATAGAAACATTTTTCCTGTAACATTCCCTCCTGTTTAACTTATTTTAAATGTATACAACAATTGTCTGTGAAGGTTATTTATTAAGTATCTTAAGCAATTTTTAATTTTTCAAAATGTCAGCATAGCAGAAATGGCAGTCATTTGGTCTAAAGAATAAAACAAAAGAAAATAATACAAAGAAAAACATAGTAAATGAAATAACAAGTGGAATAAACAAGAAAAATAACAAAACTAAAACTACAAAAAATAAAGGAAAAAAACCTTATATTTTAAAACGAAAACTTACAAAAAATAAAAGAATGAAAAGTAAAATGAAAACTTTATATTTTAAAAATGATGAAAACCTAATATGTAAAATGAAAACTTCAAAAAATACAAGGATGAAAACCTTATATTATAAAATGGAAACTTCAAAAAATACAAGCATGAAACCTTATACTTAAAATGATGCAAACCTTAAATTGAAAACTTTATGTGTAAAATAATGAAAACTTCATATTTAAAATGGAAACTTTATGTTTAAAACTGAAGACTTCAAAAAAAATAAAATAAAAGCATGAAAACGTTATATAACCTACTAATGTTTTAATCAGTGCATGATCACTTGACAAGTCATTTTTAATCACCACGTCATTTATTAGCAGCTAGTACAAGTTCTCCTCTAACAGAATTGCAACGGGATGTTGTTCTTCTTGAGGCACGGCAACATAAGCAGTCATTGTAGTTGTTATCATCTTTGAAATCATTACTCTTAGGCATGGCAACACACACAACACTAATATGAGCAGTGCTATCATGATGAGACCTAGAAGGAAAAATGGCTTTGCTACAGCAGCCAGCCATGAACCGCTGAACAGCCAGTCCAGCCAGCTTTGTGCTGTAGCTGCTCCAGGTGTGTGTTCAGTGACATATTTTTGCAGAGCGGTCAAATTCTGCAAAGCTTCATAAATGTCTCCTCCAGTTTCGTATCCATCAGGGATAAAAGTGCAACATGTTTCCCCGATCAGCTTGCAAACTCCTCCTTGTGATGCTGTTAGCAGGTCTAGTGTCAGTCTGTTCTGCAGCACCATCGTTCTGATGGCCTGCTGTTCTCCTGCTAAGGCGGTTCCCAGGGTCTTAGTCAAGTTGATGTGTCGTAGCAGAGCATATCGGTTGATTTCCACGTGATCCCGCACCTCGGCAACTCCAATGCCGGGGATCAAGCTCTGTAAGAATTTCACTCCTCCTCCCCAGATGCGAAACTCTCCCGGCACTCCAGTGTCCACGGTAATGCCGAAAGAATTGGGGGAGGCGATGTCCACTTCACGTCTCTGCCGGCTGCTTGGGTGATGTGCAACACTTTGCATGAAGAAAACGTGATCTGATAATTCCACCAGGGCGCACAGACCTCCCCAACCTTCAGGGAGTGACAGATAAGCCTTGTTGCCACATAGGAAGTACCAGTCAGCCAAAACTCTGGTTCCTCTGCTGCTGGGTGCCGTCCGTGCACATCCTGTCTGGTACTGAGTCTTTGTTTGTAGTGGCATTCGGTAGCTGTAGTTGGAGCGACAGTTGAGGCTCATCAGTGTCGCGTTACTGGCACAGGTTTCGTTGAGTGAACAGTCCATACACTTCCTCTCGTTCCTTGGTGGGCAGAAAGTGTATATGTATTTGCATAGCAGTCAGTTTTATTATTCAAGTAAGCTGTAGTGTTCATAAACTGCCACCAGAAATTAGTGGCATAGCCATGGGGAAACGTGTACTTTCCTTTGTCATACAGTGTCTGCCTTTTCTCCATATAGCGTGACTTGTTGTCCCTCACGGAAACAAAGGTGAGGAGCCCGGCCATGGTCAGGGCCGCTGCAGTTGATAAGAGCCACCACCTCATGACGACGGAACACACCCTCCTGTCGCGAGTAGACCCCCCGGCCAGGAAAGCTGACCCCTCCACCGGGCGAGATCACAACAAGTAGGCAAGCCTGCCGTCAGCTGTGTTTAGATGGCTTCACTGACTCGCCTGCAGTGACTCTGATGGACCCAGGATGGTCGTTCCGCAATTTTGCAAGCGGTCGGTGTAGTGAGGAGGACTTGGTATGGCCCCTCCCACCTGGGTGTGCTCCAGTTTTTCCTTTGGAGCACCTTGATCAGAACCCAGTCACCGGGCTTTAGTCTGCAAGACACTGGAGAAACATCATCAGGTTGTTGATTATGTACAATGATCTCTTTGTTTTCTAACAGCTTAGACATCCATTCTGCTAATGTGTTTTCTCTGATTGCTTTGTCTATTGGTTGACTGGTAATAGGCAGTGGAAACGGCCTGCCATGAATGATTTCAAATGGAGTTAGTTTATGGGAGCCTTGTGTTAAGCGCATCCACATCTTCACTAAACCCAAACATTCAGGCCACGGCCTTCCTGTTTCTGCCATGCATTTCCTGAGCCTTTGTTTTATAGTGCCGTTAGTTCTCTCTACAAGGCCTGCGCTCTGAGGGTGATAAGCACAATGGTGTTTTATGCTGAAACCGAGTGCTTCAGAGACCTTAGTGATGACATCATTTACAAAATGAGTGCCGTTGTCTGATCGTATCAAAGCTGGAATGCCATATGTGGGTATGAAGTGATTGCACAGGCACTTTGCTACTGAAATTGCATCTGCCTTTTTCACTGGATAGATTTCCGGCCACTTTGAGAACACGTCTATAACCACTAGGGCGTATTTTGACCCTTGACATTCGCTTAGTTCAATAAAATCCATATGAATTGTGTGAAAAGGATGAGGCGGAGTTGGAAAACGGCCTCTTCTTGGTCGCAGGTTACCTTGAGCATTATATTTTTGACACGTCATGCACGTTCTGACAAATTGTTTTGCTGAAGTTTCAAAATTTACAGTGTAGAATTTACAGTGTAGAAATGAGAGTTGACAATACTGGTCAGTCCCCCCGTTGACAAATGCGTACAGCCATGAGTCACTAATGCCGCCATTTTGTGGAGGAATTTTGGCAACACTGGCTTGCCATAACACATCATTAAGTCGTTTGTCAGAACTGCACCGTGTTTTAGCCATTTTGCCTGCTCTGCTGTGCTTGCTGCTTTTTGTTCATTTTTCAACACATCCAGTGGAATCTGATGTGTGTTTACTGCCATCAATGTGATGTTTGCCTGTTGTGCCGCCTATTTTGCTGCTCTGTCAGCAAAATTGTTGCCTGTAGTAATGAAAGAGTCAGTAGGCGTTGTAAGAGGTTGGCATACTGGTTTGCCAGTTGGTGTAATCATTCCTCTGGTTTTCCAGATTTTTTGCAAAATGATGCACAGCAGAGAAAACATACTGGCTGTCTATATAAATGGTTATTTGTTTATCTTTGTGTATTTCACATGCGCAACAATCTCGTGTGAAGTGACCTTCCTCTCCACGGTTCTAGCAGGCGTTGTCTCTATGTTATCTGCTGTTTCTGCGTGGCTGTCTGCGGCCTTGGTGTTTGTGACTTTGCTCGCCTCTCTGTTCCTGATAGCCACCTGCGAATTAGTGTTTTAGTCTGTTGTCAACAGTCAGCCTTATTTTTAAGTTACAGAATGCTTCTCCCTTTTTTTGGTTTTTGTTTTTTTTTGTTTGGGAGAATAGATGCAACTCTACATTTTCACTTAAGGCAGTTTTAGATAATTTCTAGTTCTTCAAACAATGCATGGATCTCACACATTTCAAACTTTCAAGTTAGGGTTGTTTCCCATTTATACAAATATATATATTTAACTTTGCATTGCTCACAGCTCATAGCTCACAGCTCTAAACCTAGGCATTTTTCAATCATTTGCCTAATCACTATGTGTCACTGTGATTCTCAAGTATGGTCACAAGTTCGTTTAAATTCGTTTCCAAAACCAACAAAATAATCAAACAAAACCAAAAAACATAAACGTGTCAGGACACAAAAGAAAAAGAGGAAAAAAAAAAAAAATGCTGCCACCCGAACAAGGCAGAAGTCTGCATATGTTGGCTTTTAATAGCATGCAGCTTGTAACATACTAGACTAATGTGCCTGTGTTAATTCAGCTCCATATTATTGTGTGAAGTTTCACTGGGTTGGGAGTGGTTTTGTGTGTGTCACATTTTTGGTGAGCCAATGGCTGGAATGGGGTTGGACTAATTAGAGGCAGGTGTACTTGATTGCACTGATACACTGGTCTACTTATAGCCCACACTACAACCACTGCTGTTTTGTTTTGTCTCTCTGTGCAGGTATGTAATGTGATGAAATCAGATATGATTGGGATGGATTGGTTTTGCGCTATGAATTTTATATTAAGTGTGTCGTTTTGTCTCTCTGTGCAGTCCAGGGCCTATTATATGCCACAGCCTAAAGGCAGCAGAGTTCCAGAGGCTTGAGTGACCACTGACTATATGCTTGCAGGGTGGTGGGTCTCCAAGGACAAGTTCTAACCCTGTTAAAGGCAACATGTGGGGTGCAACTTGGCTGTGTGGCATAGCTGGCTCTGGCCTTGGGACTGTGTGTTTTTATACAATTCTTAAGTGGGACACTGGACTGTTTTATCTTTTATCTCTTGATATATTTTTCGTCAATAAATTATCTTTTAGAATTTTATTGACTGACATCTTTTTGCCCATGACTGAAACGGTTGGTCAGACCTAGAGTCTTTCTTTGGGCAGAATAGCAGCTTCTGCTCTAAAAGAAACAAATAAATAAAAAGAAAAGAAAATGTGGAACATGCTCATCAGCTTAGCAGTGTCTACATATTTAATTCAGCTTCTCAATCCTGTAGTTGTAGCTGTTGTCTACAGGGTTTTGCTTATTGGTTGTTATTATAGGTGTGCTCTATCTCAGCAATGTGTCATTCTAGAATGATAAGTTTCAAGCTGGTCAAGTGCCTCTATGCACTTCATTAGTTTAGTTATTCTCCGTATTGTCTTCATCTCACATGTCATTACACTGAGTTTCAGCAAACCTTAAGCTTGATGCAGACTACTGCTTAACAATTATCCACCTCACATCATAACCGATTAAGGTGCCTCTTCATATTAATATTATGTCATTGTTAATATTATCCTTTGTCTTATATAACAGTAATAGCATATTATAATATTTTATCAGTGTGTACCATTCTACTACTACTGAGCCAATTTGTTAGTTAGGATCATCTTATTCAGCAAACAGATAATTTAGAATTCATCCAATCTGCGGTCACATTTGTTCTCTCTGTTGCATGGCGGACCAGGCAGTTCTATTATAATATATTATTTATATTTTATTTTGTATCCATCAAGGGCTTCAGATGACCTGCAGAATCATCCTTTTCCCAAGGTGGAGACAGTTACCTTTTCACACACTGTCCTTGGCTGAACAGTGACACAGCCTTAATATACTTTATTTATGTTATTAAAATATTTTCGTGTGAATTATTTGCTTTATATACATTTTATACATTGTGGGCATGGTCATCATGCCAACTGTGTTTCATTGTTAATATCACTTTACAGGTTGTTATCCTTGCTATTATTAATTTCAAATATTCTAAAGATAATTTCTACTGTAACTTTCCCTTTGTTTATCTTTATTTCGTACTTTTTATATTTATATCTACTCAGTGGGGTCTGTTTTCAACCCTTTTAAACTACTTCAAACTACTTTGATCTCTAGTTTTCACTTAATAAGGGATTATTAAGTTCTTCCTGATATGGGTGTTGCTGCAGATGCGGCTGCAGGAATGAGTGATGGCTTTCTAAAAGGGTTGTGGGAACTGCACAGTGTCTCGTCTTCTGGTTTTACTAAACTGGCAGTTGAGTTCTGTTCTTCTGACTGTTTATATTTTGTTTTCTTAAATCTCTCAGTTTACAGACACTGTTTTTGTCCGGCGTCTGGACTTTTCTTTTCTCACCACTGCTCGTCAGCAGGAGTGAGTTTTAATTTCACTTGCTTGATTACCCATCTTATTTATGTATTTACTTATTTTTGTTTAAGTAATATATACACAATACAGCTGCTATCACCTTCGCTGGTATTAGAGACGAGAGTGGTTGCTCACACGCCCTTCTACTTTCGGACTATTTCCAAAAGCGGTGTGAACTTTACGAGACGGAACTCGACCGTTCTCTCAACTCACCAGCACGTCAGTGAATAGCAGTAAAAGAAAAACACAGTAGGAGCAGCTCAGTCTCTTATTGGACCGTGAAAATTCAGCTTGCTCCGTTAATTAAAACAATACACACACACATTCACATTCACACCTATTCGCGCGATCGGAACCCTTATAATAAGGGGAGCTGCCAGTCTTTCTGTAGACGAGCTACTTATTCCCTTGACCCAGCTGGGGGAGCTACTCAGAGCTCCAAACCTAACCCACAAGAGTGGGGAGCTTCCAGTCGACGAGCTCCAAGCTACCAGCCGACGAGCTACTTTAAACCCACAGAAGTGGGGAGCTTCCAGTCTCGACGAGCTACTTTCGCTATTTTAAATTCCCTGAATTTAAAATACGATTTTACGCAAGATTGTGTCAGTGTGTCTGTATCTACCTGGTCAGTGTCGCCGGGTCTGGTCCACCTCGATCGGGCCCCACCACCGTGGGTCGCTTTCTAAGAACGTTGGCCAAGACTCGAATTTAACGCCCTTGGTCTTTGACCACACACCTAGTGTGTGGGCTGTCGACAGACGAGCAACGTGGACTGGTCACGGAGATGGGACACGATGGAGGCGATCCGGCTCGAAGGACCAAGAAATGTTGGGGGAAAACTCTGTAAAAGACCCAGGAGAAATAAAGACACAATGAGACAAAGTTACTTTCTTTATCAAACGTGTACACGGGTGAGCTGCTAAGGACAACTCACACCATGCACAGTGGCTTGGTAATTTTTATAGGAAAGACAGTGAGAACAGGATAAGAAAATACAAAACAAATAAAATAAACAACTCCATATGTGGCGCTAGTCTCGTCAGCAGAGAGCTGGGAGAAGGCTGTGAGAGATAAAACAATCTAAAACAATATGTCCCAAAACAGTATGTCTTTGCTGAGAAAGTCTAAAAAGATAATTCTAAACTAATCTAACCATAGACAAAAGGGCATGTTTGCACATTTAAAAGAAGGTAAAGAAACATAGAAACATTTTTCCTGTAACAGGAAGAAAAAAAGCCAGTCTGCTGCAAAGAAATGTCCTCATCCCAACAATGGCTATTTGATTAAATTTACGATTACATTTGAGGATGTGTTGTGGTTTACTTGAATAGAGAGGTGTTTTATATCCAAGGTAACTGGTTAATTTTTCAAAAATGCAATAAACCCCCCCCCCCCCAAAACATGCCATTTAGCCCCCACTCTAACATCTTTACCCTCCAGCACTCCAGGTATTTAAGATTATAGCCAGTCTCTCTCTTCTCTGGTAAGAATAATCAGCCCCAAATAAACTTAAAAACAGAGTCACATTACTCCAATTTGCCAGAGAAGAAAGCCCAGGTGGCACTCTTTGCTAATTTCTATTTTTAACCACCCTAATTATAACAGCTACTTAACAAATACAAGGACACAGAGGAGGCGTGGCATCTCTTGGAGACGGTTTAGTTAAAATAAGCCACCTACTCTGTGCTCGGTGGGTGAAAAGGGGAGCAGTGTTTACTTAAAAAAACAACAAAAAACAGTAAAAACACCGTTTTAAGTCTGTAAGGAAGTTGCATGCTTGATAAGAAAAAAACAGCCCCGGTGTTTTATTGGAAAAACGTCTGTACCTTTGACTCTCTGTTTAAGCTTTGTGCCAAAGCAGAAGGTAGTGACTGCTTTGGCGGAGCGTACGGTGTCTTTGTAGTCCTAGCTCAGCTTCCTTCTCAATTTCCCTTCCGCTCTTTCACACCTGCTCATTATTCTCTTTAATGATACTACACGATATAACCGCACAAGTGCTCACGGCACTTGGTTTCCACAGCAACCCCAGACGGCTTTGTCTTTGCAAGCACACATCAATTAAGAAAAAACAGAAAAATAGAGCAAATGACTGCACGAGAAAACACAGACAGGCTGATATCATGGAAAGCTCGATAAAACAATGAAGAGACGATTTAGGAGGTGAGTGTGAGACGGAGAGACCAATCAGGAAGAGTGTCTGCAGGTTTTTTCGTCGTTACAGGGAGGATGTATTTTTATCATCTTTTTAAAGGCAAAGACCTGCAAGACTTGTATGGTGTGCGGGTATGTGTGTGTCCGTGTGTGTCCGTGTGTGGGGCTTAGTCACAGCAGCCATCCATGCTTTTTGTGCCGTATTATCAGTGGACTTGACCTCTCTCTCACCTTCCCCCCCCATCTTTCAGTGAGCTCTCTATCACTCAATCTCTCCCTCACTTAGGTTCTGATAACCTTTACTCATATGACAGTAGTTCTGAAACAATGAAAGACAAATATCAGCCACGCTGATAAAACACTACTCAAATCTATTATTCCATCTCTTCTTTTTGCTTCTGTCGCTCTCTGTCTTGATTTCCACCTCAGCAGTCAGTCTCTGACATTGTTTTCCCCTTTTTACTTTCTCCACTGTCAATCTTTCCGCGCGCCGCTTGTGACCTTGAAGCTTCAAACAGCAGCACAAAACCTGAGAAGGGCAGTGCTCTTCAATTGTAGGATCAAGGTACATCTTTTATGTTTTGAAGGATAGGCCAGAAGTTATACACAAAGCGCACGCAGACTTGCTCCCATGAACACATGGCGCCACGTCACATCAGATGGAGCTGCAACTCGGGGGGAGTGAGAGCACGTCTAAATTTATATGGAGCCATTTTTGAGTCGAGGGAAAGCAGCCCTTTATGATTTTGCTGCGATTCTATCCCAGAAGAATATGCGTCGGGGCTGTCTGACACATCTGTCTGATGAGCTTCAGGTGCCTACTGGATACCTGGATGTTATGCATGAAAACTACAAATGAAAGCTCAAACAAAGCCAACCCACTCGCCTGTTGAGGATTTGATTTGATTTTTTTTTTTATGGGTTTGATCTGCATTCTTTGGCATAATTAGCCAAGTTCTGAAAAAATAATGTGGGGGCTTTTTCGGTAAATCATTTAATCTCCAATAAGCTGCAAAAGAGAATTTTTTCTCATGTGCACGTTACAACGTGTCTCTAGTTATGTGAGCTGACTAGTTTTCTTATTTGGGCTGTAGATGTGGACAGAGAGGGCCTGACGGACGTCTTTGTCAGGTTTTTAGAAATTAAAGCTTTGATCACATGTCATTTGACTGCCCCTGTTTTCACATAGAGCCTTTAAAATTTAAATCTTTACATATTACTCCAGTTTTTATTTCTTTCAACCACTACTTCTCTTCTCAATCCCATCCCACCTTCTCTTCTATCTCCTTCCTGTCAAGAGCTGAAAAAGAGACAACATTACTCTCTGCAAGCTTCTGCGATCTACATCTCCTCGGGGCTTGGCATGTAGGCAGGCGGTCGGCACTAACTGGTAGAGTTTACATGCGTGTGTCTGTTCAGGGTTTGATACAGAGGCCCTGCATCTTTCTCTTCCAAACCCGTTCGCTCATCAGCATCAAAACGAAGTCTGCAGATGACACACTCGAGTGTAATGACTTGTAGCGTTCACTGTATCGCTCAGGAATATGAGGAGCTGGAATAAACCGTACGCCGCACATGAGTTGACAACTCATATCTCACATGCTCAGAAGAGCATCTATATGGATGTGCATGTGAAAGAAATGGATGCTTAAGAGCTGTGGGCTTGTGGTTTTTGTTATGCTTGTGCATAATCAAATGTGGCTAAATGTCAGAAACATTTTCTCTGCATGCGAGAAAACATGTGAGGATGACTGATTTGGGGTTACACAGTCGCCACAACAATTCCCGCTCACAATAAGTTTCTACAGTTTTCACAAAGTTTTACATGTGATCCCCCAGGTCTTATTATTGTGGATTTGTCTTAACTGAAACTTACCGAACAGTGTATGAGCTAAATGTGAACATTTTACAGTTACTTTGTTTTTAACTAAAGAATAGGAACAGTTAAACTAACGTTTGCTTAATTTATACTATTTAAGAATCAGCTGCAACACAAGTAAGTGCACTCTTTGTTAGCATGGCTCCAATATTTGATTCACCAGTCCACTTTCTTCCACTCAGGGACAGACACTATGGGCAGAGAACCATTCGTGCTCACATTCACACCTACAACCAATTAAAATCACCAACCTAAGCTTCACCCAACCCCATACATGACTGTGAACTGTGGGAGGAAGCTGGAGTATGTGGAGGGAATCGACACAGCCACAGGTAGATCGTGCAAATTCCACACAGAAAGGCCTCAGCCTAGATTTAAACCCAAGACCAACTAAAGCGAGGCGACAGTCCTACCACAGCAACACCGTGCAACTCGTGCATGCTGTAATATTTTTTACTCTCTCTTCTTTTACGTTTAATAAAACTCAAACTTCCTGGGCATGGATGACACCAGTTTTAAATATTTTGCATGAGTGACTCTGTGGAAATGTGTTCTGCCATTCTCGACACAGATGATTCTTTGCAGGTGCTCTTTGCTGGAGGTGTTGTTTTTCTTGCTCCACAGTCCACCTTAAAATACTCCAACTGTTCTGCTGAATTTGAGGCAGGACACACAGGCCACAGCTTTCACTTTTTTCATTCTATAAAAACTTGTGTTTGAAATTGCTATGTTTCGGCTGGAGAAAATGTTGTCCCTGCAAAGCATCTTCACACTAGGAGTCTGTTCATTCAGTGTAAACTTGGGTATAGACTTGCCTTTGCTATCCATCTACAAATGGCTACAAATGGTAGATTCATTTTAAAGAGAGCGACGTAACATCAACCAAAAATACAGAAAAAACACATCACATAAAAGTTCTAAACTGATTAGTATGTAATTGAGTATTTGATCCCCAAGCAAAACATGACTTAGTTCCTGTCTTGTTGTTTCATGGAGTTGGTTTGCACACATCTCAGGAGGGATTTTGGCCAGAAACTCTCTAAAGTCTTTAGGCTTCTTGGGAACTTTTCTATAGGACTTTATTCTGTCTCTCTCCATTAAAATGAATTATATCAGTGCATATCAGTACACTGCACTCCATATTTTCTGCACTGTGCAGTAAGTGTGCTTGTCCTGGTCAGGTCTATGCTGCAGGCTTACCTTGTATCACATCTGCAGGACGGGCACTGTGCCTTCTGTTATTGGGAGTATGCACCATCCTGTCCCTCCTTACTGATGCTGCAAGCGTGTTTCTGTTTCTGTTCAGTAGCCTAGAACAGTAGCTCTTTTATCCTATCCTATCTTTATGAAGTATCACAGCTGGTGCCTTACTTGTTAGAGCATTTCCTTAAAGCCAGAATGATCAAAAACGTTCAGTGTTTTAGTTCAAAATTTGAACGATGCAATTCTAAAAGTAACAAACTTCCCATTATCGGTCTGTAGGCACCGTGACATCCTCCTGTGCTGCTAAAGGTTTTTAATTTGGTCTATATCATAACCAGAGCAGAAGAAAGACCAGAAGAGCCGAGAGCTATTAATCTCCTGGGGTGAACTTTCACTGCTGCTCGAAACATCGGTTTTCTTTCTCTCTTTTGCACGCAAACACACAGACGCGCACACCCTCACGCGCTCTCAGCTGGGCATGATGGATGTCCCTTCTTCCCTTTGCTTTCCCATCATCACACACAGTGTGTGCAGCAAAGAGGGGAATGGAGCAAACACTACTTACTGATCACATTTTCACCTACCACTTTCCCCACCTTCATCCTTGCTCTCTCCTCCCTCCTCCAGTTGTTTTCCACCTTCCACACCATCATCTATGCTTGATGGGCCCTAACGTACCGATTCACTCCCACCTCAATAAATACACCCAAATTAGTTTTATTGATTGATGCACTCTATTGTGACTCTACACTCGTCAGCAAACAAACAACAATTCCTTCTCTGGATTTATCCTGCTTCTATACTTCTATAACATCTCCATTTCTTTTCAGTCAGTCAGCCATGTCCCTGCACTGACTCATCTCTCCCCCTCTAGTTCTCGCACGTCTTTTACCGCTAGTACACTTTGAAAATGTGTGTCAGTCCTCCATTTATGACGATGAACAAGCATAGTAATAAATGGCATCAAAACAGTATACTTAAAAACCCACTGCTAAAATTTTGCTCACTGCAAGTCTAGAAATACGCAACCATGTTGGGAATCAACAGACAAGATATGATTGTCACTTACAAGGCAGCGATAACTGATCTGAGACCCCTTTGGTGTGTGTGTGTGTGTGTGTGTTTACATTTATTTTGGGAGTGAAATAAGAACTTCTGGATCTTGTTTACCTTCCAGGTAAAGCCTCCCACTAACTCTATTAGGAAATAAAGAAAAAGCGTGCTGTGTATGTCCATATATACTTAAAAAGAGTTCTGCATTCTTCACATTTATTTAAGAAACTTTAAGCAAACTGATTTCAAATTAAACCCAACCCTAAACCAAAATTATATAAGACATACACTGAGAAATTTAATCTAACCAAGGACATTAACCAAGACAGAAACCCTACGCATGAACATATTTTACTGTCAGCTAAGAACAGGAAACTGAGGCTACAGCGTACACAGGCTCACCAAAACTGGACAACACAAGATTAGGATAATGATCCCCGATCTGATGAGTCTTAGTTTCTGCTGCTACATTCGGATTGTAAAGTCAGAATTTGGCATAAATAAAATGAAAGCAAGAATCCATCCCGCCTTATATCAACAGTTCAGTCTGGTGGTGATGAAATAGTGCAGGGGAAAGTTCTTGGCATTCGTTGGTCCCTACCCTCTACTAACTTATGAGTATTGTTGGTGACCATATCCATCCCTTTACGACCACAGTGTACTCATCTTCTGATGGCTGCTTCCAGCAGCATAATTCTCCATACCATGCCACTCAAATAATCTCAAACTGGTTTCTTGAAAATGACAGGGAGTTCGCCATACAAAAATGGCTTCCACGGTCACCAGACCAAAAAAGGACCTTTGGGATGTGGTAGCACAAAAGATTCACATCTAACTGTTTGATGCCTTCATGCCAATATGGACCAAAATCGTAGGAATGTTTCCAGCTCCAACCCTTAGTGGCAAGGTGTACCTAATAAACTGTTCAGCATATATTTCAATAGGTATACAGCTAGAGCAGAAACTATATCCTTGTATGATGATATAGTCTAATGATGAATTATTACATTAGCATAAACTAAAATTTGCCCAAAAGGTTGGAAACGAAACAAAACACTGCACACTTTCAAAAATGCATATTACAGAAACAGCTGTATGCACCAGACCAGAGCTCTGGCATTACCGCCTGGTCTGATTCTTTGCATTTGAATCTCAATTCTCAACTGCTATACCTCAAAGACAGTGAGGGCAAAGGGATGGCCCAGGTGGTGATGCGAGGAGAGCAGCACTTTGCGGTTGTCACCATTGAAATCCACGCTGGACAGCAGGTGCAGCTTGGAGTCCACCCAGTAAAGTCGTCTGTTGGACAAGTCTGAGAACATGCAGGGAAGGGGGAGAGCGAGAGAGAACAAAATCAAGAGGGGGTAGGGGAGAAGGTGAATGGAGAGAGAGAGAGGTCACTCAGAGTGAAACGGCCCAGGGTGAGGGGTATATGGATGTAATGGCCCAGTAGCTACACAATCAATCTTCTTTGACATGACGACCTCAGCCCCGTACTAAGAAAACACAGATGTGATTGTAATATTGCCGCTTGACTTCTTTGCTGGAGAAAATATATGTGCCCTTGAACAGATTCATTAGTCTTGCTGGACCTATTTTAAAGACAAACTTTGCTGTTTCGCAAATCTCAAATAACTCCACATTTCAGCCACTGCTATATTATTTATATTAGGCCCAAATCATTGTTGTGTCCTTGCTATGAGCGGCAAAGTGTTGTGGTGTTTACTTTGAAATCGAAACACCACATTGAATTTAAACAGCAAAGGAAATAATCCCTGTATTACTCTTTTTTTCACCAGACTCTAAGATTATGCTTTTAAGAAAAACATTTAAAAAACAGAAAGCAAGAATTTAATTAGTAATTAATAAAGAATTAAGCTTTTGTGTGCAATAAGCAATTCGAAATTGGTAAAACACTGGAAGTATATGAAAAAAAAGCATCCAATAAAAGCACCAAAGTAAACTGAAGGGGGAAGAGAATTAACACGATTCTCTGTCCCCATTCACCTCTCCTGACTCAATCACCTGCACTGTTCGGTGGTCTCTATGAAATCAATGACCAGGGGAACACAATTCACCCTCTCTCTCCCACAGCCGCCTGGCGCCAAACCTCTCATTCGCCTTATTCCAAAAAATAATTTGTTTTCATACAGATGCGGCGACACCTCAATTCCACAGAGTGTGGCGACTGTGCTTCTATTTCTCCTCAGGCAAGGGCAGCTGAGAGGAATTGGCTGGTGCTTCGGAGGGAGTTGAAAGGGATGAGGGGAGGTATCGACAGCACAGAGCGTCTGGCTTATTAATTCGGAGCCTCATACTCACTGGCTTGATTGATGAGAGCCAGACACAAACTGAGGTATATAACAATAAGAGCTACTTGGGTTTCAGCACCCATAGACTATTTTCTTCTCTCAACTTGTGCTGTTTGTCTCTCTCTGGCTTTCCTCCATGTGTTGTTTTTTTTCTTTGTGTTGAATTCACTCGAGACACTTTTTTCTCTCTCTCTCTAAAAGCAATGTCAGCATAATAACCTTTTTTTTTTTTTTTTTAACAAAACTGCTGTCAGAACTGATTGATTTTTTCTATCTGGGCATCATCTTCTAGCTTTTCATCCTTCTTCCGTGGGCTTTGAATGTTCAAAGCTACATGTTTTTTTCCTTACCTAGAGTTATTCCATTGGGCCATTCAATGTGTTCAGACACCAAAATTTGTCTATCCACTCCATTCATCCCAGCCTTCTCAATTTTGGCCTGACCTCCCCAGTCTGACCAGTACATAAACCTGCGGGAAGATACACAAGTTAGATTAAATTGAAGCAGCAACCTCGGAGGCTGAGAAATCAAGCCAACGTGACCTGCCTGCATTCTCTCTGAGGGCCACCAGATGGTGATAGCTGTGGTTGTAAAAGAGACCTGAAGTCTTACAGAAGGCTACGAGAAATGGCTTTCTGATTTTACTCATTTGTTTTGGGTCATACTGAATAAAATATCAACTGAAATATTTTGTAACCATGTTACAAAATGATATAAAAACCGCACACTTGATGGCTAATAGCTGTCCATCAGAAGTCATTAGCCAATGATTGTGCGGTTTCACACTTGACTTCTTGTCAACTCGGGTTTTTTGCCAACCAAGCTGGTGATGGCAAAAGCTTCAATACAATATGGCACTTCAGAAACCAATGTGTGGCTATCTGTGGCTGAGTGCCTAGCTTTAGAGCAGGGGTGAAAAAAGTTTCTAGCTTGGTATAAAAAGTAATTTTCCACCTTTGTGACATCTTTACATTTCATCCCTTTATAGGGGCTTAAAGTATTAATACTTAAAGTTGTGAATTATTAGTGCTGTGGAGCGTGACGCTTGAATGCAGGCGGTTGTAGCACCAACTCGCGGCAAGGCTTCAACTTCCGCTACTTCAAGTCATTGAACTGGACCTTTTTGTTTCTGCGTTTGTGACCTTTTGAACTTTTAATACAATCATCTAACAAATAATATGGCTTCCTGTGTGCTCTACTTTTGGTGAGTGAAAGCTAGTATTTTATTTGTCTGTTACTTAATAACTAGCAGCTTATCTGTGTGTCTAGCTAGCATTAGCTGATAACTTAACATACAGCTTATCACCCAAATACAGTCCAAAACCAGTGAGAGATGCCATTGTTCATCTTTATATACATGTTGTATCATTAAGGCACGGCCAGTTCAGTGTCAGAAATGAAAGGAGTAACTTTGCTAGGACCAGTGAAGAGAGGTTAATATGCAATGTCAATTGTTCTGAAAAACTCTTAACTGACAAAATCAACTGTACTCCGTCACACGATGTTCCACAGACATCTTCTCTCATTTTCTTTGCAAAATGACTGTATTATTAGTAAGACAGGCATTGAAAACATAAAAGGGAAAGCACTGTGCAAAACAGCAGGTACTGGAAACTTGGACCTTATCTGAATATGTGTGTCCATGATAAAACTGTGAAATTGTGGCTTCATTTGCATGTATTTCATGCTAGTCTAGCTTTGTAGAGCTGTGAAAAGACGTCTTTGGGGAGCTCAAGGCACCCGAGACAAATGGAAAGAGTTAGAAAGGGAAGACAAAGTGTTACATCCCATCTCAAGAAAACTGTTAAACTGCTTAATCTAACAGATGGGCTCAGTGCTACAAATAGCCTTTACTGACTTTAGGCCAACTTCTACACCCAATCTCTTTCTACTATAACAACACTGGCTTTTACAGACACACACACAATGACAGTAGGACCTCTTACTCGCCCTCCCTCCTTCCTGCCTTTTTGCTCAACTTCTTTGCAATCTTTTGCTCCTTTGTGCATCTTTTCAAAATCCCTTTACCCTAAAACTAACCCAACTCACCCTTGGTGCGGATCCACAGCGATGGCTCGTGGCTCGTTCAGCTCGGTGGTTATGAGCATTTTCCTTTTCCTGCCATCTCCCGTAGCGACAGATATGCTCTTATTGCCTGAGTCCGTCCAGTAGATGTTCTTGTGGACCCAGTCGACAGCAAGGCCCTCCGGGGAGTGGAGCGAATCGATGAGCGTCACCTGCTGTGATGAGTCACTGGCCTTGTTGATGTAAGCGCTGGTGGGCGGATGGAAAGGAAATGTATCAGTAAGTAATCTGGAAATTATAAAAGCCTAATCCATCACAGAGGTGCTGGCACGATGGATTTACTACCGTCTGGCTTCCTTTCCTTGGGAGGAATGACTTGATTGTGAGTGGCTTAGATATCTTGTTGGGAACATAGATTCTTCACTCTATTCAGGTGTGAGGGGCACCCAATCCTGACACCTTTATAACAACTTCACCAAACACAGCCTCCCAGGGAGAATGAGTCTGTCTTTTTCTATCAGCACCACATGCCTATATCTCCCCTTTAACCGAGTGTCCCTTTCTTGTCTTCAGTTTCTTTGATTTTCCTCCTCCGTCCACTTACTCTGTCAACTCTTCTATCCCCATTCCCCACTGACATTTCCTTTACTGGTGAAAAATGTTAAAACTTAATAGATTACTGCCTCGACAATATATGAATGCAAGAGCAAGATGGAAGAAAAAATGCTTGATAAAAGGTTGGGACAAGCAATGTCCCAAGTTGCACAGTGCCTTCACATTTTAGCAACGCCTACAGGAGTAAGAGGAGACGGGAGGTGCATCTTAACTAAAGAAGAAGGTTGACTGGTAGTCAGAGCTTGGAGATGCTCACTGTTACATTTTGCCAACCCAAATGTCTTCATCTTTACAGTCAGGTGAGTGTGGGATGTTATTGTGTGAGTGTGATAGATAATCTATGGGTTCTCAAGAGTGCCTCAGGGTTTGCAACATGGATCCAACGCCACACTGTTTCACCCTCGAGGGTAAAACGGCTCAAGCATTGTGGACATGAAGGAAACCCATCGTGTTATTGATGCAGCATGCAGCTACTGAACTCTACTGAAAACGCCAGAACAAAAATTACATTTGACACAAATTCAATTTGAAACAATTTTCTTTTGCATTACATTCTGTTCTTTGATACTGAGTAATCGCGAGTTCCACTAAAACATATTTTCTGTTTAATCTCTTGTTCAATTTCTCCAATATTTAATTTTTACGAACACAGCGGATATAAAAATTCAACACATCAGGTTTTCATGATGTATAAAAATGAAGAAAATGAGATCAAGGTAAACGATTTAAGAAAATCATTTCCACCTTTAAAGTTTAACCTGCACAATTCACAGTCACTCTTCAATTCTATTTGGGTGGGGGACAATCACTGAAAAACTTACTATTACCTGGCTGCACAAATGTGCGCAGCCTTAGACTAAAATACTGTTAAATACCTCTTTTGATTTTACTACACCGTTCAGTCTTTTTGGCTAGGAGTTTGCCACAGCACTGAGTCTCTTGATTTGGCAATACTTAACAGTCTTCTTTGCAAAAGTACCACAAATCATCGTCAGGTCACCCCACAGGTTTTGATTTGGATTCAGGTCTAAGTCTTTCCAAAACTTTAATCATCAGGTGAAGACATTCTTTTGTAGAATTGGATGATTTGGGTCATTGTTGTGCTAAAGGGTGAAATTCCTCATCATTTTCATCTAGCAGCTGCTTTAAGTTTTTGTGCCAAATTGGTATCAGTATTGGAACTGCTCATATTTCCGTCCATTTTGAGTAAAACACAATGTATTTTATGGTATATTTTACAGCTTGGACATTCTTGTGTACCCTTCTCCTGACTGATACCTTTAAATCATGAGATCTCGTTAACGCTTTATAAGCTTTTTCTGGACCATGGCTTTTAATTTATGCATGTCACATTAAAAATGGACAAAGTTCTGAAGTCATTTTTCTTGGGGTCATATTTTCTCAACATCACAAATCCAGATATTTTGACAGTGCTATGAAGATGTTTTATATCCACTTTATATTCTTTTACTCACTCTAATTTCACTATGTCCTTAATTTGAGTTAGAAAATCTTCACATAGACTTAGGTTGAACAGGTTGGTGGGCTGAACAGAGGCTTCGGGCACAGTGAAGAATAAGACAGAGACAGATGAGTCCAAGTCCACTGAGCAGATTGCATGTTTAATTGGTTGAACCATTGTTTGCAACAGACATCTCCATCATTGGGAGAAGGTAACAAGTCATCGACCCGTGGCATGCTAATCACTATGAATTAGTCTGGAAAACCACATTATCACATTGAGGGTGAATGAGTAGTGCAGACTTTAATAAGCCTAACTATTTCGTATATCACCTTATCAGGGAACAAAACAAAATAAATAAAAAAAACCCCACAATTTACTGATAGTAGTCCAACCTAATAAGCTCCGATTTCTAATTTCATCTCTACCTGGGGTTAAGATCTGTCACCAAGGCAACTTGGACAATTTGCTTACATATATTCTACTGTGGCGTTACAGGAGAAAAGAAAACATATGGTAATGTCAAAAAGAGCAGATATTCTAAACAGCAGGAAAACTTGATTCTGATGCTATGCACTTGGGTGCAAGTGCAGAAGATTTTGCTTTGAAAGATTAGAGAAAAGAAAACACCATCAAGGACAACGCCAAGTAGATTAAGCTGTATAACTTCCCTTGCTGTTTGCTACTTAAAGCAACTTTTGATATGTGAGTTTATTTACGGCATCGAAAAATAGGCTTCGCTGTGAAAAATGAGTTCATTTGTCCGTTCCCTGTCACAAGCCCTTGACTGTGTTACCAAGTTTGTGTGGGAAAATGTCTGCGTGTGAATGTGTGTGTATGGAGATGAATAATGGCAGCGTTTATTGAGGCAGTGAAATTAGTGAGAGCATATGGCTCAGCTGAGATGATAGAAAGCCCCTCCCACAACCTGTCAGCCATCAGGGTGACACAAACACACACACAAATGTATGTGCAAAGCTATGATATGTGCACACACACAGACTCACACAGTGTGTGTGAAGGACAAACAGGTGCGGCTGACTCACTACCAGAAGGTGTGACAGGTTGAAGCACACAAGATGGATGGACAGAGGAGAAAGATAATGAACATGTTGGCTGAAGAATGACAAAAGTGAGTTATCTAACTTTAAGGTCCTGCGTCTATACAGTGGCTTTCATCGTTTTATATGGGCTTCCTCTGCCTTTATAGACAGAATATATACACATCATTTACAGCATTTCAATAATTACACTGAAATATACAATTATAGATCTTTTTTCTGTCGATTAAACAGAATGATCCAGCAAAATCTAGTGGGTTAGTGACGCAGTGCGTTTTCAGTTCTGTGTAGCAGTACCTGATAGGGTTAAATAAATAATTTAAAAAATAAATATAACTTGTCATTGTGTGTGCGTGCTGTATGTGTGTGTACCTGTATATTTTCTGATGATACAGATCACACCAGAACATCTTGTTGGTGGACACGTCCACATCCAGGGCCACGGCATTCTTCAGTGTAGGGACCACTTGTGTGTACTCACTCTTCAGCGGGTGAATACGACGGATTTCATGACGGTTAGTGAACAGCAGGTACGGACTCTTTCCTGTTGGAAAAGGAAAGATGTTTATGTTACCATCAATGAAACCACTGGACAGAGAAGTTATACAGAACAGCTCATCTGCCCTGTAACCCACTGCTGTGACTCTAAATTAGGAACCTACCAAATATGGGCCGTTTGTACTGCTTTTGCTCTTGGTATGTCACAGGGAAATATTTGTTACCCTTGCAAAATACCTGTACGTGAAAGCTGAACTTGTGAATCTGTACTGTTATAGGCATTTGCAGCTAGACTGCTGACTAGAACCGAAAGTATGAGCACATCACTCCAGTCCTGGCCTCTCTGCATTGGCATCGTGCCTCATTTTAGAATTCAGTTTATGGTTGTTTGATCAAGGCTCTTAATGGGCGGCCCCTAGCTTGTATTACCAGTCTTATTCATTTATATTCACCAATATTTCCCAGTCTCACAGACCCACTGGTGAAGGCCTCTTACTGTACATGTCTCAAGGTCATGCCTCAAGCAAAGAGGTGACAGAGCCTTTGCAGTCGTTGCTCCACAGTTTTCAAATCTACACAATCACGTGAAAGCAGAAGTTCTGATAGGACTCTATGCAGTCCTCTGAAAAACTAAGTACTCTTCATGATTCAGTAGCTTGTAGAATCACCTTCGCAATAACTTGAAGCTACTGAAGAACTTTGGTTGACTGTTCACAACGTTGGTTGAGTTTTGGCAGGATGATGCATAACTCGGGTGTAGGTCTGGATGACCTTAATTGGACCTTTGCAACACCTTCATTCTTTTCTTTTTCATTCTGTTATAGATTTGCTGCTGTGTTTGACATCATTGTCTTGTAGCATGACTGAATTTGGGTAAAGCTTTAGCTGTCAGTCAGATGGCCTCATATTTGATTCTAAAATACTTTGGTATACAGCATCGTGCTTGACAGTTGGTATGAAGTGTTTGTGTTGATTATGTCGTGTTTGGGTTTTGCCAAACGTGGGGCTGTGCATTATGGCCAAACATTTCCACTTTGTTCTCATCTGTCCACAGGACATGGTTCCAGAAGTCTTGTGGTTTCCTCAGATGAACTCTGTAAAGCTAAGGTGTGTTTGCCGCTGTCTTTCTTAAGAGAAGAGGCTATCGCCACACTTGTTCAATCTTTTTGTGGCATCATGAACTGTCATGAACTTTGACATTTAACACCCTAATAGGGTTTTTTAAAGTCTGAGATGTAGCTCTTGGGGTTTTAAGCAATTTCTCTGGGCATTGCATGGCCTGACCTTAAGAGGAATTTATTGGGACGCCCATTCCTGGGAACATTGTGACATTTTGTTAACACACATACAAAATAGGCTGTTCTAGTGTTTCCCTTTGCTATTCTTCACCAGTCTAATAACCTACATACTGTTGTGTACAAAGATACCGTGGGTAGTGCTGAGTGTTTAGCCTTATTCCCAAAAGGGAACATAATGTAAGCCAACTGTACTTTGCATTTGTACTATTTAGGTCCTTAAAGCATGTATTTTTGATGATGTGAACATAAATTATGTATCCAAACAACCCCTTTAAAATAATGTTTCCCATCTACACATAGATTTTAGAACAACATCATATTATTGAGTGAGTTTTTCACACAATTATGCACAACAGGGAAAATGATGTATGTGGTATGATTCAGTCCACATGGAAAACACACACCCCTTTTTAAAGACTATTGTTTTGGAATAAAGATGCAAGTGTGGTGTCCTACTGTTGGAAAAAGTTACATTACTCTTGTTAGTGAAGTGACCCAACAAGAGCCATGCCACAGTCTATTTTAAGTACAACAGTGCATTGCTGGGTTCTCTTTTTCAGGGGCATTCAGGATGTGGCGTTCACTGGCACTTAGTTACCTGGTAGCGGACACACTTCAGCTGACTGAAGGTGAGGATGGCTCAAGCATTTGAATAATTCTAGGTAGGTGACAAGGTCAACTCTAGCACACAGAGATACCTTAGTTTGTGAGCATGGGAGCATTGCTGTGACATCTATATTTTTGTCATCAAGCACTTTCAACCTAAAATACAAGAAATGTAGTCCTGGACTCTCACTACAGTGCAGCTAATAATACATTAATGTTTCTTTTAATTTAGCAGCACTGGTGTGTCCTGGATTGCCACTCCCATTACATTTTCCAGCACGTTTTTTCACATTTGTTCTCTGTCCTAGCTGTCACGTCATCTTTATTCTCCACTGTCCACAAAAATCAAAACAGCATTCAAACAAGACAAAGCCGGCCGGCAGCAACGTTCGAGCGTGCACAGACAGCACAAACTCCTACTTTCACACAGACTCAACCGTGCTTTGACAGGTTTCCTCAGCCCTGGTTTATTACAGGCCACTGCACAAGGAGAAAATATTACAGTTCTACTACTGCTAGGATCCAATCATTTTTCTCTTACTACTGGGTTTGTAATCATCAATTTCCCCTGCTGAGAGGGCGAGCGAGCGAGAAAGCGAGAGAGAGACAAAGGAACAGGCAAGCGCAAGTAAATCTGACAAATGCAGGTAAAGTCAGGGAGAAAAGATCATTAAGAGGATGTAATTAAGGAAGGACGAAGGAAAAAGCCATCAACAAAACAAGTGAAAACATGGGAAAGTGGGAAAAAGAGAGAGAAAAGTAAGAACATTTTGAAGCCTGTATAATGAGGACATGGATAACTCCGACATGTCTTTCATCAATCCCCACAGACTCACTTTTTCACGACAATATCTCTTATCCCTCATCGGTGTTGTCACAGCAATATGTCCTTCTGAAGTTTTTTTTTTTTTTTTAAAAGAAGCTGAGTCACTGTTTTCCAAAAGGCCCCAGCACTACAGATGTCATCAAAAAGTGCAAGATTATCTCTTCTACAAGATATTGCAAAGCTACAGTCAGCTATCTGAACAGCAACATGGTTCCGTAAATATATTTTAATCTGCAGTGCTCGTTCAGGGCTGCTCTGCCCCATCAGCCAATTAAGATAAAGCTGCAAAAGGATAAGTGCAGCCTGGGAAACACTGTTATTGTTGAGTTAAACACTGTTATATACATGACATTCCTGCAGTGATACCTTTGTTCCATTTACAGGGCACACAAAGCAACTAAAGCAACCTGCTGTGTTCACTTTTTGGACAGCAGCTTCATTACAGTGTGAAACAAGCTGCTGCAGCTTCATCCCTGCCTTCTTCTGGCTAGCTGCCACTCTGAAAACATCCTGAGCGCTCGTGAGCCAATATACTGAAAGTGAACTGTAAATATATCGTGTGACATCATGTTTACCATTTGGTTCCAAATGATATCTTCTCATTTTCAATCCCAAATGTGCAGAACAGGAGCGTCCTGTTTGTTACTGCAGGAATGGCTTCAGTCTGTGAACCACAGGCTGTGTCTGTCAGGACCCACAGGCTTAATCATTCAAACCAAAACTTTCAACAGAGTTCTGTCATAGTGCTTGTTGCCCGTTTCCATCCTTTACATTATGACCCCAGTGTGTGGAACTTGTCTTTATTATAGGTCTCCACTTACAGACCTCATGTTCTCATTCATGCAAACATCGAAATCAGCCAATCACATGGCAGAAGCTCAATGCAGACATCAGCTGGAGTTCAAGGCAAGCATCAGAATGAACATGGCATGACTAGATATCAGACGTGCTTTAGAAGTTGCTGGGACTTTCCAACACAATCATCTCCGAGGTTTACAGAGGACGGTCTGAACGTAACAGGCGAGCAGCAGTTCTCTGGGAGAAGATGCTTCAGTGATGTCAGAGAAGAAGTGTGTCGAGCGTGACAGGAAGGTAAGAGTGACTCAAATAACCACCTGTTACCACCAAAGAGCTTCTCTGAATGCACCTCATGTTGGAAAGCAGATGGGCTACAGCAGCATCAGACCACAGGGCGCCACATCGCCCAGCTACAAACAGAAACCTGAGGTTGCAGTATGCACAGGCTTTCTGTAGCAGACTTTGGTATAAACATCATAACTGCATGGATTCCTCCTGCATTGGATCAGTGGTGCTACAGTGTGAGGGATATTTCCACGTCCATGCCTTTCTAACCACAGTGTACCAACTCCTGCAGGACGATGTGTAACAAAGCACCAGTCCTCTAACTGGTTTCATGAACAGTTCATGGTCCACAAATAGTCCCCACAGCTATTTGTAAAGATAAGAGGATAGATGGGTGGACGGGTTTTAATTGCGTTCTGTACGTAGTGCGTATAAAACAGAGCATGTGTACAGATATTTTCAGATCTAATGAAAAGTCTTAATAGTCACTTACTGTTGCAGCCAGCTATGACCACCCGGACATCTACGGCGGCATGCTCTTTAATGATCTGCACAAACAGATAATAGTTTTCAGTATTTGGGCTCTACACCATGAAACCGTGACTGGAGTTCAGTGAAAATATGCAGCTGGTGCTCCTGTGCAGTGCAGCGCTGGAGAAAGGGCCAGAACCTGTCTGATGGCTTTAGCTCCCACTGAGTCAATGAAAGTTGCAGACGTCCAGTCCAGGATGATGGAGTGGACTGTGCTGAAAGGCTCAAGGAAGACCGCCTCCTCTGAGTCGCCATGTCTGTCGCCAAACTGGCCGTTCTTCTGATCCTCCGCCACGTGGCTCTGGGACAAAACGTCATGAGTCACTGCCTCATCCTTGTACTAGAAACAAAGCAGCACCACAAAACTGTGTGTGTGTATATATATATATATACACACACACACACACACACACACACACACACACACGACCGTCACATGAGTGTGTATTTAACCTGTTGACAAAGCTCAAAGTTTGGATAGACAAAAGAAAAGCAGTGACCCACCTTGGCACAGATTTTCAGCGGAGACGACCGATTGCTGTTCGTCTTCTCCTTTCTTTTTTTTTTTGGGCTTTCCGAGCAGCTTGTAAGTGTTCAGGGTTTAGCCCCGTCTGTAAAGATCAACATAATCACAACAGAGCTGTTAACATCCAACTCAGCACGTCATTCTTCCTCACTCATTTACCTCTACCATTACCTCACGTCTTATTTTGGCATTTTCTCTGATAATTATTCATATTACATTACATAATACACTTGTTATTAATCTCATGTCTTTATCCTGTCTTCCTTCTCTCCCCCCAACCAATCACAGCAGATGGCCCCGCCCCTCCCTGAGCCTGGTTCTGCTGGAGGTTTCTTCCTGTTAAAAGGGAGTTTTTCCTTCCCGCTGTCGCCAAAGTGCTGCTCATAGGGGGTCATATGATTGTTGGGTTTTTCTCTGTATCTATTAATGTAGGGTCTACCTTACAATATAAAGCACCTTGCGGTGACTGTTGTTGTGACTTGGCGCTGTGTAAATAAAGCTGAATTGAATATGAAAAACAAAAATGAGAACTGAAACAATGTTTACAAAACAAACACATATCGACGTCTTTACTTTTGAACTTTAACACAATAAGCATGAAGCACATGATCAACTGCTTTCAGTAACATCTGTGCTTCACCTGATTTGTCACAAAACAAGTGTTAATCTTGCACAAAGATAACCTGAGTAAAAGCAAAATGCAGTTTTCAACGTGTGATTTCATTGTTTAACCAACACAAGCTATCTAAACCTGCACCTAGGTGAAAACGTAATTACCCAGAATTCATAGTTCCATCAACTGTCCAAGCTCTGAAGCAGTAAAGTAATGACCCTGTTACCCTTTGCAGCTGATCGTGGCACCGTGTTGCTTTTTGAGCTCTTGTAGCGTCTCTTTGTGTTATTGATGCGATCAGGCATGGCTGTGACTCGTAAACACTGAGCTCAATCCATGATCTTACAACGGGACTCTTTTCCCCTTTAAGGACTCAACATGCCTCCACAGTAGCAACAGAGACTGATCCCTAGGAATCAGGTGTTGCTGGTAAAGCTGGCACAGTTACTCCTTAGGTTAAGACTGGGAGAGGCTGGGAATATTTCCCACACGGTGCTTAGATACTGGATAAACCTTTAATTCACACAGTAAAGTTAAAATGTATTCTTTGCTCTTAGTTATTTGAACACACAGAAAAGCAGAAATGACAAACGTAGAAACGTTTTCACTGAACTGTTGAAGCTTCAGCTGTAACGTGAACAGGCTACAACTGCAAACCTTCATTTGTAGCCAAGACAGTGAAAACACAAGCAAACTGACTTCCTGCTCATCTCAAAGTAGAGCTGTGCTCGCATCTACCACCAGATGATTACACGCTCACGCTGCTCCTCTCAGACTGAGTCAGGTAAGACCCAGTGATAATAAGTGCTTCACATATTTCCCCCACAAAAGGGTTTCTGTTTGCTTCCACACACTCAAACACACTGCTACCTTCTTCTTGAGGCTGTTCACATACAGGTCACTGTTAGCAAAGTAGATTGAAGAGTTGGAGTGGAAGATCTTAATCCCCTCATATTCAGCCGCCTGAGAACACAAACAGCAGGCTTGGTCAGTGTGGATGTTTCACACGGAGCAGGTTTCTCTCCTCACACATTTACCTCTTCATACTCGTCGACGTCACAGTAGAGCCCCGTGTTAGCGACGTGACCCAGGATGGAAGTTTTAGGGCTGGAAGAGAAAGAAAACAGCTCAGAGCACAAATCAAACCTGCTCTTTGAAAACTCTCACAGCTGCCTTTAAGCTTCAGTTCAAGGAAAAACACATATCCGAATCATTACCTCTGTGTCCTGTATATGACTGTCAATATGGCAAATGTGACGGCCACCAGGAGGCCGTAGTCCAGTCCCAGCAGCACAGAAGCGATAAAGGCGATCACCCAGATGGCCTGAGAGGACAAAAAGGAAAGTAACATGAAACTAGCATGAAGAGGAAGCGTTTTGCAAGACCAAAGCAGTTTTAACATAAGCAAATGTCTTCAGACGACGTGCATTTATCTCCTGCACATTATAGTCACACTTCTGTCTGCAAGCTCAGCTTCTCCACCGTGTATTCACTCGGGTTCACATAAACACCTCTCAGAGTAACGGTGCACTTTAAGTCAGCTAAGCTTGGTTTTAAAGACTGACCAGTTCAATCTTGCTGGTCCTCCACAGACTGGGAATGTCTCTGAACTGCTTGAACATCCCTATGAGGTTGACCATGATGATGGCAGCCAGCGCAGTCTGAGAAACACAAGCAAACGAGAGCCAAAGAAGACATATAGGTGTGTGCGGTCTCACAGGTCACGCCCAAACGTCAGACGGGAACTCACCTGAGGGAGCGGCTCGAAGACAAAGCCGACGGCCACCACCACCACCAGCACCAGCAGCGACGCCAGGAGCCCTGCAATCTAAAGCACACACATAAAAAAGCAATAACTCCATCAACACACCTCTCACTCTAACAACAGCTTTACAGCACCAATTTAGATAGTGTAATCACTCCTGCAGCTCGTGTGTGTCACCTGTGTTTTGCCTCCTGTGCTCTCCTGGACCAGACTCCTCGACATGGAGCAGGTGATGGCAAACGTTTGGAAGAAGGAGCTGATGAAGTTACACAGACCGAGTGCAATGAGCTCCTGAAAGTGGACACGTGGAGGAAAACCGTGAAAAAGAGAGGAAAGTCCTTCTGCAACAACATTTACACACGTCAGCTTTGGACAATTTCAGGAAAATGCGACCCGTATATTTTCCACAGTCGTGCTTTACTAAATGCGTGACCTGCATTTATGTGTCAGCTATGTGTCACTGGAGGACACGCTTTGCTCAGTCTTCAACGAATAGTACAGTCAGGCAACTATACAACGCTCCAAACAACTCAGTGTTCAATGAAATGAACACGTTCCAACAAACTGGAACAATGAACCTTTTTGTGAGCAGCATTTCCAATATCAGCGTGCAGGATAAAAATATAACTTTACAAGATTTGCAACAAACAGCTAGAGGACGTCCCATCATCCAGAAGATCCAAAGTGTCCTAACCAAACATTTAGTCACACACAGTGCCAGAGGCTCATCAGCAGCTCACCCCGTGGACACACTCACCTGGTTGCCATCCACACTGTAGCCATGTTTCAGGGCAAAGATCTTGGCCAGCGAGACGTCCATGGAGAATCCTACAATCGCTATAGCAAAAGAATCTGTGACCAAATTGGGCAGCAGCGAGATGTTTGGGGCAGCAGGAGGGCGAAGCCTGTAACCAATAAGACAACATCTGTATACCTCTGTCACATACGTGTAGAGAACACGAGCTTAAACCAAAAGACACTTAAACAAATCCATAGAGTGTGCGGCCTACCCTGTTGGTATGTTCCCAACCACATGGACCTTGTATTCCTTTGATAACGACAAACCATAGGAGATGCCCGTGGACACGATGACCACAATGATCTCTCCAGGAATGGGAATGGGCAGCTTCTTCTTGAAGCGCTCGTTGAGAATTTTGATCACGTAAAGGAAGATGATACACCCGAGCCCCAGAAGGAAAGTGGCAATATTGGTGCTGGTGATTCTGCTGAGCACTGCTTTGACACTCTGCAGTGACAGAAAGGTAAGTGTTAGCGATTCATTGACCATTATGGGAAGGAGAAAGACAGGGCCTCTCAAAACTCACATAAATAGCAGAGAGAAACCCAGAATAACGCTGCGTTTCCACCCCCAGCAAGTACTTCAGCTGGGAGATGACGACGTGCATGGATGCTGCTGTGGTGAAGCCTCGCACCAGGGGCTCGGTGAGGTAGATTGCTACAAAGCCAAACCTGAGAAGACCTAAAACAATCTAAAGGAATGCAGAAGAAGAGGGGGGTCAAAAACAATGTTTCATACAGAAACATTTAAAATCGAGTTGATACATCAACAGTGATTCAGACATGCTGCTGCTGCTGCTTTGGATAAACAGTGAGATTAGCCACGGCTGCTCTGCAGGCGGGAGGCTGACCTGGATGAGTTGTGACCATCACGGCCACCTGGACCCTGCTCTTATCACGAAGCTCCACGTTGATGGCATCAGATGCGTTGGATCCAGTAGCATTGATATTCATAAACATGCTGTCTGGTGCCTCCCTCACAGCGACGCCCCCAATCATCAGACTTATGACAGCAAAGGTACCTGCAGGTCATCGACACAAACGCAGCGCTATGATAGGCTGGGGTCAAAGCTGATGTCGAGTACAACGAGCGCTCAAACGCAGCACAGAAACTGCAGACTTGTGCTCGCACCGGCCTTTCCTCTCACCACCCTGTGACGGTAAAGGCCGTCCTGCCTCACACTTGAAAAGCAGCCCAATAATTTCCTCTCGTTCTCTGCCAGAGGGGACTGTCATCATTCCCACAGCAACCTGATGTCAGGCCAGATTTTGGCCAGCGGTGATTTACAATCTTTGCAGATTAGCTTCTCAGCTTCAAAGGGTTGAGCAGGTCTAGTTTATTGGACCCATTTGTTGGACGGATTTAAACTGACAATCGAGACAAGCGTGACAGCGTTGGAGAAAAGAAAGCAGCCAGATTGGTGAGACAACTGAGGCTGGGTTTAATGAAACCTGCTTATGTCAGTCTTTACGTAGTTAGAGGCAGCGAGTTTTACAATCCCAGTTGTGGAAGATGTTAGAAAGTGAAGTTTTACAACATCTGTCAAGCTCAAATTTTAAAAACCTTCCACAGGACACACGTTCTGAGGGGTTATAATGTTACAGTTTTTGCTGTTTTGTTTTTACATTTACTAAACTTTCGAATTCACAAAAATGATGTGGGTACATGCTGATTATCACTTAGGCTACGTTCACACTGCAGGCAAAAGCGCATCAAATCCGACTTTTCTGACCCTGTGCGACTCATATCCGATCATGGTGTGACAGTGTGAACGGCACAAATCCGACCTGGGTCACTTTCATATGTGGTCCTGAATCCGATACATATCTGATGTTTCAGAAATCGACTGCTGTTTGATGGTCATGTCGCATTAAATCCGTCTTTTACGTCACTGACACAAGACAGACGCCAATTATCAGCGCCGGAGAAGACATCGCGAACGTTTCCTGACCATCCCGTGAAACTGTTTGGAAGACAACGTTGGAGAAACGTGAACATTTTATTTGTACCGTATAATCTGCAGATTCTGACAGAAATCTATCCTCTGAAGCACTGCTCCTCTAAAACAGCAATAAGGATCATTATTAGGTTATCTACATTATTATGTAAATAACAAAATAACTTAAAGCAAAAATTGGGAAACATGAAGTCCGAAGTCTTTATATTAAGGTCATCAGTCAAACATACTGTTGCTCTGGGTCTAAACAGAGCGCGTTGTGTGTGACGTCTTCTTTTGCGCGTTTGCTGTCACATTTTATTTGTAGTGTGAATGAGCAGACAAAAGAATCGGATTTGATCAAAAAATCTGAATTGAGCATCAAGACCTGCAGAGTGAACATAGCCTAAGAGACTAAAAACATTTAAACCTGCTTGGATTGAAACCAGAGCACAAGGTTAAGCCTCTGTGGGCAGTATTTACTTTAAAGGTAGAGGTCAAAGGTGACATTTGGATGCAGATGTGAGCCCCAGCATCACTTCCTCAATGTTAATCAGAATTTTAAAAACATTTTAGGAACGTTTGAAGATCAGGTAATAACGTCATATTTACAGTCCCCATAAACACTCTCAGTGAGAAGGTAAGCAGCATGTATACAGCACTGTCTGTATAATATCAATACACATGTATGAATGACAGTTTAAGTTAGAAGGTTTTGTCAGTTTTTAACCAATAAAATCATTAGTGGAGCTTGAAGACCTCGGTGGATGTCAGTCAAATATGAATGGAGTCTTAACATGACGTCACTCCACACACACACACACACACACACACACACACACACACACACACACACACACACACACACACCTCGTCTATCATGTGATAACGGGGTTTTCTTATTTGCTTTCAGAACCTGCACCTGTAGGTAGAGTTATCCACCCTCACGTGCACACAGACAGAGAACCACGGTACAAACTACTGCAAACAGAAGAACAAACTGTAACCTACAAAGTAACACAGCTGTGACGAGATCATCTGCACTGTGGGAGCAGAAGCCTTCGTCTGGAAGGCAGAAACTGAATCTCACTATGCAAAGTGTGTGAGACATGAAGCACTGTGGTTTAGTCTGTGGGACCACGGAGCTCTTTCAGCTCTTTCCGTTCTTCACAGAGAAATATCCAAACCATCGCACATACGAAGAGGACCACGAAGGTTTAATAAAAGCACAGTTGGCTTTAACAAAATGAAACGTAATATTTTTATCGCACCTGTCCTTTTTCAGGAAAACCTCTCCCACACACAGTTGCACTAAACCAAACATCACTGCAGCACTTTGGTGCTGTTCATCAAGTGTGCGCTGTCTGATGACAGGCTCATCTGTGTCTTATTCTGCCATAATGTGACGTGTTGTTTCCTCACCATGTGACAGTTTTACAGGAACACTTCCTGTTTGTGAGGTGCTTCATTGGGTCCAACTGTCAGAGGGACTCATAGGTCACAGCTGGCATTTGAGACTTGGACCCATTTCAAGGAAAGGAAGCTGTCACAGGGTGAGGTCGCTGAAATGCCTCCCGTGAAAGCTAAGCACACAGTTAGCACACATACAAACATTTCCTCCACACCTTTCATCTCATAATCTGAATCACTGTGTAACCCAGTACACCTCACAGTCACTACAGACACAGCTGTGTGGAAAGTGACTAGTTGCCTGCAAGACTTGGATGTGACACCATTAATGTGGATTAAGAAATCTATAAAAAGCTCAACCATGTAAAAATGACATCATCTTAACTACATTTGTCTTCTCTCAAAAAGCAAGCGAGAAAAGAAAACAGCTCGGTGCGTCTGAACGTCACCATCTTGGTGTTTTGAAAGCAGACATGGGGAACAGAGGGGGAGCCAATGAGAGACAAATTCTGGACAATGTCAGGAGAGTCAGGCTGGAAACAAATCAGCTATAGTTTCCTATCCTCATAATAGGCAGCAAAGCATTACTGGAAATACTGTTAGACGTGAGGAAGCAGCCGTGGCCGAGCACACAGCTGCAGTGAACCAGAGGAGCTGGCTTCCATGGTTTCTTTATTCCAAACGAACATCAAGCTGGAAAATGAAGAAGCTAGCAATCAGTGACACATCCAGGAAGCAGCAGTTTCCTTCATATACAATCATTTTCTTCTTATACATCTTATTTAAAAGCTTCTTTCTTGGCGAGAACCTTAACACCAACTTTACATTTAACACTAAACTGAAAGGAAACGTCAGACCGTGTCAGGGTGTGTCTGTTTGGATCGATTTCAAACAATAAATAAATATTTTGATAAATATTTAGGTCGGGGCATCGCCATGGCGGCGGTACCTTTAATTTCTCTCCTCTGTACATGTAGCTTCAACAGCAGAACATGAAATTTTCTGTTGTGTGTGTGTTGGGGGCAGGGAGTAAATAAGAGGGTGGAGCTTATGGAACAATGACGAGCATATTGTAACTGTTTTCTTGTACGTGGGCAGAGCCGGTCACACAGGGCCATGAGGTCAGAACAGAGACGGCTCTCTCACCTACTGATATGTGTCTGGACGTGCCAAAGAAGGTGTACAGCAGGACCGGGTAGAAGGAGGAGTACAGACCATAAACAGGAGGCACCGCAGCCAGCATAGCGTAGGCTAGTCCTGTGGAGCAGGGAAGATAACACGTTTCCAAATAAACAATCCTGGAGGTTCAGTGACTCCATCACAGTGTCAAAGTGTCAGCATGAAGCAGAAACTGCTCCTCTGGAGCCGCAGCCGGCCCTGCTCGCAGCCTCGGTGCTTCACACGGCGCTGCTGCACAGTTCACTGACCTTGTGGAAGCTGCACGACTCCCGTGCTGAGACCTGAGACTATGGCGACCACGTCTGAAAAGAGGTACTTCTTGACTGGATACGACGGCAGCCATGAGAGAATAGGCATGAAGCTCAGAGCTGCTGCCTTGGCCTTCTCTGAAGAACACCTGTGGATATTCAACACCAATCAGATTTTTAAAAGCCTCCACAGACAAAGTTTTTCTGGAGTCGCTTTCATGTTGTTGACTGCAGGATTCAAGAAGCCCCCTCGTGTTAGCTGAACTTTGGAATGACTCGTGCTTACAATATCCCTACTATACCTTTAATAGCAGCACCACGTGAGTTACACTGGTTAACAGATATTTGTTCTTTCTTACACCACAGAAATATCATTTCAGTGATAATGTTTGTTCTGCTGTTACAGATTTAAGCCCCAACATTCACCCTCACTCTGCACTATAGCCAAGAGTTATTTAAGAAACATCAATGTTTTACAACTTTATGACACTTTTGTTGTTCCCTCTGCAAAATGACAAGAAAGCATCTCTATAAATGACTCTAACGTGTCACTGTGTCGATTCCCACCCTGAGCTCTGCCACACCCTCTGCCTCGCTCCCTTTTGCCCTGCGTCCTGTGGATGGTTATGAGTGCAGACCCGTTCTTCACTAACTCCCGGGTTGCTCGCTGTACGGTTCCAAAGCACATCTCTGCTTTTGTATGAAGACCTCCTCCTCCTCCTCAGCTCCCCTCAGTAAGCCCTCCCACCTGTCTCAGTCCCAAATTGCCAGCGAGCTGGCATTAGCATGTCATTTCCCAGCCTTGTTCGGGCGGCTTATTTAACCCCCGACTTCTCCCCCTTTTTGCTTGCCCAGCTGCATCAGTTCCCAAATAAAAAGCAGGGACAGAGGATCCCGGGTTTGTGCAGTTTAGCTCTGAATAACTTTTTCATTTGTTTTTAAATGTTAGAATGCAACATGATCTATTTGAAGATCAGTGTTGGAGCTTTTTTGCATTTTAATGTGTTAAACGTCTTATTTTTCCACTCATCTAAAGGACATTCGAAGGTTGCACATCAACTCCCACAGATTTCCCACTGTCTTCTGGCTTCAGTTTATACAGCACACTGGGATCTTGTGTGTGGATCTATGTCGATGCTGATCTGTTCAACGACATGTTGACAGGAAATGTCCAGAGAAAGACTTACTGGAACTTTTCTGCCAGCTTCTGACAATTTGTGGTGGTGTCTTCTTTGCGTTTAAGAAGCTGTGCCTGGATCAGAGTTTCATTGTAGACAGGACGCTCGATCCTGTAAATCAGCTGGGAGTCTTCATCCTCTCGAGCTGCTGCAGCCACCACTTCTTCTTCTTGCTCCATGGTAGAGGCCGGAGGGCTGGCGTAGAATCTATGTCCCGTGTAGTTTATCTCTCCCGCTTTTTCTTCTCGGCTGGTATATCCTCATTCCTTAAACCTTTTCAGAGCAAGCGAGGACAAGACATGACAAGATAGTTATGATTTCTACAAGCATGGGTGACGATAATAAGAAAGCCCTTTGCTATGCTGACAAAGATTTCAGTTTGATTTGCAATGATGCAACTTTCGAGTAAATATTTGGTCTCTGACCAGCTTATGTAATGGCTTGCATTAAGTCTGATGTACTGGGGGAAAGGTTTGCTGAATAAATCATAAGGCATAGAGTTTCCTCAGGGTAGGTGTGCAGTGTTTTACAGCTACAGGCAAACCTCTCTCCCAGAAGTCTTGCAACCACACGTCTTCATGGACCACGATCCAGAAACAAAGCCATGCATGTGGGTAACGTTTATAAAAGAGGAAACACGTAGCTGGTCTGGTTAAGTACTTGGATTACACCTCGACATGGTGCCTTCAAAGTCAATCCAAAAAAACAAAAAAAAATCAAATCTCTGGCTATGCAGATAAATAGTGAATGAAACTACTGTGATACTGTGAGAATAGCAGGCGACTGTTAGAAAGGTTAGAATACAGTTCTGTATTTGATATTTACATTAATTATTTATTAAATCTATATTTATTATTTTATATATAATAATATGCAAATGAGTAACACTTGCTTGTTTTTCCCCGTGTGTGGAACAGGTCCTGAACATTAACAGACTTATGTCAGAGGTTTTATATATCATGCAGAATAAAGTCTCCTGTTCAGTCATTCTCGCGCCGACAGTTGAACGCCTCGCGCTTCTTCCCATTTCCTCTCCTGTGCTAGCTCGCTCACATCACATTGTAAAAAGCAGCTTTGATAAATTCAAAGCGGAGACACGAAATTTTAATTAAAGGGCCAATATGTACTACAGGTACGACGGCGAGCGTAGCTACAGCAGCTCCCGTGGCTGTGACAGAAGCTTTCACCTCCTCACAGGGAAACAAGCTAACTCAAAGATAGTAGCAAAGACACTTCGCTCACCTCCATCCTCCTTGTTTCCCTCCAGCCGCTAAGATGCTGTCGGCTCAAGGAGAACACAAGTACATACACTGACCTCTTCGGTTGAAGTTTAACAAGGGCAACGTCCTTTCGAGCACCAAACGCTGACGATAAACCACAGATAGGATGTGCGGACAGGATGAGTCCCTCTGCTTAAAACTTTCTTGCAACTTCCGGTCCGCAAGAACGGGAGTAGCTCTGCACGCATGCGTTGTTGTCTTTATCATCCCACTTTGTAGTCCTAAAACAAAGGGCAGGCCTACTTTATGTTCTTGCTATGCTTTATTATCAGTGCTAGAAGACAGAAAGGAAAGGGGACCTTTACATTTTAGCAGTTTTTGTCTAAAAGGTTTTCCAAATCTGGCATTTCCTGTTCTCTCTCAAGATAAATACCAAATATGGCAGGCACATTTATTACAGACACACAACACCGCTGTAGACACTCATCTACTGGAGTCAGAGTGGGAGCTCTCGTGTTTGGGGACAGGGGGTGGATGATGAAAGCAGAAAGTGTTTGATGTATGGCAGGCCTGGCCCCCTCCTCCCGGTGCCACACGTGCTGCAAGCCAGGATTCGGCTTTGGAGTGAGCACTCGCGTAACTGTAAATGAGGAAAAATGACTTTAGTTTAAGTTTATTTATGGTCTGTGTGAAGTCACATGAATGCAGTCAGAGAGAAAGAGCGCTCAGAGAAAGCTGCCGTGCTTCCAGGGAGACTTTTCCCGTCTTGTGTGAAGTTACTAAGGATGAATCCGTCCACACTCTGACCGTCAGCTGTACTCTGCGCAGCCGCAAACTGTTCGTATGCCTAAAGAAAAGCCACGTCCAGTTTATTACAGGTGAACTATGCCTTAACAGCTGTGTGGACAAATGTGTCTTTTTTGCACTGAAAAAACTCTGGGTGGTAAACATCTCATGAACAACAGCAGAAAGTCACACAGCAGTGTGAGTCTAACCAAATATCCCAGCTCCAACAGAGTCATGCAAAAAAAGTAGGTTAAGCAAAGTTTGTTTGTCCTCTGCTGCACAACCTCTGCACAGGGGTGTGCTTGCTCAGGTTTAACAGGTATTGGTCAACGTGAAATGGCTAGATAAAAAATAATACTAAAAAAAGTTCTTAGTATTTTATTTTGAACTAAGTGAAAATAAAACCAGAGAAAACTCTGCTAATAGTCAGTTAAGTTGCTGAAGCAGAGACTGAGGGTGCTGCAGTGGTGCTCTCAGCTGAGTTTAAGTGGCTGGTTTGGCTTCCACTTTCCCCTCCTGGATTATGGAACTAACTCATGTTTAAAAGTGTATTTTTATATTTAAATGTATAATTATGAACAATAAAAGTAATGCATATTAATATTGTTGCATATATATGTATAGAAGCTCAGGGACCTGAAGTGCAACAAGCAAATATCCCTGATACCACAGCAGCAGCACCCTGATCATATTTTCATGTCATTTGTGCATAATTATAACTGTGAATGTTGCAGCACAAGTTGACACTCACCAGACTTTGCAACATTTTTCTAATTTTTTGCTATTTTGCTGAGCCCATATAAACCGTAGTCTCAGCTTGTTGCCACCAGGTGCAGTCTTCTGCTGCTGCAGCCCATCTGCTTCAAGGGTCCATGTGTTGTGTGTTCAGAGACACTACTTTGGTTGTAACTGTAGTTTTTACTTGAATTACTGTTGCCTTCCTATCAGCTCAAAGGAGTCTGGCTGTATTCCTCTCAAACTTAGCAGACTGATCATGTCTGCATGCCTAAGCATACCGAGTTGCTACCATGTGATTGACACATACACATGAGTGAGCAGTTGAACAGGTGTACCTAATAAAGTGGCCTGTGAGTGTATTCTGTGCTATACTTTTGTTTGACCGAGACAACAGAGACAGATACACAACAAGATTAAATCAGAGATAAGACAGAGCAAGACAAGGCACACTGGAAGTCCTACATGACATGTACATGTATACACAGAAACGTACACACTGCATGTAAGTGTGTATACAACTGAATGTGGGTACTTTTGTGTGCATTTGTGGGAGGGGTGCATATGGGAAGAAAACAAACAACAGATAAATAATCATGCATAACCCTCACCTGTCATGAAAATCGCCAATCAACTTTAACTACTTCTGAAAACCTGTTCTGACAAGATCATTTCCAGCATTTCATGGTTGCCCTCATTCCCATCCACAAAAGAAAACGATGTAATCGGCCTACACTCATTTTGTTTGAGGTAAAGGTTTCGTAGTGACAATAAATATCAGTTTGATGCTTTGTGGCAGCATATTTGTTTAACCTGAAAGAGGTCAACGTTCCCTGCAATGATTAGGTGTCAAATTTCTATACAAGTTCTTAAATGTTTAGCAGACACGAAAAATCAAATGAAGTTTATGTGTAAGTTCAATAAGGAAGGTCTGTAATGACTCATATGCCTGCTTATCTGTTCTTCACATCACTACCACTTTCCCACGTTTTCATTCTCAACCGTAACTCCAGGCCTCAAGGGCCATTGTCCTGCAGGATCGAGCCAATTTAAATGGCTAAATGACCTCCTCAACATGTCCTGAAGTTTTCCAGAGGCTGGTAATGAACTAGTCATGTGATTCAGGTGTGTTGACCCAGGGTGAGATCTAAAACCTGCAGGACACCAGCCCTCGAGGCCTGGAGTTGGACACCTCTGCTCTAGTCCAATCTTCTTCTTGCCTGCCTTCTTTGAGCCAATCAGTCTCCTCATTCTCCCACTTAGACTCTCATTCGTGCAACCCACCGCCTTCCCATCTCCACCTCACAGACAGCTCAGTCAGAGCTCCACCCAAGCCTTTCATTTCAGTCAGTTGCAGTGCAGTGTGGGGTTTTTGTTTTGTTTTTTCTAACCATATGTGGACTACAAGTATGGGTTTTCTGGAGAGACTGGCAATGTAATTCAAACCCATCTTCTTCACAAAGGATCCACTTAGGATCACTGTGTACGATTTGAGAATCATTCTTCTCAATCAAGCACAGGCGACGGACATGGCAGCTGCTGAATGACTCATTAACACAAAGAACTGTGTTCATTCCGAGATAATCTCCAGTGAGCCACTGAACCACACACCTGCCCATCATACAGTAAAAACCTACGAGGCGACCGTGGCTCAAGAGTTGGGAGGTCGCCTTGTAATCCAGGAAAATCACCTTCATGTTTTTCTGTTTTATCTTCAGCTACTTTGAGAGTTGGGAGTTCGCCTTGTAATCGGAAGGTTGCCGGTTTGAGCCCGGCTTGGACAGTCTCGGTCGTTGTGTCCTTGGGCAAGACAGTTCACCCATTGCCTACTGGTGGTGGTCAGAGGGCCCGGTGGCGCCAGTGTCCGGCAGCCTCGCCTCTGTCAGTGCGCCCCAGCTGTGGGTACAATGTAGCTGCCATCACCAGTGTGTGGATGGGTGGATGACTGCATGTGTAAAGTGCTTTGGGGTCCTTAGGGACTAGTAAAGCGCTATACAAATACAGGCCATTTACCATTTACAGACCATTTACCTCTTGGCTTTCAGTGGTTCCAGTATGACACTGAAACCATACTTGTTTGCATCTTGTACATGAAAACGTGATATCAGATTACTGAATTAAATGTAAAGTTTCTGACAACAAAACAAAGACAGGCAGACCCCGGCTGAGAACCAAAAAATGTGAACTTGGATCATGTTCAACTCTTATATGAGAAATCAACTGCGGAAAGAGGGAGAACCCAAATACAGAGAGACAGAGGCAGGGAGTAACAATAACAAAGGCTGATTACCAAACATAGACGAAACAAGAAAACCAAACCAATGAACCAATGAAAAAAACCTAAACTGGAAAGACACTAGAAAACTTGGTGCACGGAAATACATGCTCTGACCAAGGACTGAGGAAGACAGAGACGACACTGTGGGGTGAAGAGCGAAGTGGAAACACATGGGAACATGGCAGGAACAGATTAGACGTAACGAGACGGGGGAAGCAAAACTGAACACACCGAACTCAAGAGACAGTCAAAATAAAACAGAAGTACTAACACTGAAACTATGACTAAGATGTGTGGACTTGATTCAAGCAGACATGACAGAGAGACCTTGACAAAGACAGAGAAAGGAGAAGCAAAGCCTGAAACAAACACAGAGGACGCGACAGACTCTCACAGGAGACACGGGGATGACACAGAGGAACCTAACTGACAAGAGACCAGAAACACCCAAAAAGACCCCAAAAGAATGAAACCCAAGATTAACTCTGTAAAACTTGAACCAAATCATCTTCATTGTGCCAAAGAAAGATTCAAGACGTTGACACCTGAAACAAGTCAGTATGGTTTAACCCACCTACTCACGGTGCAGGAGTGCTTTTGGCTGGTCTGGCTCTCAGATCGCTGACTCTGAGCCAGCCCTTCATTTTCCTCACGTTAAGGTTATATAGTGTTGTTCACAGGAATGTCTAAAAATTCAGCGCAGCATCATCACACAGATTAAACACAGTGTGCATAGAAAATGTTATTTATTTTTGTTTACTTATTTTTTATTCTTCTGGACAAACAACATAAAGGGGACGTGGCTGCTGACCCAACTGGTTCCATGGATGGTTCTCCAAATTGTAACAGAACTACAGCTGAGATAAGAAAACTAAGCATTAGATGCAAGAATGATGTGCAACCACATTATAGAAGAGATTATACAATATTTTCTCACTGGGTACTGAAAGATGGGGAATGTCCATGACATTCAGTCCACTTTTTCACAACCCTTGCTTTACACTTAAAGCCGCCCACCCTCCTCCCTTGGTGGCGCTAGTGTGCCCTACCTTGTAATTACCTTAGAAAAGACTACACGTCTCTCAACTGCATCAATATGTGGAATTTTTTGAGATTGTGATCCCCTGTTGGTGATGGAAGGAGATTACAAGCAATAGCAGGCGGGCCATTTCTCGACCATGGGCTAGCTAGAGTATAAAGATATAAGAACAAACCAGTCAAGTGAACAACCAAATGATCTCACATTGTAACAGTTGCTATTGTAATGCAGTGAATCACCACATGGCGGCGCCTCCTGTCTCACGACTGGTGTCACCCCCTTTTTGTTCTTCTTCGCACTCCTCCTGTAATGGATGCTCCCGTGTGTACGCGGACTAGGGTGCTCTTTAGTAATGTGTGGTAGAGGTGGCACTTTTATTTATTTATTTTTTTCATACTTTATTTAAATTTATGCACATATTACAATCTCTCGTTGGGAGACAACATTAGTGCAACAACATGTTGAAAAGGTTGAAACCAAACGAAATAGGAGAAAACTAAAAGCAAAAAAAACAAAACAAAAAAAACAAAAAACCAACATACATAAATATATGAAGGCCATTCTTATGACATATAACAGTTTCCTTTCTGTGAAAACTTTAACATACATGTGGCTTACTTAGTACACCAAAAACACAATCATTAAAAGGATAGAGATTGAGTCCCATTGTCGCATATCAAAGCAGCCTCATTACATGAATCCCTCAGTAATTCTAAAGATGACAAAAAAGATTTTAATTCAATTTTCAATACAGTTAGGGAAGGTCTTTTACTTTGCCATTTACATTTGTGTATGTGGTATTTGCCCATAATTATCACCACCTTGTGTAGCATGGATAGTTCCTTAGATGGATCACCATTATTATATAAAACTTGTGTTAGAGTCAGTGGGGTCATCCCGTCTATTCTTACACTCAACCAGTCTACTAAATCTTGCCAAAAGTCAGTCGTTACTGAGCAGGAAAAAAACAAATGATCAATACTTTCCACATTTTGTGAACAAAATCCACATGGCTCTACCTCAAACCCAAACCTTTTTTTAAGCATTTCAGCTGCTGGGTAATATCCATTAATTATTTTAAATTGCATTTCTTTGACTTTGGGGGGGATAGGCCATTTTAAAAAGTGCGTATATTTGTTCGTTATTTTAACAGTACTCCCTTTTAGTTTTGTGTTACAGTTAAAGTCGTGAAATAATTTGTTTTTAAATATCTTGTTCATGGTTTTATTATTACAGTTTTTATCCGTCAAAGGAATCTGGTTTAGCTGTAAAGAAGGTAGACTAATTTGTGCCTTAGAGTAATACAAATAACCTTGAATCAAACTCAACAGAGGTAAGGGGATTGCCTTACAAACCTTGTCATATTCTCTAAGGGAACACTGGATGTTAAACTTAGCATTAAAAACACCCATTGAGAGAAACTGACCCCTTTCATCAAGTAAGTCTGTTATAAAGCGACCGTGGCTCAGGGGGTTGGGAAGCGTATCTGTAACCGGAAGGTCGCCGGTTCGATCCCCGGGCTCTCTGTCCTGGTCGTTGTGTCCTTGGGCAAGACACTTTACCCTACTTGCCTACTGGTGTTGGCCAGAGGGGCCGATGGCGCGATATGGCAGCCTCGCTTCTGTCAGTCTGCCCCAGGGCAGCTGTGGCTACAACCGTAGCTTGCCTCCACCAGTGTGTGAATGTGAGAGTGCATGAATAGTGGCATTGTAAAGCGCTTTGGGTGCCTTGAAAAGCGCTATATAAATCCAATCCATTATTATTATAAAGATTATGTTTTTTTCATACCACTCTTTAATAAACAACGACTTCTTATTAATTGTAATTGTTCTGTTATTCCACAAGGTGGAGCAATGTGGTGAAAAGTTATGGGCAAACACCATCTTCCAATAAGACAAGACCTGCTTATGATATTCTGACAGTTTCACAGGCAACTTCAATATATCAAAATCACATTTCAGGAGAAAATCCAACCCTCCCACCTTTTTGAAAATATTTTTTGGGATATGGAACCATATGGAATCAGGTTTTAAGAGGAAGGCTTTTATCCAGTTTATTTTAAATACTCCAACCATTGATTGAAAATCAATTGACTTTATACCACCTTTGGCATAATCTTTGACAAGTTGTGATTTTTTAATGTAATGTGTTTTATTGCGCCAAATGAATTGATAGATTATAGAGTTAGCCTTTTTAATACTTTTCGGGGTAATGTATAGTGAGTATGCTGGATAAACCATCTTTGAGACGCCCTCTGATTTAGATAATAGATTGCGTCCAAAAATTGTAATATCTCTCGTCAACCAATGATTTAGTGTTTTGGACATGCCATCAATTTTGTCTTTTAGGTTTTTTGATTCTCTAGTGTTGATGTCTTTGTTTAAATAGATGCCTAGATACTTGACTTCATTTTTCACTGGAATCGTCCTCATGCTATTTTCCAAACAGTCATAAAGTGGCAAAAGTTCACACTTCTTTAGGTTCAGACACAAGCCTGAAGCTTTAGAAAAAATTGAAATGACATTCAATGCTTTCTCGAGTATTGATTTATCCTTTAAAAATATTACTGTGTCATCTGCAAACTGACTTATTTTCAGTTCAATATCAAAAATGTTTATTCCTTCGATGTCTGAATGGTTCACAATGAGGTAAGCCATTAATTGAGTGCAAAGAATAAATAATTTTGGAGAAATTGGGCAACCCTGTCGAATTCCACAGAATATGTCTATCCTAGATGTTATGCCTGGATTGAGCGAAACATAACAATAAATTTGCTTGTAGAACAGTTTGATCATTTTGCAAAATTTGTTTCCAAATCCAAAAAGTTCTAAAGATCTAAATAAAAAATTATGGTCTATTGAATCAAATGCTTTAAAAAAGTCAATAAATAGTATTAAACTTTCTGAATTAATAAAGGATCGATAGTCAATCATATCTAATATTAATCTTATGTTATTATGAATCTGCCTTCCTTTAATAAATGCTGATTGGCACTCATCAATCAATTTGGTTAAGACGCTTTTAAGCCTATTTGCATATACTAAGGCTAATAATTTGTAGTCGTTACATAAAAGTGTTATGGGTCTCCAATTGTCTAGCATTTGTAGATCTTTGTTTGGTTTGGGTAATAAGGTTATTAATCCTGTTTTCATTGTTGGGGATAGTTCTTCATTTTTTAAACAATCCAAAAAGCCATTAAATAACAAATCTTTAATGTCTTGCCAAAAGGTTTTATAAAATTCAATCGTTAGACCATCAATTCCAGGCGATTTTCCATTTTTCATTTGTTTTAGAGCTGTATCTAATTCGGATATATTCAAATCTTCTTCTAACCATGTTTTATCATCCTCTTCCAATTTTCTTACCTGGTCTTTAATCATATCAAAAAAGATATCTGCATTTTCTTTTTCAGTTCTTGATTTATACAGATTACTATAGAACATGTTAATTTCCTCACTTATTATGTTTGGTTCCTCAATTATAGTGCCATCCTTACTCAATTTAGTTATTTTTTTTCTTTGTTTGTCTACGCTTCTCTAGACTATAGAAATAAGATGAAATCTTTTCTCCATGCTCAATCCACTTGGCTCTAGACCTTACATATGCTCCTTTAGCTTTAATCAAGTACACCTCATCTAGCTTATTTTGTAAAGATTGTAAGCGTTCTGACTCTTCCGCAGTCATACTGTCACGGTCCTGGGTCTCCTGACCCAGCGTTTTTAGTTCTTTGTGATTTTCGTATTATTGTACTTGTGTGATTTATTCCATGGCTTCTAGTTTTGATCCCTTGCCCTTCATGTCTCCCTGTGTGCCCCTCTGTGTATCTGTGAGCCCTCGTCTCTCCTTATGTTTTATTCCATGTCTCCCCTGCCTGTTACGTTGGTGTTCTACTCGTGCTCTCTCTCCTCCTGTCTGAACCTCTGTGCTCCCTGTTTCACCTCTCCCGTCAGTGTTCAGTTCACCCCGCCCTGTCTCGTTATGGCTATCAGTGTCACCTGTGTTCCCCGTGTGTTCCCACTCCCCTCGTTAACCCTCTGTGTATTTCTGTCTGCGTCTCCCTCTGTTCAGCGTGACGTCGTCCCTCATGTTGTGTGGATCTCCCTGTGTCTCTTCGCGTATGTTAGTTTACTTTTCCCAGTTTGGTTTTGTATTTCCTATGTTCGGCCATTCCAGCATTAAAGCTGTGATTTTGAGTTCATCCCCGTGTCTGTGAGTTTTGCGTTTGGGTCCTCCTCCTGCCTGCCACACAGCCGAGCCTTGACACATACAGGGTTTACCACATAATAAATGAATTTGTTAAATTAGATTTTTCTGTTCACGTACGCGTAGGGCAGACACTTTCTTTCCCGTTTCTATAGCTAATTGTTTCACACTATATTTAAGCCATTCCCATTTACTGACATTAGTCATGCTCATATAGTTAATTTCTGATTTAAGTTTTTTAACTTGTTTACAAAAGTCTTCGTTTTGTAATAAACTATTGTTAAATTTCCATATGTTTTCAGATCTTTGTTGTTTACGTAGAGATAATAAGAGACTTATCAGACAATGATCAGTAAGTGGGGTTGACTGGGTCTCACATTTCGTAACATGTGATGATACTGTTTGGGAGACAAGCCAATAATCTAATCTTGAACATACGTTTTTATTTGATGGACTAAACCAAGTATATTTCTTCGTATTTGGGTTTGTCATCCTCCAATAATCGATCATATTAGTTGTCGCACAAAAGTCACAAATAATGCTATCGTGTTCTGGTTGATTTCCTCTTTGTGGTTGTCTGTCAAGCCATGAGTTAGGAGCCAGGTTAAAATCGCCTCCAGTTATTACCTGGGTAGAACCATATGTAGTACTCCAATTTGCAATTAATTTACTTAAGTTAGACATCATATTTCTATTTAGAGACCTGTTGTTGTATCCATACACGTTAATAAGAATAATTTTCTGTTCACAGACTTCTACCAACACCATGATCCAATGCCCCATTCCGTCGCTTTTATGATCAATAACTCTCCCTGCAAATTTGTTGAATAAGATCATTACTCCTGCTGAGTGAGTAGTACCATGTGAATAAAGAATACTATCTCCCCATTGATGTTTCCAAAATGTTTCCTCTTCCTTACCAGAATGTGTTTCTTGTAAAAACAAAATGTTTGCCTTAATTTCCTTGCAGAATAAAAACATGGCCTTACGTTTGACATTGTTTTTTAAGCCTCGAACATTTAAGGAACTTAATAGAACAGTCATCTATAAGATAAAGAAAAAACAAAAAACAAAAACGCAAGAACAAAATACAAAACAAGAACAGTAACGGCTTCCTTGGCACTTACTAGAAGAAAAAAAAGTGCTTGAAGCAGGAATAAGCCTAGTGTCCTACCTATGTAATCATAACAGTACTCCGACCCTATCACAGTACTACCCCTTTATATATGCGGCAATTTCAGCTCTGCATAGCTCACATTTAACTACGACTTTGCTTTTTGACCCTCTCCTAGTTTTTATTTGTGTATTTTCAACAGATATGTATATATAAACATTTATATACACACATACATACCCACATTTTTTGGTTAACTTGTAGTGACTTCTTCAAGTGCATCTCACAGATCGATCCTTTTACCGTCTATTATTGCATAACCCTCCTTTAGGAATGCTCTTTTGCCGTTGTTTCGAGCTTCCTGCACCTTGGGCCACAGCTTGATCCGAGCTTCACGGTCTTCTTTGGAGAAGTCCTCTTTAAATTTTATGTTCAGTTCTTTGCAGACCCTGGCCTCTTTGGATTTCCTCCATACTTCATCCCTTGCCGTCCTCATGCCGAACTGTATGATGATTGGTCTTGGCACCTTGTTGCTCACTGCATTGTCTTTCTTCCCCAATCGGTGTACTGTATCAACCATGAGCTGCAGTTTTTCCACTGATACAGGAACCACTCTTGTTAGAATGCCAATCACTGTTTCACGTGTATTCTCGTTGTCCTTCTCTGTCAGACCCAAAATTCTGAGGTCCCATCTTCTGCGGTAACGTGCACTCTCCAGACAGCTCTCCTTTAATTCTTTGTTTTCCTTCATCAGCGACTCCACCTTCGTCTTCACCTTGTCAATTTCCTCTCTGTTTTTTTGGGTCGCCTGTGTATTTACTTCAATGCGTTGTTCGAAGGCTTCCAACTTCTTTTCAAGCGAATCAAACCTTTCCTCGCATCTCTTTGTGAAGCCAAGTAAAATTTCATACACATTCTCGATGCTCACCTGCTTCTCAGTAGTTTTGCTTTTCATTTTTTTGGGATTGGGACTTGGTAACGGGGTGTGGTCACCTATGGGTCTTCCGATCTCTTTCTGAAGTTCCATCTCTTCTATATCTTCGTCCTCACATGCTTCTTGCATAGCAGCAAGGTTGTAATCGTGGTCGGAAAGGCTACCTGTTAGCTTGGGGTTAGCCATTTTTATCGCTCTAAGTTTATCTTTGTATCTGCCTGAAGGTCTGTCAAAGTAACTTCCAGGGGGTTTCGCTTGCGTTCTACTTCCTTTTGGAGTAACAGTTTGTCAGTAAAGTATTTTTTAGGACATCAAAATCACGTTTCTTAATCAGACCCGCAGATTGTACAACCGCTTATTCCGCCATCTTTCTCCTCCATTGTCAGGCACTTTTATTTTTGATATTGTAAATAAATGAGTACTTTTTGGAAAGTCAGAAGCTGTTGCTCATTCGCTATCCACCTGCACACCTCCGCGGCTGGCTTCACCTCCATTGCACGTTACAACATGAGCACTTGTTTGGTAATTACATAGCCATGAAAATAAGAACTTAAAAAGCGAAAGTAAATGCAATTAACGAAAATGATTTAAAACAAGCAGAAAAAAATGCAGCTTAATTGTTATTTCATCAAGATCAGTTCCTGGTGGACTTTTGACTGTACCAAGCGTCACAGCTGGGGTCTTGAAGTGATTTGCTTAGCCCCCTTTTATGACCTTTGGCTTGAAGTACTTGGGTCGTTGATACAGTGTTTTTGTGTTTATGGATTTTTGACTGGTGTTTATTCTATATATAAATATAATATATATTATATTATATTTATTGTTTACTGTCTACTTGTGTTTCCTAGTTAAGTGTCTTGTGGTGAGTTTATCAGTACATCTAGTTTAGGTGGTCTTGGTTGTTTTTTGGTCCCTTTCATGTCTCTGTCTTGTCTCTGTGTCTTTCCCTCAGCATCTCCCTGTAAAGTCAGTCTTGTGTCCATGTGTTTTGGCCAGTCTGTCTCCTCAGTCATGTCTCTGGTGAAGAGTGGATGGAGTGGCCTTAAAAGCAGGATTGCTGCCGATGGCTTGCAGGTGAGGCTGGGCCAGCGCTGGTGGCCGACTTTGCCCAACACAGGCCAAAAGGACCAGAAGCACAACACTTCCCTGGACCATGACGTTAACGTGCTGGGTGTCACCAAAATTGCCCTCAAAAGAATCCTGAGTCAGCTGTGAGTAATTTACATGGCTGCTGACTTCCTTGGATTTAGAAGTCACCTGAAAAATGCAGGTGGAGTGTTGACAAAGCAGCCTGTGAAACGTATTAGATTCAGACATTCTCACAGATAATGATTTGAAAGCGCTCCTGAGCCTGCACTTGATCAATTTGCTTCTTTATCAGTCCGAACATTGTCAGAGCTGCTTTCCCCTTTTTGTCATCATTTGCACTTTCCTTGCTAATGTATTAATATGTTATTACTTTTCAAACACCATCTCCTCTACATCACACATGTTAGCCAAGGCGGTTATGGAGAGGAAACTCATCTGCAGACCAGAGATTTATCAGCCACCAGGTCACTCTTGGTCCGTCTGCGGTCTAGAATATAGCCCCGGACAGACACGTAACATGGAATTCATCATTTTCTGCCTTCACATGAAGCATATTTTCCAATAAATGCTGTAACACTTTCCTTACTTCTGTCTTCGATGCATTGTTGGAGGTCTCTGGAGAAAACTATGCCATCTAGATACATAGTTGAATTCAAAAAGTGCTTCAGTATATCATTTACTGAAACTTGACAGACTGTTGATGCATTGGTTAGCCCAAAAGGCATCACTTAACTCTTTGACACATAATGGTCACTATAGTGCACAGCAACTCAAAGGCTGTTTTCTTGTATTTGTGCCAGTGTTGATGGTATACTTGCACATAAACCACTACATTGGACACTGATGTGTCACTCCATACACATCATTTGTCCACCTAAGTGGATGGTTAAAGTGGATTTTTAAAAAAATGAAGTTCAAAAATCTTTTTTTTTTATGCCTAAACATTAATAAAAATACTTGAGAAAAAAATCCCGATTGAGGTTGTGTTTTGGCCTTTATTTCAACAAAGAGAAACAAAAAGATGGTTGTATGATTCCTGCGGTGAGTAAATCAAATTTGACAAATTTGGTAGGTTTTGATTGATTTTGATATACCTTTATTAGTCCCACAAGGGGAAACTTCATGCAAAGAGATTGCTTCTCTTTCAGGAGGAAGGAGGCTCCAGAGCTGGTCGGAAGGAGGGGGAGCAGCAGATCAATAGTTGTATGCTTTGATGGTGGTTCCACCATCACTATTGCACTTGTTCTCCCACTTGGTTGGGTTTAGTGCATTTTTGGGGGCTTTTTAAAGCATCCTTAAATTTCATCAAAACACCCCTAAAAATAACAATAACAGTAGCAGGAGGACTCATATTTTCTGACATCGTCTTCCAACGTTGCAATTTCCCAACTTGTCTACTGAAGACAGTACAGCTTGTCCAGTGTTCTTGATGTCATGATAGTGCACTCACATAGAGGTGTTATTACTGTTGTTAATAATGACAAGCCATGCTGTTGAAGCACACAGCACCTCTGTGTAAAATAATATGTGCTGCAACATTAGGAGGAAGACGAAATGGTAAATTAGATTGAAAACAGTTTAGCTGAAATCCAGTGCGTGGTTAGCACAAGGCCTTCAGGGATCAGTTCAAAATGAATGAAACTTAATAAAGGGCAAGTGTAGTCAGGCTGTCACAGTTTATGTGGGCCACGTCACTTCTGAAACACTCCCATGAGGTGAGGTAGGCAGAAAAGGAGCTGCTGTCAGTGAGCTGGAGTCTGTAAGTGCTGCTCAAACGTTTACTGTTAAAAGTTAGGGCTCATATTTCGGATGCACCAAGTCAGACATTCATTCATTTTCTTGTGTAGGCGTAATGGAAAAATAAATTCATTACTCAAGTTAACAAATGTATTCAGATCATCGAGGGAAAGAAAAATCCCCACAACTCGATCACGTTGAACCATCGAATCATAAGTCATGCTCAGGCTTAAACAGCAGCACAGTCTGTTTCTCCTCTGAGACTGTGCATGCAGGTGATAATGAGTAACCATGGTTACAGGTGGATGCTCGCTCTGAAACTCTGATGATTCCTCATAAAAGATCTCAGGTTGTTGTTAGCAGACATTTGTGGGAAATAAATCAAATATAGAAAAATAGAGCACAAAGACAAAAACACTATAAAGAGTGATTACTGAAACCAAAAGAAAAGGGAAACATAAATGAACAAAAGAAATGATGTGATGTGAAGGTAGACGTCATTCAGTGGAAAGGGCCCAGTAACCAAATGAGCTGCCAGCTGATACATACCTGTGGCTTGTAGAATATTTAGCTGATGTAGAGTTTAGAAATGTGTTATCATAGAATGTAGAATTATTGTAGAGACACTGTCTGTAAAGTAATAAAGGCCTTATTGTGTTGTGAATTTGGGAGTAGATTGTAGAAGGCTTCTCCCCCACTGAGTGGAAATTCCCCAGAGGATGTTTGGGTGGGGGTCTCAAGATTTGTAACTGGATAACTGTGGTCTGGAAGGGAGAGGGGTTTTATGACCTAGGGAGTTACCTACACCCACAGTGTTTTAACTGTCACGCACACACATCCACACGCACACTCACTCATGTGCACTCACACATACACACAGGTATGCGTACACAGTCACACATGAGCACTCACATAGACACGTGGGAACGCGCACATGTAGGCATTCACATGCTCATGCACATAGACACAGACACAGAGTTTGCGGCACACCGTAGAGGGGGTTTTATGATGGGGTCACTTCTATAAAGCTGGCTGTAACTAACAAAGGGGTGAAGATTTTGGAGAGGGAACCGGCCTCGTCTTCCCTTCTAGAAGTGCATGCTTAAATGAAGATGAATAAAGATGAATAAAAGATTTTGTGAAAATAACTACTGAGTCCGGTGCCGTCTCTGGATGCTCGAGGAATAAAAAGAACCGGGGTAAAACTGATTTCTCAACAGGCTGCATTAAATGTGGCTGGTGTTCAGGGGGCACTTCTACTGAGCATTTAAGACATACAATGAGCTTCTCTGCAATCTGCTATGTGGTGAATTATAATACAACTTTTTAACTCAACTTATAAAGTTGGTAAATAACACGAGTTCACAAATGGGCAGAGAGCAAAGTCAAGTAATGTTAAAGCGGCTCTCTGTCCAGTTCTGCTTGTCCGGGTGGATGGAAGTGTGATTTTTCTGTCTGTACTCAATAATGCTACTTCAGCTGATGATTGATTTGGGGGACCTGAGGGAAAGAATGTTACACCTTTCTCCTCTTATTTGCTTTAATAGTTCTTCAACTTACTTTGGAAAGTTCTGATCAACACGACTGAGCCGTTTGTTATTGTAACTTTGCATAACGCAGCACTGCGGTGAACTCACAGCTACACTCTGTGCCATCATGTCTCTTCTGGATGCTGATGGTTTTCTCTCTAACACCAGAACTGCCCCCCTGTGGCAACACACAGGAACTGAAATGTTCAAAACGATCAAATAATCAACACACTGTTAGTCCACCGAGGACAGTTTGCCAACCTGGTTTTTCTCTCTATTTTTCCCAGTAATCTAACATCATCTATGGATCACTGTTTCCTGATGTGTTAAGAATAGTTTTCATTGTAATCCAGTGACGTGCTGTGACTTTTACAGAACGGCAAGCAGAGACGGTGTGTATCTTCGACTGTTTAACAAGAGAAATTGGACCAGGTTAAACAATATTGTTTCCTGCTGTACGACTTTGATTCTTTAATGTACAGTGGGGCAAAAAAGTATTTAGTCAGCCACCGATTGTGCAAGTTCCCCCACTTAAAATGATGACAGAGGTCAGTAATTTGCACCAGAGGTACACTTCAACTGTGAGAGACAGAATGTGAAAAAAAAATCCATGAATCCACATGGTAGGATTTGTAAAGAATTTATCCGTAAATTAGGGTGGAAAATAAGTATTTGGTCACCTCAAACATGGAAAATCTCTGGCTCTCACAGACCTGTAACGTCTTCTGTAAGATGCTTTTCTGTCCCCCACTCGTTACCTGTATGAATGGCACCTGTTTGAACTCATCATCTGTATAAAAGACACCTGTCCACAGCCTCAAACAGTCAGACTCCAAACTCCGCCATGGCCAAGACCAAAGAGCTTTCGAAGGACACCAGGAAAAGTATTGTAGACCTGCACCAGACTGGGAAGAGTGAATCTACAATAGGCAAGCAGCTTGGTGTGAAAAAATCAACTGTGGGAGCAATCATCAGAAAATGGAAGACATACAAGACCACTGATAATCTCCCTCGATCTGGGGCTCCACGCAAGATCTCATCCCGTGGGGTCAAAATGATCACGAGAACGGTGAGCAAAGATCCCAGAACCACACGGGGGGACCTGGTGAATGACCTGCAGAGAGCTGGGACCAAAGTAACAAAGGTCACCATCAGTAACACACTACGACGGCAGGGAATCAAATCCCGCAGTGCCAGACGTGTTCCGCTGCTGAAGCCAGTGCATGTCCAGGCCCGTCTGAAGTTTGCCAGAGAGCACATGGATGACACAGCAGAGGATTGGGAGAATGTCATGTGGTCAGATGAAACCAAAGTAGAACTTTTTGGTATAAACTCAACTCGTCGTGTTTGGACGAAGAAGAATACTGAGTTGCATCCCAAGAACACCATACCTACTGTGAAGCATGGGGGTGGAAACATCATGCTATGGGGCTGTTTTTCTGCCAAGGGGACAGGACGACTGATCCGTGTTAAGGACAGAATGAATGGGGCCATGTATCGTGAGATTTTGAGCCAAAACCTCCTTCCATCAGTGAGAACTTTGAAGATGAAACGAGGCTGGGTCTTCCAACATGACAATGATCCAAAACACACCGCCCGGGCAACAAAGGAATGGCTCCGTAAGAAGCATTTGAAAGTCCTGGAGTGGCCTAGCCAGTCGCCAGACCTCAACCCCATAGAAAATCTGTGGCGGGAGTTGAAAGTCCGTGTTGCTCGGCGACAGCCCCAAAACATCACTGCTCTCGAAAAGATCTGCATGGAGGAATGGGCCAAAATACCAGCTACTGTGTGTGCAAACCTGGTAAAGACCTATAGTAAACGTTTGACCTCTGTTATTGCCAACAAAGGTTATGTTACAAAGTATTGAGTTGTATTTTTGTTATTGTGTGTGAATGTGTGTGTGAATGGGTGGATGACAGGTTGTGTAAAGCGCTTTGGGGTCCTTAGGGACTAGAAAAGCGCTATACAAATACAGGCCATTTACCATTTACCATTGACCAAATACTTATTATCCACCCTGATTTACGAATAAATTCTTTACAAATCCTACCATGTGGATTCATGGATTTTTTTTTTTCACATTCTGTCTCTCACAGTTGACGTGTACCTCTGGTGGAAATTACTGATCTCTGTCATCATTTTAGGTGGGGGAACTTGCACAATCGGTGGCTGACTAAATACTTTTTTGCCCCACTGCACGTTCAGACTCAGACAGGTGCCCTGGAGTCTAACATTTGTGTGACTTCACACAAATATTAGGGACATGTGGGTGTCCTCGCGACTGCAGGCACCATCTGATGTCCTTACTTGCTTCTCTTGAGCTGTCAACTGTGTACACAGTAAGTCAGCTGATGAGGGTTACTGGAGATCAGTGGATTGGTGTCCCAGGTGGTTCTCTAAGTGATGAGTGATACATCACAAACTAAGTGACTGCAGCTCTAACCACACAAAGACACAAGGGTAAGCTTTTTTTCTATGTTAAACAGTGTATTTCATTAGATCTCTCCCTGTGTGTATATACATGTGTGTGTGTGTGTGTGTGTGTGTGTGTCTGTGTGTGTGTATATACATATATGTATATATTTCCTTCAGGGTCAACCTTCAGGATCAATAATGTTTTATTGAATTGAATTGAACTGAATGTGTGTGCTCCTCCTTGAATCGCTACCTTATCGTTGTGGAGGGGTTTGTGTGTCCCAGGGATCCCAGGGGCTATGTTGTCTGGGGGCTTTTGCCCCCTGGTAGGGTCTCCCATGGCAAATTGGTCCTGGGTGAGGGACCAGACAAAGAGCGATTCAGAAGACCCTATGAAAAAGACATCGAGGGAACAGTTTACCCTGCCCGGGATAGGGTTACCGGGGCCTCGCCCTGGAGCCAGGCCCGGGGAGGGTGCCCGAGGGCGAGCGTCTGGTGGCCGGGCCTTAGTCCATGGGGCCCGGCCGGGCACAGCCCGAAGAGGAGACATGGGCCCATCCTCCCGCAGGCCCACCACCCGTAGGAGGCGCCATAGGGGTCGGGTGCATTGTGTGTCGGGTGGCGGCCAGGAGCGGAGGCCCTGGCGGACTGACCCCCGGCTGCCAAGACTGGCAATAGGGACATGGAATGTCACCTCTCTGGTGGGGAAGGAGCCTGAGTTAGTGCGTGAGGTTGAGAGGTACCGGCTAGATATAGTCGGGCTCACCTCTACGCATGGCTTGGGCTCTGGAACCAGTCTCCTGGAGAGGGGCTGGACTCTGTCTCAGTCTGGAGTTGCCCATGGTGAGAGGCGGCGGGCTGGGGTGGGTATTCTAATATCCCCTCGGCTTGCTGCCGGTTCGTTGGGGTTTTTCCCGGTGGACGAGAGGGTTTGTTCCCTGCGCCTTAGGGTCGGGGAACGGGTCCTGACTGTCATCTGTGCTTATGCACCGAGTGGCAGTTCAGAGTACCCAGCCTTCTTAGAGTCCCTGGGGGGGGGGGGGGGGTGCTGGAAGGTGCTCCACCTGGAGACTCTGTTGTCCTGCTGGGAGACTTCAATGCTCACGTGGGTAACGACAGCGAGACCTGGAGGGGCGTGATTGGGAGGAACGGCCTCCCTGATCTGAACCCGAGCGGTGCTTTGTTATTGGACTTCTGTGCTAATCACAGTTTGGCCATAACGAACACCCTGTTCGAACATAAGAGTGTCCATAAGTGCACGTGGCACCAGGATGCTCTAGGCCGTAGGTCGATGATCGATTTTGTAATCGTATCACCAGACCTGCGACCATATGTTCTGGACACTCGGGTAAAGAGAGGGGCTGAGCTGTCAACTGATCACCACCTGGTGGTGAGTTGGATCAGGTGGCGGGGGAGGACACTGGACAGACCTGGTGCACCTAAACGCGTAGTGAGGGTGTGCTGGGAACGTCTAGCAGAGGCCCCAGTCCGCGAGATCTTCAACGCACACCTCCGGCAGAGCTTCGACAGCATTCCGAGGGAGACGGGGGACATCGAGTCCGAATGGACCATGTTCAGCGTCTCCATTGCCGAAGCTGCTGCATTGAGCTGCGGCCGCAAGGTGGTTGGTGCCTGCCGTGGTGGTAATCCCCGAACCAAATGGTGGACACCAGAGGTGAAGGGAGCCACCAGGCTGAAGAAGGAGTCCTATCAGGCTTGGTTAGCCTGTGGGACTCCGGAGGCAGCCGACAGGTATCGACAGGCCAAGCGGAATGCGGCTCGGGCAGTGGCTGAAGCAAAAACTCGGGTGTGGGAGGAGTTCGGAGAGGCCATGGAAAAAGACTTTCGGACTGCCTCGAAGAGATTCTGGCAAACCGTCAGGCTGAGACGCCTGACGGTTTGCCAGAATCTCTTCGAGGAGGGGAAAGTGGTGCTCTACCTGCACTGTGTATAGTGCTGGCGGAGCGCTGTTGACGTCGACTGAGAAAATTGTCGGGCGGTGGAAGGAATACTTCAAGGACCTCCTTAATCCCACTGACACGTCTTCCGAGGAGGAAGCAGAGTCTGGGGATGAGGGGAATGACCCGCCAATTTCCGGGGGCGAGGTCACTGAGGCAGTTAAACAACTCCTTGGTGGCAGAGCCCCTGGTGTTGATGAGGTCCGCCCCGAGTTCCTGAAGGCTCTGGACGTTGTAGGGCTGTCCTGGTTGACACGCCTTTGCAATGTTGCGTGGAGATCAGGGGCAGTACCTGTGGACTGGCAGACCGGGGTGGTGGTCCCCATCTTTAAGAAGGGGGACCGGAGGGTGTGTTCCAACTACAGGGGGATCACACTCCTCAGCCTCCCTGGGAAAGTCTATGCCAGGGTGCTGGAAAGGAGAGTTCGTCCGCTAGTCGAACCTCGGATACAGGAGGAACAATGCGGTTTTCGTCCTGGTCGCGGAACACTGGACCAGCTCTTTATCCTCTCGAGGATACTTGAGGGTGCATGGGAGTTTGCCCAACCAGTCTACATGTGTTTTGTGGACTTGGAGAAGGCATTCGACCGTGTCCCTCGGGGTGTCCTGTGGGAGGTGCTGCGGGAGTATGGGGTGTCTGGCCCATTGCTACGGGCCATTCGATCCCTATACAACCGTTGCAAGAGCTTGGTTCGCATTGCCGGCAATAAGTTGGACTCGTTCCCGGTGGGTGATGGGCTCCGCCAGGGCTGCCCTTTGTCTCCGGTTCTGTTCATAATTTTTATGGACAGGATTTCTAGGCGCAGCCAAGGGGCGGAGGGCTTTCGCTTTGGTGGCCTCAGAATCTCATCTCTGATTTTTGCGGATGATGTGGTTCTGTTGGCTTCATCGGGTGAGGGCCTCCAGCTCGCACTGGAGCGGTTCGCAGCCGAGTGTGAAGCAGCGGGAATGAGGATCAGCACCTCCAAATCTGAGGCCATGGTTCTCAGCCGGAAAAGGGTGGAGTGCCCACTCCGGGTCGGGGATGAGTTCCTGCCCCAAGTGGAGGAGTTCAAGTATCTCGGGGTCTTGCTCGCGAGTGATGGGAGAAGGGAGCCGGAGATCGACAGACGGATTGGGGCTGCAGCTGCAGTAATGCGGACGCTGCTCCGGTCCGTCGTGGTGAAGAGGGAGCTGAGTGTAAAAGCAAAGCTCTCAATTTACCGGTCGATCTACGTCCCTACCCTCACCTATGGCCACGAGCTGTGGGTAGTGACCGAAAGAACGAGATCGCGGATACAAGCGGCAGAAATGAGCTTCCTCCGAAGGGTGGCTGGCCTCTCCCTTAGAGATAGGGTGAGAAGTTCGGCCATCCGGGAGGGGCTCAGAGTAGAGCCGCTGCTGCTCCACATCGAAAGGAGTCAGCTGAGGTGGTTCGGGCATCTGACAAGGATGCCCCCTGGGCGCCTCCTGGGTGAGGTGTTCGAGGCATGTCCCACCGGGAGGAGGCCCCGGGGCAGACCCAGGACACGCTGGAGAGATTATATCTCTCGGCTGGCCTGGGAACGCCTTGGTATTCCCCCGGATAAGCTGGAGGAGGTGGCTGGGGAGAGGGAGGTCTGGGCCTCTTTGCTTAGGCTGCTGCCCCCGCGACCCGGCCTCGGATAAAGCGGATGAAAATGGATGGATGGATGGATGGATGGATGGATGAATGTGTGTGTGTGTGTGTGTGTGTGTGTGTATGTATGTGTGTGTGTGTATGTATGTGTGTGTCTATATGTGTGTGTGTGTGTGTGTGTGTGTGTGTGTGTGTGTGTGTGTATAGGGAGAGTGGGGGATTTAGAGCACATTTTATTGTATTTATGAAAGGCACAGTCTGCTATGTGACTTAATTCTTCAGCTGAAAAAGGTGGAGCTCATTTAAACTTCAGTGAATTTCTTTCACTAATCTTGTCTAAATCAAACTTGTCCATACTTTTGTGCTTATTAGTGACCTGTTTTTTTGATTGCAGTAAAGATAGAAAAGCAAAGAAAACTCATTGCAGCACATTCTTGTCATGAGAGACTGTGAGTCAGCTAGCAGTTAGAAAGTTGGATCCACATAACGTACTTTGTATGTGTCAAAGTATCCTTGGGCACGATACAGAATCCCAAGTTGTCCTGATATATCCACTGGAGTGTGAGTGTTAGATCAAAGTGTATAGATAAGAGCTGTATGAATGTGTGTGTGTGATCGTGTGGATGAGACTTGTGTTAGAAAGTGCTTTGAGGAGGTCAGGTCACAGTGACCTGAATCTTTGGCCAACAAAATCTTTACAGTTTATCACTAAGGAACTCAAAATATATTACATTCAGAAGAGTATGTTTAATGAACAGCACATGTAAATGGTAAATGGACTAATTCTTGTATAGCGCTTTTCTACTCTCCCAGAGCACACAAAGCGCCCAACATGCCAAATTCACCCAATCACGCAAGCACTTTTCTTCTAAGCTTTTTAGTGCTTCCTAACATGCGTACACATTTATAATGCGATGGATGCATCGGAGAGCAACTTGGGGTTAGCATCTTGCCCAGTGATACTCTGCATGCATACTTGGCAGTAGAGGACCGGCTCTCCTGCTCTCCTGCCACTTTATCATTACTGGTACAGAGACAAATTTAAGAGCTGATACTGAAATCCTCAGTTTGCTACATTTGTGTTTGACAATCAAAGCTTCTTTGGGGTTTGTCTGTGTGTCCTCTTAAGGACATCGGAGAGCTGACGATTTGACGTACGAGGATGAAGCGCAAACAGGAGAGCTGACAGCTATGACAAAGGAACAAAGAGAGTATCTACGTTGGTTCTACCGCACAGAGGACCGTTAGTGCTGCTCCTGCTAGAATACTTGATCCAAATGGATGTGTAACATTAAAATACTTGGTCATTTGGATAGTCTGCAATATTTTTTTTTCCTGAGACATAGTATGCTGTGTGAAGTAGCATAACATAAGCAGCATGAAAGGTGATAGGAAGACAGCATCTGCAGACTGTTCAAGTTTCCTTTAAGTGTTCTTTATTTTCTGGCATCGCCTTTTAACAGTTGTTTCACAAAAACATAAGAACCTGTCAAAATCTCACCTGCTTTATACAGAATTCTACTCACACCTGGATCTCATTAACCTCTACCATTGGGAAAACAGGACAAAGAAACAGAAATAAAATCATTTTTCCACTTAACTCATTCACCCAACTAAACAGTTTGAAAAGTCAATCTCTTCACTTAATCTGACTCATGAGGTTATTTTAAATGAAATAAACAATTTTACACAAAAGAAACACCTCTTCATTTGGTTACACCCAATTGACATAATCAGTGACATCATATCCTATAAAATCAGGAAGTACTGGGGGGGACCTGTTTTACACATAGGACCTGCTCAAAGGAACACACAATGGTAAGTATAACCAAGCTACATAAACAAATGAAAGATTCAAATCAATTAATGATGAAGTGACATTTAGCTTTAAGATGAAATAAATATAACCAATGCTACCACAAACAGACCCGGGATAGTATGTAGAGCCAAGGTTGCATGTGCTGTGTTTACATTCAGGGCTGGACTGGGACAAAAAATCGGCTCGGGCATTTTGACTAGAGACCGGCCCACCAGGATAAAGATTGAAAATGTGACGTCATTCAGGGGTAAAACCGCAAAGGATTCTGGGAACTTGTGGCAAGAGGTACTAGCGCACGCAGGCTTTCAATCGAACTCAGTTACACAGCGATAAAAAGAAACCCAAAAAATGGCAAAAAGCTGTTGTATTATTAACTGCAATAGCCGGTCGCATGACAGCCACGGGAAGCCGACAGGTAAAGATATAGTTTTTTATAATCGGATTACGTCGTTGAAGAGAAATCTTTAAGCCATGTTTCCGAAGTAAGAGCTGACGGATGGTCTGGATATACCAAATATAACGTCTCAGAACACTTCAGCTCACATGTTAGTCTGCTCCAAGCATTCCCACAAAGGTCAGAGTTTTGTAGTATTAATGCGTCATTTTTCTTAACATAATTAGTGATGTAGGTTACAAGCAAGTCTGGCGCTGAACAGAAATTGTCGCGCTATGCTCCTTTATTTATTGTGCATAAATAGTGAATTGTCCTGACACAATATTGTGTTTCGCTTCTGTTATTACCATGGTACATTGACAAAAACATATACTTTTATTCACAGGGTAAAACAGGTGTTTTGTATCACTAATTGTCCAGTGCGATCACAGCATACAATATTGTAACGACCGTGGGTTAGTGGAGCTGAACTGGCTAAACTGCTCACTAGCTAAAACGGCTAGCGGGGCGCTAGCAGCTATCGCTAAACTTCGCAACGAATGGAGAGCGCTCATGCTTCATACACCGCACGACCCCGAGCGTCTCAGCAGCAGACTGATAATCCCCAAATGATCCAGCAGGAGGCTGTAGTGGTTCACACCAGTCGTTTATTTACCATCTTTTTCTACAACAACGTAACGCTGCTGACACCGAACCCCTATCACGCTCCCACCACATAGAAGTCGTGTCCAAATTCATGGGCTGCATTCTCCTGAGGACCCGGCCTTCGCAGTCTACGTGGGCCGGGTCCTCAGAAGATCGGGTACGCCGGAAGTAAACGGCCGTGAAATTGGACGGTCTAGCCTTCTGATTAGCGTCACCGCTGTCTCGGTGGAGTTTAATAAACTCAGCCGTCTGATCCTTGCTATCTAAAATATAAAAGGACACTGGCGTAAATTCTCAACTGTCTCATACTTCTGTTTAATCAGTTTTCTGTTTGACGTTTAGTCAGCTGTGTAAAAATCAAGGAGGAACCCACCCAGGGGATTAATAAAGTTTTATTTTATCTAATCTAATCTAATAACTTTAATCTCAGCCAAACCGATTTACTCACGAACAAACAAAACACTGAAAAAAGCCCAACAATAACATTTTTAGGTTGTCTAAGTGACTTATATATTACGTTTAACCCGAGCAGCGAAAGTCCGCGGTGATCTGAAAATGATGTGCCGGGAGTTGTGCCGTTCTCGGCCGCATCAGTAACCCTCGAGCTCCCGGCTAGCTATCGAGCTGGTGGGTAGCAGACGTCTCCGAAAACGTCGAAGCACTTTTGCAAATATGCGATATCTTGATAAACCGAGCAGATATTTGATGTTTACACAACTACTTTCTCGCCTGAAAATACGTTAAAAGTTTATTTTGTGACCCAGAAAGATTAGTATGAGTAATTTTAAAACTTAGTAGCGGCCGCCATTGTTGGAAACTGGAGTTTGGCTGGGCCGCGCTATGAATTCTGGGATATGGTAGGCCACGAAGGACACACCCGACACATCCTTCAAATTCGGGGAAAAGGAGGACGCATTTGTCGGTTGCATTCGGAGGAGTCTACGAATTTGGACAGCCTTCGGCGCGTCGCTGTGACGTAATCGGTCTACAAATGCGGCCTCAGGAGGATGCAGCCCATGAATTTGGACACGACCAGAGTCGCGGTGTCAGCCAACCATGCCAATTCAACCCACTCCACAGAACACACATCAACTTCACTGTGGCTTACATTAACATAACACTAACACAACATGCGAATCAAACACATAGGAACTAGCAGAACGATAGAAAACACAGACAACACAATACCCAGAATGCACCTGGCTAACAACCCCAGCCAGGTCATTACAATATTATTGTCACTGCTACATTTCTGTGATGCTACCAGAAATTATTTCCACTACTAATTAATTACCGTTGAGCTCAAAGGTTATATATTAATAAACGGTTAACGAATGTGTATTTATGACAACGATTTGTGAGACTGGTAAACTTACCTTTGTTCGTACGATGGTCTTTTGTTCTACACGGTGCATTTCAAGGTCCTGCACCCATCCGTCGGTAAACTGTACCTGGGCTTGTTGCAGTGACCTGAAGTTACTAAACTTCATGAGTGTATGCACTCACTCCAAGAACCGTATAATTATAAATCTGAGCGTGGTGAAAGTTGGGCAGCACACTGACGTCTTTTGTCCACTCTGTGCACTCATAAGGGTCTGACCCTTTCACTCCTTTGATTTTTTCCTCGTATCTTTTCTTTGTCTTTTCGTCGAGTCTGTCTTTGTACAGACCGGCATTGTTCTCCTTTTGTTTTGTACATTCCTTTTTTGTGCGGCAAAGAAAAATGCAAGAAAGAAAAAAGAAAAAACAAGAAGGTATTGGAACCGGAGAATGAACGTTTTGCGGTGCTGCAAATGCTTGCATTTGATGCGGTACTTGGATTGTTTTGCCACGAGTTCCCGGCATGCAATGCGCGAAAATCACGTGATTGCTAAACAAGGGGGCGGGTGCATCCAGCCTCCTCGGCTGTAATTGGTCCAGCCCAGAGTCGATCATGACCAATTGGCCAATCCAACACCTTTCATTATATATACCCTTCCTAAAAAAAAAAATCCATCGGCCCATAAAAACAAAAAATCGCCAGCGGCCCACCGGGCAAATGCCCGGTATGCCCGATGGCCAGTCCAGCTATGCCTGCAGGATGCTGAAGTAGTCAGGGACAGTCGTACTGACAGAATATTTTAGTTCCTGAAAGGAAGCACTCTGAGGCACCCTCAGAGGTACACCATCCATACTGCTCAGTCCACTGAGAAAACAAAGATAAGTCAGCCATAGAACAACTCACACAATCCCTCCAGTTGTGGATCTGTAATGTGGACCGCCATGCTCCCTGAAAGGAAATACAACAATCTGTATTTCCACGAGCTCAGAGAGCTGCAGCGTTCAGGCAGTGGCCCTGTTCTAACCCCTCCGCTCTAACTGCAGAAGTGTGCACTCCACTTCTGCTGGCCTTTCGATATTTTCTGCTTTTATATTAGAGTCCCTGATGATTCCTCCCACGAGAAGCCTGAAGATTTCCATTAGGCCAAATAAAACACCGTCTCTTTTTTCTCTCTGTAATCTGTCAAACATTATTGTTATTGCTAATATATTCAATAAAGTTATAAAAACAATTAACATCATGTGATAACTGGGTTATTATAATTTCTTTTAATGCTCTTTGTATTTACTTTTTCCAGCATGTGAAGAAAGGTAAGAGCATCACTGCTTTGAGTGTTACTTTGGATCAACAACTGTCGAATGTTTGGATTCTACAGTAATAAGTCTGTGCTTCAAAGTCCAAGTCCAGTCTTCCACCGGTCTTCCTCAGAGGGGATTCCACTCAACTTCAGCAGGCGATTTTCATCTTCTTAAAGGTGATGCACATCAGACGTCGAAGCGGTTCAGTGAGTACAGGTTGTCCTCATCAGCACAATCAATGTATAAATCTTCCTTCAACTACTCTCTTTGTCAAACAGTACAATTTTTGTTGTAAGGTACGGTTGTGTTCTCCATGCTCAGTCAGGCTTGAATAAAGATGTCAGACTGCCAACAACGCTCAATCCATTTCTCAGTCATCAGCACACAGGTACCACGACACCATCATTACTCTGCATCAGTAGGAATGATGCAGCCTCTGTTATCCTCCTCTAGGCTCATAGAAACTACTTCTATCCGGAAAACAAGGATGAAGAGGAGCTCTGCTGAAGTGTTTATCACATTCATAAACAGAGCATGAAGCAGCGAGAAAGGATTTTCCTAGAAAACCGTCATTATGAGCTTTTCCTTTGTCATCTCGAGCTCAGATTAGAGAATGGACGGCCTCTTTCACAAACAAACAAACCTACAGTTTGTCTCTAGGTGTTAATGTGTGTGTGTGCGAGAGAGATGGTACAGACAACTCTGTGCACTCAGCACTAATCAGGTTTGTGCAGCATGAAGACACAGCCAGCAGACAGATGGCCGAGGACTCGCAACACCAAAGAGCACAGATGCTGGAGGCTTAGTGTGTCACCTCTGACGCTTTCTGCTGCTGAACAAATAAGAACAAATGTGTATATGACTATTTCTAAGTTCAAAAGCTGTGCAAGACTTGTTAAGACAAGTATAATTATCTGATGCTGCACACTCACTACTCTTTAAAGTGATAAATGAACACTTTAATAGAATACTTAATATTAACTACTTTTTGACTACTTCAATATATTTTCATGAAATCACATTATTGCACTTTCACTTTAAATTTGTCCGAGTTCCTTTTCTACTTATATGTGAACGTGTTGCGTATTGCTAAAGCAGGATTTACGGTGTGTCCGCGTACATGTTTTCAGTCGAATGGTGGGGGTTCCACCCACCCTAGATACATTCCCGTGCAGTCATCCAATATCCTGACTGCATGTTGTTGGAAGCGTATGACATAAGCATCTGCCAAATGTAGACTGGTTAATAAGTGAGTCAGAATAGAGGAAAGAGTGATAGCAGAGTTCACTAAACTACAAAAGTCCAACATAAAGAAGCACAGTGGCTGCGGTGGACATTTTCATTGTTTTTAACTCTCTTTGTGTGTTAGAACTTCTCTGCTGCCAGCTGATAGACCAAAATCTAAAAGAGCAACAGTGGCCTGCAGACCAGCTGTTACACACACTTTGTACACTGCCTCCATCTGACAACAGGCAGACTGCAGGCCTACAGGCAGGCCCTGGACTAAAGTGGGCAGTGAACACGCTGTCTTTGGTGGACCATAAATCCTGCTTCAGTGTGAAAAGTGTGCAAAGAACAGAAAAGCTGCTTTCTGTTCAATAACTACTGAGTCTTACTGAATCTTTCCTGGCAGATGTCCCCCTGATCCAGAGATCTCCACTTTGGGTGTTTGCTGTGTTGTACGAGGATCGCATGCTGGCCATTGTGTGACAGAAGCATTGATAGCTTTCTACTGATCAGTTGGTCCCGGTCACAGTCCCATATTAACCAAGCAGCATCCACCTCGGGTCCGTGGCAATCCTGGGTGTGCACTGGTCCTTCGTGCTGGGCTGACAGACACCTAGATGATGCGACACACATCAGCATGTCCCGACTGATCCAGATCCACTGCTGATATTCAGAGTCTAGGTTGCATGTCTTCAATTGGACTTCACCTGTATCTGCTGAATCTTCCAGACACAGGTTGTGCTGGGTGTTGTGGATCATGAATGCTCTTGCCCCTGCAGGTGTTGACAGTATAACAACGTTAGATATAGACCACTTAAAAAATGATATTTTGCATGGTTGGAGCTTAACAAGGTTCCAAGTAGAGCTTCAACATGGAACAAGACAAAATGCGAGTGAGACAAAACATTTTTTGAGCATGCAATTTATTTAAAATAACGCTTAAACTGAAACAGGCTGTTTTACAGCTGATCAAAAGTTTAGGACCACATGCCTTTAAAAGGCCATATCTGTGTAAAAATGTCAATTCATTGTCATTTTCTGTCAGGTAGTCAAACTGTCATGATGTTCTGATGGCAAAGGCAAAAAAACCGTTCCCTTTTTGAATGTGGTTGGGTTGTTGAACTGCATAAGTAGTGTCTCTCACAGCACGCCATCGCTGCTGAGGTGGGACACAGTAAGAAAGTCATTTGGAATTTCTTAGATGATCCTGAGGGTTATGGAACAAAAAAATCAAGTGGCAGACCCAAAGAAATGTCACAAGCACTGAACCAGAGGATCCAATTGGCTGTCCGTCACGACACTGGACAATCCTTGACCCAAATTAAGGCTTTTACTGGTGCCGACCGCAATCGCATAACCATCAGACGACATCTGAGACTGAAGGGCTTTAAAAACAAAAAACGTCTTCAATGGCCTCGTCTCTGTTTTGCACTTTGCAAGAGACCACCAAACATGGGACATTGAAAGGTGGAAGAAAGTTTTACTCTGATGAGAAAAAAAATTAAACCTCGATGGTGCTTTTTTATTCCATTTCAAATTTAAATCTGATAAAAACCTCATAAAAATTAATTTTTTCTTTGTTTTTGGGTAAAAAATAAAATAAATCATCAGTTATCGTGAGGATCGTTTCACAACCAGAGTCGGTTGCTTTAACAGATGATCACAGACGGGTTTATGTCAAAGTTAATTTAGAAAGCTGTTTTTAAACTACTTCAAGCTTTTAACTGGCAGCAAATAATCACATCTGTTGTCCTCTGGGCTCAAAAATGACCCCGTTTGCTTTGACTGTTTATAAAGCAACAAGTATAAAATATCATCCATCTCTGTGTTTCAAGTTTTTATTCAACTTTATTCCAACTCATTACCTGACAGTTTTCTATATTTTGGCATGGTAGGAACACCAGGGCATGAGTCTGAGTGAAGGCAAACTTTCATGAGGACAAAGACGTGTCCATATTTGACACAAGTGCAGGAGGAAGCTCAGGTTTATAAATACATTTTACAGTGTTTATTTATCGGATAAAATACGTTAAATGTCACCGTTATTATTGGCCGGCCCGGAAACAGCGGGGGTGTCCAAATTCAGAGGCTGCTTCCACCTGAGGACCCGGCCTTCGCGGTCTAAAGAAAGCCGGGTAGTACGTCACGAGCTCCCTCGGTGGAGTCAAACTGCCGTCTGCTCCTTGCTGTCTAAAATATAACCGGGCGCTGACGTAAACTCTCGACCGTCTCACACTTCTGTTTAATCAGTTTTCTGTTTGACGTTTATTCAGCTGTGGGAAAACCCCGGAGGAACCCACCCGAGGGATTAATAAAGTTACATTTAATTTAATCTAATAACTTTAATCTCAGCCAAACCGATTTACTCACAAACAAATAAAACACTGAAAAAGCCAAACAAGAACATTTTTAGGTTATCAAAGTGACTTATATATCATGTTTAACCCGAGTGGTGAAAGACCGCGGGGGTTTGAAGACGATGTGTCGGTCGGCTCAGATATTTGAAGTTCACACAGCTACATTCTCACCTGAAAATATGTTAAAAGTTTTTGCGACCCAGAAAGAGAAATAAGAGTAATATTAAAACTAAGCAGCTGCCGTCATTGTTGGAGACTGGAATTGGCTGGGCTGCGCTATGAATTCTGCGATATGGTTTTTCAATTTTGTTGTCCGGGTGGAAAATCTGGAGAAAGGTGGGATTCTCCCGGAAAAATCAGGAGGGTTGGCATGTATGGTTGTGGCAACATCACTAACCTTGTCAAACACCTCAGAGTAAATCATATGACAGAATATGAGGAGCGTATGTTGAGACTGAAGAGGAGGAGAGGGACAGGTGCTGCTAGGGCGAGACAGACGTCTCTCACGGAGTCCTTTAGTGCTGCAGGCAGGCAAGGTGTTCAAATAGCCACAACTTCAGGTTTTTTATTTCTATATGATGAACTCTGCATTATTAAGTGATAAGAACAAGTAATCTGATGTCCTGTAATCATTATGACGCTATAATTTGAGATACAATAAATAAAATCCGTTTTTGTACAAAGTATCGGATCAGTATCGTTGATACCACCTTGAATATTACTTGGTATCGGATGGGAAATCAGTGGTATCGCACATCACTAGCAAGCACCTTCGGGGACCGGACTCCCAACTTGATTTCCCCTAACCGGCCAGCGCCGCCTGTCCGCCCGCTTGGGTAGCGTAGGGTTCCCTGACGGCTGCCTCAGGAGGGTCTTTGGCCACTGGGCTGGGGGTATCCCGACCCCCTCACCAATCCTAACCCTAACCACACGGGACATACAAAAACAATTGGACACAACACATCCTGACCCTAACCACGTACAATCTGAATAAAAACAATTGGACATTATACAAAAGTCAACATTATACATTATACAAAAGTCAAAAAAGACAAACACATAATTAGGACAAAACAATAAAAGGAGGAATTGGAGGACACAAAACAATTGGACATAATACAAAGGTCAATAAGACAAACACGTAATTAGGACAAAACAATAAAAGGAGGACTTGGAGGACACAAAACAATTGGACAAAACACAAAAGTCAATAAAGACATACATATAATTAGGACAAAAAAATAAAAGGAGGATTTGGAGGATACAAAACAATTGGACATAACACTAAAGCCAAAATGAGAAACACATAATCGGGACAGAAAAATAAAAGGAGGACTTGGAGGACACAAAACAATTGGGCATCACACAAAAAAATCACAGAGGAGGATATAACAAAGACAAAGGAATGTGGGACAGGATGGTTACACAGACAGGAATAAAATCATAAAGTCACGTAAAAACCAAAGGAAAGGACAAATAGGAAGGGGGTGCCATAAATATATCAAAAAAACGTAAGACAAATACTGGAAAGGAAACTAAAGAAGGGGGTGCCATTAAAATAATAAAAACAAAGAAAGCCAAAGAAAAGACAGGACAAAACATTAAGAATATTAAACAGAAAAATAATGAAACGGAAAACCCAAGAGTGGGAGGAGACAGCACACTATAAAAGCCAAAAGAGGCACACAAAAAACACACATAGACAGACACGTTGGGCCAGCCTGAGGAAGGCCTATAACCGGCCGAAACGTCGCGACGGCCCAAGTGCACAATTTAAAAATAAAACAAAATTACAATAAAAACCTAATCCGGGGACCGGACTCCCAACTTGATTTCCCCTAACCAGCCACAATCCTGGCCCTAACCCTAGCCCCATCCATGGTGAAGCCCTAACCTTAACCCCAGTGAAAGGAACCCCAAGTAAAACTCAAAATAACGGCCATAGACACAAAGAAATAAACAAAAATGAAGGTCATGTGTATAATTAGGAAAGGAAGGTATGTAAGCCAAAGGAAAGGAAGCAGGAATTAGGACCAAAAGGAAACAGAAGGCAAAGTAAGGGTAGGAAAGGAGAAAGGAAAGGAAATGGATAGTGTTAAGCAAAAGAAAGCAGTGGAAAAAAGGAAAAACGGAAAGTCACATATATCCGGCACTTTGGATGCTATGCAGTGGGGAGGAGCCAAAAGCTATAAAAGGAGGGGGCAGAGAGGAGTCTCCTTTATTTGAATTTGGCCACCGATGCATGAGCACAGCCTGAAGAAAGCACAACACCGCCGAAAGCTAGCGCAAGCCATGCATCATCAATAAAAATGTTTTGTTTGTTATTTTAGTTTGTTATTTTAGTTTGTTATTTTTGGGGGAGGTTTATTTGCTGTTTTTTGATTTTCTTCTTTATGTACGGCCTAAAAAACTCATTTAAAACCTAAAATTTGGAATTCATGAAAAACAACACGGAGACTGAAATTCATTGGAAAAATATAAATTTTATTGAAAGCAAAATTAAAAACCAGTTGATTGAAAACTAAAAGCAGTTTAAAAGAGGTTAAGGTTAGGGAAAGCTTCAGGGCCAGGAGTGTGTGTGCTCTGCAGTCTTATCAGTCCAGCAGAAATTGTCTAGGTCTGTGCTGAACTTATCAGCAGGTAGAGCAGGAATGTGCCCCTTTAAACCTGTAATGAAAGTGTTTATGTGCAATAATGTGTCTTGTTCTGTCTCGGGAAGGGCAGAAGAAAAGTTAATAACTGGAACACAAATGTCAGCTTGGGGGAATTTTACTCGTGCTACCCTCAGTGCCCTTCTCAGCTCCATTAATGGTGCATTTTTATCCCTCTGACGCCTGTTATTCAGGCCGAAGGATAGAATAAGTTTCTCCACCGCTGTGTCCACTTCCGCATTATCCAGAAGGATCTCTGCATGGGCCCATTTGGCTCCTGGAAAGCTGTCAATTTGGACACCCTCTGCAACATGAGGAGGAATCAAGCCCACATTGGTGTCTCCAATGATCACCGATGCCTCTCTTGTGTGCAGTCTCCACGTTCTGGATTTTTTCTTCGCGCTTGGATGACTCGTCGGGGTGCATACCTGTTGTCCAACTAAAGCTGTGTTGGTCTTCTGGGGGGTGGGTTCCCCCTGTATGAGGTCTGTCGCCTCCATGCACCGTTGTAGCTGAATGGCGGGGGAAGATGCCCCCTCAGAAGAAGCCCCATGAAGTGCTGTGGGGAATCTCCTCACCCTCTGGTCTCTCGGAGTCACTTGATTGGGCCCCGGCCCTCTGATGATGCGTTCCACTCGATCATGCGACTGTCCTTTGGGCTGTGCTTTGTAAAGATCTCCAAGGCCAGATCCTCATAGGCCTGCTGCTGTTCAGGATCAAGACTCTCCAGGGATTCCAGCTTAATAAAGGCCTGTGAGCAGGTGCCAAAGGCGCGGTTGGCTGCAGAGCAGACAGCAAGCAGAGAATAGATGTCCACAGGAGGGATCACGTCCTCATACTCACGCAGGTGAAGAGCTTGTCGCTCTCTTTTCCAGCTCTTCCAGGTCATGAAGTCAGCAGTTTAACACAGGAGATGCCCACACTTCCCATTCCCCGGCCAGCTTCTCCTGCTCTTCTGTGAAGACACCGGCCCAGCCAAGAGATAATCTCTTCAACATGGTTCAGCATTGGCGTCTCCTCCCGGCTGAACAAAGAAAAAGTTTAAGCTGTTTTATTAACAGAATTATTTATTTACGTGAAAACAGATACAAAGAACCTAAGTATTTTACACTTCTTATAGTAAAAGTCAAAGATTAGGGTGAATCTTGTTTTGGTAGCTCCTCTGTAGCTGCCTGTTCAGGAACTTTAACTTTAAACTTTAAGCCTGAAAGTAGTTAAAATGATTTAACATTTCTCTGTTTTCTATGAAAATAACTTATATTTTCTCATCTTTTGTTCTCCTTTTACAGTATAGGAGTGTGGCACAGCGGGCAGCAGTTATATTTGCTGATTTCTTGATCATGAGCGCAGTGTTTGCACACATGCAAATCCAACAACTGTACTCCTGGACAGGCAGACCAGTTACGATGCAAGTGCGAAATTTTTCCTCCATCCTGACAAAATAAGGAGAAAAAAAACAAAAGACAGAAAGCTGCTTCAGGTCATACTGTCATCAAAACAATGCACCAGTAAAAGGGCTACAAAGGAAAGCCCAGAAGTTTTGCAGAGGCCACTGATTCCTGCTTTCGGTGCTCCATTTTAAACGTGTTTAACTTCGGTTCTGGTTTTGAGTCGTGGCTGTTTTCTCGTTTTGTAGTTCTAGATTTAGTTTATTTCATAAACCTAAGGAGATGAATCACAACACAACATTTGGGGCTAATAGCTGCAGTTTCTCTAATGACCACTAGTCCTCACAGACTTCCCTTGTTGGTTACTTTGCAGTAATTACAAGGTAACTGCATCTGTTCATTGCACTGCACTGCTTAGAGATGAAGCTTGCTAATCAACTAACCAGCTACAAACTTTATACTCCACCATGTCTTTCAACTATCATCGCCAAAATCAACATAACAGTAAAATAAAATAAAAAAAAGTTTACATCTAGACATAATTTTCACAACTTTGGGAGATGACGCTGCTCTCAGTTTGATGATAGAGTTTGAAGTTAATTAGCAATAAATCTCACTTCCTGTAGATGTACAGGGGGAGTGGCAGGTCTCAGATCGCCGTCTCTTCCCTCCTCCGTCCTACTGAAGAGTGGCTGTTCACCTCCAATCGGGTCAGACGTCGTAGCAGTCGTAGTTTTGGGTGCGGTGTAAGTTGTGGGTGGAGCATGGACTTGTGCTGTGACAGAAACGGTCCGGCCAGTAGTGGCCTGCAGTGCTGTGGGTTGTGTGTGCAGAGAAGCTGATTGTGATGCTTCCGTCTCACCTCTTCATGTGCTTGTGGCTGATGATGTGGTTCCGTCGACCCAATAGGTGTCTGCACATCTGCCAGCTTCGCCACAATGACAGCCTCAGCTTGCACCAAAGATTCAGGCTGCAGACGGCGGCCCAGATTCCTTTTGGCCCAGGAAGCCGCTATCTCGAACGGGCCTCTCCAGTACTGTTCAGGAAACTCAAAAAGAGTCTTAACTATCTCCTCCATACATTCATTATAATGGTTACGAAGGGTTATGATAGTTGTGCGAGCCCAGTTCTTAGCATTGCCCTCAATTAGAGTCTGCACTTCTCTATTGGGGATAGCTGGCTTAATAACAGTCATTAAATTATTAGTTATTCTGTTCAGAGAGGGAGGAGGAATGTCCCCCGAAACATTCTTTAAATGGTGCACTATCTTAATGAGTTTATAAATAATGCGAACCTTTACTGAGAAGTCAGGATCATCTGACTGTATTTTCTTCTTTGGAGGTTCGGTCCGGACCGTTCGGGAGGAATTGGCATACCGTTTATGCCGAGTTGGTTCCCGGTCCCGTTCGGGTCGTTTTCTCTGGTGGGAAGCGTGGCGGTCCACGATCCGTGGCTCTCCGTTCCATTTTCGCTGCCGCGGGCGGAAAAAGTCTCCCTCATCTCCATGTCTGCCCCTCCTGGAAAACGGGCCGTAGGTTGTGTGATCGCTGCGCAGGGGGGACGGTGTCCGTCTGTTCGACCTTCCACGGCCTGATCCCCTACGGTGGCCCCTAGAGACAAAGCACGTACAAACTCCAAAACACTTACAAATTCCAAATAGCACGCACAAACTCCTCAACACGTACAAAATCCAAAACACGTACAAAATCCAAGACACGTGCAAACACCGAGACAGGTACAAAATCCAAAACAGGTACAAAATACAAAACACGTGCAAACACCAAGACAGGTACAAAATCCAAAACATCTACAAAATCCAAAACACATGCAAAATCCAAAACACGTGCAAAATCCAAAATAGGTACAAAATCCAAAACACATGCAAAATCCAAAACACGTACAAACTCCAAAACACATGCAAACTCCAAAACACATGCAAACTCCAAAACACATGCAAACTCCAAAACACATACAAAATCCAAAACACGTACAAACTCCAAAACACATACAAAATCCAAAACACATACAAAATCCAAAACACGTACAAAATCCAAAACACGTACAAAATCCAAAACACGTGCAAAATCCAAAACATGTACAAAATACAAAACACGTGCAAACTCCAAAACACGTACAAAATTCAAAACACATGCAAACTCCAAAACACGTACAAAATACAAAACACGTGCAAACTCCAAAACACGTGCAAACTCCAAAACACGTACAAAATCCAAAACACATACAAAATCCAAAACACATGCAAAATCCAAAACACATGCAAAGTCCAAAACACGTGCAAAATCCAAAACACATGCAAAATGCACTCCACACGTTGTTCACTTCAACAGGGGTAGCAATTGTCCTCTGAGAACCACCACCCTGTAAGTAGAAAGCCTGCACAGAGCGACAAAATAAGACAATTCACTATATAATTCACAGCCCATCCATCCCAAACATATCAGATCATTAGAGGTTTTGTCACATTACATACCTGCACTGAGAGACAAAATAAGACTAATGACGCTAAATTTAATTACGGGTCATGGACAGCCTTCATAAATGCTCATATTACTCACCCACACTGAATTCCAGCACAGGTTCATCTGGGTCCTGACTATTTCCTGCAAAATAACACAAACGTCATCAGAACATTAAGTCAGAGAAACAACATTTGGAGCTTTTGTACATGATAAATTATACTGCAGTAGTAAAACAAAGTCAAGCAGCAGTACATTTATTAAAATCACCTTCAGCTGTAATATTTAAACTGATTTAGTGTCAATTTAGATTATGTTTAGATTAAAATGAAACTAGTACCCTTGTAATGTCTTTTTAAATTAGAGGTAAATATTTGTATATTTTTTTACATAATATAATTATATTTACTGGATTTTCTCTCTATTGTAGTTTAGTATTATAGCTATTACTTGTTTTTTATTGACTTGTCTTGTTTTTACAATGATTTGCTTTGACTGCAGCCTTTAAAGAAAAGACTATCTGTTCAGTAACTATCCATCAGACTGGGTCCATGTTACCAGCCAAATGGGTAATAATTAAAGTAAGTTTTGAATTACGTATATTTGGGTGTTTAGGTGACACTTTTGCAAAAAAAAAAATTATATAATTAGGTTTAAAAAAACTAAACATGTATGTATTTAAAAACAATAAGTGTGTTAGAATTACTACAGCAACAGGTTGTAGCTCACTGTACTGTTTTTGAGCACAACTTTGGTGCTTTTGCCTCATTTTTAAATCAGTGATCCCAGTAGCACAGTCTAAGCAGAGACCTCAGTGCTTGGCAAACAATCAATAGAATCAATATAATTATTAAAAAGAAACAAAATAAATGCCAACCATATAAAAAACATAAACTTAAAGAAAAAACTAAACTTGATTTTATGTCTTTAGGCTATTGTTAACAGCAAGCATGAGGTTAGTGCATATGTATTATTATTGGAAAGATTACTGCAAAGAAAAAAAAGTTGAACCAGGAGGGGGCGATATTGCTCTTCTTACAATGAGTTACATGCAGGCTATTACTTACCGTGTCACTCACATTTATTTCACAAATTAGCTGAACCCACTTAATTCGATTTAATTGTATTTATGCAGAGCTGAATCACAACAACATTCTCCTCGAGGTGGTATAGATTGTAAGGTAGAAAGTCTACAATTAAAAAGAAAAAACCTCAATACAGTGGGAAGGAACAACTCACTTTTAACAGGAAGCACCCTCTGGCAGAACCACGGTCAGGGAGCAAACTATCAAACTACGAGGTCTTTAAAATAAGGGTTCCACAGTGTCACAGTTTTCTGCATATAGTCGATTAATAAATGTTGAGAAAACAACTAATCGATTCAAATTTTTTATTTGAACAAGTATCAAATTGATTTTCACAGAAGCGTTCAATGGAACAAATACATAAATGGTAAACTGACTGCTTTTTATATAGGGTTTTTGTATTTTGCTCGTGCATTAAAAAGCGCTTTATACAACATGCCTCATTCACCTATTCACCCAAACATTATTACAAGCACCTTTTCTACAATTAAGCTAAACATGCATAAAATGTTAGCAGTGGAGATTTGGCACCTGAAAGGACCCCCTTTGATCCACTCCTAGTTTGAGTCTATTTACATTTAAATACTGATACTTCAATTTTGCCTTGGTTTGAGCTCCATAAAGCAGGCAAACCAGAATTAATCACAGAAGGCAAAAACACTGAAACTACGTTTTAAGCTGCGAGCCAAACAAACCAAAGGTAACCGTGTTTTGAAAAGAGCTATGAAGAGAAACAGACAGACTACTGTAATTTCTCAATAAAATGTCGCTTATTATCGCTCACTCTCAAGAACAAAAACGTGAGTAATTTTCCAGTAGCTCACCATATTTGGGATCTTCTAACATCCACACTTCATGTTTAAACGGTGGTGCGGAGGCGGTGTACCGTCGCAGGACGGATGTAGCATTCAGCGCGGTGTGCCTTTTTTTCAGTTGCTAAGCAACAGATTTGTCCCGCCCCTTTCGTTATGACGAGCCGGGCCAGTCCTTTGACGGGTGACGTTACAAAGAAACCGACCTTATATATAGACCTGGCTGTTCAGTTGAAACGCATTCATACAGCGGGACAGCAGCGCTTTAAACGTTCAAACACGGAGTTTAACACAAAACAACATTTTAGGCATAAAAACCAAAAAAGTGAAATGGCAAGCTCAAACTGTAACACAATGACAAATGATGAAACAGTTCAGACCAATCGGGATAATTCTACAGTACATGCTTTAGTATCCCTCTTGAATAACTTGTTCAGTAGTTTTTCGAACAAGCAGTGGGAAGAGCTTACCTCAGGCTATCCGGATTGCTTCACCGCTAAGCGGCTTGCAGGTTTTGTAGAGGACGTAATGGACCTGTGTGAACAGTCAGGAGCAGTATCACCACTGAGGTCTTCCCAGAACTCCCCTGTACATCAAAACTGTTCTGTCCACACCACCACTGGCAAAACGTTTTTGTCACCTGTGAAATTTTTGGACGATTCTGCTGAGCAGGAGTTTGATACAGCACAGAATATAGATGCTAACAGCCAAGAAACAGCAAACACAGAAGAACGCTGTCAAAATGCTGACCAACACAGTGCTGCAAAAGCAGAAAACAATCCAATTCCAGATCCCCAGCAGCAGAAATCCTGTGTTGAACATGAAGCCAGCATCCCACCGTTAACAAACATAAGTCAAACGGAGTCATATAAAAAGATACAGAATCACAGATCTTCTGTAGACTGTGAGCCACCTGAAAACACCTTAGACTTTGAAAGATGGTTAGAGACATTAATTCAGGCTGTGCTTTCAAAGCTTGGTAAACTTTTAAAGTGCCCTCATTCTCACCAAAAACATTTGTTGGATCTACTCTTGGACAAATTCAAGGGGATGGATTTGCATTTAGACCGAAAAGTGCAGAATTATTTTGACTGCATTGCTAATGCCATTTTCACTGATATTTGTGACAAATTACATAAATTGTCACTAATATCATTGGGGAGGAGTGGGGAGGAGGATTCAATGAATTTAATGGGACAACCAATATTTAATATCATAACTACTTCAGTATTCCAAGAACACCTGTTGGCAGTAACAATTATCGATAGACTGGAATCATATGAAAAGAAAGAAAGATGCAGACTTTCAGTGGAAAGCTTTGTGGAAGGACTGATTTCCCAGGTTGCAAAAAAATCAGGCACAGTCTTCAGCATTGAAAATGCTGAAGCTATCTCCAACCGGCTTACCATGAAAATCTGGACTGAAATCAGGGCAGAATACGACAAAATCCCCCCAGAGAAGTTCAAGAAGCTCAGCGAGAGGGTTTTCAAATCCCTCTGTAAAAGATGGAAGCATGCAGTGGTTATTGTCCAAGATCTTGATGAAGATATTGTTAAAACTTTCAAAAGAAAGATATTCACAGAACCAAGTTGCATATCTAAGTGCTTCTCATCGGTGCGTGCATTTTTTGGGAGGTTTAAGGGAGGAAACAAAGTTTCCCCTTTATAGTGACATCGTGATATCAACAGCAAGATATTTTCTAAAACTCACTGGACACTTTAAATTAGCTAGTTTTACATTTAGATCAGATCAAGTCATTTTTGAAATCCCCAGGAATGGTCGCGGCAGATGGCCACCCCGCCCTGAGCCTGGTTCTGTCGAAGGTTTCTTCCTCTTAAAAGGGAGTTTTTCCTTCCCACTGTCGCCTCGTGCTTGCTCAGAGGGGTTTGTTCTTTTGGGGTTTTCTTTTTAATACTGTAAGTTGTTACCTTACAGTGTGAAGCACCTTGAAAACACCATTGTTTCCTTTGGTGCTATACAGATTGAAGTGACTTGCACTGACAACATAACTAAGCTGGGACTTTAATTTAACATCAATAAAATTATAAAAATATTACATCTTGATTTCTGCTTGTTTTCATTGTCTGTGACTTAATGAATACAAATGTGTAATTTAACAGATTTTTTCTTTATGTTAGTCTGACCGGTGATTCCACGTTGGCCTTAGGTGTTGGCGCGGATACGCTGCAGCCCCTGAGCCATTAATGGCCCAGCACACTACAGTAAAAACAAAACAACAGCCATCTCTCCAACTAGGAAAGGAAAATAATAAACTGCCTCCTTGGAGGCAACCTGACTCAAAACAGTTGCAGTCCAACTCAGACCGACTGCAATCACTCTCAGGCAGATTGATGAAGATCTGCAAATAACTGTTGTCTAATTTATAAACGCAGACAGATTGCCAACACGTCTGTTTACAATAGAGGACTGTACTTACATGGTTGCAAACTGGTTGTTGTCTTGCTTATATGAAAACATTGCTTTGGAGCAATGAAACTCAAACACATTCATTTTTAAAATGCCTCAAAATGAAATTTTGAAATATTTGGCTTTATGCTTTGAAAGTGCCGTTGTGAGTGGGAGTGTGAAATCCTTACTTGATGTGTTCCCTTTGCCTTTACTGTTTTCAGTTTTATTTGTCATATGCAAGTTAGCACAGGGTCAACATTGCAATGAAATGTGTTTGACGAGCAGCAGTCACTCAGCAGCATGGTACAGTAGAAATATAATAAAATATAATAAAATAAAAAATAGAAAAATAGTAAAGAGCAAAATATTAGAGAGACGTGGTAAAAGAGAAAAGATGACTAAATATATATGTATCTATAAATATAAATATATGTACACTAGTGATTAAATAAGAAAATCTTGAAAAGAAATATGACGGGAGGCCAAATGGGATGTTGCACAGGAATGAGCAGCAGAAAATTACAGTATTACTCAGACTTTTAATAGTCATATTGTCAGTTTTGGCCGACGGTCATGGGTCACTTCCACTAAAATAGCAGGAGACTGGAGTAAAATGTACTTTATTAATGAGAACACATGGTGATACAGCAAAGAATCCAACCCTTCTGAAAAGCAAATGGCTTCCTGTTATACTCTACCTGATTCAGGTGAGCATCTGGAATAGACCAAGTCTGGGGGTCAGCAAACCAAAGGAAAACAAAACCCTCCCCATAAGAAAACCACTACGATATAGCACATCATAGACATATGAAGATTTGGAACAAGTCCTATAAATAATTCCATAACATATAAACTTCAGTCTCTTCTATATACATTAAAACAGCGGTCCCCAACCTTTTTTGCGCCACGGACCGGTTTATGCCCGACAATATTTTCATGGACCGGCCTTTAAGGTGTCACAGATAAATACAACAAAATAAAACTAGTACCGGTACCGGAAAAAAAGAAGATTTATTCATAACACACGTGAAAGACCCAGGAAAACAGAGTTAACGATAAAAACGATAACAAAATAACGATAAAAACTCTGAAAACCATTTATTTAAAATGACTGGTTCCCAGTGTTTCGTGCCTGTTTTCAAACAGTCAAAACAAACAGCTCTTGATTACTGTTATGAATGAGAGGAATGATTACAGCGAGCAAAAAGTGCCTCGCCATCGAAACCAATTCATGAAGGGTAATGCTATTAGAACACACTGCAATACAAAGATGAACTAAATCGTGATTCCCTCCAGAACCGTATTTTTCCCCTTAAGCTGGTCAGTAAAAAAAAAAACTATCTGGAGGGCCACCTAAGAGTTTAATGTGCAGGAAAAACATTGGTCTTAATGTCATGAAAAACCTCTGGAAAGTTCTCTCAACCCCAAAACCTGTGTTAGGTATGCAGAAATGCTCCTGGTTACACAAACTGGCCAAGACAAACAAATGAGGAAAAGCACATACAGAAGAATCTCAAATGAAAAATGATGTGTGTGAATAGAGAGGTTGATGGGTATAAATAGAGGCGCACACTTACTTGTGCGAGTACACCAGCACTCAGATTTTTACTACTGTATTCCATGCAAGATTAACTTCAAGGTTTTCCAAGGAATGTTAACAGAAAAATGTTAGAGAGCGGTCAGAAAATTAACCGTATCAACATCGACATCTATGGAGGTGAACATGCTGGTGATAGAAGAACTGCATAAAACAGTGCTCATTCATATTACAGCCTTGTTTGAATAAACTTTCCTTGGGTTGGAGTGCGGGCCAGCTTTCTTTCACTGTGAGCATCCCGTGTGTCATGGTCCCTGTGCCTCCCCGGCCAGCCCAGTGTGGCCACAACTGTTTGTTGTTTTTCTCTCGCTCTGTCTCTCCTACCTGTCTGCCTGGGCGGAGCTCTGATTGGGCTCCTGCCCTTGGCCCACGCACCTGCAGCTGATCGAGTGAATTGCAGTTCTCTGGCTCTTAAGGCTGGGGCTCTGAGCTATTCGTCGCTGGAATATTGAGTAACTCTCGTTAGTATTGCCTGGCTTCCTTGCGATTCTACTGTTCCCGTGTTTGCCTTCAACTTACCCTCGTCTGTGTAAACAGGTTTACCTGGATCAGCCCTTTTGTGACCCCTGGACCCCGTGAGCAGGAGAGTGAGCTGAGCTGCTTGTGTGGAGACTGTTTGGACGAGGAGCAGAGCGAGTGCGAAGAAGTGTGTCTCCCCAGCCTATCGATCCCCGGGACCCTGGTGTTTCCCCCCCCCCCCTTCACGTGTATATAGTGCACCAGTGTGATTAATAAAGTGTCGTTGAACTGTGCTACTTCAGTCTGCGCCTGAGTCCGTTCCACACCCGTGACAATTCATCTGTGCTTGTATTCAAGTTTACAGCAAATCATCTGAGAAATGCCTTTGAACTGGTGCCTGTTTCTGGGCTTTTCTTTTGACACAAACTGCTCACAAAGAAGGACGAATGCTTTAGGGAACAAAAGCTTTGGAATGTATTCTGCAAGTACAGGTCAAACGTAATAGCCTCATTGTTTTATAGCAATGCTGAATTAACTTATGTCACTGCAGGACAGTGCAGCCAGTGGGGCTAATTGTTATAGTCACTGTGCACGACAAGAAAGCATTTGACATGGTGAACTGCTGCCACGGTTTTAGAGAGACGTCTGTTTGTAATTAGAAGTAGTTGTTCTGTTTAATTTGGGGTTTTTCTCCTTTGCTTCTGCGTAGAAGACGACCAATCTGCACATCGAGAAGCTGTCCTGTCTTCAGCTAGGAGTCCTTCTCCAGCTGCTGCACATGCTAACAGGCAAAACATCAGGGAGTAATACAAGCTTTTAATGCTTATGTGAACCACAGGCGTGCTTATAATGTATCAACCTGCAGTGAGACTGTAAAAGCAAAATCTTTCTTGATTTAATTTTCAGTGCACAAATAATAACAGATTCAGGAATGTATTCAAGGAAGAGACTGGCAAAGAAAGAGTGGGATAGTCAGGGAGCTGAAGGAAGGAGTACTAAAAGGCTAGGTGCACAGCAAAGAGAGAGGTGTCACTGGCACAGGAAAAGGCTTGTAGTGAGTTGTATGTGAGGCTGGACTAGGGTTGCCAACTCCCTGAAAAATAAATAAGGGACACCTCGTGGCCAGGGCCGGGCGACCCAGTTGTCTTCACCCTTCCCAGTGTGGTGAATTTTCTAGCTCTTTTTTTGTGTGTGAAATTATTTTTTTAACCATTTGACTTGAAGTTGATTTAAGTACATGCATATTCTATTCTTTGTGATATGAACTCATGTGAAACAAATGATCATTTAGCCATTTATTTTTAGCTCAAAATGACAACATTAACACAGTAAAACAGGTCTCTTTCTTAAACAGAAGCCTGTCATGCTTAACTTTTGAGAATATAAGTAAATCTTTCTTTAAAAGAACTCTGTCCTGCTTAACTTAAAATAATAGAAAACAATAGAAAGAAAAATATTCTTGTAACAGTGCACATTTAGTGCATTTAGTACAATTGGCTTCAGCTGAGGTATTATTTCAGCTTTTCTAATGCTAATCAGCTGCTCCTGTTTGTAAACCCGCTTGTTCCCATGATTACGCATCATAACTCATCATCATTATTCATCTATGTATTACTTTTATGTATTAGTCATCTATTTGTTGTAATCATCTATCCTTGCAGTTGTTTATTACACAAAATAAATTATATTATCACACTTCTGGCCACATAGCGCTGATATTCACTGCACATGCCCATATTAACTTTTTCCAGCCAGGTGTTTTCCTTTTCCCATTCTTCCCTTTCTCTGAGGGGAACAAACATTGCTGCTCTAATGCTGGGCTTACACTGTGCGGTTTTTGGCCCATTTTGAGCCGATTTTTGAGTGATCGGACCGATTTTGGCCTTCATCGTGCATCGTGTAGTATACGTGGGGTAACGAGAAGTGATTAACACCTCACGACCAGCTCCCGATCATCAATCGCTTGTGAAGGTGTCACCACAGGCGCTCACACTGCTCACGCGCAAACACGTAAACGTCGGTGAAAAAGACTGAGCAGCACAGTTGTGCAGCGTGTGATCTGGACACAAGCGATGGAGGCACTACTTGTAGAACTTCGAAAAGGCTCGGATGAGCTTTCCAATGTGGCCTCACAAAATGATCACGACCACAACAACCGTGAAAATAGTTGGATTTACATTGCTGCTCAATCACAGCTGCCTGATCAATGTTTTTCATTAGCAATTTAGCAAAGTTGATGGTGGTAGTGTGTCTGTGTGAGTGAAAGACAAAGAGAGAGAGGGAGAGCGACAGATTTTCTGTTATAACCTTCATTTTATGGAGGCACAGTGTGAGCACTCAGGTCGCATCAGAGCATCGGGCGGTATAGTGTGAGACCTGCATCGTGACCTACCAACGTCTAACCCCTGCGAGTCAATCGTGCAGTTTGAGCAGGAGCTGAATAACGTGACTGAAAAAATCGCACAGTGTCTGCCCAGCATTAGGTGTACTGTCGTCCGAGACTTGCACCGCAGTGTCAGCGTTTGTTTCCCTGTTGGCCATGCTTGTTGTTGTGGTCATCTGTTGTCTTCCGGTATTTTCTCCGTAAGCGACCTTTCCTCGACCAATGAGATGAGTGGTAATCTGAATTGTCATACTCGAATTGTCATAAGTGTGGTGTCAGCTCATTGGTCACAAAGCAGGAGAGGGGCTGGGAATTATGTTTTCCAACAAAGCGTTAATTCCATTAACATTTATAGACTACTTTTGATTCTCACTGTATTACGGGACAAAGTGCGTCCCTTATTAGCTCAATACGGGACGTGTACTTTTGTTTCGAAATACGGGACGATTCCGTATTTTAAGGGACGGTTGGCAACCCTAGGCTGGACACTAAGGAGAAAATGATTTTTAATGAATGGCAAGGCACATAAATTGTCCTGGAAGAGAGTAACCAAGTATAGAGATGGAAATGTGCTAATGTGAAGAATGTGTGTTGAGAAGAGAGAAGGAGTACTTTGGATGAAAATTGAATTAGAGAAGGAAGCGAGGCAACTCTGAAGAGGATGGAGACGGGAGGCATAGAGAGGGTAGGAGTGAAGGCTATGATAAGGTGCGAAGAGAGTAACTGTGGTGCTGGATTTGTGGATGTAGTGAAGGTGGACATGCAGGGGGTTGGTGTGACTGAGGAGGATGCTAGAAATAGAGAGATGGAGGCGGATGATCCACTGTAGCGACCTCTAAAGGGAGCAGCCGAAAGAAGAAGAAGCACAAATAATTCTAATCATGCTTTTCTTTTATTCTCAGTACTAAGCTATGTAAAGGAAGTCAAGGTTGTTTCCTCCTACAATCACTTTGTAGATGGTTTAGACTTGTTTAGATTGGTGCTCTGTCTCCCTTTATCCAAACTAAAACTTTGATGGGTTTTTTTTATCTTCACTAAACATTTTTTTGCTTTGTGTTTATTATTGTGCTACTGCAAGTATTTCATATATTAGTCAGTTGATTGTTACTGTAGGGCAGCTCTAGGACAATCCCTGATGTGATGTAGCTTGCTTTTATCCAGCAGATACGACATCTCATGAGGAGGTTCGAACCCTGTACCCTGACCTTCCCACTGACGCACAAAGTCTGGACATCCAGAAGCAGGCCCTTCTACGTGAACAACAGCACAACAGTTTCTATTTCTTTTAATATTAGAAGTCAGTTATTCATTAATGAATACAAATGGTGACTGAAGTTATTTAGACAGGACATTAAACAATAAACTTCCAATAAATTATGAACAATGTGTGACTGAATGTGTTCAGTGAAAGACTTTGAAAATATCGCAGCATAAAACCAGTGTAAAAGTACTCAGACTACTTTTGGGGGTATTTATTTGATGATGCAACCAGAAAATGTGCAGGTTGTGAGTTTAACATTTTCAACACTGGAGAAGAAGTACATGTACACAGACTAGCTAATGACAAACATTTTTTTTAAATTAACCTTTATTTAAACAGGTTGTTCATTTTTCTGAGCTTACCTGGTGTCTAGTTTCGGTGGCAGTAGCATAAGCAGAGAAGACCCAGACCTTACTCTCCCGAGCCAGCTCCTCCATTATTTGGGGGACACTGAGGCATTCTCTGCTGAGTGCTGTGATCTCCCCAACATGTCCTGGGTGTGTCCTGTCTGTCCTGGTGGGACATGCCTGGAACATCTCACCCAGGAGGCGCTCAAGAGGCACCCTTGTCAGATGCCTGAACCTCCTCAACTGGCTCGTTTAGATGTAGAGGAGTAGCAGTTAACTCGGAATGAGACAGACAGCACCTACTGCTGGGGTGGGCCTACAGGAGGGAGAGCTCATGTCGTCTCTTCAGGACACATCACTGGACCCCAAGAAGCTCTCCCCTGAGCTCCCTTTGGCTGCTGGGGTCGGCATACGTTCAACTTTAAAATCACTCTTGGTTCTTGGCTAGCTTTGTGTTAGCATCCTTTGTGTACTGATGCTTGCAAGAAGCTAAAGTTGCTTTGGCAGAATTTTCTTTCTCATATATGCACACATAAGGAGAGAGATGTTTTATAAGCTTTAGTCATCACCGTGCACTTTTCCTGATTCACACAAAATACAGCAATCTGGCACCTTCCCGCAGGGTCTTGCACGAGTATTAAACATGTTCATTTGTGCTTTGGACTGTCACCAGATTTCTTCTAGAAGTTTCTTGCCAGTCAGCAACTATCTTGGCAACACCACTTGAGTTTGTGTGTTGCATGCTAACACCATTATCATATGTGTAATAATACTAAAGCTTCATCTTATGCACACACAAAAAACAAATATGGCTCCTTCGTGCAGGGTTTTCTGGTATGTTCATTTATGCTTCCCAATTTAAAAAAAAGAAAAAAAAAAGAAAAAGCAAACTTCTTGCTTCTCAGCCACTGCGGCCACATCCTCACTGTTTTTTAGACAGTTATATAAACATACTGTGAGTGAGTCATAAGCTTAAATACAATAGTTGAAGGAACAAAAACTTAATGTTTAAAAATACCAGTCAAATCTGATTAAAGTAAATAAATAATAAGTATACAATGTAGTTTTAAGACTTATCTCAATGTTTCGTAACATTAATGTTCTATGAACTCGTGAGTCCAGAAATCTGAATGTCATGAAAAGTATTTATTATTCGTGTATTATTATTTTACAATACAAGGTTGTTTTTCTCCTGATACTTCATGCAAACCACATTTCTCCAGGCCGGTCCTAATCAGCTTACTCAGTATCACTAGATCCAATGCTGCTCCTCCAGCACAGCACACAAAAGTAGGAGAGACCGGAGATGCCATGGCTTAGTTAGGAGACTGTTTGCTTCAAGGCCACTAGAAGGTGCTGCCATAAAACTACAATAAATGAATTGACCTTTTGACCTGCTCACACTCTTTTATGCAAAACCCTGCTGATGTTACACACACACACACATAAAGAGATTCTAGGTCTGACCAACCGTCTCCGCCGTGGGCAAAAAGATGACAGTCAATAAAATTCTAAAATTTTATTTATAAACACAATGAATAATAGTTAAAAGTCCAGTGTCCCATTTAGGTACAAAGTAAAAACACACAGTCCAAGGCCAGAGCCAGCTATGCCACAAAGCCAGTTGCACTCCACACGTTGTTCACTTCAACAGGGGTAGCAATTGTCCTCTGAGAACCACCACCCTGTAAGTAGAAAGCCTGCACAGAGCGACAAAATAAGACAATTCACTATATAATTCACAGCCCATCCATCCCAAACATATCAGATCATTAGAGGTTTTGTCACATTACATACCTGCACTGAGAGACAAAATAAGACTAATGACGCTAAATTTAATTACGGGTCATGGACAGCCTTCATAAATGCTCATATTACTCACCCACACTGAATTCCAGCACAGGTTCATCTGGGTCCTGACTATTTCCTGCAAAATAACACAAACGTCATCAGAACATTAAGTCAGAGAAACAACATTTGGAGCTTTTGTACATGATAAATTATACTGCAGTAGTAAAACAAAGTCAAGCAGCAGTACATTTATTAAAATCACCTTCAGCTGTAATATTTAAACTGATTTAGTGTCAATTTAGATTATGTTTAGATTAAAATGAAACTAGTACCCTTGTAATGTCTTTTTAAATTAGAGGTAAATATTTGTATATTTTTTTACATAATATAATTATATTTACTGGATTTTCTCTCTATTGTAGTTTAATATTATAGTTATTACTTGTTTTTTATTGACTTGTCTTGTTTTTACAATGATTTGCTTTGACTGCAGCCTTTAAAGAAAAGACTATCTGTTCAGTAACTATCCATCAGACTGGGTCCATGTTACCAGCCAAATGGGTAATAATTAAAGTAAGTTTTGAATTACGTATATTTGGGTGTTTAGGTGACACTTTTGCAAAAAAAAAATTATATAATTAGGTTTAAAAAAACTAAACATGTATGTATTTAAAAACAATAAGTGTGTTAGAATTACTACAGCAACAGGTTGTAGCTCACTGTACTGTTTTTGAGCACAACTTTGGTGCTTTTGCCTCATTTTTAAATCAGTGATCCCAGTAGCACAGTCTAAGCAGAGACCTCAGTGCTTGGCAAACAATCAATAGAATCAATATAATTATTAAAAAGAAACAAAATAAATGCCAACCATATAAAAAACATAAACTTAAAGAAAAAACTAAACTTGATTTTATGTCTTTAGGCTATTGTTAACAGCAAGCATGAGGTTAGTGCATATGTATTATTATTGGAAAGATTACTGCAAAGAAAAAAAAGTTGAACCAGGAGGGGGCGATATTGCTCTTCTTACAATGAGTTACATGCAGGCTATTACTTACCGTGTCACTCACATTTATTTCACAAATTAGCTGAACCCACTTAATTCGATTTAATTGTATTTATGCAGAGCTGAATCACAACAACATTCTCCTCGAGGTGGTATAGATTGTAAGGTAGAAAGTCTACAATTAAAAAGAAAAAACCTCAATACAGTGGGAAGGAACAACTCACTTTTAACAGGAAGCACCCTCTGGCAGAACCACGGTCAGGGAGCAAACTATCAAACTACGAGGTCTTTAAAATAAGGGTTCCACAGTGTCACAGTTTTCTGCATATAGTCGATTAATAAATGTTGAGAAAACAACTAATCGATTCAAATTTTTTATTTGAACAAGTATCAAATTGATTTTCACAGAAGCGTTCAATGGAACAAATACATAAATGGTAAACTGACTGCTTTTTATATAGGGTTTTTGTATTTTGCTCGTGCATTAAAAAGCGCTTTATACAACATGCCTCATTCACCTATTCACCCAAACATTATTACAAGCACCTTTTCTACAATTAAGCTAAACATGCATAAAATGTTAGCAGTGGAGATTTGGCACCTGAAAGGACCCCCTTTGATCCACTCCTAGTTTGAGTCTATTTACATTTAAATACTGATACTTCAATTTTGCCTTGGTTTGAGCTCCATAAAGCAGGCAAACCAGAATTAATCACAGAAGGCGAAAAAACACTGAAACTACGTTTTAAGCTGCGAGCCAAACAAACCAAAGGTAACCGTGTTTTGAAAAGAGCTATGAAGAGAAACAGACAGACTACTGTAATTTCTCAATAAAATGTCGCTTATTATCGCTCACTCTCAAGAACAAAAACGTGAGTAATTTTCCAGTAGCTCACCATATTTGGGATCTTCTAACATCCACACTTCATGTTTAAACGGTGGTGCGGAGGCGGTGTACCGTCGCAGGACGGATGTAGCATTCAGCGCGGTGTGCCTTTTTTTCAGTTGCTAAGCAACAGATTTGTCCCGCCCCTTTCGTTATGACGAGCCGGGCCAGTCCTTTGACTGGTGACGTTACAAAGAAACCGACCTTATATATAGACCTGGCTGTTCAGTTGAAACGCATTCATACAGCGGGACAGCAGCGCTTTAAACGTTCAAACACGGAGTTTAACACAAAACAACATTTTAGGCATAAAAAACAAAAAAGTGAAATGGCAAGCTCAAACTGTAACACAATGACAAATGATGAAACAGTTCAGACCAATCGGGATAATTCTACAGTACATGCTTTAGTATCCCTCTTGAATAACTTGTTCAGTAGTTTTTCGAACAAGCAGTGGGAAGAGCTTACCTCAGGCTATCCGGATTGCTTCACCGCTAAGCGGCTTGCAGGTTTTGTAGAGGACGTAATGGACCTGTGTGAACAGTCAGGAGCAGTATCACCACTGAGGTCTTCCCAGAACTCCCCTGTACATCAAAACTGTTCTGTCCACACCACCACTGGCAAAACGTTTTTGTCACCTGTGAAATTTTTGGACGATTCTGCTGAGCAGGAGTTTGATACAGCACAGAATATAGATGCTAACAGCCAAGAAACAGCTAACACAGAAGAACGCTGTCAAAATGCTGACCAACACAGTGCTGCAAAAGCAGAAAACAATCCAATTCCAGATCCCCAGCAGCAGAAATCCTGTGTTGAACATGAAGCCAGCATCCCACCGTTAACAAACATAAGTCAAACGGAGTCATATAAAAAGATACAGAATCACAGATCTTCTGTAGACTGTGAGCCACCTGAAAACACCTTAGACTTTGAAAGATGGTTAGAGACATTAATTCAGGCTGTGCTTTCAAAGCTTGGTAAACTTTTAAAGTGCCCTCATTCTCACCAAAAACGTTTGTTGGATCTACTCTTGGACAAATTCAAGTGGATGGATTTGCATTTAGACCGAAAAGTGCAGAATTATTTTGACCGCATTGCTAATGCCATTTTCACTGATATTTGTGACAAATTACATAAATTGTCACTAATATCATTGGGGAGGAGTGGGGAGGAGGATTCAATGAATTTAATGGGACAACCAATATTTAATATCATAACTACTTCAGTATTCCAAGAACACCTGTTGGCAGTAACAATTATCGATAGACTGGAATCATATGAAAAGAAAGAAAGATGCAGACTTTCAGTGGAAATCTTTGTGGAAGGACTGATTTCCCAGGTTGCAAAAAAATCAGGCACAGTCTTCATCATTGAAGATGCTGAAGCTATCTCCAACCGGCTTACCATGAAAATCTGGACTGAAATCAGGGCAGAATACGACAAAATCCCCCCAGAGAAGTTCAAGAAACTCAGCGAGAGGGTTTTCAAATCCCTCTGTAAAAGATGGAAGCATGCAGCGGTTATTGTGACATTCTGGCAATTAAACGTCCAAGATCTTGATGAAGATATTGTTAAAACTTTCAAAAGAAAGATATTCACAGAACCAAGTTGCATATCTAAGTGCTTCTCATCGGTGCGTGCATTTTTTGGGAGGTTTAAGGGAGGAAACAAAGTTTCCCCTTTATAGTGACATCGTGATATCAACAGCAAGATATTTTCTAAAACTCACTGGACACTTTAAATTAGCTAGTTTTACATTTAGATCAGATCAAGTCATTTTTGAAATCCCCAGGAATGGTCGCGGCAGATGGCCACCCCGCCCTGAGCCTGGTTCTGTCGAAGGTTTCTTCCTCTTAAAAGGGAGTTTTTCCTTCCCACTGTCGCCTCGTGCTTGCTCAGAGGGGTTTGTTCTTTTGGGGTTTTCTTTTTAATACTGTAAGTTGTTACCTTACAGTGTGAAGCACCTTGAAAACACCATTGTTTCCTTTGGTGCTATACAGATTGAAGTGACTTGCACTGACAACATAACTAAGCTGGGACTTTAATTTAACATCAATAAAATTATAAAAATATTACATCTTGATTTCTGCTTGTTTTCATTGTCTGTGACTTAATGAATACAAATGTGTAATTTAACAGATTTTTTCTTTATGTTAGTCTGACCGGTGATTCCACGTTGGCCTTAGGTGTTGGCGCGGATACGCTGCAGCCCCTGAGCCATTAATGGCCCAGCACACTACAGTAAAAACAAAACAACAGCCATCTCTCCAACTAGGAAAGGAAAATAATAAACTGCCTCCTTGGAGGCAACCTGACTCAAAACAGTTGCAGTCCAACTCAGACCGACTGCAATCACTCTCAGGCAGATTGATGAAGATCTGCAAATAACTGTTGTCTAATTTATAAACGCAGACAGATTGCCAACACGTCTGTTTACAATAGAGGACTGTACTTACATGGTTGCAAACTGGTTGTTGTCTTGCTTATATGAAAACATTGCTTTGGAGCAATGAAACTCAAACACATTCATTTTTAAAATGCCTCAAAATGAAATTTTGAAATATTTGGCTTTATGCTTTGAAAGTGCCGTTGTGAGTGGGAGTGTGAAATCCTTACTTGATGTGTTCCCTTTGCCTTTACTGTTTTCAGTTTTATTTGTCATATGCAAGTTAGCACAGGGTCAACATTGCAATGAAATGTGTTTGACGAGCAGCAGTCACTCAGCAGCATGGTACAGTAGAAATATAATAAAATATAATAAAATAAAAAATAGAAAAATAGTAAAGAGCAAAATATTAGAGAGACGTGGTAAAAGAGAAAAGATGACTAAATATATATGTATCTATAAATATAAATATATGTACACTAGTGATTAAATAAGAAAATCTTGAAAAGAAATATGACGGGAGGCCAAATGGGATGTTGCACAGGAATGAGCAGCAGAAAATTACAGTATTACTCAGACTTTTAATAGTCATATTGTCAGTTTTGGCCGACGGTCATGGGTCACTTCCACTAAAATAGCAGGAGACTGGAGTAAAATGTACTTTATTAATGAGAACACATGGTGATACAGCAAAGAATCCAACCCTTCTGAAAAGCAAATGGCTTCCTGTTATACTCTACCTGATTCAGGTGAGCATCTGGAATAGACCAAGTCTGGGGGTCAGCAAACCAAAGGAAAACAAAACCCTCCCCATAAGAAAACCACTACAATATAACCAACACGTTCTCACTCCCAAAGCGTAACATTTTACGCTAGGTGACAAATCGTCACCATATTACGTTTTCGGCTACCCACCACGTTCCTAAATGACGACCTCGGAAAAAAGAGGAAATATGAGAACCGTCTGGACTGAATCTACACATGTTTGCTCTTTTTCTTCAAATTGCTTAGAAACACGCTATTTAACATCATTAAAGTCCTGGATAAGGTCAGGAATAAGGTTATGGTCAGGGCTAGGGATAAGGTTAGGTTTAGGGCTGGAATACAGGGCTGGAACGTCTATTACCGCGGGAGCGTCATTGCACTGGATTCTAGCCATAGCCCGCCGCGTACCATAAGAACGCCGAAGGTCTCCTTTCGCGTTCCTCGGGAACGCCGCGGGACGTGACAAAACGTCGACATGTTACGCCTCGGGAGTGAGAATGGGCTGATATAACACATCATAGACATATGAAGATTTGGAACAAGTCCTATAAATAATTCCATAACATATAAACTTCAGTCTCTTCTATATACATTAAAACAGCGGTCCCCAACCTTTTTTGCGCCACGGACCGGTTTATGCCCGACAATATTTTCATGGACCGGCCTTTAAGGTGTCACAGATAAATACAACAAAATAAAACTAGTACCGGTACCGGAAAAAAAGAAGATTTATTCATAACACACGTGAAAGACCCAGGAAAACAGAGTTAACGATAAAAACGATAACAAAATAACGATAAAAACTCTGAAAACCATACATTTCACACCCGAGCCTCATCTCTCGACCAAACGACGGTCCGTGGCCCGGCGGTTGGGGACCGCTGCATTAAAACACCTTAACCACACAGTTAGGTTTCAGCCCTCGCTGACTCAGAACAAAGTAAGACAATCAGAGTTCGATTGGTTTTTACTTGTGCAGGGGAAGCCTGGTCAGATTCTCAGAGTTGCAAGCTCTACACCCAAACTCAGACAACTCCAACTCCAGCCTTTTATTGAATGAAAACAGTTACACAACCGCCCATTGTAAACCCCATATGTTGTGTGGTAGAAGCTAAGGCACTGTGTGTGTGTGTGTGTGTGTGTGTGTGTGTGTGTGTCTGTATACGTGACTTCCTGGTTACAAACGTTTTAACCGCATCTCTAGTCATAAAAGGGTATCTCCCCTCAACCTCGTATATGGCTTAACCTCTTTAACAGTCCACCATTTACATGGTGAGCCCATACTGTAAAGGGCAGGAAGTGAACATTCCTTACCAAATAAGGAAACCAGAATCTTACATAGATTGTGCCTGCAGTTGAAAACTATAGCTAGTAACATCCCCAACATCCTACATGTGGGGGAGGAACAGAAAAATATCTGAACATACAGTTCAAGACAAGGTCCAAGCACAATAATGACAACTTTTAACAAAATCACTCCAACACACACTCCCCTAGCCTGGCACATTGGTTTGCTCCAGGAGCTCATAAGCAGGTGATTGAGCTGCTTTTACTCTTTACAAAGTGAGTACTGTTAACACTTCTCTTTTTACATATACAACTAATTTAGGTTACAGACAAATGTTTAAATGTGAACAGCTCTAACACGGGTTCTTTTCCTGACACAGGTAGGATGGCCAGTCCCCCTGTCTCTTCACCTTTCACGAGTCACTTAAATAACAACCCAAAAAACCTAATAAAGATCACAATCAACCAGTGTGTGTTTTTCTTCATTATGGTTTTTAAATACAAATCAGTCAGTCAATTAATAAAAATACAAGTAAGGGTAATGGAACCCCTGGTCTCCATTACACACATAAATACCATAAAGACACTAAGTCGTAGAGCTCTGAACTCCTTGCTTTTATGATATTTACACTTCTTCTTGGCCTTCTCCTTCACTCTGAGTCACTGCAGGATAAATGCATCAGCTCAGACATTCAATAATTAAAATATGTGTAGGTGACCGTTTGGCAGAAGACGATGTCGAGGCGGTACTGCAGTGACACGTCCGTGGCTATCGTCGGGGCGGTGTCCTGCATCAGCAGGAAGTCCATAGACTTCTTGGCTTTGTTGCTCATCGTGGCTCTGTAGTCCGTGGGCGTGGCCTGCAAAAAGTGTAAATAAACCATCAGAGACCAAACACAAATATGCCTTCTAACCACTAGTTTAGACAACATCTTGCAAAGAGTGTGTATTTCAGAGTGCAGTTGTTTTTAAATTTGACAGAAACAGAAAAAAAGACGGAACAGAAGGACAACAGGGAAAGCAGAAGCACCGACACACTGAAATCTTTTAGGGTCAAGCTCCAGAACTAGCCACAAATCCTGCTGGAAAGAACCTAAAAATACTTAAAAATACTTGCAGAGATCTAATGGAGCCGTTAACTCAAAAGCCTGGTGTCAGGCATGTTCTTTAATAAATAAGAAACGAGCTGATATGTTACAGACCCCAGTCTTTACGTAAAGAAAAAGCTGACATTTAGAGCGGTCTCGCAGCAGATTTTAAAACAGTGACACTGATTTGTGGGGTTTTTGTGCACAAATTTGAACCTTTTTGTTTTATCCATGTCCTTGAACACAGCTTGTGACTTGGGCGCTTTCATATGTACCGATTCATTTAGGTTTGTGCACTGAGGCCAGATTTAGGTATTAAAAACGAGTCAGTCATAACACTTCTTACATTAGTTAAAAAGCTGAGCTTACACTAAACCAACATTTAAATTTCCCCTTGTGGGACTAATAAAGGTATATCATATCATATCATTACTACAGTATTGCTGCAACATTGTAAAGACAAAGATGACACACGGACCAGACATAAAACACTGAACACTTTTTAAAGAAGAGTCATTTAAGAGTATTTTCTCTAGAATAAAGTCGGCTGATATGGTGAAGGAAAAATCTGCTCACGAATCCTCCAACTTCTTAAAAGTAAGGAGTGACCTGAGCTGGAAATCAACATGAGAGGGATGACTCAAGAAGAAGAAGAAGCAACAAGAAAAGAAAAACAGAGTTCAGAGTCTAGTTAAGATATTAAGCTGTATCCACAATGTGTGCCAAGAAACTAAGCTTGTCTGTTCTCATGCTAAAGAAATAAAAAATCTGGAATCAGAAAACAGCCAATAACTGCTGATCAACTCACCCACTCCTCTTCGTGCCAGTCCACGTGCAGTGACGACTGGCTGTTGTGACCGCTGTACTTTGCTCTCAGCGTATCCTGGTCATTGCGGAGCACTACTTGTTCAGACTCAGCGGAAGGAGAAGCTTTGGTTGCGATGTACTCGCCCCGTACTGCGTTCAGGGCCTAAATAGCTGAAGCTAGCAGCTTGCAGCCGCACACTGTCACCAGCTGACGGGTCTGAAAGGAAGAGGGTATGAATGAAATATGAAGCGTCCCCACGTAACGTCAAACACTTTTAGTACCTTGTCAGCCAGACTGGCGAGCGATTGGTCTTTGGCAGCTTGAGATAGCCTCTGCATAATAGCTGACCTGAGTCTTCTGCGTGTTGACGTGGGCGATGATCTCTTTGGCTCGGACAGTGTCCTGGGGTATGTGGATGATGACTGAGCTGGAGAGGGCACTACTGCAGGGAACAAAGACACACAGACACGTCTTTATCCAAGCTGGGACTGAGGATACTCTTACACTCACCAGCCACTTTATTAGGTACATGTGTTCAAAAGCTTGTGGCAGCAATTTAGTGCATTTAGTCAAATAAAGACAATAGAGTGGCCTGCAGGTGTATATTTTTGTAATGTTTCTGTCTTATGCCTGAAATATGCTTCAGCAGGAAATATACGCTGTAACTGGAAACAACAGCGTGGAATGGACCGGTTTAGTGTTAAGAGGTGTTACATCTGAAGTTAGAACGTAAATTTCCTGCAGAAATCTAAATCAAGCTTCAGAGGTACTGTTCCAAAAATATAGGGAGGGACGTTACCCACCAGATGTAAAAACAAACACTGTCTGCATGCACATGCCTGCTCTCAACGAGCCTAATCGTGGCTTAGAAAAAACAAGGAGGAGCCGACTGCCGGGGACGGAGAGCGATACCACTCGCTTCACAAATTCAGACCATCTGTGTAGAAGAATTTTAGAAACGTCTCATTAATATTGTCAGGATTTGACTTGTTTTTGATAGACTTTAAAATGACTGAATTTATACAATGAGCAGTATTCATATACAACTTTGTGACAAAGGATTTGCTCATTTTAAGGTAACACACATTTTAGTTCTATATTAGTGAACACATCACCGATGCGCTACGTGCCCTTTTTTCCTTGCATTAACATGATAAGCTGTGCAAAACCCCATTCTTCCAGCTTAAAACTGAAAATACTTTGTTGTACAAATCTTAAGGATAAGATAAGAAGAACTTTATTTATCCCGAGGGAAATTCTTTAGTCATACACATACTCAATGCAGCAAGAGAGACAGAGGAACAGAGGAATAAGATATACCATATATACAATAAGAATACTACTATTACAGTAATATACAGTAGGATAGTGCAAAATACAATATCAAATAACTCTAATGAAGTTAGTTCAGTCAAATGAAAACAAGCAAAGCAGTGCAAGGACTCACCATTCCTCCTCATTTACGCTGATTGGAAAAGTAACAAAAGCAAAATTAAGAGGAAGCCATAAAATGGGAACTGAAGTATTAATGCAGAAATTGAAGAAACAAGATGACCAAAAACGACTGTTTAAATACAAATCACAAGACGAATAAAGCAAAATATAAAAACCCAAAACAGGAGCAGAGGTCATCGCTATGCCATTGCATTTGTCCCTAACCACCAGAATCCCTCACGTTAACTTTTATCAAGTGGAAAAAAGTGAAGCTGGCGTTCATCCTCCAGCTTCACTGTGCTAATGTTATGCTAACAAACCTGTGTCGCTAGCAATCACGTAGCACAACATTATATACCAGGTAGTCCAACTTCAGTAACCCTGTAAACGCCACTGCTGTTTACTTTTCTGTCTTCATTTATGTTGGAAGTGGTAGCAGAGCTGTACGTTTTAATTAGTTTAAAAAATCTCTCAGTCAGAACATGGTATGAAATGTTTAGGTGGAAACTAGCAAGCTAACTTCCTGTTAACTTGTAACTCCGTTAAATTTAATAAATTCTGTTTTCATTGATGCATGGATGTTAAACTTAATTGTTACACCTGGTAAAGCAGCAAGGTTGATGATTTTATTAAAGATGAAAGAATTTAGACCGTTTTTAACTCTCAGTGTTCATCCGACTTTGGGAGCTGAAGCCCACGGAGTTTTGGACCCAGATTACTCCATGAAGCTCCTCACTACGGCAGCCGTAATGCTCTGACAATCCATCAAGCAGTGCAGCTTACCAAAGTAGTACTAAAACATTTTTTAACAGATGTCTGCACGCCAAAATCGGTTCGAGGTCAGTAAGCACAACCAGAATTCATACATAGGCACTCTTTCGATTTTTGAGAAAATTAATTAAGTGTGCCATATAGTGTGGAAAATATGTTATACAGAAGAAAAGAATATTTCCCGATATATATCATTACCGCACGTGCTTCAAATTATACAGCGATATGGATTTTAGGCCATATCGCCCAGCCCTAATGTGACGCCCGACTTTACTCTCAACTTACTGTTTCTTTGCTTCCTCAAACTTCTGGATGAGCTTCCTCAGAACGCCATTTTTAGAAACCCTGGCAGTGAGAGGCCGGTGCTCCGACAGTTACGACATCATATGTCTGTTCTGGAAAGACAAACGAGGATGTTTTAGAGGCACAAAAAGAAGTATGTGTGATCACAAGAAGATTTTTTTAAAATCATATGTATTTGTGTCTAAACCAAAACCCATTTCCCCTGTCCAAATCACGTTTTATGTTTTTAAACCCACTTTGCACAGAGAGGCATGTTTTGAAAAATTATTCTTACAAACGGGGAATGAAACAACTACGCTTAAAATAAAGATGGTATTAGTTTATTTTGTTCCAACCTGTAATTTATTGTAGTTTACTTTTATTTGTTTGCTTTTGGTTTTGTAAAGGTTTGAGGTGTGAAAGAAACTGCAGTGGAGTTTGAAAACAATAAATGGCTGTGTGTGGTTTGAGAATGTGTTTGTGCCGGGGGGCTGCGAAGATTTTCTTGTAAAACAAACAGGGGCCTAGCAAAAAAAAAAAAAAAAAAAGGTTTGGAAACCACTGGTTTAATGTAACATCCTTTTATTTATCCTCCCTGTCCTATATATCCACGTTCAAAGTCATGGGTTTGGTCAATCTAAGGAGAGAAACTTAGACCTCCCTTTTGCCAGCCACCTCTTCCAGCTCATCTGGGGGAAAACTGAATTATTTCCAAGCCAACTGTGAAATGTAATCTCTCCACCGAGCCCTCAGTTTGCCCTGGGGCCTCCTACCTCCAGGACATGCCTAAAACACCTCATGCAGGTGGTGTCCAGAAGGCATCCAAATCACATGCCAGAATCACATCAGCTGCCTCCTTTCGATGTGAAGGAGCAGTGTCTCTAATCCAAATGCCTCCCCAATGACTGAACTCTTCATCCTATCACAAAGGCAAAGGCTGCCTACCCTTCAGAGAAGGGTTATTTTGTCACTTATATCTGCCATCTCATTCTTTCTGTCACTATCTAAAGCTCACGACCATAGTTGATGGTGGGGAGGTAGATTGACAGATAAATCAACAGCTTCACTTTTATGCTTAACTCTTACTTCAAAACAACAGAGCCCCAATCTGTCTGTCAACCTCCCGCTCTGTTCTCCCTTCATTTGTGAATAAGACCTTGAGGTACCAAAATTCTCCATTTGATGCAGCGAGTCATCCCTGACCTGGAGACAGGACTCTGCTCTTTCTTTGCTGAAGACCACGGCCCTTGACTTGAAGGTGCTCACTGTCCTTCCTGCAACTTCACTCTTTGATGCAAACCATCCCAGTTTACATCTAAGGCTGTCTGGGAACGTTTAGAGACAGGACACTCTCAGCCATCTGCTCCAGCACTCGTAGGTGGTTCCCATCAGTGGTTGGGAAGCGGCACATCCTCGACATCATGCCGCCAAACACTGAAGAAACACAAAATTCAGTTAGCTGGGATTAGATGAAGACAGATCTGACCAACGTTTTTCTCTGTGGACTGCCACTCAATCTCCGAGGTAAACAGACACCTCCCATTCACCGGGGACAATCAATTTAACTCAACCTTTTCAGGATATGTGACTGGAAGAGTTAATGAAGCTCTGTAAAATTGTCCACTTCTTTGTAAATGAACCGTCCCATGTTGTGTAGCTCTCTGGATTTTGTACTTATTGGCCTACATATTTATTTAAAATAACAACAGCGTGAATATCAAAAACTGTTAACATTGCTTTAACAGGAAGTTAGCTTGCTAGTTTCCACCTAAACATTTCATACCATGTTCTGACTGAGAGAAATAATTGAGGACTAGCTAAGTAATTTAGCTTTGCTAGTTTTGCTAACACTGCTATCAACCCGTCCAAAATGCTATACAATAAACTTACCAAGTGCTGCGGCGTTTGTGAGGTCGAGGGTGCATTACCGCTGAATCGTTGGATGGCCGACAAAACGGCTCTTCCAATGTTTTCAGCTAAATCGCTGGACATGCTGGTAGGGAATAGTCGAAGCAGCTCATGGCAGTCAAAAGTGACCGTAAGAGGAGCGCAAACACAGAACCTGACCGCGACCGGCACACTTTAGCGCGGGAGGTTTTCTTGAAGCTTTTATTTTGGTATTTCCGTTGACCCGTACAATAAATTTGCATATTAGCTAAATATTTAGTTTCCCGTAACATTTAGATTTAACATTTAACATTTAGATTTATATATAACATTTAGATTTAACATTTAACATTTAGATTTATATATAACATTTAGATTTAACATTTAACATTTAGATTTATATATAACATTTAGATTTAACATTTAACATTTAGATTTATATATAACATTTAGATTTAACATTTAACATTTAGATTTATATATAATATTTAGATTTAACATTTAACATTTAGATTTATATATAACATTTAGATTTAACATTTAACATTTAGATTTATATATAACATTTAGATTTAACATTTAACATTTAGATTTATATATAACATTTAGATTTAACATTTAACATTTAGATTTATATATAATATTTAGATTTAACATTTAACATTTAGATTTATATATAACATTTAGATTTAACATTTAACATTTAGATTTATATATAATATTTACATTTAACATTTACATTTAAATATAATATTTACATTTAACATTTAACATTTACATTTAAATATAATATTTACATTTAACATTTAGCATTTAGATTTAACATTTAACATTTAGATTTAACATTTAGCATTTAGATTTAACATTTAAAATCCTGTTTTAAATATGAAAAGTTACAAATATTTTACTAAATGTTGTAAAAAATGACTCGAAAAAACATGTTTTTGTAAGATTTAGAGCTAAATGTGGAAAAATGTTGCTGTTAATTTCGGCATGTTTCAGTTTACAAACGGCGCCCCATAGCCTGCTGCTGTCCAAAGTAAACAAAATCCAAACTGTTTGTTTAGTCCATTGAAAACACTGAAATGTATCAACTGCCTTCAGGACTCCCAGAAAGCACCACACATAACCTCCTGCAACCCTACAATCTGGTTTTTGTTTTTAAATCACTTTAGCAGTTTTACAGATAACACAATCAACATATAAAATGTGAATCTGTGGTGTTGGACAAAGCCGAGGTAGCTGCTTCCTTTATTTATGTCATCATGCTAGCAACCCCTGGCGATAGAGTCGCATTCAGCATACAAACGTTATTTCTTAACTTCAGGAAGAAGGTGAACATGCTGTTTGGCTAACCGGTTGCCTTATTTGATATTAACAAAACCCCAAATGCATGCTAACTCTGAAACGAGGTGCAAAAAAGTGTCCTGTTAGTTCAGAGAGATATGCAGGCCCGCCATTTCAAAACCACTCGCCCATTAAACCCCCCAGCCCGCAGCATAGTGCATGTGCTGTTTTTGGTCACAATAGACTCTTACTGAGACTGTGAACTTGTGTGCTGTATTGAGAAACCCTGGATTTTGGTTTCACTTCTTCGCACCTCGGTGCCAGTGTCAACACGGCTGCGGTTCTCTGATGCTGGCCAGGACTGATTATGATTTGCTCTACACCACAAGCATCGCACCCATTCAGACTGAGGGGATGACAGGCCCTCTCAATTTTTGGATGCATTTCTTCTCGACCACATGCTGATTTTCTTCAGCGCTTCAGACTAACACATGGGGCTCTTCTCTCTCTTTTAATTTTAGGAGTAGGGGGAACACATCTGTCACACTGAAAGTCTTTTTTCTTGCCATTCGGACTTGCACGCAAATGGCTCTGTGAGTTTTCTCAACCTGCTTGCAGTTTAATTGGGGTAAGAGCAGTAGCTGGTGGACAGTCCCCTATTTGCTTATGTTTATCTGCAAAACGTGGAACATGAAGCGGGGAAACTTTCTTGGCGAAATTTATAAAAAGGTATTCTGTCCATGTTTGGGTCATTCAATGAAAGCCAATCAAATCCTCCAGCCTGACCCCATTAAAATAAGCTGGGGTGTGTATCAAATAATTTACTGGTGAAATTTTCAAAAAAGGGCATTATAGTTAAAGGTTCAATGGTCACCTCACCAGGTGAAAAAGCAAGTTATAGCATATTAAAGGTCTCCTTTTTACCTGCATTTGCATATCAGACTCAGCTTCTAGTCTAGTCGTCAAAACATAATCGGTAGGCGCTCTGATGCTTCGTGTTCAAATATGAGTGTGTTTACTGTTCCACTTTGAAAAACAAAGGTTGTTCTGCAGGGACATTTTGAACCTCTGTACTTTGCATAGATTGGGGCCTTTTTCCCCGCAAAAATGCACACTCACAAACCGAGTCAAAGAAGTGCCCACAGAGTTACTCTTACAAAGCCTATCTCTCTCACATGTTTAGTTAAGTCCTCGGCGGGGCTTAATTGCCGTCTTGTTTGGGATTCTTTTTAGCGTGGTGCTGATTGATTGGGGATCAGGGCCCTAATATGGCTCATCGGGGACGGGTCCTTTTGACATGCCCTGGTCCCAGAGCACCAGCGGCTGTTTGAAATCAGAGATACCACCACAGCCTCCCTCCCACAAGCCCCACCTAAATGCTGCCCCACACACTCGGGGGGGGCATAAATTGTAGACGGCCTTAGCCATTAAAGCAATTTACATTATTAGGCATTAGACGTGACACACGTCTGTCTTTACACACATTATGAGTTTTCATACACCACTCTTTATTAACGGAGCTTTCGCACACATGCTTGGACAAGGCCGACTTCCTGTTTCCCAGGTTTCCTTGTGTATGTGTGTTGGTGATCCCGTTGGCAGGTCTGGTCAAGGTCAGATCTGGTAAAGTCTGTGTTTTAAGGTGTGTGTGTGTGTGTGTGTCTGTGTGTGTGTGTGTGTGTGTGTGTGTGTGTGTGTGTGTGTGTGAGAGAGAGAGAGAGAGAGAGATAGAGAGAGAGAGAGAGAGAGAGAGAGATATTTTGTGAATCACAGTTTCTCCCTGAGGGTTAGAAGGTCTACACAGGGTATTTGGGTTTTCCCTGAACTCTGCCCTAAACCTCCCATGAACACACACACACATATACACTTTTGCACAGGAAAAAAGGGAACTGTATGCAGAGAAAGTGCTCTTTCTTTGCCCTTGGTGGTGTGTGAGAGAAACAAATGGGCACAGTGTACGTTGTGTCTATTTCGAGGTTATATAGACGCTTTTGTTAGCAGTTTAGATCGCTGTCCTGCCAGCGAAAGCCAGATGGCATGCAGCACTTAATGTGATCAATGCAGTTTGCGCTGAGAGTGTTATTATCTTCCATCAGTTCAGGTCAGTTTATCAATCAGTTTAGCATTTATTAGTCCTGGCGCCCACCAAATTGCATGCATGTGACCAAAGGCCATTCAGGGTTTTGATAAAGTCTCCTTTTCTGGATTTTCTTGAAAAGCTAGATGAATGCAACCTCACTGGACCAATTATACAGTTTTATTAGTGTCATTGTGAGGCAGAGAGCCCAGATTACGTATGTTTTTCTGTTTTGATCAGATTCATTCACTTCTGTGAAATGATGTCAAACTCATCTTAGGTGGGCCAGGATAGGGTGAGGTCAAGTATGAGCAAATTTGGGCTGCTGGAGCCTGGTGACAAAACTGATTAAATTATGTTTCTTTTTCCAGCCTGGGTTCAGCTCTTTTTTTGTAAAGACTGTAAGAGATATATTGTATGCCTAGAGTTTACACTGCTCCTGCACTTTAGCAATTTTAAAGTGGACTTTATAAAATGCTGCTGACCCAGTCTTAGCATGAAAACTCTTAGTCTGTGTGGTGAAAAATGACACACAGACACCCATGTTCATAACTGAGTCTTATGAGTCACAAATGAATTTGCCAAATGCATTACAACTGGGATCGCATACCTTTTTGATTTCACCCTTCCCCATAGCCATTGCTTTGTCTGACCACTGATAATGCTTTCTGTAGCACTTTGATACATTCTAACGATACACTTTGACACTTTCACATCATCGTCAGTCCAAAAAAATAAAAATAAACAAAGCCTCCAAAAGTTAACCCACTCAATACATTTATTTTAAGTGTGTTAAGTGATTTTTTTATATACACCATGTAGTACTATGTGGAAAAGCAGAGATATATCAGGATATCCATTTTTTTTATAAAATGTTAGAATCTAAAAAAAAGTTGCATTTGCATTTGTTAATCAGAAAATCTTGAGGACTCGACCGCCTCAATAAGAGCTAAAGTGAAATTATTTGCTATTAGGAGATCATTTTGACTTCATGTCTCTTGGTATAAACACAGAACTCAAAGAATTCCTATTTTAAATTGATGGGGAAATCCCCCAAACAGCAAGGAGGGTTGTTTTTGCAGCCAAGCCAGCAAACACTTTAAACAGTTTTCATCTGATTTGACCTGTGATTCCATACATGCCATTTCCATGTCTAAGTAAACAATCAAATTAAAGTTAATTTAGCTAATGCTTCAGAATAATCCCCAAATATGTGTCTAGTGGTGTTTTGCGCTGGCTTGCTTCTAGAGGGACTTTGACTTTGTTATAATGCAGCTTCGGCTGATAAGCAGTTCGTGTGAGTCGGCGAGGTTCGTGCATGCACAGAAACCTTTTGGTTTGTTGAAATACTATAATGTTTCCTCCATCACAAAAAGGTTCTGTGAACATACACAAAGTTGCACATACGTACACATATATCAAGCACATTGTAAATATATACGACAGCTGTGAGAGGGTTTGCCTGGCGCTTTCACCAAATGAATAGTTGTGTTTGTTTCCACGAGTGCAGGAGCCTTAACTTATCTTATTATTGGAAGGTTGGACCTTGAAGACAAGTCATATCCCTTAAAATACCTTCAGCAAAACCATTTTTGAGTATGCCTGTAAGTTCTTATGTCCGTGTCAAGATTTGTGCTTTACACCGGTTGTCACACAGCAGGTGAATATTGTACTATTATGGCTGGAGCATTCCAATAAATATTTTCTGTTGTACTCACATTCCTTAAGCTTGGTTGTGTGCTTCAGTTTCATCAACATATTACTACTTGCCTGTAGTTCCCAGGAACTCCAGACAAAATGCCTGGATACTCTGAATGTAAAATGTGTTGAGAAACAGCAACACGACTGATGTGTATAGCAAAGGAAAGGGGGTTCCACCTGATCACATTGGGTAATAATTGTTCATTCATCCTAAAAAGAAATTTATAAAGTGAACCAAAGATATATTTTCAGTGACTGGGATCAAAATCCAGTATTTTGCATATTGATTTCTGACACTTTTTACTGTTGTTTCCTTTTAACTGCTCTTACTGCAAACTTTAGCACAGAGGATCTGGTCTTCATTGTTAATCAAACATGCTGCACCTTTGTTCACTCTATCACCTCCTACAAGGACAAAGAGCCAAATTCAACACCGCACCCGGACTGAATATATCCAGCAGTAAATTAAAAAGAGGCTGTAAAAGAAAAGAAAGAAAAAATCTACATGTATTTTATGACATCTGTTATCAACATGCAGTTGAAGAGTATCCCTTTTCTCAAATGTATTTCTTAGACTATCTTTCTAACCCCCAGAACAGTGTTTAAAGTCACAGGCTCAGGTATAGCTCCCTGACATTTTCATTTCGCTAGTGCGAATTTTGAAAGGGTTAATGATGTTAGGGTTTGTTTGGGTTTTTTTACATTGCAGTAGATATAATTTTAAGTTTCACCTTCCTTTTCACCTGAAACCTTTCTACCTTTCTAAAGTGCTTTGCACTTTTGGCAAATCACTTTGTAAACTGCTTTTAAAGGTGCTATATAAATAAAGTGTGTTATCATTTGTAATGCTTTTTTTTCCGTGGGAATTGCAGAAAATGTATCCAGTGGACAAAGGCATACAGAACATACTGTCAGCAGTTCATTAGAAGCTTTGTTTAGTTACAGGAATGTCGTTTAAGGTGGATGTCCTTAAACTGAACATAAGTCTTTTTGTGTGTTTTCTCTGTCATACAGTCCCCAGTGTGTTTAAAGACGGATTATTTATGAGCTTCACAACAGTGTTACCTTTCTCCGTGTCTTTTGTGATTCTTACTCGCTCTCATCAAGGATTATTTCAGTTTCCTCAGGAAGCCGTGCTTGTGTTCAAACATGCACATTCTTGTTCCTTAAGCACCGTCAGTAGCCAGTTAGCCAAAACATGTGTCCTCCTGTCTTTTTTAAGTGTCTGTCTCTGTGTGTTCAGATTGGGATCTGTGATCTAGGCTATAAGCTGTCGTAAATCATGCACAAAAGTGTGTGTGTATATATCTGTGTGTGTGTGTGTGTATATCTGTGTGTCGGGGGGTAGAAGCAGGTTTGCTCCTGGCAGTCTTGTTTCACTCTTCTTTATTTTCTGCTTTCCTTTCTTCTCTCGTCATTATTGTTTCCACACGGATGTTTGCTGGCAGCCTGGAGTCAATTCAAGGAATGCTATTAAGAAAAAAGATAAAGTCAGGAATCTATTTGCAACAGAGATATGGAAAACAAGAATAAAATTTGTAATAGCTCTCCGGGGGGAGAAGACCTCTTACGAAAATAAATTACGAACTGATGTATTTGTTATACTCGACTGACAGTTTGGAATTCAGAGCCCTAATTTTTTGTTACATGGAAGTCAAACATTATAAGGCTGTTTTCCCATTTTGCTGGTCCTTCCTGCTTAAACGACTTTAGATGTTCTGAAAATTATCAACATTTCTATTTTTCAGATATCAGAGCTGCCAGGTTCTTTGTATTTTGTATTTTATTAATCTTTGACCCTCCTTTTAATGTTCTTCATCACACTTTTTCCTTTACTTTCCTTTGCTTTGGGTTATAGTTTTTGCTAAGGCATTCATGTGGCTATTCAAGCGAAAACCCTCCAGCCCTCTCCTCCTCAGGCAGCAAATTCGACTCTGTGACCCCTGAGCTCTGTTTGTTTGTATGTATGCGTCTGCCGAAAAACCACTGGGTTTATGTCAGGCTTAAGCAGACATATTGCCTCCTATACTCCTAATTGACAGACAGATTGACACCTTCACTGCCCAAACCCTCCACCCTCCAGGACCTCTGAGTCCCTTCTGCCCTCTGGGAAAGTGATGTCACCAGGTCAGGAGTTTTGTGAGGAGTGATGGGATTGATGTCGGTTCCTTTCCTGCATGTTGAACTCTTGTATTAAACTTTTCTGGGTCTTATAGCAGAGCGCAGTGCAACACCAGCATCTATATCTGGGAGTCATTTTTGCGTTATTATAGATAAGATAAGTATCTAAGTTGCATTCAGTGAAGTGTTTTACAAAAATAATTTTCTAGGTTTTATCTCAATTCAAGAGTTATTCAAACAGACAGCTTAATGAAAGCTTTAGCTTTTATTTTTCAAAGTCACTAATCACTGCACTGGCTTTTCAGTAAAAATCAGTTGAAGTATGTGCAAGAATTCTATATTTGGCATTAGCAGAGAAACAAAGACTGCGACTGTAGACTATGTTCAGACCAAGTGATAAGCAATGAGACTGAAAAATGAAGCCAGAGTAAAAATATTCAAAGGGTCAAAGCCACTGAGTAACTAACTTTGTTTCGGAATAATTCTCTATTTTGTTGTCTTATTTCATTGTTTTATGTAAACAACACTCTTCTTCCATATTTATTGATACAAAGTTGCTCTTGTAAAAGAGGAAATTTTTTTAAAGTGAAGTTGTTCACAGTTTTCCAAAATGTCTGGTTTTGATTCTTTGGCACCTGGTCTCTTCAGAAGTGTACCCTTTCTGCTGGTCAGTGGAGCACAGATGCTACACCTTAAATATGACTCATTAGGAGAGAATTCTAATGTCTAAACCCCGGTTACAGTCGCAGTGAGATAAATATCTAGAGAGAGAGATTTTTTTTTATATTAGCACATAATTAGCTGGTTTCCACTGCATCATCCTTTTTAACCTAGCTAGCATTAGCTCACAGCTTATATGGTCACTCCAGTGTTTGGTTACTTGTCTCTTAAAAGGCCATAGAGGCTCCAAAACAGTAGTCCACAAACCAAACCAGTGACACATCCATGTTTTATACACTTTGCCTTAGACCCACTGTCTGTGTGCTTAAAAGTGCAGCCTCCCCATTTATTTAAATGATACCAGACTGAGTGGGTAGCCAGGCAGGCAGTAAAATAACAGCTGGATCATCTGTAAACGGCAGACACTGAATTCCCCATTTGTACTGTTTACCCCGTTACTGTTTATATTAATACTGTGATACAAAACCAAGAAACCTTCTTCCTCCTAGTATTATAAAGCTTCATTCATGGTTTTGGCACCCAATAAACCCTCATACTGATGGCTATATTAATCAAGCTTAGCATTCAGGCAGTTTCGACCATACTACCAAAGTTTTGCTATGCTGGATGGAAAAAAACTGTGATTTTGATTTTGTTTTCAGAGAAGCCTCCTTATTTTTTTCCCTTTAAAAAAAAATGCACACCAGCTCAAATTAATCCCTCATGTTTGTTCTTACATCCTTCTTCTCTTAGCGCTCTGTTAGTTTCCTTCTCTCTGACAGAAGCCTCTATTGTTGCAGTCAGCGAGCAGCAGTAACATGATGACCAAGAGGGCCTTCTCTCTCCATTGTATCCTGATGCAGTGCCTCAGTTTGCCCTCACTTGCTGTTCATTCCCAGTGTGGTCACGGGCCACTGGCAGCCACAGATCCCAGTCAGCCTCAGCCTCTGGTGGCCATTTTGGCTCCCTGTCAGTAAGAGATCATTACACAGCCCTACTGTGATAATGAAATCACGAGTGCACACCAATGGAGAGAGCCCAACATGCTGACGAATGCGTGTAGATTTCACCTGCTGCACAGACAAATTGAAAAACGGAGACTTAGATGCACTTGTGCATCTGGAGATGCACAAGTGCCGTCTGATTTGTTGTTGGGCATCTTTAATCTGTTGCAAACATACATAGCGTCTAACACATAAATTTGCAAACAGTTGTATTCAAGTGATACAATACAACTCATGAGCTTTACTGGGCATATCCAACCAGTCACCTTCTTTTCTGACTCTCTTTAGATGATTTGCACATCATTGCACTTTGGCTTCTTTTACATGACAATTATGAATTTATACAACGTAATATGTATAATGGGTTGGTAACAAAAAGGTACATTATCAACTAAATTTGCAGGTTTAGAGCAGCAAAAAGTTATTGGTCATGTTAGACCTCCTGATTCTGTCAAAGCATTTATTATTCCTGTCAAACCAGGATGAGAGTGATTAAATAAAAACTAGTTTAGGGGCATCCCTAATCAGGATACAACAGCTGTGACCTCATGTTGCTAGCAGCTCATCTCCTCTTCACTCAGCACCCAGAGCAGCTAATGGAAACAAAACCCTAAAATCTAAAGTGTCATCACGATTTCCCTCCCCCTTCTCATCATCCTCGAATCCTTTCCTTTCCATAGCATGCTCCAACAAAGAGCATTGAGATTCACATCCCTTTACCCCACAACTCAGCACAAACCCATCATCACAGACTTCTTATGGGGAAACACTCGAGCTTATATCCTCAAGGCTTAAAGGTTTCTTTCATTATCAGAACCCTACACCAAAGTTTAATCCTCAAATGAGACCAGGACGAGGCCGCTTGTCATATTCTGTCACACCACCTCCTCCCACCACAACTCTTCATATTCATGAAGCAGATGTGAGGAAGCAGTTTAAGAACCTGAATGCTCGGAAAGCTCCCGGCCCAGACGGTGTGTCTCCTGCCACCCTCAGACACTGTGCAAACGAGCTGGCCCCAGTGTTTTCTGGCATTTTCAACTCCTCACTGCAGGCATGTCATGTGCCTGCCTGCTTCAAGTCCTCCACCATAATCCCTGTCCCCAAGAAATCTAGGATCACTGGACTAAATGACTACAGACCCGTGGCTCTGACATCTGTGGTCATGAAGTCTTTTGAGCGCCTAGTTCTCTCCCATCTCAGGACCCTCACGGCCCCCCTCCTGGACCCCCTGCAGTTTGCATATAGAGCCAACAGGTCTGTAGACGACGCCATCAACATGGCCCTACACTTCATCCTGCAGCATCTGGACTCCCCAGGAACCTACGCCAGGATCCTGTTTGTGGACTTCAGCTCTGCCTTCAACACCATCCTTCCAGACCATCTCCGAGGCAAGCTTTCCCAGATGAATGTGCCTGATCCCATCTGCCGGTGGATCACTGACTTCCTGACGGACAGGAAGCAGCACGTGAGGCTGGGAAAGAATGTCTCGGACTCCCGGACCATCAGCACCGGCTCCCCTCAGGGCTGTGTTCTTTCTCCTCTGCTCTTCTCCCTGTACACCAACTGCTGCACCTCCACCCACCAGTCTGTCAAGCTAATCAAGTTTGCAGATGACACCACCGTTATTGGACTCATCTCGGACGGGGACGAGTCTGCCTACAGGAGGGAGGTTGAACGTCTGGTGTCCTGGTGCAGCCACAACAACCTGGTGCTGAATGCCCAGAAGACAGTGGAGATTATTGTGGACTTCAGGAAGCACACAGCCCCATTCCCCCCCATCATCCTGTCTGACACCCCCATCACCTCTGTGGACTCATTCCGCTTCCTGGGTACCACCATCACCCAGGACCTGAAGTGGGAGCCCACCATCACCTCCGTCATCAAGAAAGCCCAGCAGAGGATGTACTTCCTGAGGCAGCTGAAGAAATTCAACCTGCCAACACGGACGATGATGCAGTTCTACACTGCAATCATCGAGTCCATCCTCACCTCCTCCATCACCGTGTGGTACGCTGGAGCCACTATCAGGGACAAACAGAGACTGCAGCGTGTTGTGCGCTCTGCTGAGAAGGTGATTGGCTGCAGACTCCCATCTTTGCAGGACCTGTACACCTCCAGGACATTGCGGCGTGCAGCTCGGATCTCAGCTGACCCTTCTCACCCTGGACACAGTCTGTTTGACCTGCTCCCCTCAGGCAGGAGGCTCCGGTCCATTCGCACCAGAACCTCTCGCCATAAGAACAGTTTCTTCCCCTCTGCTGTTGGACACATGAACAATAACCATATGACTGTACCCGCCACTAACACATGACCCTACGCTGTGTTCACTGCATCATTCTATGTTTGGCACTGATCACCACCTGCACTCATGTATATATCTTTCAACATAGCACTCTTAATTCTTATTCTCATGTATATATCTCATGTATATCTCATGCACATATCTTTCCACGTAGCACTTTTAATTCTTATCCCTACTTTTATTTTTTTCCATGTCTATTTAAGTGCTATTTATGACAGCATGTTTGCACTGAAGCACCGCAGCAATTTCCTAATGTTGTAAACCTGCTCAACATTTGGCAATAAACCCCTTTCTGATTCTGATTCTGATTCTGATTCTGGAGTAAAGAAAGTGTGTGCTCATTCGTGTCACAGCCTTTTTGAGCTGTGTTCATGTTCTGTGTTCATTGGTCGGACAGTTATCTTCACTGCCATGTGTCCCACTAATGAATAAAAATCGTCACGGAAAAGTTAAAGCAGATAAGAGTGAAGACGAGTCATCACATTGGAAAGTGGAACTGGGAGAGTTTGCGGAATCTGTGGAAATCCTGAGAACTTTGGACGTTTTGATGAATATGGTTTAAAAAATCCAGATTGAACAACTTATTAGAGATATTCAGAGTTGACTCAACATTTTTTAACATTCTTCCTTAACTGAAAACTCTCCCTTTCCTGATAATTCTATGTTTGTGTTAAACCACAGCCCTTAAATCCCGGAACGTGTCTGTGTCATTGTACTGATGTTCTGACACAGTATTAGTCAAGAGATCAGAGAGAAGACATCAAAACGAGCCCACTCCATCCTATCATCAGTTTGTGGTTTATATGTTTCATTGTCCAAGCACGTGTGTTTCTGCCTATGAAAAACTGAAAATGTACAGTGCAAAGGTTTTGAGCCACTCCTAATTTCTTTAGAATTTGCTTCTAGGAGCCAGACTTTCTTGTGATGTTTATTAAAATGGTCTTGAGCAACGATTCTCGGTGCTTTTTCACAGTTGTTTGGACATTGGCTGCTTTTTCACAGTGTAGTCCGTGCACCTGACCAGTTCAAGCAACTGACTGCTGACCTATGGCTTGTTCAAGCATAAAAAGGCACCTTACTCAAATGATGAATCAGTGTTGTGTCAAAACATAATCGAAAACTTCGCAAGGTACCAATTTGAAATTGCAACTTTGGGCTAGCAGCCTGTAGCAATTGTTCCCATTTATCTAGCTGAAGCAACATCAAACAAAAAACTTAAATGGCCTTCAAGGAAAACTATTCCTGAAGACTACTTAAAGAAATTATAAGAAAGATGCCAAAGGGAATTCAGGCAGTGATGAAAAATAAAGGTGGCCAAATACCAAATACTGACTCTCACACTACAATTGTACAAACTCTGTTTTTGCTTTCTATACTTTATTTCCATGTAGGCTTGCACATGTTTTAATATATCCCTGCACCTATTTCCAATTTTGCTAGCAAAACATAAAGAAATTTGAAGTGGCTCAAGACACAATATTGTAAATATGTCCATGTTCTTTTCCTTGTAATCCTAATTTTAGTTTACAGAATGACTCCAGAGCTGCTGTTTGAGTCTGATGGTTTACCACATTGGTTCAAATTAAAACATCTCAACACCTATTAGATGGATTACCATGCAATAATATGCAGATGTTGGATTATGTTACCTTATGTATTTGACAATCTCCTAGCACCACCGTGTGGATTTACATTTGGGATTTCGAGTGAGACTGAAAACATAAAGCAGTGTTAGCTTGGCAATAGTTAGTATGGATAGGATCAGTCTTGTTCTCTTATTGGATGCTTTCAAATTTATATAAAACTCACCTCCCACTTTATTAGGTACACTTGCTCAACCGGTCATTAACAAATAACTAATCAGCTAATGACATGACAGTAACCCTTTAGCCATGCAGACATGGTCAAGATGAGCTGCAGAAATTCAAACCAAGCATTGGAATGGAAAAGAAAGCTGAACAAAGACTGTGGCATGGTTGTTGGTGCTAGATGTGCTGAAACTGCTGATATACTGGGATTTTGACACACAACACTGTCAGATCTCAGTCCAATTTGGCATGCGGTGGAAGGGGAGAAAAATGTGCACCAACTGCTTCATGCTCTCACGCTAGTATGGATAAAATCTTGTGCCACCAAGAATTAAAGCTGTTTTGAAAGGACGGTTATAATGGGGTCCAACCAGGTAATAACAACATGTACGTAGGTGTTTTTGTACTTCCATTCTTCAACAACCATCCACCCATCCAACGTCTTCCATTTGTCCAATTCAGGGTTGCTTCATGTGGCTCACATGAGCTAGATGTTCCATTTATATCCATCTCCCTATTTATTTATTTCGAGCGTGAAAAAAGTAAATAAATACTTGAATTACATATGAATCGAATGAGTTGAACTCTATATCTTTTCTACACACCTATTGTGCAAATGTATTTACCACACAGGTCTGGTAAATACTAGTCTCTATTTAATACTGTGGATGTTAACCTGGGTGTTGGGTGGAAAAAGACCATGGCTGCTCAGCAAGCACTTCCCTGAATAAATAATGAGGTCGGAAAAAATGTAATTGGACAATGCATCAGTGTCTTCAGCACCTTGTTTAGGCTCTGTGGTGAGGCTCGTCTTTCTGTTTATATCTGGATTATAGATCGAGTCTGGAACGGAGAAGGCTCCCTTTGTAATTAACTGTTATAAAACATTATACAGAGGGCCCGTGGCGTTAGTGTGTAAAATCAAAGGCCTGAACAGTTATTCACTGTTTACACAAATAGCAACCGCGCTTAGCTTTCCCCTGCTCGGGATAGCTTACACTGACACACACAAACACATGAGAAAATAAATGGACAAGAAAACACCGAGAGAGGTTTTCGGAAAACCTCAGATGTCTCACAGTGATTAGGTTTTCGTAGATGTGTCTATCGCTCTTCGAACATGCTGTTATCCATTCCTTCCCTACCAGACGAGATGCTTTAATCATCTTCTTAGACATGGTCTTGGAAGCTCCGTTGATTTGGAAACCAGTGAAAGAAGCTAAAATACAGGAAGCCCAGTGAGGGCGACTTGGGATTCAAGCTGAGCCGCTTTGGTTTAGGGCGTTCTGACTTGCAGTAGTTATAATTTGCCCGCGGGGATCTGGCTGCACTGCGGTGGATCGTTTCCTCTCCCTTGTCATTTGCTTGTCTGTGTGTGGCTTCATGCTAGTGTGGATGTTTGTGTCCACCGTTCTCTGTGACGCACAACCAAACTAACCTCTGGGTTGCCTGGACACACTCCAGCCCTCGCTCTTTATCCCGTTTGTGTATGTTTTCTCATGCCAGAGCTACCTTTTTTTATGTTCCGCTTCATTACGTTCAAAAATGGCAGGAACCTAACCAATTGTAAGTCTCTCAAATTATTCAATTATTACTGCTTACAATTACCAGACACTCCCTTTATTGCTTTCACCTAAACACAGGCGGCTCTTCCCCAAAAGGGTGAAAAACATCCAAAGGAGTATCAGTTTATGCATTTGCGGCTTGTTGAAGGGGTGCTAAGCCCTCTGCAGGCCCACCGCAACATGAAGTCATTATTACTGCATATTTTAGTAGGAAATTACATATTCCGGGGATAAAATCTGTTTAAACCTGCATTAAGTTGTAAAGTTACCCTATCTCTGAGGAATCGGCAGTATGCAGACCGCTGCCCTGGTAGTCATGTGTGTGAGTGTGGGTGTGTGTGTGCATGAGTGTGTGTGTGAGTGTGTGTCCATGTCTGGAAAGCCCATTTAAGATCTGCACAGACAGGGAAAGGGGGTTAACTGACCTTGGCCCTTCAGTCACTTAACACTCCACAGAGAGAGGTAACCTACTGACCTCACACTCACACCAAACCAGGATGGGGGAATGTGTGTGCAATTTTTACAGCTTGTGGAGTAAAATTAGTGCTTTTCGCACTTTGTACCATCTCTTGTAAACCATCCAACTCTCATTAGCAAAAGTGACGTTTCTGTAAAGCTGTAATAAAAGAATGATGTGCAAAAGAAGTAGAGAAGCAGTTAAATTCTCACTAGGCTGCTACACAATAGTGTTTTTTAAACCCCCATATATGGTGGCCCTGAAAGGTCAAACAGACTGCAAGTTAAGGAAACACTAAGTAAATAGAAAAATGCAGCAAAAGCGTAGAAAACACAACAGAAGTTGAATAAAACAGAAGTAGAAAAAACAAAATCCAGAAATGTTTCTGGGGACACAATAATGTGATGGACCAGCCACAGAACGGACAGAAATCAAAAAATACGGAGGCGTCATTAAAAGCAGTTGAGGATTCATCAATGTTATGTGTTATATTGTTGTTTTAATTGCACACTTCGTATAATACTGTAGGTAGTTTGCTATTGGCCATCTACTGTTGGCTTGTCATTTGTGCAACTCTTCCGTCACATTATTGTCTCCCCAAAAACATTTGTGTGTTGTTTTGTGATTATTAGCAACTTTTTTTCTATTTCTATTGGGGTTTTTATTCAGTTTTATTTTGTGTGCTTTTTCAGCATTTTTCTATTTGCTGGTGTTTTCATAAGCTGCGGTCCAATCGACCTCTCGGGGCCACCTTACCTATCAGAGTCGAAATGTTTGACTATTGGTGTTATTGTTCAGCCAATCACAGCTGAGGCCTGTGTCTTAGCTGTGATTGGCTGCACTTTAAGTTAAATATATTAAAAATGTCATAGTCTAGCTGCTTCTGTTCGCCATTACTCAGGCAGCAGGTCTGCACCATGAGGATATACTTCATATATGCAGTGGCATCGTGGACTCGCCTATACCACATATTGCAGTTGTGCCTGGTCTTAACGTCCCATATGGTATGACTTAAAGCGCATGACAAAGTGATCTCACACTGAGCGAGTGGTCTGCCGGTGAGCGTGGGCTTTGTGTGTGTGTATGTGTGTGTGTGTGTGTGTGTGTGTGTGTGTGTGTGTGTGTGTGTGTGTGTATGGAGAAAGAATAAAAAAGCACAGAGAGTGAGACAGGAAGGGGAGAGGATGATGATGACTGTGTTAAGCGGGATAAGAATCGTTACATTAACGAGGAAATTAAAAGAAATGCCCCAAAAGAAGCTCACTGAGTGGAGTTGCATAGCTGTAGAAACAAGGTTGCTCTCTTTCTCCTTTCATATGTTTTAAATTGTGGCTCAGAGTGACGACTCTCTGACGCAACACGAATAAAGTCCGACGTGAGATATTAATTCTTAAAGCAGTTTACTGTGAATAAGGACATTTATGTGTATTAGATATCTGCCTTTGAGTTTGCCTGATCTGTAGCCAAGCAAAGGCAGCAAGGAGCAGCCTTTCCCTCCACAGAAGTGGAACTAGTTGGTCTTGTGGGATATGCTAATGTAGACTGACCTCTAGTGGTTTTCCTGTGAAAGAGTCAATGAAATTGATTCATGTTGTTCAGACGAACTTTAAAAGCACCCTCTCTTTCTCGCCCCTCTGACCTCTCAGCAACGGGTTTCCTGAAGATGGATTCTGCCAGCCGTACAGAGGCATAGCCTGCGCCCGCTTTATCGGCAACCGCAGCATTTTTGTCGACTCGCTGCAGATGCAGGGGGAGATTGAGACCCAGATCACAGGTGAGTTTGAGCGGGCTAAACCTCCTTCGAGCCAACACAAATCGAATTAATGTTTTGAGAATAGATTAAATTTACTTCTACATCCATCATAAATACATATTCATTCATGAGAAACGTTTGATTAGTTTGTGTGTACAGGCTTAACTTGATGAAGATGATTCCATGTTACTAAATATTTAGTTCCTGCAGATTCAAGAAAGACAACTGAACACAATCAATGACCAAAGGGCATACAGTACTGTGCAAAAGTCTTGAGCCAAAAGTCATTTCTTTATGCTTTGTTTGAAAAATTGGAATAAGTGCCGCTTCTTCTGTCCTTGCTCTTGATGGCAGATGGCACCTGCATTTTTGGTAGATTCAATTAAATGGGAGGAAATTATGTCTTTCAGAGACATAATTTGTCTCTAAAAGACAAATAATACTGATAATACTGATAATACTGAAGAGACTGAAACTGCCAAACTCTTTTAGAGACATAATTTGCTGCTAAAAATAAAAAAGATGTAGTAATTCAATAAAAACTTTGTGTAAATTCAGATTTTTCAGAAGGTAATCATAATTAATATGCTCCAGGAAGGAAGCAGAACGTCACTTAGAGAGTTCAAAGGGAGTTCACCACTCAGTATGAATCACATGTGGCCGACACACTGTTTCCAGTGTTGTTACACGTCTGTGTCTCAGCGTGTGTGCTTTTTGTTTTATGCGTATGCGTGCGTTTGTCCTCAGAGGTTATTATTGATTATATCCGTGCAACAGTTCAGGGAATGACGCAGGCCATGAATCCAGAGCCTGATCTGAAACATCAAGGACGAGTGATAATTGAGATTTATGGCGCCACAGAGTCGTAACAGGCCAACAGTAGGACTGTAAATCATATCAGAGTCCAGATTCAGCAGCTTGAATTTAATGTCACACTTACTGATCTCTATGTTCCTTTTTACTCAAGCAACATGTGCTGGAGAAACATTTGGATGGTTGTCAGGTTCACTTGGCCGCTTTTTATTCGCGTCTCCTCTTCATCGTAGTCGCCGTAGTGATAATGACAGCCGCAGCAATGCACATGTTTGCAATAAGTGAACAGCATCGCTGTGCGCGAGTCGTGCATTTAAAGTATGAAATTCTCTGTTTTTATTCAGTCTCCTAATTCTTCGTTATTTAGAAACTTTCAAGCAACTGAAATTGAATCCTCTCGTTCCCAGCGGCCTTCACCATGATCGGGACGTCCAACCATTTGTCTGCTCGCAGTTCGCCATCCCTTCCCTCTGCCACTTTGCCTTCCCAACGTGCGACCGCAGCTCGGGGTCCGACAAACCCCGTGACCTCTGTAAGGACGAATGCGAGATCCTGGAGAACGACTTGTGTAAAACCGAGTACATCATCGCCCGCTCCAACCCGATAATACTGAAGAGACTGAAACTGCCAAACTGCGATGACCTGGCTACTTCCGACAGCCCCGAGGCCGCCAACTGTCTGAGGATCGGGATCCCTATGACAGAGCCTATTAACAAGAGTGAGACATGTTCATGTGGCAATTGTAATGATTTACTGTGTTGACGCTGCTAAAACATCATTGTCTGTTATATTCCACCAGATCACAAATGTTATAACAACAGTGGGGTAGACTACAGAGGGACGGTAAGCATAACCAAGTCAGGGCGTCAGTGTCAGCCGTGGAACTCCCAGTATCCTCACAGCCACAACTACCAGGCTGTGCGCTACCCGGAGCTTAACGGAGGACACTCGTACTGCCGCAACCCAGGGAACAAACACGAGGCCCCCTGGTGCTTCACACTAGATGAGGGGGTCAGAATGGAGCTCTGCGACATACCCCTCTGTGGTGAGACACTAGTTTTAAATCGTAGTTTGCGATGTTGCCTTTGTGACACATGTGTGACGTGTGAAATGACATGATTCCCCTCTCTCGATGTCCCATCTGTTTAGACCATAAGGAGTCTGGCATTGAGATCTTGTACATCCTGGTTCCCAGCGTGGTAATCCCCTTAGCCATCGCATTGGTCTTCTTCTTCATCTGCGTGTGCCGCAACAACCAGAAGTCCTCCAGGCCTCCCGTGACGCGCCAACCCAAACCCGTCCGCGGCCAGAACGTTGAGATGTCCATGCTCGCGACTGCATACAAGCCTAAGGTAGGGAGCGTTACAGTCACAGCAGATGGCACTCAGGGTGGGGAATAAATGACGGAGGGCCTTCCTGGTAATCCTGCAGATTACCGTTTATTTCTGCAGATATAGAACACTTTTTACATGTAATATCAACGCAAAAATTAAACACTGTAAACTTCACGATTTTGAAGTGGACACTAAGTGCATCATCACGCTGTTGTGTAATGACTGTAAAGAGGCTGTCGTTTGGCATGCAAACAGACTGCAGAAGGAGTCAAAACACTGGCACAGCCCTCTGTGTGTCATTAGGGATATGTCACGGCATGCCGGGGTTACTGGCTTGAGTGTGTGTGGAAACGACCTGTCTCAGACAAAGCATCAGATCCGTCATCAGAGCTCAGCAGGTTCAGGAATGTTCAACTGCAGCCCACCACCTCCCTCCTGTTTATTTCTCACTGTCTCTTTTTCCACACCCTTCCCTTACACTTCTCCTTATCCTTGGTCCTCTCACTTAATTCATCTTTTTAAGTGTGCCTATACCAAGAGGCACACTTATTACTATTCGTCGGCTTTATTATTCTTATCCGGTTGTTCAGTGATGACGCGACGAATCTTACTTCCGGGTCTAAAGTAGTCTGCGTTTAATATGGCTTTTGTGTTGTTAACATGTTTAATGTTATGTATTTTCTTCTATTTGATCTCAAAAAGCTCCTAAAACAGTCAGTGATCACTGTTGACCTCCCTCGGCTTTTATTACCGCTAATCATTTATTTAAGCTCAGTTTTTAAAACCTTAGGATGTAACTACAGCCCAGCCCATGCAGCAGTATATGAATGACTAACCTCGTATTGTGGATGGATTATCTCAGTTGTTCTCCTGGCTGAAGTTTGGTCCTTTTACAGCATCCTGCCATGCGATTACATTTGTTCCTGACCACCGAGAACACTCACGGTAACTTTTATCGAGTGGAAAAAAAAGTTAGCTTGTTTATATTATGCTAACATAGCTGTGTCGCTAGCGGTCACGTAGCACATCATTATATACCAGCTAGCCCAACTTCAGTAACCCTACAAACGTCACTGCTGTTTAGTTTTCTGTCTTCATTTATGCTGGAAGTGATAACAGAGCTGTACATTTTAATTTGTTTCCAAAACCCCGCAGTCAGGACATGCTATATTGTATTTAGATAGAAGCTAGCGAGCTAACTCCCTGCTAACTTCTAACTCCGTTAAATGTCATAAATTCCGTTTTCATGGATGCCTGGATGTTAAACTCAATTGTTACACCTGGTAGAGCAGTATGGAACGCCAGGACTGCCATAATGAATTAATTAAATACACCATTAAATAATTAATTAAATGTGGCAATAATTAATTAAAATTGGAATTAATTAATTAAATAAATAGTTATGACACATGTAATTAATTAATTATTGACACATTTAATTAATTATTTATGTATTTCACATTTTAATTAATTATTGACACATTTAATTAATTAATTATTGACACATTTAATTAATTATTTATGTATTTCACATTTTTATTAATTATTGACACATTTAATTAATTATTGACACATTTAATTAATTATTTAATGATATATTTATTTATTTCATTTTGGCAGTCCTGGCGCCTGGCTCTCATCATGAAATAATTTTATCTGTCAGCCTCACCCATCAAACTCAGGGGGCGGGGTTAACGCTGATCGAGTCAAAACCATTGCTTTGGCCTGGTGGCCATTGTTTCTAGCACACAACAACCGGCATGTGGAAGCTAACAGAACTGAGCTTTGAAAAACCCTGTTTGTGTGTCACCAAATACCGTTTTAATATTTTTTTAGCCGAGAATGTAGTGGTTTAATCTTCTAGTGATGGGTCGTTCGCGAACGAAATGGCTCTTAGAGCCGGCTCTTTGACGTGAACGACGCGAGCCGGCTCCTTATCGCGAGCCGTCACGTGGGTTTTTTTTTTTTTTTTTCTTTCTCTCAGCCTCTCTCTCGCACTTTTTTTCCGCTTCACTCTGCACGCGAGCCTTGTGCTTTACGCTGGGCAGAGGGGGGAGGGGCGGTAGTTACACTCAGTAGCACAGGAACAGAGCCAGAGAGAGAGAAAGAGAGGCAGGGACAACAACATTAGAAAGGTATAGTAATCATCCACAACTATTTTCGGTTGCAGATGATAAAGGATTGAGAAAGTTTATTCATGCAGGTCCATATGACAGAGAATATGCATGTTCTTTTAGTTTTCATATTATAATTTATATTTAATTGTGTTGTGGTTTGCAGTGTTTTGTGTTCTTTTCACTTTAAATTTGTGAAAGGAAAAAGCTGAAAATTTAAATAGTTAAAACTTGAAATGTGAATAGTTGATTTTTGTATTATATGATTTATTTATTACATTTTATGTGGAGTGAATAAATAAAAGTATATTTACGGTGGCCCCTAGAGACAAAGCACATACAAACTTCAAATCACGTACGAACTCTGAAGCATGTACAAACTCCAAAACACGTAAAAACTCCAAAAACACGTACAAACTCCGAAGCACGTAAAAACTCAGAAGCATATAAAAACTCAGAAGCACATAAAAACTCAAAACACGTACAAAAGACAACAGAAGTGCTCCAGGATGCTGGGCGCAGTGTTGAGCCTTTGTTATCTTGTGGCTACACAAGCCAGCAAGTACCAACGACCGGATTTGGTGTGTGGTAATAACAGGTAAATGAACTTTTTTTTAAATTATTTGAATATATATATGAGTGCCTGTGTATAAATATACAAACAATACACACATGCTTTCAATTGTGTAATTTAAGTGATCTAGTAGCTCTGCTTTGGAAGTTCAGTTCATGCTAGAAATGTGTTTTGGAGTTTGTACGTGTTTTGTCTCTAGGGGCCACCGCATATATTTATATATAAACATATATAAATAAAACCACTTGTTTTTACGTTAGTAATTCCTTTTGTGCATAATTTTATATTATTGTTAATAATAAATTAATTAAAGCAACAAAACAACCTGAAGAGCCGGTTCGGAGCCGAAAGAGCCGGCTCTTTTTAGTGAGCCGAACCGAAAGAGCCGGATCTCTAAAAAGAGCCGGAAATCCCATCACTATAATCTTCATGTGTCTGGTCGGTTTGTCAAGATACAGCCTCTTTGCAAAAGTGTTTCGATGATTTCGGAGATGTCTGCCCAGTCTCACGGCAAAGCGTGGGATAGACCCGCTCGCCTCGCAAGCAATCCCACCGACAAAGCGCAGGCCCCGGTACACAGCTGTAGTAACCCCCGCTGACTTCTTTTACTGAGGTTATATTTATCGGTGTTTTATTTCCTGATGTTCTTATGTGTCTTACGTGTTTCAGTCGCCAATTCTGAATCATAACTAACATTAAAAACATGTTTAAGGAGGAGAGAGAGCAAATAAATTTGTTTAACATCTGATCTTTGGGTTTTTGTTCAGTAATCAGCGTGACCTGTGTATAAACGCATAAAAGAGATAACGTTGGTGTTTCTGTCATGTAGTAACTGCTGGCTTTAACTGTACAAAGGTTGTTCGACACTATGAAACACATACAGACTTCATGATGTTCGGCTAATATTTTTATTGTGAATATTAATCATGCTGACCTCGCTCTGTACACCACGCAGCGAGGTCAGCATGTCCACGATATCCACGATATCCTCAGCTCCATGAGTTAACACAAAGTTTCCCACCTGACTATCTAACTTCCAACTATTCCAGAGACGTGAAAATATACAGCATAAAGAAAAGTGTAAGAGACTCAGCAGCAGATTAGAATAACAGTTATAGATTTAATAAATCACCAAATGAATCCAAGAAATGTGCAATGACAATAAAGTTGAATTCTATTCTATTCTATTCTAAACTACACTGATTAGCATAGACACACTTAAAATTTCTTCTGAAATTTTCGCTTTCTAGTATTTATTTAATATTTCTTTATGTTATAAAAATGACTTTGAATCCTGATAAAAATGCAAAATCATGGGTTAAAAACGAAAACAAGAGAACTAAGAATGTATTAATATTTGTTGACAGAAAAACAGAAACTGTATATGTGCCAACCAAAGTGCCATTTTAATTCACATGAAAAAAAAAAGGGATTTATTCATTCATTGTCCATTCAGGATCTTAAAAATGTGATGATAATAATAATGAAATAATACAAATAATGTAATAATAAGAATGATGTAATAATAATTAATGTAAATCTAAATAATATTGTCCTTCAGAGAAATAGTTTGTAGTCCTGAAGATGGAGAAGTTTACTCCTGCAGAGCGACTGGGACTGTCTGTGGTCATGATGGTTGAACCTCCAACCACTTTCCCAGCTTAGCCTCAGAGTGCTGCTGCTACTGTAGCTCTTCTCCTCTGTACTCGTCAGGACTTGCATTGTCACATCTGGGGATCCCAGGCCCTGCTGGAGAGGAGAGCCTAGTCTGAATGCTGACCTGCTGCCTGTAATTATTAGCCTTTTTCAGGCTCTTCTCCACAGGACGCCTGTCTTTTTCAGGGACAATCTTCATCCACAAATTCATAAAGTCCTTGTGAAGGGTCAGTTTCTTGATGATTGTTCGCCCATGGTACCTGTGGAAGATTACAGTTGTCATTAATTGTGTAAACTCACAGAAAATAAAACATTGATGCACTTCAAACCCATTTAAAAGTACCCACCTGGCTTCAGGTGCAGCATCCCCTGCCATTCTAGAGGCAGCAATTAGAAACCTTTCAGTGAAGCTTCCTGCTTTCAGGATGACGGCTGCTCCAACTTTGTCAGCCAGCTGGTGCAGGTGTTGAGCTGTGCTATTCCTCACTGCGACACAGCAATGGCTGAGCAAGGACAATATTAGACACACAACTCAGTGAACATCATCTCTCTTTCATGTCTTCTAATAAAATCACTACAGCTTCTTCTCTCCTCTTACGTCAGTCCTGTGTTAAACAGAGCGCTCAGAATCCGTCCATGGCTGCAATTTTCCACCATGGCATCAAGTGCCAGATTGACCTCCTGATGAAGAAAGTTGTTGTTGGTCTGTGCAAGCTTCAGCAATAGAGCTCGGCCTGTTGTTTCAACTTCTGGGTCCATTGTTTTCTGGAGCTGAATGTAGAGCTCATCGATGGTATGTATGGCCTCACAGGCTACTGCTGAGCGTTGGTTTTTCACCTAAAATGTGAGTGAAAATCATCAGTTGAGGCTGTAGTATGCACTTGAAGGGAAACTAGCTGCATGAAACACATATAAGAAACATAAAGTGTGCAATACCTCCTCAGTGAGGACCAGACACACTTCATGCAGTTTAGTCTTCAGGATGTCCGAGTGGTGCTTTGCCAGAGACTGAATAGTTTGCAACCCCTGTCTTTTCTTAATCCTGTATTTACACAACACAACATTGAACACGACTTCAGGAACACCACAAATAACACAGCCACATTATGCAGCACTGTTTCTGTGCAGTATTTAATGTCTCCTTACTACGTTTCTTACCAGTCGTCTGAAGACAGCAGACTAAAGCTGTGGGACAGGCTCTCTACAGGTGTAGCTAGAGGCGGGAGTTTGACCCTGCCCTCTCTTGGATTATTCTGACTGCACTGACTGTCTGCTTTCTTGTCTGATAATCAACGAGGTTAGTAAAGAGAAAATGTAATTTCTTCTAATTTGAAGCATTGTACATGATGCAGTGATTAATTGTTCATTAAAATCTTTTTTAAAAATCTCTTAATTTAAAGTTTGATTATTCAGCATCTTCTACAGTTACTGAGGAAAACCACTTACCGTCTATAGGGACGACTTTTGCACGGCGCAGCAGCGTCCCAAGCCGAGGTCCTCGTTTTTGCGGTATGGGAACTGTTGGAGGTTTTGGAGTCAAAGGCTTTACTGCAGTAAATGTTTTGGTTGGTACTGTGTGTCCAGGTGAGGTTACAATCCCATCCTGGAAATGCTGCAGTTTTTCCAAAATAGGCCCAAATTTGTCTTTTACTGTCAAGACTCTTATTCCACGAATGACCTTCGTGTCTGTTTAGACAAAAAATAAATAAATAACTACAAATTGACATCTTACTAAAAAAAACAACAATAGACATTTTTCTTCCTGATTTTTTTTTTCTACAAAAAAGCATATAAAATGAATGGATAGCAAGAATATGTGTAATTTAGCATTAAAATAGATAATCTACAGTGTCAAATTTTAAAATCTAAACTAACTGATTAACAGCAGGTGTAACCACTAAAGAAAAGCATCACCTTTGAACTGACCTGCTCCTAAATGTTTAGCAGAGAAAACAGGCAATTGTGATGGACAAGCTGCTCGAGGAGGTGGAGGAACTGGAGTGAGCGGTGTCATCTCAACAGGACTGTCAATGAGAGGAATGGCCCTCAGCTCACTTGGTGTGTGTGTGTCTACAGAGCTGAGGCTACACGGACTTCTTTTAGGGTCCTCCTGATTCCAAAAGGGGTCATCCAACCAGGGACTTAAGTTCCTGCTTCTCTGGACTCTCTGTGGAGAGCCTGCGCATTGCTTAGGTAAAGGTGGGAGTCGCACAGCATAATCTCTGGGTCTCTGTGCGATATGCGATGTGTCTGCCTGTTGAAAGAACACATTTCTCTTACTGCTCAGAGCTTTGTGAAAGTCCAGGATCCTGGACTCTGTGGTGAAGCGCTGACAGTTGCTCTGTACGGTGGCCCCTAGAGACAAAGCACGTACAAACTCCAAAACACTTGCAAACTCCAAAACACATGCAAATTCCAAAACACATGCAAACTCCAAAACACGTACAAACTCCAAAACACTTGCAAAATCCAAAACACTTGCAAACTAAAAAACACATGCAAATTCCAAAACACGTACAAACTCCAAAACACTTGCAAATTCCAAAACACAACGGAAGTGCTCCAGGACGCTAGGGGCAGTGTTGAGCTCGATTTGCAAAATAAACGGCAAGTTTGTCTGTATGGGACGGTCTAGTCTCCGTCGCGCTTCCCAGGTTGCCTAGCAACCATGATACTAACCGCTGGAAACGTGTCATACAACTTGGTTTGACAGAAATGAGGGAGAACATATTTTGTTCATTTGTTTGTTTGTTTCTACAAGAGCTTTGTGTGATTTGATAAGTATCTGAGGCTGAGACCACAGGACAGTAAAACATGATTTTTGGGCTTCATTTCTGTACTGAACAGTTATTTCAAGATTAATTAGTAAATAAGAATTAGCTGATGTTGTTCATGAGACTAAAGTCATATCACTTTGGTAATGTAAATATAATATGGCCAATATTATAGTTATTATATTAATCATTATTAGTTATTACAGCAGTGAACATGAACTCTGTGTCAAATACTGAGCTTCAGTACAGATTCAAGTTGCAGTTATTTATATGTCTTATCACCTTAAATCTTCACTCAAAGTAGAGCTGGGCGATAGAACGATAACGATATGTATCGCGATATAACTTTTACTCGATAGAGAAATTAAGCTATCGCGATAGACCTCGCCGCTCTTGTCCTCTTAAAAAAAAAAAAAGAAAAAAGGTCAGCCAATCCAAATTAAGTAGCGCAGAGCCGAACCAATCACAGCCGCAGCGTCACGTCGCGTGACTTGTTACGTACAGCACAAGTGCCAAGCCGCACGTGTGTTTGTTTGGGAAGCAGCCAGCGGGTAATGGAGCCAGCGCGTAATGGAGGAAATGAGTGTGCCGACTAGAAAAATCAACCGAGCGTGACCGAAGAGAAAACAGATGATGGTTCCAATGCCGGAGAGATTGTCGAACGGAAGAGCCATAGAAGTTCCGTAGTGTGAAGGTATTTCGGCTATTTCAAGTCTGACAAAAAACAGAGTAGCGTGCACTGTAAATTGTGCCGAAAGCAAGTCTGGAAATACAATAAACTGGTGCATGCGTCACACTGTGCGCCACGTTATTGTTTCGGTGAAATGAATTTCTACAATACTGTTAATTCTACTCTCTGCAGTGTTTAAATGCTTACATATACACACAGTTACTGTCCCTCCACACATACGACTCGGTTCTGCTTCTATGCCCCAGCTTTGTTTACTTTTTCCCACCGAGGCTTCTAGACTTCTGATTGGCCAATATTTCTGCACGGTTAGGAATCTAGCGCCACCTGCTGCTTTGGCATGTTCATAGCAGCGTTTTCCTTCATTTCTGCCTTTATGTGTGGACGGGATTATTTTTTAAAACGAAAAAGGAAAATCTCCGTTTTCAAAAATACCCGTGTATGTGTCTCTGACTGGAAGCGCTAATTCGTCATTCGGCTTTTGTCAGACTAAAGTAACTGTTAAAACTGTTTGAAAAGCTAAGCTATACAACAAGGAGAGATTGAGAATTTCCTTTTAGTTCTCAGTTTATTTGATATTGACAAAAGTTAGTCAGTTTTGTCTGTTCTTCTGTAAAACAAACTAAGATTTATTTTTAGAATTAATATTTTGTTTCTAAGTGGAATTGACAATTTAGTCTGTTTCGTTTGTTCTATTTTGAAACTTAAACGCTTTAGCGGCTGCCTTTTGTGTAGTTTGCAATATTTGCCTTTATTTATCTGAAAAAGTCTCATGTTCCTTAAGTACATCTACCCTGTTGAACTTATTATGGGAAATAAATATTTAAATAAAAACAAGCTGCTGATTATTTCACATTTTACTTGTGAGCAACGGCACATTTAAATCTTACAAATATAGTTATTTGGCTTATATCGTGATAGATATCGTTATCGCCTGAAATGAAAAAAACATATTGTGATATGAAAAAATCTCATATCGCCCAGCTCTAACTCAAAGACAAGTATCTTTGACAGTGCATATATAGGTGTATCATATATAAGAGACAAATGTTGTTCCTTCACGTTGGCATTACTAAATTTGGCTCATTGCTTACATATATTTATAAAAAGAAAATGTACAAGCTGTGATAACTGTTTCTGATAAAATGAAGAGTAGACTGATATATGAAATATTCCTTTATTGGGTGAGAAAATCAGACCATGTCATAACTGCTTTAAGTCATACAGAATAGATATCAGAGCCTTAAACAGGCTGGCTTCTGCTAAATGGGTCAAACTGGGCAGAAAGTCTACAAACACATAACATCCTTATAGAATATGATGTAACACTATAGATCAACTTACCTCAGAATATATAAAGCATATAAACAATTACAGCAATATGATGCAACAAACACAGCAGTGCTACTGATCCAAAATACTCAAAGCTTCATAGAACTGGAACAAACATTTATTTTTAGGTCCATTCTGCTGCTGATACATACTTTAGGTTTCTGAATATTACACTTGTTGCTGCCTTTCATAGTGTGTAACTTGAAGGCCCTGAGTACTTTCTCCCACACTGAAAACACTGGAATGATAAAATTATTTGAACATTACCTAATAAGACTGATTCAGGACAGACAATTAGTTATTTTAAACGTTTCTAGCAGTCCTTCACAAACAGGGAACAGTCTGTCTATTCTCTCCATCTGTCAGCTGCTGCTGGCTCTTCCTCCTCCTCTTCCTCACACACTGCTGAGTTTGTCCTGGTGGATCATCAGGGGTGCAAAGCCTCACAGATGATGTACAGCAGTGGGTCCCTCAGTCTGTCCTCACTCTCGACACTTGCAGTTGTCACACATGGAAATCAAATGTGTGATAAGCTGCAGGATTCAAACACAAGTGTGACTTATAAACACATGTTCATACTTTTATTCCACAATCAGAGAGAAAGAAACAGAGAGCGAGTGCAGGACAGACAGGTGAAAGTCTCAGGTGTACACACTGCTACAAAACAGCACAAAAGAAGGAGGATTTAGTGTTTGTGTTATTATGTATGTATGTGTAATGTGTATATATAGACACGTGTGTGTGTGTGTGTGATTTACATTGCTGTGCTTGAGAGCCACCATCTACCGGAACCAAATTCCCTGTATGTGTCTGCACATATACTTGGCCAATAAACACGATTCTGATTCTGATTACGAAACAAGAAGAGTTCCCAGATGGTGCAGTGGACACATGTGTGACTCCTGTGATTAAAGCATCTTTCTTTCAGCTTAACAAGTGAACCGTCAGCTCGTTCAAACACACGTTAAAGTCCGTTTGGCTCGACACCACCGAACAGAGGCAGCAATATAACATAGCTAACATTAACAGTGCAGTGAATCTTCCTTGTGCTGTGATATTCAGGACTGCAAACCGAGCAGCATCACTGACTTTCAGCTTGTTGTGTTTGTGGATATATGACTGACTTTAATTATCCACAAAATCATCACAATCTCTGTAAGATTAAGGTCGACTATATATATATTTTTTTAAAGTAAAGGCTTTAAAACCAAGTTAATTCTGAAAGTACAGACATGACTAATGTCACATAACTTTCCCGACATGTGGCCAACAATAATGGTTTAATGTTCTTCATTAAAAAAATATTTGCGCATAAATAAGTGACATAATATTCAGTACTTACTTCTGAAAGTTTACTCTTCCTCCGCTCCGCTTCCACCGTTTTTTTTCGGCAAAATTATCCACACCACCACCGCACTATGAAGTCTGGGATATGTTGGGCCATGAAGGCTACACCGACCCATCCTTAAAATTCAGGGAAATTATGGACGCATTTGAGGGCCGCATTTCGAGCAGCCTTTGAATTGGGAAAGCCTTCTCTTGTCGCTGTGACGTAATCGGCCTTAAAATGCGGCCTTTAAGGCTGCAAACCCCAAATCCGGTCATTGGTACTTCCTGGCTTGTGTAGTTACTAGGTAACAAAAGCTCAACACTGCCCCTAGCGTCCTGGAGCACTTCCGTTGTGTTTTGGAATTTGTACGTGTTTTGGAATTTGCATGTGTTTTTTAGTTTGCAAGTGTTTTGGATTTTGCAAGTGTTTTGGAATTTGTACGTGTTTTGGAATTTGTACGTGTTTTGGAATTTGCATGTGTTTTTTAGTTTGCAAGTGTTTTGGATTTTGCAAGTGTTTTGGATTTTGCAAGTGTTTTGGAGTTTGTACGTGTTTTGGAATTTGCATGTGTTTTGGAGTTTGGAAGTGTTTTGGAATTTGCATGTGTTTTTTAGTTTGCAAGTGTTTTGGATTTTGCAAGTGTTTTGGAATTTGTACGTGTTTTGGAATTTGCATGTGTTTTTTAGTTTGCAAGTGTTTTGGAGTTTGTACGTGTTTTGGAATTTGCAAGTGTTTTGGATTTTGCATGTGTTTTGGAGTTTGTACGTGCTTTGTCTCTAGGGGCCACCGTACCCCGAAACGTTTACATTTGAACAGCAGAGAAGTCAAGAATGAGTATGTTTAGTTACTTACATTTCCACCTGTGCGTTTTCACTGAATCAAATCTCGAAAGCGATGGAAAAAGTTACCTGATGTCTTTTCAGGCATGACTGAGATAAAAAGTGAACAAATTGTTTAGAAACAGAAAGTTTGTGAGTGCTTCTCAGTGTGTGAGTGACAAGTTCTAACTGCTCAGTAAATCAGTTATGATGATGTCATGAACTCACATTCTGTGCATTTTTTGAAAATATTCATATATATACACTATTTTGTGTTTTTACAAAAATATCAGACATGTCTAAATCAAAGGCAGCTTATGATCTCTAATTATGATCTTTAATCAACAAATTTAAATAGACGTCCTAATCACAGCTTCTAAAACTAGACAACACTATACTGATATAAAACGGCAAAAAGGAGATAAAAGCACTGTCATAAACAGAGAAATAAGTACAGTAAATAAATAAATACAGTTTTTAAAAAATACAGAAAAAAACATGTGTCATTTGCTACAACAACAACAACGACAACAAAATAGCAGTTTGGACAAAGCTGTTTCTTCAAGCTTCGCCTGCATTTAGGGGCTGCAAACCTCTGTCCCAAAGGAAGAAGCTGAAATCCTCCAATAAGGGGTGGGAGTCATTTAAAGTAGAGTAACTCATCCTCTACAACTGCCTAGTATTCAAGGACTCTATGTTAAGATGCTCTAACATGGTACAGTACCTTCAGAAACGCCCCAAATTTCTTATATACTGAAAATTAAATCTCTTCTCAGGAACCTTTTCTCGATTCAGTAGAAGTAGATCTAGTTTTCCATTGCTATGCTTCTGTCCATCCTAATACCACTGGAGCTTTTTTCTTTTTTGTAATGTATATCATGGTCTCCCAGTAAAACACACAGCTCACATCAGCATGAGTATCATGTTGCCTTCAAGGCTGCACACCCTGTCATGTCGTGTAAGCGCATCTTTTTTTCCACATAATTGTGGTGGTTGAGGGCGGAGGGTTGGGGGTTTATCTAGACAGCATGTATTGCTGGGCACACTTGAGCTGATGCTCAAGGTAAGGCGTATAGTATTACAGCGAAGAGCCGCGGAGAGAATTGCAGATGTCACAGATGCGTCAGAATCCATTAATATCCTTGCTTTATTTTGTTTCTGAGGGTTTTTTGGGAGGGGGACTGGAATAAATGTTTCACTGACCTAAAAAGGGAGTCTCTCCTTGCTGTTTACATGAAGACCTTGTGTCTGCAAAGAGTTACGTTTACAGGAGAGTGACAGCCATGCAGTCATGGAATTATACAGTTGATTTTAAATGGTCTTTGTTGCCAACTTGGTTCTGAAATATAGCAGACTGCATAACCATCAGCTGAAAGATTACCAAAGCCCCGCCCTCATGCGTCCATTCAGCCTTGTAGCTAAATTTTACAGATCTACAAGAAAATTTTAATAAAAGGGAGCGGCTGTGTGATTTCTGTCTTTTAAAAACTTTTTTATATGGGCTAAATATTCCGACTTTTAGACGTTTTACTAAGTCAAATGTCTTTCTTTCCTGTTTTCATTATCTGCAGCTTTGTCTTGGATTAAGCTGCTACCTAACAGGCTTTGCTTGCAGGGGGTCACCCAAGGGTTACTGCCTATGACAGTCCATTTAGACACACACATAGAAATCTGTGGTGGTGTGAGGAGGATCTGAGGGTTTGGGTGTGGGGAGGAAAGACAGCGGGGAAAAAAACCCATAACTAAAAACATCTGTGTCTCACATCATGCACAACACACACACTCACCACCCCCCTCAGAGCTCGTACAGACGGTGTGCATGTGTGAGTGCATGTGTCCTCACAGAGGAATTTCATTATTCATCTCAAAGTTCCTGGAATCTGGAAATCTCTGCCAACCTTTCTGCACCTTTTATCTCTTCCCAAGCATAGATACGAGTGGCAGTTTGGCACCATCGACTTTATATAAAAAATATTCAGTCCCCAACATCCCCACCGTCATCTGTTGGTGCTGTTCTAATGAGATGGTCGGTATGATTATCAACCGTGGTCATGCTCTGGTTGCAAAGAAGACTAATCTTAATGATCAAAATAAAAAAAGAAGACACACACAGAAACCTGACATCACAGATTTGCCTGAAGAAAAAATCAGGGGAAAGATACACATTGTAATAAGACGTTATGTTAAAAAAAAAAAAATTCATACTGAGAAATTAAAATACCGTCACAGATTTTGGATAAGAGTCTCAAAAAAAGTTATGGCATCATACCTGGGACTTATCGCACTGAAGATGGATGAAAATGTGTTTTTCCCCCATAATCAGGCTTTAATATCTGTGAAGTGTTCAGCTGATTTGCTCCATTTTAAAGTCTATTACGTGCTTTGCACATGTGAAGCTGTAAACAAAATGTGGGTCCCATCTCCTCTACTGGCCTCCCAAGCTGCTGCTGGAGATCGGACATCCAAATTGGATTAACTTGAGCTGAGGTTTGAAAGTCTGTGCTCACACTTTCAGAAGTGTAGCTCACAGACTTTGCCCCCTAAAAAATTAAAAAATAATCACTCATAAAATATAAAAAATAAATTCTTATAAACTTTCCTTTGAAGAAGGCCATTTTCCCTGGATTTCGTTTTTTTTTTTTTGAGAGATGGTAAGGTGGGGGGCATCTGATGAACAGTCCTCATGAATTCTTAAACAAGTGATCTGCTTTCCCCTCAACTATTTTACACAGAAATCTGACACTAAATATACTTATTAAGGTGACTAATTTCTAACAGATGGCATTTACACAGTGTATCTGCTGTGGTGTTTGTGGGAAACTGCTGAACCGCATTTTCTCCATTTGAATCATTCGTTTTCTTTATCTTAATGAGGAAATGGATTTAATTGACTGCAATTTACTTTAAATGAATTCCAAAACGTGCCTGACCCTGTCCTAACCCCACAGCCCAGCTCATTCCTGTTGGATTTAGATGTGCTGTAACCCAGCATTCCAGTCAGAGCACTCCTCAGTGAGTTCCAAAAGATGAAAAAGCAAAGTCATCCCTCACAGGGAGCGCTACATTGTTTTCTGCTATTGTTGCAGCTGATTCTAGGGTTTACTGGCAAGAGAATTAATTGCCTCATCTTCCCAAATTTTGCTTAACCTGTCAGCCAGATGACATTTTTAAGCTGCGACATGTTGCCAGATTTCGCAATTTTCCCACATCGCTTTCCAGAGGCGTGAAGGGGGCGATTAAGGGGCTGATGTAATGGGCTGAGTCTGATTGCGTGAATTATCAGCTCTGAGCTATAGTTTTATTTTTCTTCTACAATTCAAACACGGATTTGGTGTTATATTAGGCAGTTCGCCTACATCAGATTGAAAGCAGCGACATCATGTTTTCTTTTCCCTACAAGGACAGCGGTGATGAAAGGCTGCTGACCCGACAAAGAAAGTAATGATTTCATTTTTGTTGAATGTGTTTTCAACCTGTTGATGTCACCTTACCATTTTTTTCCTCCTCCTTCTTTCTGTAGAGCAAGGCCAAGGAGCTTCCCTTATCAGCCGTCCGTTTCATGGAGGAGCTCGGAGAATGTACTCTAGGGAAGATCTACAAAGGTCATCTGTATCTGCCGGGCATGGACCAGGCCCAGCTTGTGGCCATAAAGACCCTCAAAGACATTTCCAATGCCCAGCAGTGGGCTGACTTCCAGCAAGTAAGAAATGTTTCTAAATTAACCGTTTTTACAACACACATAAAAATATATATATATATACAATAATGAAGCCGCATCAGTCGTCTTTGTGTAGAGTTGGAAAATGAAATGTACCACTAAAATATCCTATTGCTAAAAACTACATGTGGCTGCTTTCTTAGAGGAAAGGCGTCTAGGCCCACAAGATTTCAAGCACGGCTTGTTGTATGTCTATAGAAGGTAGACGCAGTGAAAGATTGGAGACGGCTGAACTGCTCAACTGTAGATGAGTTCTCTGGAAATAGCTCCCAAAATAAACTGTAACTTGGTGGAAGGTTGTCCAGATAAATTTAGATGTGACGGCGGATTGAGGCAGTCGGCATGTGTAAGACGTAATCCTCACTTTCCGTTTACAGAAAGTGAGGCAGACCTGAACTGTGCCCACATTTTAAAGTGGTACTGCCATCGACTCAATTTCAAAAGTGATCAATGAGCCGTTGTGAAACCAGCTTGGGTGATCTTCTTATAATCACCTGTCAAAGCCACACAGTTTCAGACTCAGTTTCTCCATTAAACTCCCACATCTTTTGTAAATATCCACTTTTCCAGTAAATGTTGAAATCAACCTGCCAGCCACCTTTTTTTGTTTGTTTGTTTCTTTGAAATTCACCGTTATTTATCCAACTTCATCAAAGGAGGCCGCAGTGCTGACCGAGCTTCAGCACCCCAACTTGGTGTGCCTGGTGGGTGTGGTTACCCAGGAGCAGCCGGTCTGCATGCTGTTTGAGTTTCTGCCCCAAGGTGACCTCCACGAGTTCCTCATCATGCGTTCGCCACACTCAGACGTCGGCTGTAGCAGCGATGAGGACGGCACGGTGAAATCCAGCCTGGATCATGGAGATTTTCTGCATATGGCCATACAGGTAGGATCTAAAAACATCCTCGTAGTTGGCTACAAGCGTAGTGGAAGAAGTACTGTTGTGCCTTCCATTTAAACATGAACCATTTACATGAAATGTTGATGATGATCTTAATCGCTCATGTAGAAACTTTGAATTAAAATCAGTGTTTTAATGTCTACCTTTCACTGCTCCTTCAAACATCTTCTAAATATTGTGAACCAGGTGGCTGCTGGGATGGAGTACTTGGCCAGCCACTTCTGCGTTCACAAGGACCTCGCAGCTCGGAACATTTTGGTAGGCGAGCAGCTCCACGTCAAGATTTCTGACCTGGGTCTCTCCAGAGAGATCTACTCCTCAGACTACTACTGCCTCCAGCCTAAAATTGTGCTGCCCATCCGCTGGATGCCCCCTGAGGCCGTCGCTTCGGGAAAGTTCACCACAGACTCGGACATCTGGTCGTTTGGAGTTGTGCTGTGGGAGGTCTTCAGCTACGGGCTACAGCCCTACTATGGTTTCTCGAACCAGGAAGTGATGGAGATGGTGAGAAAGAGGCAGCTGCTGCCCTGCCCCGAAGACTGCCCACCAAGGTATGTTGCAATTACCGGTGCAATATGAGAAGTATACAAGAAGATAGTGCATCCAGCTAATGGTGAAACTCAAGTGTGCAAGTGTCTTTATTGGACTCTGGTATTAGGGTTAGTTTAGTGTATTCAATTCAAATAGAGTTTTAGAAGCAGTCTGATTGTTGCTGTTTGTGGTAATGAAATAACTCTGTTGGCTTTTAGGTTTTATGGTCTGATGACAGAGTGCTGGCAGGAAGGACCAGCACGTCGGCCGCGCTTCAAGGATATTCACGCCCGCCTGCGAGCTTGGGAGGGGTTGTCGTCCCACGCCAGCTCCAGCACGCCCTCTGGAGGAGGAGGCAACGCCACCACTCAGACCACCTCGCTCAGCGCCAGCCCCGTCAGCAACCTTAGCAACCCACGCTATGCTGCCGCTGCTGCCGCCGCCGCAGGGTACCTCTACCCAGCCCAGGCTATTCCCGCGCCGGGACAGATGGGTGCAGTTCCAGCATGGACGCCCATGGCCGTGACCCAAACCCACCAGCGCTTTATCCCAGTCAACGGATACCCAATCTCGCCAGGATACGCAGCATTCCCAGCTCACTTTGCACCCCCAGCTCCGCCTACTAGGGTAATCCAGCACCACCTGCCCCCTCCAAAAAGCCGCTCCCCCAGCAGCGCTAGCGGCTCCACCAGCACGGGTCACGTCAGCGGCGTGCCCTCCACTACAGGCTCCAACCATGACGCCAACACGCCGCTGCTGTCCCACTGCATCATGCCGGGGAGCGGCGGAGGGTCGGCTCAGGTGTACGGACAAATCTCCCAGAAGGGGATGGTGGACCACGTGTCTCAGACGTCAGCACTGCTTACCCCTGACTCTGATGTGCTGATGTACAACGACTCAGTCATCACTGCAGACCTGTAAATATTCAACCTCTTTGAGCTTAGATCCCAGATATGAGACGTTTAGCGCTTCAGCCAGTGGCGCAGCGTCACAGTTCTTCTCTGGTCTTACCGAGACCCAACAGAGATGGAGCGTGCCACACATCTGGGTATCCAAGAAACACTAAGCAGGCTATATAAGCAGCTGTCTGACTCTGTCATGCCTTACTGTTTACAGGAGGCGTACTTACTATCATGGTTTGAAAATGTTATTTTAACCTCTGTGTAAATACAGTACATAGGTCCTGAATGAATGAATGAAATACAAAGATATATATTCAAATGAACTTTTTATTAAGTAAAACACTTTAAAGGTGAAAACATTCTTCCCGTGGCCTTATTCAACAGTTTGTGTTCCAATCAGACAAAAAAAAACTAAACAATTCCCACTCGATGGACTTTTTCCTACAGGATGTCAGGCAGACATGGATATTCATGTGATGACTTTCAGGTGCCTTTTTTTCTAAACTAGTTCATTGGCTTGCTTGTCAACACAAAAAAATCAAATATCCAAGGGAGCGCGAATTGAAACGGCGAGTAACTTTATAAAAACGATCAACAGTGGCCTGCTCCAATAAATGATGCCTCCTTGGCCCTCATAAACCAATCAGTAACATTTATGTTAGCATGCATAATTCCCATGCTGCCAACAGCTATGAAAGCACTAATGCAGGTGCTAAGAAGTCCCTTTGAGAATGACAGCTGAATGTGTGTTTTGTTTTTTTTTGTTTTTTTATTTTCCAACTTCATCACGCTGTCTGAGACATCTGCAACAAGAAGACCGGACACAGTGAAGATGGAAGTTTATCTGATCGGCCTCCCTTTAAGTATCATTTCTTTTCATCATCGCCCCCCCCAGTTTTGTTTCTCCGGGAGACATCGCATCTAACTTCAGAACTGGCAAGAGGGCCCCCTGCAGATGAACAAAAGACATCACAAAGCACTCGCTTCCTTCCACAGCTAACCCACACCGTTCTCAGGGCAAACACTTCATTCGCCGCATAATTGATTGGATACAGTCTTTTATGTTTTTTCCGAAAGTTTTTACGGATTTCATTTTGGAGATGGGGAAAAAAAAGTTCAAATTTAATTTGGATACCTCGTCCTGGTCTGTTCCCTTCTTTGTATTTATACGTCTGTATTGTGCAAAAAGAAAAGAAAAAAGAAAAAGAAGCAAAACATGGAAGAATAATAAAAGTAAAAGGGTTCAAATGCATAATGCTTATAGTAGTTAGGTGCTTATGAGATCCCAGCCATGTACATAGACAGAAGAATGTTGCATCTAAATAAGGATACTGCAAATTAGGTGTGCTGCGATATTATTGCAACTTGTTTTTAACACACCAAGTGGCGACTGTATTAACATGTACAGGATTCTGACAAGGAGCTCAGCACGTGCAGCTTTTAACAGAAAAAGTACGACCTGAAAAAAAAGTCTGACCGTTTTGTCTGTTTCCCAGTGAAGGATGACGAAGTGTGTGTTTGGTGAGTCTCAGTTTCGTAGCCGCACAAACTATGCCTCAGCCATCCACGATGGTTTATGAGAGGCCAAATATGAAGCTTCTTTCATTCCCTAAAAACAAAAGTCAGAAAACCAGCAGTAATGTGTCAAGTCAACAATCAATGGGTGCGAATGTTCCTGAGTGCATGTTTTAACTACAGCAATAACACATCCGGGTTGTTTTTACTGAGGACATGCAGAGAATAAAGTGCATTTCTGAGTTGTAAAGTAAGTGGACACGTGAAATGTAGCAACAAGAAAAAAGTAGCTGCAAAAATGGCATCAAAATCAAATTCAGTTGTCTTTATAAATCCTACTGCTCTTTAGTTTTCCTCAGCATTCAAGTGAGTAGAGGTCAGTAGTGAAGCTGGTTGGCTGTTATTAGCAGCATGAAGGGTGTGCTCTTGTGTCCATGCTATTTGAAATCATTTGAGAGTGTATTTTTCAAATGCCTTTCCTCTCTGTGTGTTTTTGTGATTCTATTTATCTAAAGCAGAGTGAGCTACCTAAGCATCTTTACCCATGAGCCCCAGCAATGTAAATGATGTACGAATACTAACATAGACTGTATATATAAGCTGGACTTTGCTTCCAGATTTAAAAAAGCAAGGCCAACGCAGTCTGCACTGATGGCCAACAGGGGGCGACTCCCCCAGTCCAGTCCACTTCTCACTTGATTTTTGACATCAGTGAAGCCTTATTTAATACAGGACGTTTCTCATTTTGTTAAGGATGCTGTCACTGACAATTGCTAATAAGGCAGAGAATAGTATAAGGCATGGCTACCGTATGAGTGTACAGAGTCTAATAGAATAAAATAATAAAAGTGAAAATGCTCAAGTGAAGGTTTCAACCATTGGGTGCCGTCATTGTGGCTACAGTCATCTTTTTTTATGTAGTCTATGTACTAATATAGCAGTGCACAAACCACTTGTACACAAGACTGTGAATCTTAATCAAGTTTAGGTATTTTTGTATTTGGCAAAAATTCATTATAGTGCCTTTTTTTGTCTTTTATTGGTAAGAAGAAACAAAAGTATATGTATATTTCAATGCCAGTGTACCCATAACAGGTTTACATGCATATTGATCAAGAGAGGCCTTGGCTTTGTATTTTGTCTGAATATTTTTGCACAGATGTTTTGTATTGCAAAATCATTTATTAAATAATGTTTGGTAAATCCCGCTGCTTCTGTTGTATGATCGATCCGTTTTAAGAATACAGACTTGTAATAGCAATGTGAATCCACTGGGGGCCACCAAATCACCATTTCTGAGAACAGTTTTGAATGTCTTTGCCTTGTAATTGCAGTGACCACTGTTGGCCAAGTGGTGGGGCCCTTTAGCTGTTTGATTACTGTAGTCACAACTGGAAACAGTTGGAAATAATAGTCAAAGATGAAAAAATGGCTCCTGTGTAGCCTTTCCGGGTGTGTGTTTGTCTGCTTCACTTCATTTCTTTCAGGCTCAAATTCAGATCTTTCACCTTGAATTGGGAAAAAAAATAAAATAAGTGAACCAGAGTGACTGTCATCCAGCATATGAATGTCATAACAGATGTAATGTTCTACATATACAGACATACAGACTGTGTCTGCCAGTAAAGTCATACGAGCATGGAGGACATTCCAGGAGAAAGGAGGCTACTCTATGAGAACAGCACAAGATCGTTATTCCATCAGCAGGCGCAGTATCTGCCAGAGCTACAAACTGACCTCCAGCAGGCCGCTGGTGTTGATGTCTCTGACCAGATAATCAGAAACAGACTTATGAAGGCCAGACATCATCTAGTGGGCCCTTTGCTCACTGCTGGCACAGAGGAGTCTGATTAGCATTTGCCTCAGAATACCTGAATTAGCAGGTCCACATCTATTGCTTTTTACAGATGAGAGCAGGTTCACCCTGAGCACATGTGACATACATGAAAGAGCTTGGAGAAGTTGTGGAGGATGTTATGCTGCCTGTAACATTGTTCAGCATAACCGGTTTGCTGGTGGGTCAGTGATGGTCTGTGGAGGCATATTCATGACCTCAACAGGCTCAACCTAGACAACAGGACTCTGAATGCCATTAGGTACCAGGATCAATTGATATCATTGACACTTCACACTTACCTAACCTAAATGTTCTAGAACACCTCTAGGACGTTATGTTTCTGTCCATTCAACGCTGCCAGGTTCAACCTCAGAGCTCAGCTCTGATCTAGGTGTTTTGCTTCATTGCCTTTAAAGGCCTGAAAGGGTTAATGAACTCATGGACCAGAAAATGCTATCAGAATATTTAGTAATGTTCTTCCCTTTTGCAGAGATAAAATATAATTACCAACAAACTAAATAAGTATTCTGTCATTTGAATGAACTAGTCATGCAAAAAACAAACCAAAACTGAAGCTCCATTTTGCAGTGCAGGTGTCCTTTCTTCCCCCTGTCAAGCATGAGCCTGCGAGTGTTCGCAGGAAAAGAGAAGACAGTCGGTCATTAGCAGCAATGTAGACTTTCAGACTGCTCAAAACATTTTCTGCTGCCGGTCTGGAACAGTTTGTTTTGTGATTGTGTTCTGTGAGCAGCGGTAGCACAGCAGTAAACCCTCACGACTCCTACATCAGACACTCCGCGCTCTGACACCATTTAATGTAATTTCTCCCAAGGCATCAACCAAAACCATTTGCTACGCATGCAAGTGCAACCAAAGAGAGGAGTGCACAGGAAACAGAAGAGAAGAAAGGAGGCATCTGTATTTGATAGAAACCAACATCTGCGCTGATGGGAGATGCCAGCATCGTGTCATCCAGAAAACCAATTTGTACATCCAGTACTGGTACACCATGTGCTTGCTGACTGAGCAACTGATGTTGCTATCAAATGCACCCTTTTTAATTCCTAGTCCTTTAATAAAATCCTGTTTACTAGCTTCTGGGTGACTATATTATAGGTGCAAGCAATGGTTATTTTCCATCCATTAGTTTTTTGGGGAAGTTTGCAGCTAATTGTCAGGAAGTTCAATCAACATTTGCCGTAGGGCAGAGTACCATGTGGACATGTGACCGTTCTTGCTAACATCCATGGGTGATTTAGAATCATGGTTCAGAAACATAAAATATCAAAATGAAAATAATGTTCTATTGGGCAGACTTTTCCTACCTAATACTCAAATGTAACCTTCTTATGGAGTGTTGAATTTTATCTCACAAGCTGATTAGGAAAAAAAACCCCTAATCAGTCAACCTTCAATTTGAATCTTTTCACCGTCTTTTCTTTCCTTAAATTCTAAAAAGCTGTTTAATATTGTGTCTGAATGAACTTTATTTTGGCCATTTGTGGGAAGGCAAAACAATATCAAAATATGAGAAATCTGCAGCCAGATTTCTGGCCATCTGTTGAATTCAGTCTATTATTCACTATTTTTTAAGCTTCTTTGTGATTCTTGAGGAAAACATCTGGATATTTAGGTGCTAAATATTCCACATCTTCATTAGCTTTTCTAGAAAGAAGCTGCTGTTTGGTGAACGTAAGAAGCATTTTAATTGCAAACAGCAGCGTGCTTTGGCAAAAACACTGCTATAAGATGAACTGAGCCGCAGAGTCATATGAGAGATCTGACACTAGGGGGCGGACCTCTTGCATATTAACACATAGTAATATCACATAATTAGTAAGATCAGTTATACTCTCCACCCAGCTGACAATCTCGGGACATGCTGTCTTATTTTAACCGTCTGGTCCCAGTGCAGGGCTCTAATCTATTGTATGAACTGGGACTGACACCTATTTGGTGCAAAACTGCTGTAATGGCACCGACTGTAGGGAAACTGCCATTTTTGGCCCTTCTGTACTGGCTTAAGTTTTCAGCTCTGGAGGTTCCTTTGGAATCTCTGGGAAGTGAGATTGGAGCCAGCCTCAAGTGGCTTTTCTAGGAACTATGGTTTCTGTTGAAGTGAAGACGATGGATGGAAAATATTTTGAATGGTTTAGGGAAATAGTTTTAAACTTTTATTTTATTTTATTTCAACATCTTTTTTTCCCATAGTTTAATGTAATCAGAATCTTAAAAGCGACAAGTAAATCCAGTATGGCGATAGATCTAAAAGACTAAGGATGACCACTCCCTTCGTTACCAAAGAAAGGTGAGCCCTGAGGGTGTTTTCTGCTAAAGAAGCCTCATTTAGCCCCTTTATTTCAGAATGAAATGGGCTGCAATGGGCTTTGAAGATAAAGAAGAGCAGAGGTGTGTATAAGAAAAGCAAGATGAATAGAAGGGGTAGGGAAGCAAGGGATACAGGCAAAGTGCAGTGAATGGCTCTTGAGGTAATGTCTGGCTTAACAGCATTGCAGCAGAGAGATCAAGGTGTATCTGCTTTACCATAAGATTCCTATGGAGACAGCATGTAAACAGTGAGTCAAGAGGGCCTTTTATTTTTCTTTTGGTTTTCCAGGATGGAATCTAGCATCATCTCATCGCACTGGGAGGGTCAAGATGAGAGAGTAAAGGGATAGGTGTGTTCAAACTACTCATTTAACCACCACTGCAATTGTATGTCCATGAAGCTATCTACCTTGCTGTTAGTAACATCATCTGAAGCACTCACTGTTCAGGTTAAAATGATTCAGTCATTTTAAAAATAAACAGTCCTTATTGTGATACAGATACTCATATACAGTCCCGATCAAAAGTTTAAGACCACTTGAAAAATGGTAAAAAAAAAAATCATATTTTGCATTGTTGGATCTTAACAAGGTTCCAAGTAGAGCTTCAACATGCCACAAGAAGAAATGGGAGTGAGACAAAACATTTTGATCAGGACTGTATCTTGAGATTGAAGGTGCAGGCATTAATTAAAATTTGCCTCTGCTGCACATGAATGCCAAAGACTTTTTATATCCTCCGCCTTTGGCGTGCTATGTCTGTGTTTGATCTTTAGCCACATACATAAAGTGTGATTAGGCAGAATGGAGAAGTCCATCTTTGTCAGTTGGGACAAAGATGGGAGCAATGTGGGAGCTTACAGAAACCTCCCGCTATGTATTTTTATTGGTTTAACTCTAAGTTTATGAGAATATATAATTAATAATTTGTTATGTAATATAATTACACACTAATCAATCTGTAGGATGAAGTATATCTGTAGGTACAACACCCTTTCATCTATCATATAATCTCAAGAAACAACTAACTGTATCTTGAGTTATAAACATAATAGTCTGGTCATTGATGCAGTCTGGGTGACTGGGCACTTAAATAAATCAGCCAGTCTCCAGATACTGTTTTCTGCTTTAAAGTGTGTTTTCCTTTTTTAAATGTTGGTTCCTCTTCTGATGATGCTTCTGGTGTTTCTGCTCTCCTCGTTATTCCCTGTCTTGAGTTCCTCTGTGCATAAGTAGATTTGTCAATCCATGTTCCCCTGTCCGGTTTAGTACTAGTCTTGGCGTACTAGTCCCGCTTTACTTTTTCCTCCTGTGCCTTGTTTTAGTTTCACTTCTGGTTTTTACCCCTCCTTTTTATTCAATCTTTGTTGTCTCGTCACCTTTGCCCTGCTCCAAGCTGTTTTTTTGTTTGTGCTCCCTGTGTGTTGTTCCTCATGCTTGGTTTCTGGATTCCTGTTTAAAGTTTATTACCTTGCCTGCCTTAGCATTTTAGGGCTTGGGTCCTCCCCATCGTGTGTACTTATATCATTGATTGTTCACAGTCCAAATGTAATGTTCCATCCATTCATTCGCTTCCGCTTATCCTTTTCAGGGTCGCGGGGGGCGCTGGAGCCTATCCCAGCTGTCATAGGGCGAGGGGCGGGGTACACCCTGGACAGGTCACCAGTCTGTCGCAGGGCCAACACACAGGGACAGACAACCATTCGCGCACACATTCACTCGCACATTCAAACCTAGTGGCAATTTGGATTATCCAATTAACCTATCCCCACAAGTTGCATGTCTTTGGACGGTGGGAGGAAGCCGGAGTACCCGGAGTGAACCCACGCAAACACGGGGAGAACATGCAAACTCCACACAGAACTCAGGACCTTCTTGCTGTGCGGCAACAGTGCTAACCACCGTGCCACCGTGCTGCCCCTTAAAATGTAATGTTATTTAGTTTTAATCACACAATCTTGCTATGTCCCTCCTTGGTAATCAAGACAATGATTGAGGCAGGACTTACGGCACAGGACTTTGAGAGCATGCAATTACCTTTCCCAGGTTATTTATTTATTTATTGTAGCAAAAAAAAATTCATGCTGTTTTTCCACTTATTTGTTCTAGTAATGACATGATAATCATCTCTACACCTTTAGTTTACACTTAAAATGTTTTGAGTAAGTATGATTGTTTGGTCAAACCAAAAATAAAAATAAATAAATAATGAGATTTAAATGACTAAGGTAGACCAAGTGGATAATTAAACTAGGTGTGTATTAAATGCTACGCTTAGATTTAGTGAAGAAACATCTGTTAGAGGTTAAGAGATAGGTATCTTCACACACACAGCATGTAAAAGTAAAGAGAACGCTTATGTTTATGTGCAGAGACAGCGTGCATAAATAGCTCTGGGATTAAGGTCACAGCCTTTAGCGAGTGACTCACTTATAATGTATACAAATGCACACAAAGACAGATTCATGCATGCATGTTTCTGTGAAAGATCTTTTTTAAGCCACATACTGTACCTGCTTAGAAGATCTGGCTGTAAGTCCTCAGTGATGAAAGTGATGGTAAAGACTTCAATCAACAAAGCATTTATAACTAAGAGATATTTTAGAAAGTTACGTTCATATAAAAAAATTATTTGTGGCGTCTCAGTCTTGAATATCTCGTAGCTGGCCGTAGCTTTAATAAAAAGTTGGAAAAGGGTGATACAGATTCCAGATTGTAGGTGACACTGCAAGAAAGGCTGGAATAAAACTGATCCACTTTGGTGGGGAAAGACGCCTCACCTATAAAAATTCAGTATCAGTGGAAAAGCACTCCATCACCTGTGTTACATATGTGGACTTTGATTACTGAATAAATATCCTGGACAAATGTATATGTATATGTATATGTTGACTTGATCAAAGCATGTCTAAACTGAATCAGCACAAACCGTTTCTACTAAGATCCGGTCTCTATATGGTCTTCCTCCTTCCTCCTCATATGTGTTGGGGTTTTTTTAATTATCATGTACTGTTTACATGTCAAAGTTCTTCGACATTTTTACATGTGAATGCACGTCTCATCTCCTCTCAGTCTCTTGGCCTACACTCACACCCCTTTTCCTCCTTCTTCTCCTTCTCTCCTCTCCAACTCCACTCAGACTTTCTATCTAATAATCCATCCATCTTTGTGCTCGAATGGAGGGCTAATGCTTTCCATCTGTGTGTATCAGTTGTGGGGCTCCAAGGGCAAGGCCTGCCACTCTTTGCCTATTCACCCCGCCCACCCCTCCCATCTCCACTTCAACTCCTTTCTGACAAAACCCTGTCTGGTTCCACTCAGCCCTGAAGTCTAAGATCCCACTCCACGCTGGGGCCCCTCCTGGCCTGAGGCAGCAGGGGGAGGCTGGTCGGGCCCCTGGATCCTGCAGATTCTGAGTCACTGTGAAACGATTCATTTCTTTCCAAACATGCATAAACATACACGACTATTAATATGCTGATGAGAAGCAAAATAAGAGCTTTTTAAAAAAAAAAAAACTATCTGTAGAGCACAAGCTACATATTCAACTTAATGCTGCACCTTTTCTGCTTTTGCAGACTGAAAAAAAAAACAAAATAACATTTACATATTTAAATATTTACATATTTACATAAGGCAAAGGCATAGAGGTTAATTTGGTAAAGAGATTTTCTCTGCGGCCTGCTGGAGCGGGAGGGCTAGTAGGAGGAGTTGGCCGTCCGACTGCGGTCTGGGGTGTGGGGCCTCCCTGCTGCTGCGGAGTCGGGGTGGTCTGCCTCTCCCCACCGCAGGGAAAAGGGTAACACCACCTGGGTCTGGGTGCAATTCCCCCCTCCAGGGGCAAGGGTACCTAGACCCGGTTTGTAGAGTACGCTTGGGGAGTGTGATTGTGTGTACAGCGTCTCTTTATGTCTGTCTCCACGTTGGTTGAGTGTGGAGTGAGTGCATATGAGAGCATGAGGGTGGGAATGGATGTTTGTGTCTGTGTGTGCCTGTATGTCTGTGTCTATATGTCAGGTTGGGTATCAGACGCCACCTCTCTGGGGACACCTCAGGCCCTCCAAGGTTTGGAGGCCTATCTCCCCCTACCACCACTTCCCCTGCCAGTGGCGGACTCCCTCAGGTGTCGGTGTGTTGGTGGTTCTTTGTGTCTGGGGGTGGGCGTCCGGGTACACACCGGCTCACTCCTTGGCGGCCGCTTGTCGGGGCCTGGGGCCTGGGGCTCGCTCGGGCCCCTTTGGAGGTGGGGTGCCCCCGGCCTCTTGGCCTGGGGCTCGGTCACTCAGGCACAGCTGGGGGCCGGCGGAGCTCACGGGCGCGTCACTGCAACTCCCCCTGACTTCTGCTCCGCGGCTGCTGGGCGAGCCCTCATCTGGGACTCTCCTCAGCTCTTACTGGAACAGTGGCGCGGCTGCCCCTCTGTTGGTCTTCCATGGTCTCTTGTGTTCTGGGGGCCTCTGGATGTCTGGAGTTTTGATCTCCTCCATACCCGCTTCACACCCTGGAGGACGGGGCTGTGGCCCCCCCACACTCCCTAGCAGATCATTACATGGAGAAACCTTTGGAATGCAAGCATGCTGATCCACACAGGTATGCACACATGGGTATTCACAGACGCGGACTAAAGCTTTCTTGGCTGCTGCCTCAAAGCACACTGTGCGCTGTCTATCTTGCGTGCTGCACAATATCGTTTATTATTTAGTAAATATTGATATCTATGACTAGCTAGTTTATTGTGATGGTGCTTTGTTTTCTCTATTATTATGTTGCTCTTTGTTGTTTGCTGTCTCCTCTGTTTGTTTGTTTTTTTTTTTTTTTTTCTCCATACAGGTGACCCAGGAGTTCTTCCTCTTTTTTTTTTCTCTCTCTTCCCCCCCCTTCTCACCGTCTCTTCTCCCCTTTGGTTTTCTTTCTTTCTCTCCCCCTCTTTCTCTCATTCATTCCCCCTGTCCTATTTATTAAAAAAAAAAAAAAAAAAAAAAAAAAAAAATGACAAAGGATGAACTGAAGCTCTGCCATCACGTAATGTCGCATACTGCTGTTTCTGATGTCATTTAAATTAAAAAAAAAAAAAAAAAAAAAAAAAAAGGTAAAGAGATTTTCCAACTTGTTTTAAATCACCCTAATAGGAAAAGAAAAAATGCATTTTGTTGGGCATAAAATTCTATATATAAAACGTATTTTATACATATATGTAAAATGTGTAAAACAGATGATCCAAAAACAATACTGTCCACAGGTGCTGTATGTCTACAGGAAGAAATGACAGCGTTTTTTGTCTAAATCACACTTTTTCTGTCTTCTTCTGGGGCTTCGTGTCTCTGTGATTGTGAATGTGTCAGATGTTATTTTGACTGTGCTCTTATTGAGGGAACAGAATGTTGTGTTCTCAGAATATTTTTACAAACGTGCATGAACAAAATAATTAATCAGTTGTTGTACTGCCACCCACTGGACAGCCAGTGGGTGGCAGTGACTGATGTTAAACTATAACATCAGTGTGTGATAGTTTATATAGTCAGAGACTATTATATTGTCATATTTAAATATATATATATTTTTGTTATTTTATAGTTTTTACACTGCGTATATTATTTATTTGTGTGTCAAATTCATAAGTTAAAATGTCTGTTGTAACAAACTCTTTGAAAAGCACATGTTTAAAAAAATGAAGTTCAGAAATCTTTTTTTCATGCCTAAAGATGAGTACAAATACTTGAGTATGAGTACGAGAAAATCTTGATTGAGGTTGTCATAATTCATGCATGAAAGGGTTTACTGTAAAAAGTACAAATTTTAAACAAACTCTATTTCCAGCACTTCAAAAGGTACTGATCTGCTGCCATTTTGTATCATAGTCATGAGTTTTCACTATAGGACCTCTGACATTTTGGTTAGACAATTTGAAGATGTCAGCATAGACTTTGAGAGATGTGATGAGATTTCTTTCTTCTATTATATGACGTTTTACTGATTAAATAGTCCCTCAGTTAGCCATAATGTTAGAATAAAAAAATGAATGATTTATAATACAATGAACAGCATCTGAAAACCCATTCCACCATTGTTTCCTCATCGACTCATCCCACTGTCATTCAAAGAAAAAAAGCAGGTTAAGCCCTGCATGGGTGAGCCATCTATCACAGGGACCATCTGAAAACCACTTTTTAATGTTCATTTATATCTGGAATAAATTGACACATACCAGGGATGTAAAACCCGTTTGACATCATAGGTCCAGACACCGCGCACTTTGATCTCTAGTGGGCTGGACCAGTGAAATTTCCAATTTTTGTCGGCGCAAAGAAGTTTAACTACGCATGTTATCTCGGCGATAAAGGAGCACAATTTCTGCAGTACATTTCAGTTTGTCAACATGATAAAGAAATCCTACACAACACAAAGTTTTGATTATATTCACAGAAAATATACTACTTTGTAAAAAAACGAAACAAAACAGAAATTTCTATAGTATACAATTAATAGCCATGAACAGTTCTGTCGTTAATTGTGTATCTATTACTTTAATTACTTTGGTGTAGTAAAGATGGCTATAGAGGAGGTCTTTATCAGTAAGAAAAACTGTAAAACCTGTTTTGAAAATACAGTTAAATGTCCAAAATTCATGTCTTCCTTCCTATTTTCCAAAGCCAACCAGTGAGCCGGATTAGAGTCTTTGCCAGGCTGATTCCGATTCTTATGTGTGATACCCCTGACATGTGCAATGAATCATTTGACCATGGGATAGACCACCCAGTATTTTTCTTAAAGTCTGATTGCACAGAAATCAACCCACTCTCTGTGGGGATAGTTAATGCTTCAGCAGCATGTAATCATGGTGGAGCAATGCAAGTGCCATAAAAGGGAACACTCACCATAATACTCAAAGCAGTTTTAGCTGTTCCTCAGATTTCTAGCTGTGTAGCAAAACTTCAGTCAGAGACTGTAAATGTGTTATTTGCAACACCATTGTCTGGGCTGCAACATTAGCCTTCATTTCAAAAGACAAACAGTGGGCAGCAGGTGTTTTTATGTCAGGTGAAAATGTGTGGCAACAAAAAATATGCATGTTTGTATGGTTAGCATGTCTGGGTGTGATACAACTGTACAGCTCAGTGTTCTGGAAAACGCTCCTTTTTTTAATCTGTTCTTGCATCAGTGACAAACGCATTACTGCAGTCCCAACAAAACCGCTTTTGTGGAAAAGCCTTGGTTTGGATTAAAAGCAACGAGTGCGTTTTGGGTACATGGACTTGAAAGGGACCTTGAGCCGAATGTGCAGGATCACCGTGGAGATCAGATGTGTGATTATGATAGGTCTCCCTTTTCCTGGAGATAAAGGCTTGAATGGATGTCTGTCCTCTTTTTTTCTTGATTCTAAAAGAAACAGTTTGACATTTTGGGAAATTGTGTCTGCACAGTAGGGGCCTGTTAGCGATGAATAGGGGAATAGGCTCCCCCGCAACCCGAGTTATGTAAGTGATGGGATGGCTGTACGTATACTGTGCCAGCCTCTCTCTTCACATGTTGCCTCCTGTGAGATTCCTGACACCCCTCCCCCACCCATCACCTTCACTCAATACCAGGTTGAGATGCAAATGAGGAGACTTCACTCAGGCAAGTCTGCTGGACCAGACTGGGTCCAGCTAGTTTGTCCCTGGAGCGTTTCCTGTCTGCTGATGGATGGCTGCCCAGAGACTCCGAGGCTCAAGCTCAGAAGCTGCCAATGAGTTCATGTCAGCTGGAACTCAGAGGTTATTTATGTCTAAAATTCCTTCTGTTTTTACAATTGAGTAATCACCTCGGCGCCATGGTCATCGAGACAGAAAATCAGGTTAGTCGTGGAGGATCTCTCCTCTGCACTTCCATGTTATCAAATGTAATTGGTGCTTAGAGTTCTTGAGAAAGTGGTATCAAGTGTCACATTTTGTCTTACGATGGTCCTGTTGTGCTAATTACTGTTTCCACAGTTAAATTATGAGCCTAAATATGAGCCACAGTCATAAGTTGAACTGGAAGTTAGCACCAACCCTGAAACATTGCTGCTCCCTTCATCTTTCTGATGAGACCTAAACATCAGATAAATGATGATGTCTTTTTTCCTTAACACGATGATGCTGTTGTCTGAGGCAAAGAGGAGTATGAGGAGCAGCTGTACCCAAAACATTCCCTCCAAGTGGTTTGAGGCGACCCAGGGCCAGCTGGGAAGAGTGCTGCGGTAAGGACACTCATGCAATGATTGATTGATTGATTGATTGGTAATTTATTTCAACATGTGAACAATATACAAGTACATTTAGAAAAGAAATAAGAGAGAAAAAAATACTATACAAATTACATACAAAAAAACATTCTGATTAATTTACATGTTGAAAGGGAGTGGGAAGAAGTATACACTTATTTAATCCCACCCCTGTCCCATAAATTATCAGTGATGTAACACAACCACTGACATGCAGCCTCATACCTCCCATAAGTCACCTTACCATGACTAGTAAACTAAGGTTGATGCTGCATCAGTGTTAATTTACATATTTCATGATTACATTTTTTTTTTATATCTTACAGCAGTGACTGATTGTTATTACAGCCAAATTACTGTCAAAATTAAATTAGACTTTCTTCATCAAAGAGATCTTTGTGGAGGCGTCTCCTGCTGCTCCATCCGGAGCAAAAATGGAAAATCGTGATGCAAATTCATTTTATTCAATTTATTACCTAATGACCTAATGTCTTCTGCGTTTCAGTCATTTGGTTAGTTTAATGGGACTCCGCCTTCAGATGAAAACAGAGCAACCTTAACTCTTTGCCATGCTATCAAAGCTTTTCCCCTTTCATCTGTCACCCAGCAAACAAGTCCTTTCTACTTGTATCCACATCCTACACTTAAAGAATGAACTACAATCATTCTGCATCATACATGAGCAGATTTCCTTATAACCTTATGGAAGCCTGAGTATCGCTTGAGGAAGGATCTGTTTATATGTCCAGCTGTCGTCCTGTACTGGTGGACCACGACTCCAGTGTTATATGAAGCTTTTATTGTTTTCAGTCTTTCACTGTAAATATCTTTGTGTTACCAACACCCATGCTTAGTGATTGCAGTGTATGCTCCATTAACTGAATCTGGCTTTGGCTTTATTTACACAGCATGACAAAATCCATTTGTTGTATTTTCTAGTTCCCACGCACCGAGGCACCTACTCTACCAGAACACCATTCTGTATATATGTAACTGTGTAAGCTCACAGAAGAAGGCTTCAAAGATGGTTTTGGTTTAACCCTTCCACAGGTAATAGCCATGTTTCCTTCTGTTTATATGCCAACAGAAATTTCAGTCAAAGTCTTTGAAGCCAGATGTGGAACCCTACAGTCTTCCTGTTGTGATTAGGACTTTGCTGGATGTCACCCCAAATGTAATTTAATATATTCACAAATCCTGAATCCTGGTCTAATCAGCCTCAGTTTCTCCTCTTCGCCTCCTTTATCATCCCAAACCAGGTGGTTCTGTGGGCCTGTGCTGTAATTAAAAAAGTGCAAATGGGGTAATCCTGTAAAACAAATCCTTCTGTCTCTGTTAATGAAGACCCCCTAACTGCTTTTTTGTGTAATGAAATATTTGTCTGTGAGTAAACCAGCATTGCTCTCTCCAAAGAGACATGCCAGTCAGACAGCCAGTCGGGATTAGCAGTTTCACGGACAGACTGGGCCACTTTTGGCTGAGCTGCAGTCTGAAAACGATCCAAGAGATAAATGTTTAAAAAAGAAAAAGAAAAACAATGTAAGTATGTCAAGCTGGAGTTGTGGTTGCAATTTGTTGTAATAGCTCCGAAATGCTGCCATATTTAAAGGCAGAAAACTATCTGTAACATATATTTAATTTTACCTGTTGAAAAATCAAACACTGACCATCAGAGACACAAAAGATCCAAACCCCAGCGACCAGAATTGAGTGAAAACAAATATTTGTTAAGTGTCCCATCCCATCAAAATGGACACAGCTACAGTTACATACAAACTTTCTTTCCTTGCTTTAATTGAAAAATGTTGTGGTTGGTGAAAGGGCTTGGGATAGGCTTGACAAAACCCAGATTAAATAGATTCAGAGTGATCCATCCCCTTAGGCTTCTTCTTTTGACAATGCATTGACGATTCATTCCACACCTGTAACTACAGCTCGTGCAATCCAGTGCAACTGCTCCACAGTACACACTGCATTTGTGGCCCTTTTGATATTTAGTCTTTATTGAACTCAAGCCAAGGAGAGCATTGGTGCCTCCTCTGGATTCAAAAAGAAGTTTGATTGTCTCGCAGGAAAATGACCATACTTCTCACTTGACCTACACTGTGACCTCAGTACATGCTTTTTTAATGAGTTCATGCTATCTCATTGGCAACATCATTATTGTTCATGTTGGCCATTAAACCAACATTAAAGGAAAGGATGCCTGAGTCAGAGTCAGGCCATGTCCACACTAATACAGTTTTGTTTGAAGACACATCGTTTTCTCTCCGTTTTGGCCTCCCGTCCACACTGAGACGGTGTTTTCGGTCAAGGAAAACGCAGCGTTTTGAAAACGCTCTCCAAAGCGGATAGATTTGAAAACACAGTTTTTGTGTCACATTGTGGCCATCGAACCGGAGCCTTGAAAACGATGACACATTTTAGTCATGTGATGCAGTCATGTGACCAATTAAACTAAGGTAGCGGAGGGCATTAAACAGCAGTTGTTTTCTTTGCTCTCAAATTTTTTCAGCCCTATTAAAGATTAATATCAGTGCGGTGGATTTCTAACATGCAACACTTCTGAGCTTCACTAAATGCTACAGGTTTGATGACTTCACAGTAGTAAACAGTGAGACACAAGACTACCTCTATGCTACCCCTCCTAACCCAAAATATATTTGATCTGAAATACTTCAAGCCAATCCGTCAGTGATGCCTGTTCAGTGTCCCACTTTATGTTGGTGCAGGATACAAGTACTGTATATTGATATATCTATATATATATCTACACCTTAATGTAGAGTAGTGAATGTACAATGAATTGAAGGCCAATGCATTTTCAAAGCTGCCCTAAGGGATTGTGCAGATGTCCATCCTTGTGTGTGAAATGGAACAGTCCACCTCCTCCTACCTTACATCATTCAGTTTCCCATTTCATCCTCCCATGCCGTTTAAATCTAGACTATTTTCTATACACAAGAGTTGAACTGAAACTGCCAAAAACAAAGAAGAAAAACAAACAAACAAGAATGTATGCAAAACATTCTGATGCTTTCTGTACAATTCTCGGCCAGACCGCCATCTGCACCTACAGTAAACTGATGAACACCTTTTTCCTATTTACGAACCACTTCCTCAGACATTGCTTCTCTTCATTTTGAGTGACTGTTGCTCTTTTTGTACTTTGTCCATTTGTAAAATTGTTTTTAAATGTTTATACTTGATTTTCAGACTGCCTTTTTTGTACATTTAAATTTATAATCAAACAGTTTAAGCGTTCCCTATGGTGTCTTGAAGACCATATTGTTTAAAAGTCTGCAACTGTGTGCTAGCTTTATGATAAGAATTATCAGCCTATATTGATGGTTACAAATTATTGTGTGGGTGTGCATGTGCAATCTTTTATATAAAAAAAAAATTTGATATTTTGTAATGTAATATTGGACTGACTTGCTTTGAAATGCCAGGAATTACAAACTCAGATTTATTGATTTGTGAGTAAATGATTATAGATACTCAACAAATACAGACATTTCCCATCACTTAAACCCAAACAGATCCTCAAAGTATAACTGATCAAACTATTGCATTCAATTTGCCTCAGAAACAACAACAACTAAGCTCAAACAACAACTAAGCTCAAACAACAAAAATGAGTAAATAAGATTTTCTATGCAAACTGGGCCTTTTTATCTTTAAAGAAACACCAGTTTTTGGGACAGTGCCCAGCTACATTATAATACACTTATTTTTCCTTTTTTTAAATGAAAATATAATTGGTACCAGGAGTTCTTTGCTATGGATATGAGCAGTTGCTCTAAGAAAAGGCTGGATAGAAAACATACAACTAAAACTATTGCTAAACAGCACACAGGATTCAGTGCCATGGTCCTAGAGTTTTGAGTTGTGTTTGAGTTTCAAATTTGTGTTCTGAAGATCTTCCTTAGCTTCTATTTTTATTATTTATTACCTGTTTTTACTGTTCATCTTATTTTGAATTTTTCCTCTGTCAAAAGAAAAGAAATCCAAAATATTGAAAGGAATCTATGCTCTTTATTTTGTTCTCATTTTTATGATGATGGGTATGTTGACAGTTGAGGTCAGGCAGGAGTCTCTGGTCTATTATGTTTGTGGACAACATTAAGAAACAGGTGAAAGACGGCCTGTAGCGGTGGAGGAGTGTTCTGGAGAGATGTTGTGTGAATGAGAGGGAGACAGATTTAACAGAGATGCTGCAGGAAGTAGAAGTAATATAGGTGGAGAAATTCAAATACCTGAGGTCAATGAGCCAAAGCAACATTTATGATGTTATTATCATTGTGTAACCACATCATTTCTTTAGGGATTAATACATTTTTCTGATTCTGATTATGTTTTGTTTTTGTCGTCCAGCCACTGATCAGCAACATCAACTCAGCAGAGAAAACTGCTGTTATATTATCAATGTCATCTCATCTGGTTTTATAGGTAAATATAAACTAGATGAGAACTTTAAAGCAATGTTAACAGTTTTTGAGTTTCACGCTGTTGTTATTTTAAATAAATATGTAGGCCAATAAGTACAAAATCCAGAGAGCTACACAACATGGGACGGTTCATTTACAAAGAAGTGGACAATTTTACAGAGCTTCATTAACTCTTCCAGTCACATATCCTGAAAAGGTTGAGTTAAATTGATTGTCCCCGGTGAATGGGAGGTGTCTGTTTACCTCGGAGATTGAGTGGCAGTCCACAGAGAAAAACGTTGGTCAGATCTGTCTTCATCTAATCCCAGCTAACTGAATTTTGTGTTTCTTCAGTGTTTGGCGGCATGATGTCGAGGATGTGCCGCTTCCCAACCACTGATGGGAACCACCTACGAGTGCTGGAGCAGATGGCTGAGAGTGTCCTGTCTCTAAACGTTCCCAGACAGCCTTAGATGTAAACTGGGATGGTTTGCATCAAAGAGTGAAGTTGCAGGAAGGACAGTGAGCACCTTCAAGTCAAGGGCCGTGGTCTTCAGCAAAGAAAGAGCAGAGTCCTGTCTGCAGGTCAGGGATGACTCGCTGCATCAAATGGAGAATTTTGGTACCTCAAGGTCTTATTATTGGCTTCCTGTTAAATCCAGAATTGAATTCAAAATCCTGCTCCTCACATACAAGGTCTTAAATAATCAGGCCCCATCTTATCTTAATGACCTTGTAGTACCATATCACCCTATTAGAGCACTTCGCTCTCGCTCTGCAGGCCTACTTGTTGTTCCTAGAGTATTTAAAAGTAGAATGGGAGGCAGAGCCTTCAGTTTTCAGGCCCCTCTTCTGTGGAACCAGCTTCCAGTTTGGATTCGGGAGACAGACACTATCTCTACTTTCAAGATTAGGCTTAAAACTTTCCTTTTTGCTAAAGCATATAGTTAGGGCTGGACCAGGTGATCCTGAATCCTCCCTTAGTTATGCTGCAATAGACGTAGGCTGCCGGGGGATTCCCATGATGCATTGAGTTTTTCCTTTCCAGTCACCTTTCTCACTCACTATGTATTAATAGACCTCTCTGCATTGAATCATATCTGTTATTAACCTCTGTCTCTCTTCCACAGCATGTCTTTTATCCTGTCTTCCTTCTCTGACCCCAACCGGTCGCAGCAGATGGCCCCGCCCCTCCCTGAGCCTGGTTCTGCCGGAGGTTTCTTCCTGTTAAAAGGGAGTTTTTCCTTCCCACTGTCGCCAAAGTGCTTGCTCATAGGGGGTCATATGATTGTTGGGTTTTTCTCTGTAGCGCCTTGAGGCGACTTTTGTTGTGATTTGGCGCTATATAAATAAAATTGAATTGAATTGAATTGAATTATTCACAAATGAAGGGAGAACAGAGCGGGAGGTTGACAGACAGATTGGGGCTCTGTTGTTTTGAAGTAAGAGTTAAGCATAAAAGTGAAGCTGTTGATTTATCTGTCAATCTACCTCCCCACCATCAACTATGGTCGTGAGCTTTAGATAGTGACAGAAAGAATGAGATGGCAGATATAAGTGACAAAATAACCCTTCTCTGAAGGGTAGGCAGCCTTTGCCTTTGTGATAGGATGAAGAGTTCAGTCATTGGGGAGGCATTTGGATTAGAGACACTGCTCCTTCACATCGAAAGGAGGCAGCTGATGTGATTCTGGCATGTGATTTGGATGCCTTCTGGACACCACCTGCATGAGGTGTTTTAGGCATGTCCTGGAGGTAGGAGGCCCCAGGGCAAACTGAGGGCTCGGTGGAGAGATTACATTTCACAGTTGGCTTGGAAATAATTCAGTTTTCCCCCAGATGAGCTGGAAGAGGTGGCTGGCAAAAGGGAGGTCTAAGTTTCTCTCCTTAGATTGACCAAACCCATGACTTTGAACGTGGATATATAGGACAGGGAGGATAAATAAAAGGATGTTACATTAAACCAGTGGTTTCCAAACCTTTTTTTTTTTTTTTTTTTTTTGCTAGGCCCCTGTTTGTTTTACAAGAAAATCTTCGCAGCCCCCCGGCACAAACACATTCTCAAACCACACACAGCCATTTATTGTTTTCAAACTCCACTGCAGTTTCTTTCACACCTCAAACCTTTACAAAACCAAAAGCAAACAAATAAAAGTAAACTACAATAAATTACAGGTTGGAACAAAATAAACTAATACCATCTTTATTTTAAGCGTAGTTGTTTCATTCCCCGTTTGTAAGAATAATTTTTCAAAACATGCCTCTCTGTGCAAAGTGGGTTTAAAAACATAAAACGTGATTTGGACAGGGGAAATGGGTTTTGGTTTAGACACAAATACATATGATTTTAAAAAAATCTTCTTGTGATCACACATACTTCTTTTTGTGCCTCTAAAACATCCTCGTTTGTCTTTCCAGAACAGACATATGATGTCGTAACTGTCGGAGCACCGGCCTCTCACTGCCAGGGTTTCTAAAAATGGCGTTCTGAGGAAGCTCATCCAGAAGTTTGAGGAAGCAAAGAAACAGTAAGTTGAGAGTAAAGTCGGGCGTCACATTAGGGCTGGGCGATATGGCCTAAAATCCATATCGCTGTATAATTTGAAGCACGTGCGGTAATGATATATATCGGGAAATATTCTTTTCTTCTGTATAACATATTTTCCACACTATATGGCACACTTAATTAATTTTCTCAAAAATCGAAAGAGTGCCTATGTATGAATTCTGGTTGTGCTTACTGACCTCGAACCGATTTTGGCGTGCAGACATCTGTTAAAAAATGTTTTAGTACTACTTTGGTAAGCTGCACTGCTTGATGGATTGTCAGAGCATTACGGCTGCCGTAGTGAGGAGCTTCATGGAGTAATCTGGGTCCAAAACTCCGTGGGCTTCAGCTCCCAAAGTCGGATGAACACTGAGAGTTAAAAACGGTCTAAATTCTTTCATCTTTAATAAAATCATCAACCTTGCTGCTTTACCAGGTGTAACAATTAAGTTTAACATCCATGCATCAATGAAAACAGAATTTATTAAATTTAACGGAGTTACAAGTTAACAGGAAGTTAGCTTGCTAGTTTCCACCTAAACATTTCATACCATGTTCTGACTGAGAGATTTTTTAAACTAATTAAAACGTACAGCTCTGCTACCACTTCCAACATAAATGAAGACAGAAAAGTAAACAGCAGTGGCGTTTACAGGGTTACTGAAGTTGGACTACCTGGTATATAATGTTGTGCTACGTGATTGCTAGCGACACAGGTTTGTTAGCATAACATTAGCACAGTGAAGCTGGAGGATGAACGCCAGCTTCACTTTTTTCCACTTGATAAAAGTTAACGTGAGGGATTCTGGTGGTTAGGGACAAATGCAATGGCATAGCGATGACCTCTGCTCCTGTTTTGGGTTTTTATATTTTGCTTTATTCGTCTTGTGATTTGTATTTAAACAGTCGTTTTTGGTCATCTTGTTTCTTCAATTTCTGCATTAATACTTCAGTTCCCATTTTATGGCTTCCTCTTAATTTTGCTTTTGTTACTTTTCCAATCAGCGTAAATGAGGAGGAATGGTGAGTCCTTGCACTGCTTTGCTTGTTTTCATTTGACTGAACTAACTTCATTAGAGTTATTTGATATTGTATTTTGCACTATCCTACTGTATATTACTGTAATAGTAGTATTCTTATTGTATATATGGTATATCTTATTCCTCTGTTCCTCTGTCTCTCTTGCTGCATTGAGTATGTGTATGACTAAAGAATTTCCCTCGGGATAAATAAAGTTCTTCTTATCTTATCCTTAAGATTTGTACAACAAAGTATTTTCAGTTTTAAGCTGGAAGAATGGGGTTTTGCACAGCTTATCATGTTAATGCAAGGAAAAAAGGGCACGTAGCGCATCGGTGATGTGTTCACTAATATAGAACTAAAATGTGTGTTACCTTAAAATGAGCAAATCCTTTGTCACAAAGTTGTATATGAATACTGCTCATTGTATAAATTCAGTCATTTTAAAGTCTATCAAAAACAAGTCAAATCCTGACAATATTAATGAGACGTTTCTAAAATTCTTCTACACAGATGGTCTGAATTTGTGAAGCGAGTGGTATCGCTCTCCGTCCCCGGCAGTCGGCTCCTCCTTGTTTTTTCTAAGCCACGATTAGGCTCGTTGAGAGCAGGCATGTGCATGCAGACAGTGTTTGTTTTTACATCTGGTGGGTAACGTCCCTCCCTATATTTTTGGAACAGTACCTCTGAAGCTTGATTTAGATTTCTGCAGGAAATTTACGTTCTAACTTCAGATGTAACACCTCTTAACACTAAACCGGTCCATTCCACGCTGTTGTTTCCAGTTACAGCGTATATTTCCTGCTGAAGCATATTTCAGGCATAAGACAGAAACATTACAAAAATATACACCTGCAGGCCACTCTATTGTCTTTATTTGACTAAATGCACTAAATTGCTGCCACAAGCTTTTGAACACATGTACCTAATAAAGTGGCTGGTGAGTGTAAGAGTATCCTCAGTCCCAGCTTGGATAAAGACGTGTCTGTGTGTCTTTGTTCCCTGCAGTAGTGCCCTCTCCAGCTCAGTCATCATCCACATACCCCAGGACACTGTCCGAGCCAAAGAGATCATCGCCCACGTCAACACGCAGAAGACTCAGGTCAGCTATTATGCAGAGGCTATCTCAAGCTGCCAAAGACCAATCGCTCGCCAGTCTGGCTGACAAGGTACTAAAAGTGTTTGACGTTACGTGGGGACGCTTCATATTTCATTCATACCCTCTTCCTTTCAGACCCGTCAGCTGGTGACAGTGTGCGGCTGCAAGCTGCTAGCTTCAGCTATTTAGGCCCTGAACGCAGTACGGGGCGAGTACATCGCAACCAAAGCTTCTCCTTCCGCTGAGTCTGAACAAGTAGTGCTCCGCAATGACCAGGATACGCTGAGAGCAAAGTACAGCGGTCACAACAGCCAGTCGTCACTGCACGTGGACTGGCACGAAGAGGAGTGGGTGAGTTGATCAGCAGTTATTGGCTGTTTTCTGATTCCAGATTTTTTATTTCTTTAGCATGAGAACAGACAAGCTTAGTTTCTTGGCACACATTGTGGATACAGCTTAATATCTTAACTAGACTCTGAACTCTGTTTTTCTTTTCTTGTTGCTTCTTCTTCTTCTTGAGTCATCCCTCTCATGTTGATTTCCAGCTCAGGTCACTCCTTACTTTTAAGAAGTTGGAGGATTCGTGAGCAGATTTTCCTTCACCATATCAGCCGACTTTATTCTAGAGAAAATACTCTTAAATGACTCTTCTTTAAAAAGTGTTCAGTGTTTTATGTCTGGTCCGTGTGTCATCTTTGTCTTTACAATGTTGCAGCAATACTGTAGTAATGATATGATATGATATGATATACCTTTATTAGTCCCACAAGGGGAAATTTAAATGTTGGTTTAGTGTAAGCTCAGCTTTTTAACTAATGTAAGAAGTGTTATGACTGACTCGTTTTTAATACCTAAATCTGGCCTCAGTGCACAAACCTAAATGAATCGGTACATATGAAAGCGCCCAAGTCACAAGCTGTGTCCAAGGACATGGATAAAACAAAAAGGTTCAAATTTGTGCACAAAAACCCCACAAATCAGTGTCACTGTTTTAAAATCTGCTGCGAGACCGCTCTAAATGTCAGCTTTTTCTTTACGTAAAGACTGGGGTCTGTAACATATCAGCTCGTTTCTTATTTATTAAAGAACATGCCTGACACCAGGCTTTTGAGTTAACGGCTCCATTAGATCTCTGCAAGTATTTTTAAGTATTTTTAGGTTCTTTCCAGCAGGATTTGTGGCTAGTTCTGGAGCTTGACCCTAAAAGATTTCAGTGTGTCGGTGCTTCTGCTTTCCCTGTTGTCCTTCTGTTCCGTCTTTTTTTCTGTTTCTGTCAAATTTAAAAACAACTGCACTCTGAAATACACACTCTTTGCAAGATGTTGTCTAAACTAGTGGTTAGAAGGCATATTTGTGTTTGGTCTCTGATGGTTTATTTACACTTTTTGCAGGCCACGCCCACGGACTACAGAGCCACGATGAGCAACAAAGCCAAGAAGTCTATGGACTTCCTGCTGATGCAGGACACCGCCCCGACGATAGCCACGGACGTGTCACTGCAGTACCGCCTCGACATCGTCTTCTGCCAAACGGTCACCTACACATATTTTAATTATTGAATGTCTGAGCTGATGCGTTTATCCTGCAGTGACTCAGAGTGAAGGAGAAGGCCAAGAAGAAGTGTAAATATCATAAAAGCAAGGAGTTCAGAGCTCTACGACTTAGTGTCTTTATGGTATTTATGTGTGTAATGGAGACCAGGGGTTCCATTACCCTTACTTGTATTTTTATTAATTGACTGACTGATTTGTATTTAAAAACCATAATGAAGAAAAACACACACTGGTTGATTGTGATCTTTATTAGGTTTTTTGGGTTGTTATTTAAGTGACTCGTGAAAGGTGAAGAGACAGGGGGACTGGCCATCCTACCTGTGTCAGGAAAAGAACCCGTGTTAGAGCTGTTCACATTTAAACATTTGTCTGTAACCTAAATTAGTTGTATATGTAAAAAGAGAAGTGTTAACAGTACTCACTTTGTAAAGAGTAAAAGCAGCTCAATCACCTGCTTATGAGCTCCTGGAGCAAACCAATGTGCCAGGCTAGGGGAGTGTGTGTTGGAGTGATTTTGTTAAAAGTTGTCATTATTGTGCTTGGACCTTGTCTTGAACTGTATGTTCAGATATTTTTCTGTTCCTCCCCCACATGTAGGATGTTGGGGATGTTACTAGCTATAGTTTTCAACTGCAGGCACAATCTATGTAAGATTCTGGTTTCCTTATTTGGTAAGGAATGTTCACTTCCTGCCCTTTACAGTATGGGCTCACCATGTAAATGGTGGACTGTTAAAGAGGTTAAGCCATATACGAGGTTGAGGGGAGATGCCCTTTTATGACTAGAGATGCGGTTAAAACGTTTGTAACCAGGAAGTCACGTATACAGACACACATACACTCTCTCACACACACACACACACACACACACACACACACACACACACACACACACACACACACACACACACACACAGTGCCTTAGCTTTTACCACACAACATATGGGGTTTACAATGGGCGGTTGTGTAACTGTTTTCATTCAATAAAAGGCTGGAGTTGGAGTTGTCTGAGTTTGGGTGTAGAGCTTGCAACTCTGAGAATCTGACCAGGCTTCCCCTGCACAAGTAAAAACCAATCGAACTCTGATTGTCTTACTTTGTTCTGAGTCAGCGAGGGCTGAAACCTAACTGTGTGGTTAAGGTGTTTTAATGCAGCGGTCCCCAACCGCCGGGCCACGGACCGTCGTTTGGTCGAGAGATGAGGCTCGGGTGTGAAATGTATGGTTTTCAGAGTTTTTATCGTTATTTTGTTATCGTTTTTATCGTTAACTCTGTTTTCCTGGGTCTTTCACGTGTGTTATGAATAAATCTTCTTTTTTTCCGGTACCGGTACTAGTTTTATTTTGTTGTATTTATCTGTGACACCTTAAAGGCCGGTCCATGAAAATATTGTCGGGCATAAACCGGTCTGTGGCGCAAAAAAGGTTGGGGACCGCTGTTTTAATGTATATAGAAGAGACTGAAGTTTATATGTTATGGAATTATTTATAGGACTTGTTCCAAATCTTCATATGTCTATGATGTGTTATATCAGCCCATTCTCACTCCCGAGGCGTAACATGTCGACGTTTTGTCACGTCCCGCGGCGTTCCTGAGGAACGCGAAAGGAGACCTTCGGCGTTCTTATGGTACGCGGCGGGCTATGGCTAGAATCCAGTGCAATGACACTCCCGCGGTAATAGACGTTCCAGCCCTGTATTCCAGCCCTAAACCTAACCTTATCCCTAGCCCTGACCATAACCTTATTCCTGACCTTATCCAGGACTTTAATGATGTTAAATAGCGTGTTTCTAAGCGATTTGAAGAAAAAGAGCAAACGTGTAGATTCAGTCCAGACGGTTCTCATATTTCCTCTTTTTTCCGAGGTCGTCATTTAGGAACGTGGTGGGTAGCCGAAAACGTAATATGGTGACGATTTGTCACCTAGCGTAAAATGTTACGCTTTGGGAGTGAGAACGTGTTGGTTATATTGTAGTGGTTTTCTTATGGGGAGGGTTTTGTTTTCCTTTGGTTTGCTGACCCCCAGACTTGGTCTATTCCAGATGCTCACCTGAATCAGGTAGAGTATGACAGGAAGCCATTTGCTTTTCAGAAGGGTTGGATTCTTTGCTGTATCACCATGTGTTCTCATTAATAAAGTACATTTTACTCCAGTCTCGTGCTATTTTAGTGGAAGTGACCCATGACCGTCGGCCAAAACTGACAATATGACTATTAAAAGTCTGAGTAATACTGTAATTTTCTGCTGCTCATTCCTGTGCAACATCCCATTTGGCCTCCCGTCATATTTCTTTTCAAGATTTTCTTATTTAATCACTAGTGTACATATATTTATATTTATAGATACATATATATTTAGTCATCTTTTCTCTTTTACCACGTCTCTCTAATATTTTGCTCTTTACTATTTTTCTATTTTTTATTTTATTATATTTTATTATATTTCTACTGTACCATGCTGCTGAGTGACTGCTGCTCGTCAAACACATTTCATTGCAATGTTGACCCTGTGCTAACTTGCATATGACAAATAAAACTGAAAACAGTAAAGGCAAAGGGAACACATCAAGTAAGGATTTCACACTCCCACTCACAACGGCACTTTCAAAGCATAAAGCCAAATATTTCAAAATTTCATTTTGAGGCATTTTAAAAATGAATGTGTTTGAGTTTCATTGCTCCAAAGCAATGTTTTCATATAAGCAAGACAACAACCAGTTTGCAACCATGTAAGTACAGTCCTCTATTGTAAACAGACGTGTTGGCAATCTGTCTGCGTTTATAAATTAGACAACAGTTATTTGCAGATCTTCATCAATCTGCCTGAGAGTGATTGCAGTCGGTCTGAGTTGGACTGCAACTGTTTTGAGTCAGGTTGCCTCCAAGGAGGCAGTTTATTATTTTCCTTTCCTAGTTGGAGAGATGGCTGTTGTTTTGTTTTTACTGTAGTGTGCTGGGCCATTAATGGCTCAGGGGCTGCAGCGTATCCGCGCCAACACCTAAGGCCAACGTGGAATCACCGGTCAGACTAACATAAAGAAAAAATCTGTTAAATTACACATTTGTATTCATTAAGTCACAGACAATGAAAACAAGCAGAAATCAAGATGTAATATTTTTATAATTTTATTGATGTTAAATTAAAGTCCCAGCTTAGTTATGTTGTCAGTGCAAGTCACTTCAATCTGTATAGCACCAAAGGAAACAATGGTGTTTTCAAGGTGCTTCACACTGTAAGGTAACAACTTACAGTATTAAAAAGAAAACCCCAAAAGAACAAACCCCTCTGAGCAAGCACGAGGCGACAGTGGGAAGGAAAAACTCCCTTTTAAGAGGAAGAAACCTTCGACAGAACCAGGCTCAGGGCGGGGTGGCCATCTGCCGCGACCATTCCTGGGGATTTCAAAAATGACTTGATCTGATCTAAATGTAAAACTAGCTAATTTAAAGTGTCCAGTGAGTTTTAGAAAATATCTTGCTGTTGATATCACGATGTCACTATAAAGGGGAAACTTTGTTTCCTCCCTTAAACCTCCCAAAAAATGCACGCACCGATGAGAAGCACTTAGATATGCAACTTGGTTCTGTGAATATCTTTCTTTTGAAAGTTTTAACAATATCTTCATCAAGATCTTGGACAATAACCACTGCATGCTTCCATCTTTTACAGAGGGATTTGAAAACCCTCTCGCTGAGCTTCTTGAACTTCTCTGGGGGGATTTTGTCGTATTCTGCCCTGATTTCAGTCCAGATTTTCATGGTAAGCCGGTTGGAGATAGCTTCAGCATTTTCAATGCTGAAGACTGTGCCTGATTTTTTTGCAACCCGGGAAATCAGTCCTTCCACAAAGCTTTCCACTGAAAGTCTGCATCTTTCTTTCTTTTCATATGATTCCAGTCTATCGATAATTGTTACTGCCAACAGGTGTTCTTGGAATACTGAAGTAGTTATGTTATTAAATATTGGTTGTCCCATTAAATTCATTGAATCCTCCTCCCCACTCCTCCCCAATGATATTAGTGACAATTTATGTAATTTGTCACAAATATCAGTGAAAATGGCATTAGCAATGCAGTCAAAATAATTCTGCACTTTTCGGTCTAAATGCAAATCCATCCCCTTGAATTTGTCCAAGAGTAGATCCAACAAACGTTTTTGGTGAGAATGAGGGCACTTTAAAAGTTTACCAAGCTTTGAAAGCACAGCCTGAATTAATGTCTCTAACCACCTTTCAAAGTCTAAGGTGTTTTCAGGTGGCTCACAGTCTACAGAAGATCTGTGATTCTGTATCTTTTTATATGACTCCGTTTGACTTATGTTTGTTAACGGTGGGATGCTGGCTTCATGTTCAACACAGGATTTCTGCTGCTGGGGATCTGGAATTGGATTGTTTTCTGCTTTTGCAGCACTGTGTTGGTCAGCATTTTGACAGCGTTCTTCTGTGTTTGCTGTTTCTTGGCTGTTAGCATCTATATTCTGTGCTGTATCAAACTCCTGCTCAGCAGAATCGTCCAAAAATTTCACAGGTGACAAAAACGTTTTGCCAGTGGTGGTGTGGACAGAACAGTTTTGATGTACAGGGGAGTTCTGGGAAGACCTCAGTGGTGATACTGCTACTGACTGTTCACACAGGTCCATTACGTCCTCTACAAAACCTGCAAGCCGCTTAGCGGTGAAGCAATCCGGATAGCCTGAGGTAAGCTCTTCCCACTGCTTGTTCGAAAAACTACTGAACAAGTTATTCAAGAGGGATACTAAAGCATGTACTGTAGAATTATCCCGATTGGTCTGAACTGTTTCATCATTTGTCATTGTGTTACAGTTTGAGCTTGCCATTTCACTTTTTTGTTTTTTATGCCTAAAATGTTGTTTTGTGTTAAACTCCGTGTTTGAACGTTTAAAGCGCTGCTGTCCCGCTGTATGAATGCGTTTCAACTGAACAGCCAGGTCTATATATAAGGTCGGTTTCTTTGTAACGTCACCAGTCAAAGGACTGGCCCGGCTCGTCATAACGAAAGGGGCGGGACAAATCTGTTGCTTAGCAACTGAAAAAAAGGCACACCGCGCTGAATGCTACATCCGTCCTGCGACGGTACACCGCCTCCGCACCACCGTTTAAACATGAAGTGTGGATGTTAGAAGATCCCAAATATGGTGAGCTACTGGAAAATTACTCACGTTTTTGTTCTTGAGAGTGAGCGATAATAAGCGACATTTTATTGAGAAATTACAGTAGTCTGTCTGTTTCTCTTCATAGCTCTTTTCAAAACACGGTTACCTTTGGTTTGTTTGGCTCGCAGCTTAAAACGTAGTTTCAGTGTTTTTGCCTTCTGTGATTAATTCTGGTTTGCCTGCTTTATGGAGCTCAAACCAAGGCAAAATTGAAGTATCAGTATTTAAATGTAAATAGACTCAAACTAGGAGTGGATCAAAGGGGGTCCTTTCAGGTGCCAAATCTCCACTGCTAACATTTTATGCATGTTTAGCTTAATTGTAGAAAAGGTGCTTGTAATAATGTTTGGGTGAATAGGTGAATGAGGCATGTTGTATAAAGCGCTTTTTAATGCACGAGCAAAATACAAAAATCCTATATAAAAGCAGTCAGTTTACCATTTATGTATTTGTTCCATTGAACGCTTCTGTGAAAATCAATTTGATACTTGTTCAAATAAAAAATTTGAATCGATTAGTTGTTTTCTCAACATTTATTAATCGACTATATGCAGAAAACTGTGACACTGTGGAACCCTTATTTTAAAGACCTCGTAGTTTGATAGTTTGCTCCCTGACCGTGGTTCTGCCAGAGGTGCTTCCTGTTAAAAGTGAGTTGTTCCTTCCCACTGTATTGAGGTTTTTTCTTTTTAATTGTAGACTTTCTACCTTACAATCTATACCACCTCGAGGAGAATGTTGTTGTGATTCAGCTCTGCATAAATACAATTAAATCGAATTAAGTGGGTTCAGCTAATTTGTGAAATAAATGTGAGTGACACGGTAAGTAATAGCCTGCATGTAACTCATTGTAAGAAGAGCAATATCGCCCCCTCCTGGTTCAACTTTTTTTTCTTTGCAGTAATCTTTCCAATAATAATACATATGCACTAACCTCATGCTTGCTGTTAACAATAGCCTAAAGACATAAAATCAAGTTTAGTTTTTTCTTTAAGTTTATGTTTTTTATATGGTTGGCATTTATTTTGTTTCTTTTTAATAATTATATTGATTCTATTGATTGTTTGCCAAGCACTGAGGTCTCTGCTTAGACTGTGCTACTGGGATCACTGATTTAAAAATGAGGCAAAAGCACCAAAGTTGTGCTCAAAAACAGTACAGTGAGCTACAACCTGTTGCTGTAGTAATTCTAACACACTTATTGTTTTTAAATACATACATGTTTAGTTTTTTTAAACCTAATTATATAATTTTTTTTGCAAAAGTGTCACCTAAACACCCAAATATACGTAATTCAAAACTTACTTTAATTATTACCCATTTGGCTGGTAACATGGACCCAGTCTGATGGATAGTTACTGAACAGATAGTCTTTTCTTTAAAGGCTGCAGTCAAAGCAAATCATTGTAAAAACAAGACAAGTCAATAAAAAACAAGTAATAGCTATAATACTAAACTACAATAGAGAGAAAATCCAGTAAATATAATTATATTATGTAAAAAAATATACAAATATTTACCTCTAATTTAAAAAGACATTACAAGGGTACTAGTTTCATTTTAATCTAAACATAATCTAAATTGACACTAAATCAGTTTAAATATTACAGCTGAAGGTGATTTTAATAAATGTACTGCTGCTTGACTTTGTTTTACTACTGCAGTATAATTTATCATGTACAAAAGCTCCAAATGTTGTTTCTCTGACTTAATGTTCTGATGACGTTTGTGTTATTTTGCAGGAAATAGTCAGGACCCAGATGAACCTGTGCTGGAATTCAGTGTGGGTGAGTAATATGAGCATTTATGAAGGCTGTCCATGACCCGTAATTAAATTTAGCGTCATTAGTCTTATTTTGTCTCTCAGTGCAGGTATGTAATGTGACAAAACCTCTAATGATCTGATATGTTTGGGATGGATGGGCTGTGAATTATATAGTGAATTGTCTTATTTTGTCGCTCTGTGCAGGCTAGGGCCTATTATATGCTGTAGCCTGAAGGCAGCTGAGTTGCAGAGGATGGAGTGATCACTGGCTTTCTACTTACAGGGTGGTGGGTCTCAGAGGACAATTGCTACCCCTGTTGAAGTGAACAACGTGTGGAGTGCAACTGGCTTTGTGGCGTAGCTGGCTCTGGCCTTGGACTGTGTGTTTTTACTTTGTACCTAAATGGGACACTGGACTTTTAACTATTATTCATTGTGTTTATAAATAAAATTTTAGAATTTTATTGACTGTCATCTTTTTGCCCACGGCGGAGACGGTTGGTCAGACCTAGAATCTCTTTATGTGTGTGTGTGTGTGTGTAACATCAGCAGGGTTTTGCATAAAAGAGTGTGAGCAGGTCAAAAGGTCAATTCATTTATTGTAGTTTTATGGCAGCACCTTCTAGTGGCCTTGAAGCAAACAGTCTCCTAACTAAGCCATGGCATCTCCGGTCTCTCCTACTTTTGTGTGCTGTGCTGGAGGAGCAGCATTGGATCTAGTGATACTGAGTAAGCTGATTAGGACCGGCCTGGAGAAATGTGGTTTGCATGAAGTATCAGGAGAAAAACAACCTTGTATTGTAAAATAATAATACACGAATAATAAATACTTTTCATGACATTCAGATTTCTGGACTCACGAGTTCATAGAACATTAATGTTACGAAACATTGAGATAAGTCTTAAAACTACATTGTATACTTATTATTTATTTACTTTAATCAGATTTGACTGGTATTTTTAAACATTAAGTTTTTGTTCCTTCAACTATTGTATTTAAGCTTATGACTCACTCACAGTATGTTTATATAACTGTCTAAAAAACAGTGAGGATGTGGCCGCAGTGGCTGAGAAGCAAGAAGTTTGCTTTTTCTTTTTTTTTTCTTTTTTTTTAATTGGGAAGCATAAATGAACATACCAGAAAACCCTGCACGAAGGAGCCATATTTGTTTTTTGTGTGTGCATAAGATGAAGCTTTAGTATTATTACACATATGATAATGGTGTTAGCATGCAACACACAAACTCAAGTGGTGTTGCCAAGATAGTTGCTGACTGGCAAGAAACTTCTAGAAGAAATCTGGTGACAGTCCAAAGCACAAATGAACATGTTTAATACTCGTGCAAGACCCTGCGGGAAGGTGCCAGATTGCTGTATTTTGTGTGAATCAGGAAAAGTGCACGGTGATGACTAAAGCTTATAAAACATCTCTCTCCTTATGTGTGCATATATGAGAAAGAAAATTCTGCCAAAGCAACTTTAGCTTCTTGCAAGCATCAGTACACAAAGGATGCTAACACAAAGCTAGCCAAGAACCAAGAGTGATTTTAAAGTTGAACGTATGCCGACCCCAGCAGCCAAAGGGAGCTCAGGGGAGAGCTTCTTGGGGTCCAGTGATGTGTCCTGAAGAGACGACATGAGCTCTCCCTCCTGTAGGCCCACCCCAGCAGTAGGTGCTGTCTGTCTCATTCCGAGTTAACTGCTACTCCTCTACATCTAAACGAGCCAGTTGAGGAGGTTCAGGCATCTGACAAGGGTGCCTCTTGAGCGCCTCCTGGGTGAGATGTTCCAGGCATGTCCCACCAGGACAGACAGGACACACCCAGGACATGTTGGGGAGATCACAGCACTCAGCAGAGAATGCCTCAGTGTCCCCCAAATAATGGAGGAGCTGGCTCGGGAGAGTAAGGTCTGGGTCTTCTCTGCTTATGCTACTGCCACCGAAACTAGACACCAGGTAAGCTCAGAAAAATGAACAACCTGTTTAAATAAAGGTTAATTTAAAAAAAATGTTTGTCATTAGCTAGTCTGTGTACATGTACTTCTTCTCCAGTGTTGAAAATGTTAAACTCACAACCTGCACATTTTCTGGTTGCATCATCAAATAAATACCCCCAAAAGTAGTCTGAGTACTTTTACACTGGTTTTATGCTGCGATATTTTCAAAGTCTTTTACTGAACACATTCAGTCACACATTGTTCATAATTTATTGGAAGTTTATTGTTTAATGTCCTGTCTAAATAACTTGTCACCATTTGTATTCATTAATGAATAACTGACTTCTAATATTAAAAGAAATAGAAACTGTTGTGCTGTTGTTCACGTAGAAGGGCCTGCTTCTGGATGTCCAGACTTTGTGCGTCAGTGGGAAGGTCAGGGTACAGGGTTCGAACCTCCTCATGAGATGTCGTATCTGCTGGATAAAAGCAAGCTACATCACATCAGGGATTGTCCTAGAGCTGCCCTACAGTAACAATCAACTGACTAATATATGAAATACTTGCAGTAGCACAATAATAAACACAAAGCAAAAAAATGTTTAGTGAAGATAAAAAAAACCCATCAAAGTTTTAGTTTGGATAAAGGGAGACAGAGCACCAATCTAAACAAGTCTAAACCATCTACAAAGTGATTATAGGAGGAAACAACCTTGACTTCCTTTACATAGCTTAGTACTGAGAATAAAAGAAAAGCATGATTAGAATTATTTGTGCTTCTTCTTCTTTCGGCTGCTCCCTTTAGAGGTCGCTACAGTGGATCATCCGCCTCCATCTCTCTATTTCTAGCATCCTCCTCAGTCACACCAACCCCCTGCATGTCCACCTTCACTACATCCACAAATCCAGCACCACAGTTACTCTCTTCGCACCTTATCATAGCCTTCACTCCTACCCTCTCTATGCCTCCCGTCTCCATCCTCTTCAGAGTTGCCTCGCTTCCTTCTCTAATTCAATTTTCATCCAAAGTACTCCTTCTCTCTTCTCAACACACATTCTTCACATTAGCACATTTCCATCTCTATACTTGGTTACTCTCTTCCAGGACAATTTATGTGCCTTGCCATTCATTAAAAATCATTTTCTCCTTAGTGTCCAGCCTCACATACAACTCACTACAAGCCTTTTCCTGTGCCAGTGACACCTCTCTCTTTGCTGTGCACCTAGCCTTTTAGTACTCCTTCCTTCAGCTCCCTGACTATCCCACTCTTTCTTTGCCAGTCTCTTCCTTGAATACATTCCTGAATCTGTTATTATTTGTGCAATGAAAATTAAATCAAGAAAGATTTTGCTTTTACAGTCTCACTGCAGGTTGATACATTATAAGCACGCCTGTGGTTCACATAAGCATTAAAAGCTTGTATTACTCCCTGATGTTTTGCCTGTTAGCATGTGCAGCAGCTGGAGAAGGACTCCTAGCTGAAGACAGGACAGCTTCTCGATGTGCAGATTGGTCGTCTTCTACGCAGAAGCAAAGGAGAAAAACCCCAAATTAAACAGAACAACTACTTCTAATTACAAACAGACGTCTCTCTAAAACCGTGGCAGCAGTTCACCATGTCAAATGCTTTCTTGTCGTGCACAGTGACTATAACAATTAGCAGTGGCGTGCACAGACATTTTGGGGGGCAAGTGCTCCAGGGGGGGAAAAGGGCACTTTTTGCATATGTGGAAAACCTTTTCTTTTTATAATAAAAAAATCGCACAGGTTAAATGCAATTTGACTTTTATTTCAAAACATTCTCTAAAAATCAAAAATCACACCACAAAAAGATAAAATCTGTATCCAACTCTAAACTATATACATACATATTCTCAAGTGTCCATTAAATGGAGTGTACTGCTCTAAAGAAGCATCCTTCTTGGTGCCATGTCTTTGTAGATGTTGATGACCTCGTTGTAATTGATCTCCACATCTTTCTCAATGGCCAACAAGAGGAGATCAGACAACCTTTCTTCTCCACACAAACTTCTTAGTTTATTTTTGATTATTTTTAGCTTTGAAAAGGATCTTTCAACTGTCGCAGTTGTCACTGGTAGTGTTGCGTAGATCTGAATCATTTTGACAAAGGCAGGAAAGATCAGCTGGCCATTGTTTTCCCTCAGTATCAGAAATATTTCTCTGAGGTCTTTTGAACTAAAGCTGGAGTGGAAGACCTTTAATTCTGTTTTGAGCTGGTCCTCATCTTCTCCATAGAATTCACAGAGGATGTGGACAGCTTCAATGGCTTCTGGGTTTGGTGGGCCTACCCAGTTAGCATGCACAGTTAAGGGCTGGAAGGACTGAATGATTCTGGCCGTTGGGCTTCCAGTATTGTCCCCTTTGAACCTCCTGTTCAGTTCCCCAGTCATGATGTCCAGAAAGGTGAAATATACACCACTCCTGAAATATGCCTCCACTGACTCAAACTGAGCACCTACTTGAGACACTGTGGTGCTGTGTTGGAAACGCACTGGAACTTTCCGCTTTCTCTCCTGACCAGGCACCACGGTAGGTACTGGAATGTTGAAACTCTCTGCCTTCTCTGATGCACATCTAAATATCTCTCCAAATTTCTCCTCAGACCTCATGGTTTGCAATGTGTGAAGCACACCATCAATTACCTTGTAGGCAGTGGAATGGTCCAACCCTTCTTCCTGCAGAGAATCTGATGCCAAAGCAGTGACTTCGAATACTGGTGTGGTGATTTCCATGCAGAGAATGAACATAAAATTAATGGCATTTCTGTACATCTGAGCATCACCTTGGGCCAGGTTAGGTGGGTCACTGTCACTGATGTCATCAAGGAGCATCAAAATGGCTTTCAAATTTCTCTGAAGTGCCTTCAGTGCTTTTTCCCTGCAAGCCCATCGAGTATCTGACAGCTGCTGGAGCTCCATAACACGTTGTCCAGGAAAGAGAGACTCCTGAAATTTGACCAAGGCAGCATGACGCTTTGGGGAGCCTGAGCAAAAGGCATACAATTTCTCCACCAAGTTGAAAAATGTCACAAAATGCTTGCTGGACTTTGATGCCTCCACTAGTACCAAATTGAGGCAATGGGCTTTGCAGTGCACATAGAGGGCCTTCTCATTGTGTGCACGGATTCTAGCTTGGAGACCTTTATACATGCCACTCATGTTGGCTGCTCCATCATAGCCTTGACCATACATGTTCTTCATCTCTAGGCCATTCTTTTGCAGAAGCAAGAACACTGTATTCTCCAGCTCCTGGCCTGTAGTTGTATCAACATTGCACACTTCGATGAATCTCTCCTTTATTTGCATATGATGAAAATATCGCACAACAAATGACACTTGCTCTTTGTGTGAAACATCAGAGGTTTCATCAAGTAGAATGGAATACATTTCAGCCTCTTTTATTTCACGTTGTATCTCCTTCCTGATGTAAGTTCCTAGTGCTGCAATGATGTCATTTTGACTTCTGTTGGAAAGCAGTGACACCTGGGGCCTTGTCTTGGTGGCTTTAACTGTGGCAATTTTTTCCAAATGCATTTTCAGCACACTATCGTAGCGGGAAAATACATTGACTAATTCACGAAAATTGCCACGGTTATCACTGGACTCACTCTCATCATGACCTCGGAATGCTTGTCCCTGACGTGCAAGATACACTGTTAGGTCAATTAATCTTGTCAGGATTTCTTTGTTTGTCTGCCTCTCTCGCTCTCTAACTTCCACTCCTTTTACGTCTGAAACATCAAATGCAGACTGAAGGGCCTTTTTCTGGAAATTGATCCATCTAACCATGCTTGTCATGTGCATCTCTGCGCTGGAGTGTTGTTTGATTTTTTCAAGAGCAGTACTCCACTTTCTGATGCCATCAGTTGTCCAGGCTGTTCTGCTTTTATATTTTTCATCCGAGAGGAAAAGCCGACAACTAAAACAATGCATTGAATTAGCAGTGGGTGAGTATTCCAGCCACACATTAGCAGAAAACCACTGTTTCTGGAATGATCTCCCCTCAGTTTTTGGGTAAGGTATATCAGGCTGACATGGGCCCACATTGCAGCACATTGAAACGTATCTGTCATTGCGCTTTATTTTAAATGTATGGATGTGTGTTGGATCTGTTGGGTATTGTAAAGCTGCTAACTTTGACATTATGTGATCGATCTGTTCTTCCTCATTGTGGTCTTCAGAGAGCACTACATCAGTGTCTGTAGGCCTAACTGAACCTGTTGCTGCATTGGTCGCGGCTTCATCTGTTTCTATATCTCCCTCTTCTGCTATGCTGGTAGATGGCATAGAGCTGCTTCCCTGCTGTGACTGACTACAATGGAACAATAATAATAATAGTATTATTATTTATCATAATAATAAGCTTAAACAGATAGTTTTAATAATAACCCATACTGCAAGTCTTGTAACATAGAAATAACTTTCGTAGGTACAAAATAATAGTTAGCTCAATGCCTGCTGATTAAGTTCATTAAAAGTGTGAACAGCTTTTAAGATTTTTCAATAGAATTAACTGCAAGGAGCAGGTTACATTAAAACATTAAAATAGAACCTGACTCTGCCCTTGACTCTGACCTTTCATCTTCATTTTCCTTTGCTTTCATCCAGGAGAGCAGAGAACTGCTTCCCTGGGCTGCCTGTTGTAGATCCCTTTCTTTCTCCTTTCTCAGCCTCTCTTTCCTAGGCATTATGCTTGCTGAAATTAGTAAATAAATAGACCAAAATGTATGAGAACGAATAAGACTGACTGTGGTCATTACAAGTACAGGGCAGAATGGTCGTTTTCACAGGCAATTGGGAACTGCCTATTTTTCCTTTAGCAAATTAATGTGTTAATGTTGCCAATATGTTACACCAAAAAAAATTAACATGTCTAACCAGTGCTTCTCAAAACTTTTAACATGCACCACCCCCAACACCGTACCCTTCAAACTACCAATAACAACGTCACTGTTCTGTCACAATCAGGTCGGAATTGATGGAGAGTGGGGGTTGCCTAAATGGTTTAGGTTACATTTTAAATGTGTCGTTTTTTTGTTTATCCATATGGATGGATGGAGGGGGCAAGCTGGCAAAGTTTGTCATGTGCAGTTTCTGACAGGCTACTTCACAACAAAACAATTGCAGGTTGGTCTTAGAGGGCAAACAGAATAATTTCACTCGATTCATGGGTTACCTGACTGGTTGGGAAGGGAAAGAGCTGCCGTGTTGTCCGCCGTGGCTCCCAGTCGCTATAGTTAGTCTACTATGCCTACTCCAAGTAGTCCTATGTCATGCCGCTGCTACACGCCTCACAACAAATGAACTGCAAGCGTGTTCACGTGACACGGTGACAGTGAAAAAGCGACAGGGTTCGGGCGTCTTTGAAGAAGGGGCACAAATCAAGCCATTATTTTCACACCTTTTTAAATCGCGCAGCTTTAACAAAAAAAAAAATCACGTCTTTCAAAAGGGCACTTTTTTGGACTGAGGGCAAAAGGGCAAGTGCTTCAGCACCACCTCGTCTCTATCTGTGCACGCCAGTGCACTCTGTGGTGTGCAAAGGATTACAGTGTGTGTCCCGAGGGTTTGGTTTTTAGTGCGGAGAGCCTCGAGGTTTCAGCTCACAATCCAAGCAGTTTGTGTTGAATGGAGCTGCCTGAGACCAGAGGAAGGAAGTGCAGTAAAGCAGGTCTGAAATTAGGGGGGGAAAGACACGTAGATGATTGAGAGATGGAAAGAGACATCTTAAAGTTTAAAGCATGGCATTTTGGAATGTTAAAGGTTTGGTGAAATGAAGATATTTCAGGGCTTCTGTCTTTCCAGATGCCAACAGCTAAAAATGAGCAGCACCAATAGATGGTCAGTAATTAAATATGGATATGTGGCTATGCGTGGCATGTCTGTTTACTTATTCTTTCTGTTTCTGTTGTTCCAGGTATGGAACAGTGGAAACCTGAAAATTGTTTTAATTTTCAGGTTACAGCCGAAACATTATGCCAGTATTGCAACCCTCTTAATCGCAAATTTTGTCATTTTAGGATACTTTTGCTAAGAGTTGGATGAGATGAGTTATGTCATGGTCCCCGTGCCTGCTCGGCTGGCCCTGTGTGGCTACATGTTATGTTTTGTCTATTCTCTCTCTCCTCTCTCTCTGCTCGCTGCCTGCGCGGAGCTCATTGTGAGCTCCCGGCCTCCACCACCTGTAGGCAATCACCTGTGGCTCCTCACCTTGTTTGCTCCCGCTACTTAAGGCAGTGACTGAGAGCACCTCGCCGCTGGACTATTGAGTAACGCTCGTCAGTGCTACTTTAGCCTCAGCCAGTTTTGAGCTCTGTCCGTGAAAGTTCCGTGCTAACTCTTGTTCTCTGTATGCAGATTTCTCGTGCTTGGTTTGGGAACCCTGGCCCCCTTCTCCTTCACCTGTGTATAGAGCACCTGGAGTGTGTAAATAAACCTGTTTTTCTGAGATTTCAGTCTGCGCCGAGTTCTCCCTGCTCCTCCGTGACAAGTTATGTGTACAAGATGACCCACGGCACACTGCTTTGCAGCCACTCTCCAGTGTAGTACACACAGCTCTCCTGTCAGGTCCCGGCATCCCACTCAAATAGGGAAGGCATAATTATACCATGAAAATCAGCTGTGTCAGTCAGCCTTCCCCTGACACCACCCCTCCCCTACAGCTGAGCCACATACCACACCCCACCACAGTGTATATGTACATTTTTAATATTAACTTACTGTAAATTAGTGTTCATTGGTAGTGCCTGTAATGTTATTTTGTCTTATGTGATGGATATGTTGCACGAATCAGTTGTGTTTTCATACACCAGCGAAGCAAGCAAGCGCCGCTGCTCTAAATTTTAGAAATTAGATGTAAAACGCGACGTAGCTTGCAGCCAGTGCAGCCAGTGCAGGTGGCCAGCAGGGGGCGACTCCTGTGGTTGCAACAGACAAGTGTGGGCCTAACTTGTCCGAGTGCAGACCAGAAATCCTTTGCTATTGTCCAACAATAAAATTGCAACACAACAATATGAACTGTATTTTTAATTGTTTTATAGTGATAAGCTAAAAGTGTTATTTTTGAGGCTTCCTATGTCCGTGTTTCCAACCTTTGATCGAAGCCATTTCACTTGTACAAACATTGTAGCTTTATATTTACAGCCATGCATGGTGTATTTTCCTCTAATATCTGAAAATGTGCCTTCAGGTCCACCTGTCATCTGTCCAAGTTAAGCTTCAACGCCTAATTGCTGTGAGTTACTTTTGACTCGCATCAAATCTAAAGCGCTGATTCAGTCCACAGTCCACTATTATATCAGCAGTTACCATAATTAAGAAGCAGATTACTGTGTCAGGGCTCCTGCTTGACATTCTCCTCCATCTTCTCTCCACCTTGGAGATGTTTTCACAGAGCCTGCACAAACACACGGAGAGGGGGGGAAAGTCTCGCCTGCCAAAATTAGAGCGCCCCAACTTTATTCATTCCCTTTTTTTCTGCCTATGCACGGCGAGTGGGGTGAAGGGAGTGAAAGACAAATACTGTTAGCAGAGTAGGAGGATGATGGCACCATTAACATTTGGGAGTTGCATGTTTTTCTTTGATGCCGGAGTCCGGTCGGGGTCGGGGGCGCTCAGGTGTGATTAGCCGCGTGAGCCGGCGTGAGATTCCGATGTAAGCTCACATCAGAGGCAGTTAAATACTCCCAACAAAAGCTAGCATCTAAACTCCCCATGCTGCGATAAAGCTGCCTAAAACAGTGGAAGATGCAGTTATTTACTCTCTTTTTCTGTCTGCATTCGAACGAGACTCACATTAGGCTGAACCTGATCTTTAAATGCCTTTTTTTTTAAACTTGAATTATAATGTTAAAACACTAAAGGGAGGCACTGAATGCATGACTTGGAAGTTTGCATCATTCATATGGTTAAAGCAGCTGTAAAATATAAAACCTGAAAGATTTTTGTGTTGGTGCCAAACCCACAGAGGGTATCACCCAACTCTACATTTCCTTTTAGTTCTGCAGAGCTTTGACCCAAAACCCACAATACAGTTTCTGCATGGAAGTGAAAGGCACACAGGTGTGATTAGCAGCTAGCAGACCAGATATTTTTCCTCAATACTGGTGGAGACCAAAAGCAGAGCCATAATAATATTGATCATACGTTTACTAGATGACAAGAAACACAACTAACGTAAGTTAAATGCCGGTGGTGTTTTGTGTCTGCTGGGATGTGTTTTCCATCTTCCTACAGATTACAGGTTATTTCCTAGTTCCTTTTCAGATTTTCAGATCCGATAACAACCGATCTCTTTACCCGTCGGCTTCCCGTGGCTGTCATGCGACCGGCTATTGCAGTTAATACAACGGCTTCTTGACATTTTTGTGTTTCTTTTTATCGCTGTATAACTGATTTTAATTGAAAGCCTGCGTGCGCTAGTACCGCTTGCCACGAGTTCCCAGAATCCTTTGCGGTTCTACCCGTGAATGACGTCACATTTTCAATCTGCATGTTAAATTTTATATTTGGGGTAAAATATCAAGTCTTTTCAAGTAAACCGGTTCAAGTCCAATTCAAGTCCCAAGTCATTGGTGTAAAAATCCAAGTCAAGTCACAAGTCTTAGAACATTTTTTCAAGTCAAGTCTAAAGTCATAAAATTAATGACTCGAGTCTGACTCGAGAGGCAGCACGGTGGCACGGTGGTTAGCACTGTTGCCGCACAGCAAGAAGGTCCTGAGTTCAATTCCACCATCAGGCTGGGGTCTTTCTGTGTGGAGTTTGCATGTTCTCCCCGTGTTTGCGTGGGTTCTCTCCGGGTCCTCCGGCTTCCTCCCACCGTCCAAAGACATGCAGCTTGTGGGGATAGGTTAATTGGATAATCCAAATTGCCACTAGGTATGAATGTGAGTGTGAATGGTTGTCTGTCCCTATGTGTTGGCCCTGCGACAGACTGGCGACCTGTCCAGGGTGTACCCCGCCTTTCGCCCTATGACAGCTGGGATAGGCTCCAGCGCCCCCCGCGACCCTGAAAAGGATAAGCGGAAGCGAATGGATGGATGGATGGATGGATGGAGTCTGACTCGAGTCCAAGTCATGTGACTCGAGTCCACACCTCTGCAAATCAATAAATCTGAGTTTGTAATTCCTGGCATTTCAAAGCAAGTCAGTCCAATATTACATTACAAAATATAATTTTTTTTTTTTTTATATAAAAGATTGCACACGCACACCCACACAATAATTTGTAACCATCAATATAGGCTGATAATTCTTATCATAAAGCCAGCACACAGTTGCAGACTTTTAAACAATATGGTCTTCAAGACACCATAGGGAAAGCTTAAACTGTTTGATTATAAATTTAAATGTACAAAAAAGGCAGTCTGAAAATCAAGTATAAACATTTAAAAACAATTTTACAAATGGACAAAGTACAAAAAGAGCAACAGTCACTCAAAATGAAGAGAAGCAATGTCTGAGGAAGTGGTTCGTAAATAGGAAAAAGGTGTTCATCAGTTTACTGTAGGTGCAGATGGCGGTCTGGCCGAGAATTGTACAGAAAGCATCCGAATGTTTTGCATACATTCTTGTTTGGTTTTTTTTTTCTTCTTTTTTTTTTTTGACAGTTTCAGTTCAACTCTTGTGTATAGAAAATAGTCTAGATTTAAACGGCATGGGAGGATGAAATGGGAAACTGAATGATGTAAGGTATAGTGATGGGTCGTTCGCGAACGAAATGGCTCTTAGAGCCGACTCTTTGACGTGACCGACGCGAGCCGGCTCCTTATCGCGAGCCGTCACGTGGGTTTTTTTTTTTCTTTCTCTCAGCCTCTCTCTCGCACCTTTTTCCGCTTCACTCTGCACGCGAGCCTTGTGCTTTACGCTGGGCAGAGGGGGGGAGGGGCGGTAGTTACACTCAGTAGCACAGGAACAGAGCCAGAGAGAGAGAAAGAGAGGCAGGGACAACAACATTAGAAAGGTATAGTAATCATCCACAACTATTTTCGGTTGCAGATGATAAAGGATTCAGAAAGTTTATTCATGCAGGTCCATATGACAGAGAATGTGCATCTTCTGTTTGTTTTCATATTATAATTTATATTTAATTGTGTTGTGGTTTGCAGTGTTTTGTGTTCTTTTCACTTTAAATTTGTAACAGGAAAAAGCTGAAAATTTAAATAGTTAAAACTTGAAATGTGAATAGTTGATTTTTGTATTATATGATTTATTTATTACATTTTATGTGGAGTGAATAAATAAAAGTATATTTACGGTGGCCCCTAGAGACAAAGCACATACAAACTTCAAATCACGTACGAACTCTGAAGCATGTACAAACTCCAAAACACGTAAAAACTCCAAAACACGTAAAAACTCCAAAGCACGTAAAAACACGTACAAACTCAGAAGCACATAAAAACTCAAAACACGTACAAAAGACAACAGAAGTGCTCCAGGATGCTGGGCGCAGTGTTGAGCCTTTGTTATCTTGTGGCTACACAAGCCAGCAAGTACCAACGACTGGATTTGGTGTGTGGTAGTAACAGGTAAATGAACTTTTTTTTTTAAATTATTTGAATATATATGAGTGCCTGTGTATAAATACACAAACAATACACACATGCTTTCAATTGTGTAATTTAAGTGATCTAGTAGCTCTGCTTTGGAAGTTCAGTTCATGCTAGAAATGTGTTTTGGAGTTTGTACGTGTTTTGTCTCTAGGGGCCACCGCATATTTTTATATTTAAACATATATAAATAAAACCACTTTTTTTTACGTTAGTAATTCCTTTTGTGCATAATTTTATATTATTGTTAATAATAAATTAATTAAAGCAACAAAACAACCTGAAGAGCCGGTTCGGAGCCGAAAGAGCCGGCTCTTTTTAGTGAGCCGAACCGAAAGAGCCGGATCTCTAAAAAGAGCCGGAAATCCCATCACTAGTAAGGTAGGAGGAGGTGGACTGTTCCATTTCACGCACAAGGATGGACATCTGCACAATCCCTTAGGGCAGCTTTGAAAATGCATTGGCCTTCAATTCATTGTACATTCACTACTCTACATTAAGGTGTAGATATATATATAGATATATCGATATACAGTACTTGTATCCTGCACCAACATAAAGTGGGACACTGAACAGGCATCACTGACGGATTGGCTTGAAGTATTTCAGATCAAATATATTTTGGGTTAGGAGGGGTAGCATAGGTAGTCTTGTGTCTCACTGTTTACTACTGTGAAGTCATCAAACCTGTAGCATTTAGTGAAGCTCAGAAGTGTTGCATGTTAGAAATCCACCGCAGTACAATGGCTGATTTGATCTGCCGATGCCATATCGCACAGTAACTATTTCTTTAATGCAACTGTAAAGTCATGTTTTAATTTGGGAGTATAGTGTCAACTTTAAAAAAAATCTCCAAACATATGAATTTGGTATAGGGGGAGAATTTTCAAAAGTTTTTCTAGGATTACAAAAATGTTTATTTTTGAGGTTTAACAATAAATGGACGACAACACTGGAGACTTGAATAATTCTACGTAAGCTCTGTCGCATGGAAACACAACAGTCACACAATACCCTGCATGTCACAAGTTGGGATTGACATTTGCGAACGGCTTTTATGAAGTAACATAAATGAATAGTAGGCATGAAACTGCATGCTCTACTGCAGCGGTCCCCAACCCTCGGACTGGTACACTCTAAGAAATGATACACTGATGTTGCTAGCATTATGTAAACGTTTTATGTTAAAATTAATGTCACCAATTGATTTTTAACTCTAAACACAATGATATTGTTTTGATTTTAATTAATAACACAATATTTCAATACAACAAAATGCAGTACATTAAATCCAATGTAAAAATTTCATTTAAAATGAACAGCACTTTAATTTGAAGAGGATTGCTCTCCGTACTTCTCAGTTTGCACATGTGCAGTGTGGAAGTTTGAACAACCGCCATTTTCAACCGAAACTTGCATCATGTTCAGAAGCCTGGATAAAATCCATTGCCATTTGAGGATTATTTGGTAAGTACAACCATTTAAGGATGACAAATTTGGTTAATGTGTACTAAATGATAAACATCCGACATTTTCGGGAGTACTTCTGTATGTTTTATTTTAAAACAAATGATGTCTGGTAAAAAAATTTTTAGCATTCTAGCTTGTATGCCTCTCACAGGTGTTAGTAGTCAGGCATTTAACAAATATTATTGGGCCCACTTCAGTGTAATTTCCCAAAATGTTTTACGATTCATGTTAAGCTGCAACTTGCCTACTAAGAACTGCAGCTTTAAAATTACTCCCAACATCTACCACGCATGCTCCCTGGTGTCAGTAATGACCACCAGGAGCGCCAGCGATCCTATCCGTTTGAAGAATGAAATATATGTATAGTGTATTTTAGAAACATGCATCAAATAAGTTGCTACATTGTTTGAAGGAATTCTACCCCGTGTTGATATCTGGTTTAGTGTTAATATCAGTGATTAAAGTGTAAGACATGCATTTATCTTGTGTCATTAAAATGCAGCATTATGTGTAACACAGCTATATGTAATGCATTTAACTCCTTGTATCAGTTCCATTGATTATCAAAGTGACAATTTGTGTGTTCCCCCCTTCATTTTACGTTGGTCAGCTAGTTCTGTCTGTCAGTAGATGCAACAAAAGTGGCTCAGATGTGGTTGTGGTTACTGTTATCTTTTATTGTAACTCTTGTTATTGTAATAAATAACAGAAAATATTGTGATAGGATTTTGAATCCATATTGCTGAGTTCTAATATTCTATTTCATTTTAACATTTTTAGGGGTACAATTAATAATTATATTGTTGAACAGTCTAGAATTGTTTAAAGAAAAATGTGAAAGCTTTCATGTATTGTCAAAATTGAAAAGCTTCTAGTTTTGTGTTCATATATTTGTTGATCTGACTCAGAAGAGTCAGTGCCTAACCAATCATTAACCTCACTGAATGTCACTAATGTGAGTTGTCAAACATTGTTTAATTACTCATCGCTAATCACTCATCTGTTAATATTTTTGACTTTGGTTTGGGAAGAGGTCGAAAAGAACCAAAATCTTGTCTCACATTGAGTTCTTATCTCCACCAGAATATCAGCATTGATGTTCGACGGGAATGCGTCCTAAAAACTATCTGTGTCTACTTAAATAAAAAGCCAGATGACCTGTTCAAGGAATTCTTGGTAAGTTAGAAAAGGGGAAAGATCAGTTTGTTTGTTTGTTTTTTTTAATTTGGGATAGTAAATTGAAGGTGGGCTCATTTGTTCATATGTATCTATATGCAATTAGCTCCCCCCCCCCCCCCTTTGTTTTCATTTTAAGGATGTGGATCTTAGTGCAAGAAGAGAAACGGAGCAGCTGACTTTAGGAGTCTGTGTTGTCAGACATGAAGGAGCAGACTCTGCAGATACACCTGAGGACATTTGTGTCATCATAGAAGGATACACTGTGCTGAAAGCTCTTAGTGATGTGGCAAAGGGGTGTGCCCTCCTGCTTGGACTAATCTACTAATCTACTAGTCTAAATCTGAGGTACCCAAAGCACCTGAAATACATACTTGAATTTCTTCAGAAGGTGCCGATGGAGTTGGATGGGAACAACCTATCCATGAAGGTGCAAGTTCTGAAAAACAAACTGCTTGAGTGAAACAGCCTGCACTGAACTATAGAGGACACTGAACTGGTTACAAGATTCTCAAACCCATCTCCTTGCACTTTATAAACTGTTCAGTTTGAATTCCGCAAGAACTTCTGCAAGGCCTCATAGTTTTTGGCATGCTTTGTTCATGTTGAACTTTTCATGCTTTGTTCATGTTGAACTTTTACCACCATCCAGCTACATTGAACAAGACTGCTCCTAAGTTTGGACTTCATTTTAAGTTTTGGAAAAAAAAAAAGTTTTTTTAAATATGGACAAAAATGCCACTAAAATCATTTCTACTTGTTGTTTATAGGACTGTATTGTGAGTTTTCCATTGTACCCGAAGCAAGTTTAAATTAAATCATGTTAATGTTAAAAATGTTGGAATCACAACACTTTCCAGTTTTAATAACTTGATTTTAACATTCTGTATTATGTCTTCCTGAACTTAATATGCACTTGCATATATGTGAAGATATTTTTGTTTAGGAAAAAGGCATTGATCTAGAATTTTGAACAGCTCAAAGTTTGCTTCAGCACATTTTACACCAAGTGTTATTAACGTTGGGTTAACTGAATAAAATTGTGTTTGATTTATTCAATTTACTTTAAATAGAGTAAGTAATTTAATCCTATAGTTTCATTAGAGCTCGTTTAGGGTTAGTCAATTTATCAGATGTACTTAAAATTTGTTGTTCAAATTAAATGCGTCATACATTTTAGATTTCACTAACCCAGTTGTGTGGAACCGGTTGACATAACTGGGTGGAGTAAATGCAACATCTTATTTTATAGAGTAAGTAGGGCTTGTTTTGGTTGAGTAGATTTTATTTAGTGTTGTCAATTTAAGTCAACATGTTAGTTAGATCAACATTATGATATTTAGTTAATACAACACCATTCTTGTGATTTGCATTTAATTAGCCAAAGCTTGACAGATGTACTTAAAATTTGTTGTTCAAATTAAGTGTATCATACATTTTATATTTCACTAACCCAGTTATGTGGAACCGGTTGACATAACTGGGTGGAGTAAATGCAACATTTTATTTCTTAGAGTGTACCGGGCCACGAGAGTTGAGGCTCAGGTGTGAAATGTATAGTTTTCAGGGTTATTTTGTTATCGTTTTTATCGTTTACTCTGTTTTCCTTGGTCTTTTCACATGTGTTATGAATAAGTTTTCCTTTTTCGGTACCGGTACTAGTTTTATTTTGTTGTATTTATCTACGACACCTTAAAGGTGTATTTATCTACGACACCACTCCGCTTAAAAACATAGTTCGGGGGGGGGGGGCGCATTTTATAATTACAGGTATCCCGTCATGGTCGGGTCCGTTTTGCCCGGATATAATTATAATATACTTATAATATATGGTTGATATGTGGATTAAATACATTATTTAATCTTAAGACGTTTGTTGAGAAAGTCGATGAAACTCAGTGGCGTATTAATTTTTTCAGTGATGCGGCCTATAAGTACATTGTGCACATTTGAATGAATGTCTTTATTCTAGCAACCAAATAAAGTTATTGTAATGTACGACTAGAAAGCGAAAATTTCTGAAGAAATTTTAAGTGTGCCTATGCCGCCGCTAATCAGTATAGTTTGCCATTCAAACGGCTACAGAGAGCAAAACTCAGCAGAGCAGCCATTCTCCACCATGAACTATGGTAAAACCAAACACCGCTCGCGCCTCACATATCAGGCCCTGATATGTGCATTTGAATGTCTGAGTCCTCACAGAGGATTGGCTGCCTGGCAGAAATATATAGAAATAGTATGATTAAGCATAAATACTACATTTAGCAGAAATACTATATTAAGCACAAATCCTATAAAAAGCAGAAATAGTATATTAAGCACAAATCCTATAAAAAGCAGAAATACTATATTAAGCACAAATCCTATAAAAAGCAGAAATACTGTACTATGATTTGGTTGAAAAACTATAATTAATCAGAAATACTATATTTGGTAGAAATAATATGTTTTGGCAGAAATACTATCTTTACCTCAAATCCTATAAAATAGCAGAAATAGTATGATTTAGCAGAAATACTGTATTAAGCACAAATCCTATAAAAAGCAGAAATACTATATTAAGTACAAATCCTATAAAAAGCAGAAATACTATATTAAGCACAAATCTTATAAAATAGCAGAAATAGTATGATTTAGCACAATAGTAATAAGTTAAACAGAAAAATTGGAAAAGCAAAATGGACAGCTGAAAAAATGCTGAACATGCTGAGGGTCCCTCAAATATACTTGTTAAATGACAAAAATCTGCAAAAAAATCTATAACAGCCACACAATCACAAATACACTCAACAAAAATATAAACGCAACACCTTTGTTACTGCTCCCATTCCCCATGGAATGGACGTAGAGACCTAAAATTCATTCCAGATACACAATATAACCATCCCTCCCAAACAGTGGTCACAAATCAGTCCAAATGTGTGGTAGTGGGCACATCTGCCATATTGAGATAATCCATCCCACCTCACAGGTGTGCCACATCAGGATGCTGATCTGACATCATGAGTAGTGCACAGGTGTACCTCAGACTGCCCACAACAAAAGGCCACCCTGGAATGTGCAGTTTTTTGCGCTATTGGGGGTCTGGGGACCCAGAACCGGTCAGTATCTGGTGTGACCACCATTTGCCTCATGCAGTGCAACACATCGTCGCATGGAGTCTATCAGATTGTCAATTGTGGCCTGTGGAATGTTGGTCCACTCCACTTCAATGGCTGTGCGAGGTTGTTGGATATTCGTGGGAACTGGTACATGCTGTCGTATACGCCGGTCAAGCACATCCCGAACATGCTCAATGGGTGACATGTCCGGTGAGTATGCTGGCCATGCAAGAACTGGGACATTCTCAGCTGCCATCTGCCCTGAACAATGTGAACCATGATTCATCCGTGAAGCGCACACCTCTCCAACGTGCCAGACGCCATCGGATGTGAGCATTTGCCCACACAAGTCTGTTACGGCGACGAGCTGGAGTCAGGTCAAGACCCCGATGAGGACGACGGGCATGCAGTTGAGCGTCCCTGAGATGGTTTCTGACAGTTTGTGCAGAAATTGTTTGGTTGTGCAAACCAATTGTTCCAGCAGCTGTCTGGGTGGCTGGTCTCAGACATTGGAGGTGAACCTGCTGGATGTGGAGGTCCTGGGCTGGTGTGGTTACACGAGGTCTGCGGTTGTGAGGCCGGTTGGATGTGCTGCCATATTCTCTGAAACGCCTGTGGAGAGACGGCTTATGGTTGAGAAATGAACATTCAATGCACGGGCGACAGATCTGGTTGACATTCCTGCTGTCAGCATGCCAATTGCACGCTCCCTCATTGCTTGTGGCATCTGTGGCATTTTGCTGTGAGACAAAACTGCACATTCCAGGGTGGCCTTTTGTTGTGGGCAGTCTGAGGTACACCTGTGCACTACTCATGATGTCAGATCAGCATCCTGATGTGGCACACCTGTGAGGTGGGATGGATTATCTCAATATGGCAGATGTGCCCACTACCACACATTTGGACTGATTTGTGACCACTGTTTGGGAGGGATGGTTATATTGTGTATCTGGAATGAATTTTAGGTCTCTACGTCCATCACATGGGGAATGGGAACAGTAACAAAGGTATTGCGTTTATATTTTTGTTGAGTGTATATTGAATTTTAATCTTACAATGAGATCATCCCATAAAAAGGCTCTCTCTCTCTCTGTCACACACACGCACGCACACACACACACACACACACACAGGGAGAGAGAAGTAAGTTTCTAGGTCAGCCTGGGAGCTGCTGAATTTGAATCCACCAATCAAGAGAGGCTGTGTACTTTTTCCCGCCAAAATAGGTGCCTGCAGCACAGAGAGACACAGGATCTTTGCAGTCTATTTCTCATAGTGAGGACTCCCCTCAAACAAATGACCATAATTTCCTAACCGTAGGGGCTAGAGCGGTCATTCTTACACCATTTTGTTCAGAAGAGATGGGGGAATCTTCCAGTGTTGACAATCTATCATTAAAATATGAATTATTAAAGATATTTGACTTCTAATGCACCATAACTGAGTAGAGCGAAGCAAAAACTGCCTTGACTTGCCCTCAAACAACGCTTTGTAACTCTAACGGTGTGTTCACACCGAACGCGATGGACGCGAATAGAGCGTCAGGTTTACATGTAAAGTCAATGGAAAGGCGCGATGACGCGCGTTTGCGGGTCCCGCGAAAATTCGAAGCAGATTTGCGTCGCGAAAATGCCAAAACGTGTGAAACGCGCGTCAGTGTAGCGCGTCTGGCGCGTTTGACTCGCGAATAAAACCATGCGCGTGAGTTTTTGTGTTGCATTTTGTGCATACGCGCGTTTTGCGTCCCCCGCTCGAGTTGGAAAAATCTGAACTCCAGCGTCAAATCGCGCCGCGACAACCAATCAGGAGCCTGGTGACGTGGCTGTTACCTAGGTCAAAGGGGCAGATCCAGCCAAAGCCTTTCATACTTCAATGGAGGGGAAGGCTAATCAATGCGGTAGCAAACAACTCGGAGCTGTACGACACCAGCTGCTTTCAGTACCGAGACAGGAATAAAAAGGACCGAGCTTGGAGGAAGATATGTGAAGAGATCGGGCAACCTGGTAAGTTCATTCATTTCTCTTTTGAAAGTTTTCACTGACCCAGGGAAGCCGCACAAAAGCTAGCAAGCCACCGCTATTTTCCCACTGACGTACAAATACCGTTCTGCTTTTATGCATGTTGTAATTTAGGAATATATATTATTGTTTATTAATAAACAGCACACAGTGGTCCCGCTCATCCGTCACTGCTTTGCTTTTTCGCTGATTTTTTATTGCACAGTACAGCATTGCATTCTGCAGCCTGATTGACAAATCTGCTCCGTGCCGTGTCTCCTGCGCTTGCCAAATTTATCACGTTTGGTTTTGATAACCATCGCGTCCAATAGAAAAAACAGCACAAAAACACCCATAACTACGACCTTCATTCGGAAATAGACACCTGCACCGTGAGGGAAAAAGGCGCACGAAAGTGGCGGGCAGATGAAGACAAATACTTTTACGTTTTGCAATCTACAAAGGTTTGCACTTTGAGAATCAATTGTGAGAACTGTGACCAGGGGCTAGTTATTCTGAGAACCCCTGCAATAAATGAGGGACCACTGTCTACTCTACGATTATTATATCCAACCTGTTAACATTTAATACTGTATTGATAGAACCAACTGATTCTGCAGCAGAGCATCCCCAGTCCCTGAGCTCTTGCTACTGCACCCACAGATATGTACAGCAAGCACTGATATCTTTTTAGTCGGTGGGATTCCCTTGTGATCACCTTTACTAAATATCTACAACCAATCTGATTATATCCTGTTATTGTTTTTTTTTTTTTCTCAATGTTGAAATTAAAATCTAGTAGCAGCTTTCTCATTTCTTTGTGTTTTGTGCTGTTTTACAGGCCCACAGAGGAGGACGGCTCCGAGGCAGATGAGGGACGGGTCCCAGGACGGTCCATCGGCGGTGGAGCTGGCCATCCTGGAGTCCCTGAAGAGGCCACACCAGTCTCCAATGGAGCATTTCCTCCTCAGCCTTGTTCCTGCTCTGGAGAGCAGCTGGTCCTTTTTATTCCTGTCTCTCTGTAAATTCTTATATTTTATATATTTATGTTTAATGTTTTTCTGTTTGAGACTTTTAATATTATTTCAAATAAATTTTTATAATGACTAATGTCTCAGTTCTACTACACAGCAAATGTTGGCACACGACTTGACACATGTAGAATTTATTTCATATTATACTAATGACAAAATATACTAATACAGTGGGATGCAAAGGTTTGGGCAACCTTGTTAATAGACATTATTTTCCTGTATAAATCCTTAGTTGTTACAATAAAAAATGTCAGTTAAATATCATACAGGAGAGACACAGTGATATTTGAGAAGTGAAAAGAAGTTTACTGGATTTACAAAAAGTGTGCAATAATTGTTTAAACAAAATCAAGCAGGTGCATAAATTTGGGCACCACAAAAAAGAAATGAAATAAATATTTAGTGTATATCAATGTGTGTGTCTCCTATATGATATATGGGGTGCCTTTGTCTGGATGTGCTTCCCATCCAGAGCTGCACAGCACAGAGGAAAGTTCCAGCGCTCCTGGAATCCCTCTGTGATGGACCGCCAGTCTCCAGTTGAAGGCACAGCCATGAAGTCGTCCACTAGACAGTCCCAGATGGACGTCGCTGCCTGGGGGGTGATCTGGCTCACCGTGGACACACCGACTCCGTAACTGAATGCTTGGTCGTGAAGGAGTCCCCGGTGACAAGGAACCTGGACAAAATTGTTCAAAATCAGTATTATGTGTACTGCAGTTACAAAATACATTATTCAAATTCCAAAATACTTTTGTGATGTCAGATTTAAATCACAAAACTTAAATCTTACATAAAACATTTTGTAATTATAAGGATAATTACAAAATGTATATTAGATCATATCTAAAACAGTTGTGTTTTGTTTTAACTTTAACATATCATAATTTGATTGGTAGCAACTTTTGCCACTACAGTGAGCCAATCACTCATAATTCCTAAACATGTCAATCAGGTAGGAATGAAGTAAGACATTAATAGAAATAAAGAGTTGTGTGTTGACATGTAGCCCTTTCCTTGCTTAAATCATTAATATTTTTGAAAAATTAATCTGTGATAAGACAGCTTATCAAGATAGAACCATGTAACTAAAGATGAACCAAACTGTTCAGTTTGATCTAACTCTGTTTTAATAAAGGCTGGTGACCCCTGCTATAGAGTCTGACAGCTGCAGGGATTATATACAAATATTCAACTATCCCAGAATTAAACCAGGTCTAAATAAAAAGGAGTGAGTATCACTACAAAGGTTAACTCAGTGGTGCTAATGCTACAGTTTGATATCAGCAAACACCGAGCGCATACATTGATAGGACACCACAGCCATGCTATCATCGCAAACACTGATAACAGCATAAATCGAATTAAATCGGGGCTTGATGAGACCTTCTGAGTATCGCTAGAAATATTATAAAGAGTCGTCTCTGTACCACAGTTTGCTTTCAGTAAACATCGACAGCATTCACTGTTAGCATAGCACATCCATGTTAGCAGTGTATAACTGGATGGATTAGCATATTAGCACAGATATCAATAAAGGACTACCGTATTAAACACTTTTACTAACCTCAGGCAGACGGACAGGCGCTCTGCAGGTGGGATTGAGCGTCTGTAGTTGGTGTCTAGGCGGGCGATGCTGGGACCGACGAGGGAAAGCAGGTCCTCAAACTGGCCAACGGTGATAGCGCTGGAATCGGCCGTCATCCAGGCGCAGCTCCTGGAGCAAGTGGTGAAACTCACCAAACTGCTCATGCCTCTGGAGGACCTGATGGACCCAGGTACGGCGAGGACGTCTTTTACGCTGCTGCTCTGCTCTCCACAGTACATAGAGAAGGGAGACTCTCTCTTCAAGCGCTAGCTCGACAGCTGCCATCTTGCCGGTCTGGCACAACTCCCTCCCACATTCCTCCCACATTTCCGGTTCACGCGCGTCAAAATATGATATTTTGACTCGCGATGGATTTTTCTTGGACACGCGTTGAGACGCGAATGTACACGCGTCAAATTAGGGGCGTTTGGGGCGTTTTATTCGCGTCCATCGCGTTCGGTGTGAACACACCGTAAATCTATTTGGAGTATCGATATCATTCTTTCACCGTAAGAGACAGCAGGCTTTGGTGAACAGTCATGGAAATCTTCAGGTCTCTGTGGAAATCCAACAAAAAGTTATGACGAGAGAAAAAAGTGGTTCATTTCCACAGTTTGAAATCTGAAGAAATCTGTGCGATAGACAAATTTCCTACCCTCAAACAAGTCCAATCCAATTCATTGTGTCAAAACTGTGGGATGAGTTACGCTCCAAAATTTCAGGCGGAAAAAGGAAAATAATAATAATAAGAAGAAGAATAATAAATCCGAGAAAGAATAAGAAGTGTGCCTTTTGGCATAGGCACACTTAATAAATCCGAGCAATAGTAATAAGTGTGCCTTTTTGCATAGGCACACTTAATTATACACACACAAAAAAAAACAAGTTTAGCTCGAAAAGGAGTGGAATGAAGACAAGCTTTTTAACTCCCACCCCTACAATCTTATCTGAGTTTTAAATTTTATAGCTACACAGTACATTTAAATATTTATGACATACAATTACAATTATAAAATTGACATTGTCATAATTACAACATACAGTAGTGCAAATATTTAGCATCAATAATACAGTCTTTGTTACCACCGTTGAGTATCACAGTCATCACCATCAATACATCCTCTCCATTTATTATTTATATTTTGGCTATAAAAATATCAATGAAGTTTGCTTCCATTATATAGTAGTAACTTCATTAATTTTACTTTTAAGAATTAATTCTGGTCTACTGTTTCCTAATAATTGAGATAGCAGCGATAACAACAGCGTAAGACAATATCAACAGTGTCCATTTCAACTCTATAAGATAATTGTTTATATAGCTATTTGTTGTTGTTTTTTTCTTGTTTTTTTACAGTAAATCAACCAGTTTATTTTCCTCGTGAATGGGGCAAATAACAACATTCACTACACTGCATCTCATCTCTGCTGAGTTTAATCATCTTTAGGTATGTAGATGATTTTGAACCTCTCGAATAAGTTGATGTCGTCCTCCAGCTGCTTCATTTGCCTTTCGAGGCAGTCCTTGGTGGCCCTCTGTGACATAGTGTCGATGATGAGGGGAAGGGCCTGGTACTCGTGATGCAGCTTATCCCAGGTCTCCTTCAGGCGCTTCAGGATGGCTTGTCTCTCCTCCTCTGTTATGTGTTTCATGGCCCTCTGCTCCCGCTCTGCTTTTACAAAGTTTTCATACTCCTCTCGAGCCCTCCTCTCTGCTTCGCTGCGCTGCTGGAGGTACGCTGGTACTCTACCAAAGTCCTTTCGTGTGATGAACTTTGGGACAAGCCCTGAGTTTTCCAGCACCTGTTTGTGCCCCTTGCTGGTGTCTACGCATGCAGGCTGTGGTTTCATTGGCACCAGTTCAGGTGTTTCCTTTAAAAAGTCCCTCTTGGTGTGAATTCCCATCAGTGGTTTGTCATTCCTTCTGGGGACTGGAGGTTTCCTCTCAGTGAAAGAGCAGGTTTTATGAACATCTTTGGAGCTCTGTGTCTGTTCAGGCAGTTTGGGCTCTTTCGAATGCTTCTTGAGGAAATTCTCTGGAGATGGCAACTCCAATCTGGCAGGTCCCATCGTCCTTATCGGCTCCTTCACCAGTTTTCTCTCCAACATAACTGCAGGCCTGAATTTTGATATATATCTGGGAGCTTTTTCCTTCTTTTTGTCTTCCACTGGAAGGAGATTGAAGGCACTTTCTGGAAGATGAACATCTTCAGACATCATGAATAAAGAGGCGATTAACGAAAGAGTGCCGTAGCTTCTTTTGAAGGCTAATAGCCTTAAAATCTCCAAATTTGTTTGACACCAGCTAGTTGATTAACGGTCAATTTAAATGAAACAAACTGACCTACGTTAAAAAATAAATAAATATTTTTTTATGCTGCTGTTGAACACTTTGAACTGTACGAATTATGAAAAAAATTTGTTGTTAACATTCTATATATAAACAAGGAAAATCACACCCTCGATTCCTCTTTGTACCTTGACAATATACATTTTTTGTACCTCAATTTAAACAGATGAATATTTGGACATTGTTTGAGCTCGACATCCAATCTGTTCCAAAGTTTCACTCCACACACAGACACACACAAACTTTTCCTGGTAGTTCTAACTCTCTGCCTTTTAAAGTTACTACATCCCCTCAAATTGTAACCTCCTTCTTTATGTGTAAAGAGCTTTTGGATATTTTCTGGCAGTATACCCTTATTTGCCTTATATAGAAGTTGAGCAGTCGTGTATTCAACTAACTCAGTTAATTTTAATAGTTTTGACTGCCAAAACAATATATTAGTGTGACTATGATATCCTACCTTATACATTACTCTTATAGCATATTTTTGTAGTGTGACCAGATGGTGCAGAGAACTTTTATAATTATTGCCCCACACCTCTACGCAATAAGTCAAGTATGGTAGGACTAGTACACAGTATAACAAAAACAATGCATGGTAGTTTAAGAAGAACTTGGCTCTGTTTATGATTGAGATACTTTTAGACACTTTATTTTGTATATGTCTAATGTGTGATTTCCAGCATAATTTGCTATCAATCGTTACTCCCAAGAATTTTATTTCTGATACTACATCTATGTCTACACCATCTAATTTTATTGCAATATCTACATTTACATTGTAATTCCCAAAGAACATTACCTTGGTTTTGCTCAAATTTATAGATAATTTGTTAACATCCATCCATATTTTTAGTTTCCTTAATTCATTGTTAATGTTAAGTACTAGGTCACTATGATCGTCGTTAGAATAAAAAATATTGGTGTCGTCAGCAAATATGACTAGTTTTAATAACTTTAATACATTAAATATGTCATTTATATAAAGGTTAAATAGAGTTGGTCCCAGAATTGATCCTTGTGGCTAGAGCAGGGCGATATGGCCAAAAATATTTATCACGATATATACTTGAAAATTTGCGATAACGATATAACTGACGATATAATTGATGCGAGACAAAATACAACTCTACAACATTACTAGCGCAAAAAGACAACCTTCCATTTATTTTCACTTAAACAAGAAGCTGGTTTTTATGTACATTAAAGCTTTATAAAAATGTAACAGTGCAAATGCAAATTCCTTGCTGAAAGTTTAACCAAAAGGCATTTCCAGTAGAAATGGGCTGACATATCCTGAGCATAACCATGTCCACTGAAGTTAAAAAGAGGTGCTTTGCAACATTAAACTGCAGTGTGCAGTACGTATTTTTCGGACCATAAGGTGCACGGGATTATAAGGCACATTAAGCGAAACAAAGCAGTCAGATAAATCAAACTTTATTAAACTCATTCTTCTTGCTTCCTCCTCTTCTGTACCATTGATTCATTAATGTTGAATTCTCTGGCAGCTGCTCTATTCCCATGTTGTTGCAGTATATTAATGACTAACCTTGTATTGTGGATGAATTATCTCAGTTGTTCTCCTGACTGAAGTTTGGTCCGTTTACAGCATCCTGCCATGCGATTGCATTTGTCTCTAACCATGAGGAACCTTCACGTTAACTTTTATAAGTGGAAAAGTGTTAGTGATCGTCCTCCAGCTTCACTGTTTATGTTATGCTAACATAGTTGTGTCGCTAGCGATCACGTAGCACATCATTTTATACCAGCTAGCCCAACTTCAGTAACCCTACAAACGTCACTGCTGTTTAGTTTCCTGTCTTCATTTATGTTGGAAGTGATAGCAGAGCTGTACGTTTGATTTTTTTTTCAGAAATCTCTCAGTCAGAACATGCAATATCATGCTTAGGTAACTAGCGAAACTAGCGAGCTAACTTCCGCTAGCTTCCTGCTAACGTCTAACTCCGTTAAATGTAATAAATTTTGTTTTCATGGATGCCTGGAAGTTAAACTTCATAGTTACACCTGGTAAAGCAGCAATGCTGATCGTTTTATTAAAGATGAAAGAATTTAGACAGTTTTTAACTCTCAGTAATGCTGCAGTGTTGTTTGACCTGAAAAAGACGGAGTTTAGGACCCAGATTACTCCCAGATTTAAGAGCATCTTAGTCCGACAAATACGACAATAACGACGGCCGCTTGCATGTTCTGCAAAAAAAAAGTGCTTTGTTGTGTATCTGACGGACAAACACCAAACCAGTTCCACATCACTGAAGTTGCACCATTTTTACAAACCAATTCTGGTTCATCTGTTTCACTCAACAATCGGCCATGTGCGTATGAAAACAAAGGCACTGCGCATGCGCGTTTTACTCCCATTCTATCGCGATATTTCATTTTCCTATCGTTGCCTAACATTATACCGGTATTACCGTGAACGGTATAATATGGCCCAGCCCTACTTGTAGCACTCCACAGCTAATGCCCAAATACCCCGATTCAAACTCGCCCATCTTCACATACTGCTGTCTCTCAGTCAAGTAACTTTGGATCCATTTCAAAGTCACTCCCCTAATACCATATCTGTCTAATTTTTTAAGTAATCTACTATGGTTAATCATATCAAATGCTTTCTTCAAGTCAATAAATATCCCTGCTGCATGTTTTTTTCTATCCAAACTGTTGGTTATCTCTTCTATTGCATCAATGATAGCCATTGAAGTTGACCTTCCTATCCTAAATCCGTACTGACATTAATTAATTAATTTATGTTTGTCAATAAATTTACCTAATCTATTATTATAAAGTTTTTCTAATATTTTAGAAAACTGAGGGAGCAGGGACACTGGTCGATAGTTAGTGAGGATGTGTTTGTTTCCATTTTTATATATGGGTATAACTTTAGCTATTTTCATTTTCTTTGGGCATTTCCCGTTTGAAATGATAAATTGCATATATAAGCTAGAGGTCTAACAATGCTATGTATGATTCGTTTGACTAATGTCATATCTATACCAAAACAATCAGTAGATGTCTTGTTCTTACAGTTGTTAACTACATCTAAAATATCTAATTCTGTAACTCCCGACAAGAACATAGTCTTTGAATTTGAATTTGTTTCTATCAATGACATTTCACTGCTATTACATTTTGGAATTGTTGTAGTCAGCTCCGGTCCCACATTTACAAAAAAGCTGTTAAAACACTCCACCATCTCATTTAAATTGTAATTGTCACTGTTATTATTAGTGAAATAATCTGGATATGAGCCCTTTTTTGTGTTACCTTTAATAATAGTGTTAAGTATTCCCCATATCTCTTTAGTGTTGTTTTTATTTTTATGTATTAATTTAGTATAGTATAATTTCTTACTAGTTCTTAATATTTCCGTTAGTTTATTTTTATATTTTTTATATCTATACTCTGCTTCTTCAGTTCTTAGCTTAGTGAATTGTCTATATAAAGAATTTTTCTTCTTACAGGCCTTGTGTAATCCTTTTGTTAGCCACGGGCATTTAATAAATTTATTGTTGATACTGATTTGCCCGACTGGGCAGTTTTTATCATACAGAGAGTTGAAGATATCCAAAAATATTTCAAAAGCACCATCCACATCATCTCCGGCATACACTGCATTCCAATCCTGAGTCATCAAGTCCTGATAAAAGAGGTTAATTGCATTTTCTGTTCTTACTCGTTTGTAGATATATTTCTGAGGTACTTTCTCACATACACTCTTAACGTCATACCCTACAAATATTGGCAGGTGATAAGTTATATCACATACCATTAATCCGCTAGCAATTATTAACTCTAAGTTATTTGTAAAGATGTTATCAATAAGGGTAGCACTATGAGATGTTATACGACTTGGTCTTAAAATTGTGGGATATAAACTCATACCAATCATCCTATTAATATAATTCTCGGTGATCTTGTGATTGTTTGGATTTATCAAATCGATGTTGAAATCTCCACAGATGAATAATATTTTATTACTTGCAACTGAAAATATTTTTTCAATCCAATCCAGTGAATACTTCTAGACTCGAACCAGGTGATCTATAAAGACAACTAACAATAATGTTTTTCACTTTTTCATTGATAATTTCTATGGTTAAGCATTCAAATAAGTCATTTATTGTCAATGTCATACTTTCCAATATTCGAAATTTAAATTTCCTATGGACATATATAGCAACACCTCCTCCTGCTTTGTTTGTTCTATTAACATAGTTCAGATTATAATCCTTTAATTCAAAATCAACACCTTTTTCTTCTTTAATCCATGTTTCTGATACTGCTATAATACTAAATGGGTCTTGAAATTGTTGTAAATATTCCTCGATTGAACTGAAATTTGCATACAAACTTCTACTGTTAAAGTGAATGTTTGAGAATTTCTTATCAGTTTTAATTGAGGAATTATATTCTTTTTCAGAATAATATTTACAGTCATTTGGGTTAGCTAATAGGAAATGGTTGTCAGGGTCTAGATGATCTTCTTGATCTAAAGCATTATGATCAGTATATTTGAAATGCTTCAGTTCCAAATCCTCAAGATTTAAACTCCGTTCATGTGTTTCTAGTTCATCTTTTTTCCGTTTTAAGGAGTATTTAGATGTCATTGTATGAGTTTACGCTCCCTTAACTGACACAGATTGTGCAGACCCTCAGTAGTATTCATTCATATTTATTCAATTCCTCTATATCTCTGATAATCACCACTTTAGCTTCCTCAGGCGTTCCTTTCAGTTTGATGTATACCTTACAGTTCATGACCCAAGTATTCTGTATCTTGTCCTGCTTCCTCATGATTCTGGCTTTTTTAGCAATGTCCGCATTTCTTTTAATCAAATGATCATTCAGATAGACGTTAGTACCTTTTAGCTTTTTCCCTTGCTTCATTAGTGCAACTTTGTTTTTTCTGCTGACAAACCTCAGGAACACCGCTGGCATGTTGTTCTTCGTGGGAAGAGGATGACAGGCATCAATGGTATTTACATCCAAGTGTATCTTTTTAGACGCAAAAAAAGACACCACCTGTTGCTCCATCGAATTCTCCTCCCGTAAGCCGGTTTCTTCATTGTTACCGGAGGTCACAGCATGAGCATAAGAGCGGGGTTTGATCTTAATCCCAGTCACAATAACATCGTTTATCCTTGAGTATTGCTCCAAATCCTCGACTTTCTTCTCAGCAAGGCGTACACGCAACTCTGTCACTTCCTGCACTAGGTTAAGTATTTTGTCTTGTTTAATTTTAATGTCATTTACATCCTGTGATAGGAAGTCCAGTGATCTTTTGATATCTTCCGCCTCCTCCAAGGCTGAGTTTTTCTTGGGTGGCATTGTCAGGGGTAGTCCAGAGTCTTTAGCTCCGAGACTACCGATGGCTTCTTGATTAGCTCATTAGCCACAGTCCAAGGTTAGCTGTTGTGCTAGTTATCTTCTTCCCTTTTTTCTCCGTTTACACTGCACTCACGTACACTATCCACACTATTAACACTAGCGACGTGAGGTTGTTTGTACATACGTGGGGACGATGTGCGTGAACTCCAGCGGCGCGGATGCAGGCCGCAGCATATCAATAACCTTTCCAAATAGCGTAGCGTGGAAAACAAACACTAATAGATGATGGAAAAACTACAGTCCCGTTTGTCAAGCTTGCATTTTCTCCCGGTCCTCTTCGGCAACGCTGAGCGACCCTATGTGATATTTCGTCGTCCAAATTTCCATGACATACTGCGGTATGGAAGAAATATAGTATCATCAGAATTCAAGTATTTTTAGACATTGAATTTATGACACTGAATTTTTATCCTCCAAATTTCCCTGCAAAAATATTCACCTGCAAAAATTCACCTGCAAAAATTCACCTGCAAAAAATTCACCTGCAAAAGTTCACCTGAAAAAAATTCACCTGCAAAAAATTCACCTGCAAAAAATTCACCTGCAAAAATTCACCTGAAAAAAATTCACCTGCAAAAATTCACCTGCAAAAATTCAACTGCAAAAGTGATGAACTTTAATGACCCAAGCCAGAGCAATCAGCACCAGATCGAGTCGAGTGGCTCTCAGCCAATTAAATTACGCTGTTTGATCACATGACACCGTTAGCCAGCAGTGTGTCTCCTAAAAGAGAGCTGTTTAAAGGTGAGTGATTAAGTTTTTCTCCTAAATAGAGATCATTACAGAACGCCTAGTCCGACTTAAAATCCCATTTATTATTATTTTTTTTTATCATCTACTCGAACTAAGGAAAACGTTTGACTAACTCAAAGACAATTTCCACGCCTCCCCTGCCTGACTGCAGAGGCAGTTTTGAATTTAGGAGCGCCAAGATGCAAACCCTGGCGGCTCTCCGGTGAGTATATATATTTTTTTATCTTCAAGTTTGTCTTTTGAAACCTTAATTTTATTTAAATCCGTTGCTCACGTATAAAGTACACAGACGGGGTCTTTGCTCAACTCGTCTGAGGCGTGTCTCACTAAGCGCTACATGCTAGCATCCTGCTAACCGAGCTACCCTTTACATGCTGTGCTTTAGAAAATAGGATACTCGTTAAAAAAAATACTCCGCAGATATTGATAGATAGACGAACACTGCAAATATAATGTTGGAAACGAGAACGGCCTTTGGTGAAGGGGTAAAATACACCATGAATAAAGCCATAGAGTGAATGGCTGCCATGGTTGCAGAACAGCCTGATTTAATGACAAGAATGGGGAAGAGTGAGGTGAAGTGAACCACAGCCACAAAACACGGTCAGACAAGGCGGCAAAAGGGCAGTGATCTGTCCGTCAGTATGAAGTTGGTGTGTGCTTTGGTGAACAAAAACTCCAGACTGGTAGCAGGAAGATGGGAGACTCGTGTTTCACTGGAATAGTGGTGAATTAAAACATCCTTTGTTGGGGACATTTCGGTGTAAATGCATCCATACAGGCAAGACAGAGGCAGACTAGACAGTGAAGAAAACAAGGCAAACATTAGAAATATAAAAACGGAAATATAGGATGAGTCGGGGATGAGTTCCTGCCCCAAGTGGAGGAGTTCAAGTATCTCGGGGTCTTGTTCGCGAGTGATGGGAGAAGGGAGCCGGAGATCGACAGACGGATTGGGGCTGCAGCTGCAGTAATGCGGACGCTGCACCGGTCCGTCGTGGTGAAGAGGGAGCTGAGTGTAAAAGCGAAGCTCTCAATTTACCGGTCGATCTACGTCCCTACCCTCACCTATGGCCACGAGCTGTGGGTAGTGACCGAAAGAACGAGATCGCGGATACAAGCGGCAGAAATTAGCTTCCTCCAAAGGGTGGCTGGCCTCTCCCTTACAGATAGGGTGAGAAGTTCGGCCATCCGGGAGGGGCTCAGAGTAGAGCAGCTGCTGCTCCACATCGAAAGGAGCCAGCTGAGGTGGTTCGGGCATCTGACAAGGATGCCCCCTGGGCGCCTCCTGGGTGAGGTGTTCCAGGCATGTCCCACCGGGAGGAGGCCCCGGGGCAGACCCAGGACACGCTGGAGAGATTATATCTCTCGGCTGGCCTGGGAACGCCTTGGTATTCCCCCGGATAAGCTGGAGGAGGTGGCTGGGGAGAGGGAGGTCTGGGCCTCTTTGCTTAGGCTGCTGCCCCCGCGACCCGGCCTCGGATAAAGCGGATGAAGATGGATGGATGGAAATATAGGATTAATATAACATACAATTAGGGAAAATGTAAGGAACACAATGTAAATGATATTGTAAAGTCATTAAAACAGCATACTCTGATTAAAAGAAACACATAATTGGGTAGGATAATAATAATAATAATAATAACAATAATAATAATAATTAAAAAAAACTAAAAAAAAACATGTACAAGATGGGTATGTATACTTGTAGCCAGAATTTAACAACTATAAAGTTGTAGCATGTCAGTACCTTACCCCATCCATTATATCCACACTTTCAGAAAAGGATATGGTCAATATCTTTACAAATACTATCTAAACTTAAACGGGATATTCCCTCTGCTTCTTCTGCTTCTCGTATCCACAGGTTTCTGTAAGAGCGTACGTAGGCTGCCATGACAGACTGTACATCTGATCATATTTTTGTCTTATTCAGACTCCACAGTGTTACGTTCAGTGGAATTAGACCAGGCCAGCATCTCCACACAACCCCCTGAGCCACATCTGCACTCAGTCCACACACAGTGGGAGGATCCTTCGCAACAAGACCATCAATACTGCAACAGGTCTCGCAGAAAAGATGTGCAGGATAAGATGACTCAGTGTGATGAAGTTGCATATTTCATTCTTCAAAATGATGCAGACGCTTTGCTGTACACTGGGATAGCCTTAGAAACATTTAACACACTTGTGTCGACACTGGAAGGATATGACAACAATGAATTTACCATGCCTGTCCGAGATCAAGTCCTCATGACACTTATGAAATTAAAGAGTAACCGTGTAATAGGTGACCTAAGCCGCCAGTTTCATATATCACAAAGCATGGCCAGCAAGATCATCTCACACTGGTTAGACAAGCTGGAGGAAGTTCTCCGACCATTAATTCCATGGCTGCCAAAAGAAACTATTCAAGCAACTATGCCTGAAGCCTTCAAGAAGAACTTTCCAAATAGTACATGCATTATAGACTGCAGTGAGACCCTTTTACAGAAACCCAGAAATCTGGGCTCAAGAGGGGAATCATACAGCCATTATTATTCACACAACACAGTCAAATATTTGGTTGCTGTTGCACCATGTGGACTAATCATGTTTGTGTCTGCGGCATATGGCGGCCGATGTAGTGACAAATTTATCACAATGGACTCTGGAATATTAACATACCTAAAACCTGGTGATGAAGTCATGGCAGATAGAGGTTTTACAATTAAAGACTTACTCTTTGAGAGAAAAGTTAGATTAGTAATACCCGCTTTCACAAAAAAACGTAGACAGCTAACTGAGGAACAGGTAACATACACACGTCGGATTGCAAATGTAAGAATCCATGTTGAAAGAGCAATCAGACGCTTGAAAGTCTACAAAATACTTTCACAAATTGTTCCTATAAGCATGGCTCCTAAAGTAGACAAGATACTGAGAATATGTGCTGCTCTAGTGAACTTAAGAGAGGATCTCATTCGTGATACACAATAATTGTGTATGTTATGAACAATTGTGGACTCGGGGATATTAAGATGGTTACTCAGGACATAAAGTTGCGTAGTGTAATGTAATTATTTTAAAATTTGATGTACATATATGTAGAGAGTAAATAATTCCAGGTCTCACTTTTTTATCTTGTGTTCTAGATGAAAGGTTATGTGATACAGTGTGTGTGTGCGTATGTATGTATGTATGTATGTGTATATATAAAACAATTGCAATCAATCAATTGAACAATTATTACTTTTTTATTCAACCACAATGTGATAAATTTCTTAAATGAAAAAAAAATGTTTTTCTCAAATCTACAATAATTAGTTGTGCATTCTTGACATTTTTTTGTGTTGGAAGATTACAGAAATACAGAACTATTCACAGCATTTAATGTTGTCAGTTTGTCATTCATTTCCCACCATATGTTACAACTACGTACATTTTAGTTGTATTGAAATATTTAACAGATTTCATATTGAATGTCTCCTTTCATTCACAAGACAGAGACCAAACTCTGCAGACATGTTGGTGTCTGACTGTCCCATTTATAGTTGTAACATGTATTAAAGCTTGCCCATTATCTTCAAGTATCTCTCATTTAACTGAAACCGTCCTGCTGCATACTCCTCTACAAGTCGAGGTAAGAAATATGAGAAGTAAAACCCTCTCAAGCGTTTTACTTGTTCCTTTACAAATGCTTCATCATATTGCACTGTAAATGAAACATGCTCAGTAGGTGTCCAGATCACAAGTGTGGCAGTCTTGAGCCCTGTGCAAAACATTGTAAGTTGCACTTGCATGTAATAGCCTCTGCTGCCAGTTTTCTGCAGCTGCAGTTCTCCATCTACCAGTTTGATATCGCTGCATTTCTGGGTAAGCTGCTCCGTGAGTGAAGGATAAGTCTGCACAGGACATTTTATTTCTAGAAGCACATCTGAGTCAATGACCCCGTCAGGACTCGCAGAGAGCCATGGCTCCTGGATGCTGATAACACTACCCATGTGAAGGATGTTCATACCCTGTTCTTTCAGCTGATGACAAGCTTTAACTTCATTTTCTTTACCATAGTTTGTTTCATAATTCCCACGAAAGGAAGGGTACATGTGCTCAGATAAAAATTTGTCATTTTTGTGGTGGCACGTACTGGAACTTTTTTAGCAGAGCTTGCTGTAAGTCTGATTTTCCTGCAGTTGTGCCACAAATCAGATGCACTTTGCTCTTTTGTTTCTTCTTGTAATTGTTCTGCTTGCTCTTCAGAAACTTGAATGTATGCCTGGTAGAATGCCCTGCATGGATTACAGCTTAGTTTGTAACTGTGTGCTTGGTGTGGCTGAAAAAATTGCTCATCAACTTTACTGTTGCGGTGAGGACCTGCAGATGGCGAGGCATTGTAACACTTTCCAATTAATGTGTTCTTGAGGAGGAAAAGTGGCTTCACTGGTGCTTTGCTAACACTGTCAATAAAGTCTTGATGTGTAAGGTGATATGGTGTGTTAGGGAGAGATTGTGTCACTGCAGTCCGGGAGTTCACATCGTACTGCTGCTCTGCCCTGTGATGTCTGAAGTTTATCTGGCTTAGACGTTTAGGTTCAAGGTTCTTTGCTGTCCCTGCATTCCACCTGCGCTGCTCGTCTGTACACGCAAGCCCTGTCTTTCCACTGATCGCAGCATTCTGCACCTGTAACAAACATTAATAGTTTTTTCTCACTGTCAATACTCAAGATTTAACATAACGAGGAAGTTTACACTAACAAAAGCAGTACACGGTTGGTGTCCTGCATGTTATAGATATGACCCTGGGTCAATACACCTGAATCATATCCAAAACAGATATAAACACTGGCAAAGTCACCCATATTATCCATTTCATATTAATAGTCAGTTACTTTTTGATGCAGAAATATACATCCACAGTCTAATTTTTTTCAAAGTAGTGTGTGTGTACAAATATACATATATATAAACAAACATGTATTATACTACTCTGTGTCACTTCTTATAACTATAGTTTTTCTTGTCTTGTAAATTTGACCTTAATATTCAGTCTTTTATTTTTTTTATATTTTATCTTCATGTGATTGTACAGCATACAGCCCACACAAAGTTAACGAGTGGCTTTCACATGTAAACAGTGCTCCACGTAATACTTGGCTAGATGGCAGTAGCGTGACTCCTTAATCACAGCCTTTGACCAGTCCAGTGTTTCTGTTTCAGTGATTTAAACATTGTGATATCCAGATAAGTGATATACCTTCCACAGAATAGCAGCCGCATGGCTACATGATCTCCCTAATCCGGCGATACAGGAACAGCCGACTGTCTCCACTACTCCACTTTCTCTTAGCATTGCCCATGCTAAGTGTTTCGCTTGATTAATACTCTGGCTCGGCTCTACAGCTGCTTTAAGAAAAATAAAGTCGCCTTGTTTGTTGAGCAGTACTTTATCAATTTTGTTGCTGTGCAGGTAATTATACGCCTCGGTGCTCTTGTAATTACGTAATTCCTCGCCATCAACGCCTTCGGAAAATACAAGGTAATTAATAATGTCGATGTAGCTAACATCGGGCCATAGTTTCATGTCATCTACCCACTCCGTGAGAAGTGACGGGTGAGGCACTGCAACTGAACTGTCCTCGCTGCTTTTTAAAACATCTTTACTGTGTATCCACCTTCGATGTGTTGCCATTTACTCCAGGTAAAACAAACTGCAGTGAGAGAAATCTTTATCAACAGTGAAGGTGTAACCCCGCAACTGTCAACAACAGCGCAAGCGGAAGTAAAAAACCGGCTTCCGCTATGAATCGGGGTAATGGCGCGAAATCAGAAATACTGTGGATACACCCTCAGGGTTTGTGATCAGCCAGCGGCTGATATGATCATTAATCCTGTAAAATAATATTCTTTCGGTTTATGAATCTGTTTGCATGGATTTCTTAATCCGTTTCCACTGTTAGCAGAAGTTGTGCATGCAGTTTTGGTGTGCTGCTCTCCAAGACTACAAGCTGCGTTAAAGTTGGAAGTAACTGGCCGATGTTCCACTGTTGAAGATCAGCTGTGCCCATTTGTTGCACATTGTGGGTATGGAGAAGTTGAGGCTCTTGCAGGCTACCCACAATTTCCCCAAACTGAGCGATTATACATCTTGCTTCCATATTTGTATCTTGTGTCACTAAAAATGCATTTTATTTTAATTTTATACATTGATTAATGACCTGCAGAATCTCCTTATCATATTAAGTGATTCATAATTGTCACTTTATGCTTTCTCCATCTTGAAAGTGATTACATCCTTTAGGTTCATTTTCTGCAGGCAGGTTTCTGACAGAACAGGCAGATTTAGAATATAACATGCAGCGTTCTATAGATGGACACATAAAGAAATGAAAAATTACATGTATGTGCTAACTTTCTAAACACTGTTACATTAATGATTAAGTAGATAAAACATTTATGTCAGCCTTGGCTCATAGTTCATTTAAAGACAAGAACTTTGTGTGTGTGTTTCAGGTCCTGCACTCTCAAAGACTGAATGAACCAGCATTGCAGCCATGGGTCACTGTGAGCATCACAGGGAAGGTTGAAGCCGCCCACTCCAGCTGTAAGGCCGGAGTCACGGACACCTGCACCCACGTCACTGCTCTTCTGTTTAATGTAGAAGCAACAGTGTTGATCTGTGGCACAAGGACTGTTACAGGTGAACCTGCATACTGGGTTTTGCTGGGTAATGTGACCAAGATACAGTCAGAGGTTGGCCATAAGATAGACTTCTCCTCTTCCTCCTCTTATTGTATTTTGCACACCTCTGTTGCACACACATAAGAATTTCGCTCACATGTGCTGTACCAGTGTACCTGCACATGTTATGTGATACGGGAAATCTCCAATTTTTTAAATTTTTTAAATTTTTTTTAGATTAAATAATATACCATTGTAAAGACGACACAAGAGTTCCAGAGGCTCTTCTGGGAGCCAGAGTCGACCAGAAAACGTTTCCCCGAGCTTGAGTCCTCTATGAAGAGCAGCCTTTCCTTATCGGCAGCGGTCACAGCCGCTACAGAGCGCTGGCAGGCTTGTTTCCCTGGGCCTTAAAACTGCAAAGGCGGCACGGTGCTGTCACGCTGATGGTAAAAACACAGGCCTTTACCACAGTGCCGCTGTGCCACTTTATTTTTTAACAAAACTCTACGCTTTATGTATAAAGAACTGCCTATTCTACTACTTATTGAAGAAAAGAATCCACAAAAGATTATTTTTACTTTCTTTTATTTGTTCCAGATTAATTATAAATTATTTTTTAAAAAGCAATGAAATGCATCAGATGTCTCCCATGCTTTCTTTTCTGCTGTAATTTTTTTTTTTTGAACATAAATTGGTCTATTGAAAATAAAATGTAGTAAGAAACACTACATTTTTTCAATAGGCCAATTTATGTTTAAGAAAACTCCAACAATCAAATGATCCCATCTGAGCAAGCACTGGGCGACGGTGGGAAGGAAAAACTCCTTTGTCTTAAAAAGAAGAAACCTTCGACAGAACCAGGCTCAGATGGTGCGGCTTCTGTCAAGACCGGTTGGGGGTTAGGTAGTTAAAAAACTACTCTAATGGTACAGCACTACAGCTTTTTGGTGGAAATGGGTGGAAGGATGGGTGTTACACCTCGTTTCATTGGAGGTCTTACAGGTGGTCGGGGTGTAGATTCAGCTTTTTTACAAATAGGTGGCAGAGGGACAGGACTAGGTCGTGGAATTATACCTAGTTGGGTGGGAATAGGTTGCTTTCCACTTCTGGATATAGGTGGAACACACATCCTACGAAAAGGTGGTAGGTTGTCGGTCGAGAAAGTTTCCTTTTTCGTTGGTTGTGTGACTTGAGGAGCGGGTGTCAACTTTGTGTTTTTCGGTCTAATGGGTGGCAGTGGAGTCCGCTGTAACTGTTGTTCGTCAGATGCATCTTCCCTGCCTACGTAAATGTATTTATGTTCCTCAAAAAGGGCAATGTCTTTTTCAACTTGACTCATTGCCTCTTCAAGAAACATTTTGTAATTGTATTTTTTGTGCTGTGAAGGGGAGATAGTAAAAGGGAGGGATTGATATTCAAAGTTTAGCTCATTAAACCTCCTCTTTAGGCCCTGGAGAATGTTTTGTTTCTCCTGTTCGGCCAGTGGTTTAACTGTTTCCTGTTGTTTTGTTAACCAGGCATCATTGTCCTGCTTAGCCTTTTCTTTCTCTGCCTTTCTTCTACGCAGGTAGCCTGGAACGATTCCGTAATCGTTTTTCTGTAAATAAAAGGGGACAAGTCCAGATTTCTCAAGGAGCTGCTTGTCCCCTTTGCGTGTATCCACACAAGCAGGTTGAGCCATGACTTTCTTCATGCCTGTGTGTTCTGGTTTTTTCCTGAATGTGTGTTCAGGTTTTTCGCCTTCTGGCCTCTGTGGGCACATTTCGCGATGAGATGGGGCCTTAACTGTTCTTGGCACCATGGTCCTGTGTTCATTTTTATATTTATTTTCTAATACAATTGCTTCCCTGTATTTAGAAATATACATTTTAGGTTTGGGTGGAGGAAGAGTACTCTACTTTGGGAGAAGGTTATAAGCGCTTTCATCTGAAAACACAATTCAATCGCTAGCTTAAAATCACCTGCAAGGGAATTCTACAACTGTGTCGAGGCACCCCTATTTATAGATTTTTATGGCCTGGCATGTGACATCATGGTGGCCTGGCATGTGACATCATGGTGGCCTGGCATGTGACATCATGGTAGCCTGGCATGTGACATCATGGTAGCCTGTCTTTGTTCTGTCATTTAAGCCCCACCCCCCTGGTTACTGTTGCTATTGTAACTATTATATTATGAATGCTGGTAGCTAGCATTCCACACACACACATACACTTTTTGCCAAGGTTCCAGCTGCAGTCACCAAGACATGTAAATGTATTTAGTAACCCTCTGGGGTCCAGAGTATAATTGGCCGTTTTTGACTACTTTTGATTTTACCTCTATATTTCACCTTTAAAAAAATCTTCTTCTTTTTTTTTTTTTTTGGCACAACCTCAAATATCTGAAATTTGAGTTAATTTTTCATTTATACTATATTTGCACAATAGATCTAAATTCAGACAAAAAAAAATTCAAAATCCGAGTAGAAAATACTTGTCATTTTTACTGTAAAAGCCACAAACATGTTTAAGGAATTGTTTTCATAACTTGAAATGCGAATAGAAGTTGTACATTTGTAAAAATTATGCACAAGTTTTGCAAACAACTTTATGTTCAGTATAATATATGCAGGTTTTCTTCCTGAATACTATCGTTGTTTATATTTACTGCGGGAAGAAACGGTTTTTATAAGGAAAAACACTAGAAAGCACTCAGTCCCCCTCCCAACTCCCCCAGCCTTTCCTATTGGTGAAAAAATATACCATGTGGACCAATCAAAAAATGATAGGGCAACATAGCATTTAGTTGTTTACGAAGGCGGGCAGGTGTATACATATAGTTTGAGTCTGACGGCTCTTTGTTTGCTTCTCATCTGTAAACTCTGCATACTCTCTCATGTGATTCAGTTTGTTTTGAAAAGTCTCAACAGGATCTTGAGCTTTATTGTGAAAGGTTTACGTGGAAAACAAACAAGCGTACAGCGGAACCACGCGATGGTTTTACCGTCATTGTTGCTAACGAAAACACGTAAAAACAGGCACTTGCCCGCCCATAGTGTGGTTATATTAAATATAAGAGAAAGAGAGAACTTTAAGAAATTAATATAGCCACTAAGGTGACCGTCAAAACGATGAAAAATACTGCTGTAAACAGTTTATTTTACGACATCACGAAACAAATGATAGCGTAATAGGAAACGATAGACATTTTTATATCGTCATTTGATATATATCGTTATATCGAACAGCCCTAACATACACTCTTATATTTGTACATATATTTATTCTTATAATTCTCAGATTTACCCATTCGTATATTTTGCTTGTTCTTATGTTATTGTATTTTGCACACCTCTGTTGCACACACATAAGAATTTCGCTCACATGTGCTGTACCAGTGTACCTGCACATGTTATGTGATACGGGAAATCTCCAATTTTTTTTAATTTTTGTTTTTTTTTAGATTAAATAATATACCATTGTAAAGACGACACAAGAGTTCCAGAGGCTCTTCTGGGAGCCAGAGTCGACCAGAAAAGGTTTCCCCGAGCTTGAGTCCTCTATGAAGAGCAGCCTTTCCTTATCGGCAGCGGTCACAGCCGCTACAGAGCGCTGGCAGGCTTGTTTCCCTGGGCCTTAAAACTGCAAAGGCGGCACGGTGCTGTCACGCTGATGGTAAAAACACAGGCCTTTACCACAGTGCCGCTGTGCCACTTTATTTTTTAACAAAACACTACGCTTTATGTATAAAGAACTGCCTATTCTACTACTTATTGAAGAAAAAGAATCCACAAAAGATTATTTTTACTTTCTTTTATTTGTTCCAGATTAATTATAAATTATTTTTTAAAAAGCAATGAAATGCATCAGATGTCTCCCATGCTTTCTTTTCTGCTGTAATTTTTTTTTTTTGAACATAAATTGGTCTATTGAAAATAAAATGTAGTAAGAAACACTACATTTTTTCAATAGGCCAATTTATGTTTAAGAAAACTCCAACAATCAAATGATCCCATCTGAGCAAGCACTGGGCGACGGTGGGAAGGAAAAACTCCTTTGTCTTAAAAAGAAGAAACCTTCGACAGAACCAGGCTCAGATGGTGCGGCTTCTGTCAAGACCGGTTGGGGGTTAGGTAGTTAAAAAACTACTCTAATGGTACAGCACTACAGCTTTTTGGTGGAAATGGGTGGAAGGATGGGTGTTACACCTCGTTTCATTGGAGGTCTTACAGGTGGTCGGGGTGTAGATTCAGCTTTTTTACAAATAGGTGGCAGAGGGACAGGACTAGGTCGTGGAATTATACCTAGTTGGGTGGGAATAGGTTGCTTTCCACTTCTGGATATAGGTGGAACACACATCCTACGAAAAGGTGGTAGGTTGTCGGTCGAGAAAGTTTCCTTTTTCGTTGGTTGTGTGACTTGAGGAGCGGGTGTCAACTTTGTGTTTTTCGGTCTAATGGGTGGCAGTGGAGTCCGCTGTAACTGTTGTTCGTCAGATGCATCTTCCCTGCCTACGTAAATGTATTTATGTTCCTCAAAAAGGGCAATGTCTTTTTCAACTTGACTCATTGCCTCTTCAAGAAACATTTTGTAATTGTATTTTTTGTGCTGTGAAGGGGAGATAGTAAAAGGGAGGGATTGATATTCAAAGTTTAGCTCATTAAACCTCCTCTTTAGGCCCTGGAGAATGTTTTGTTTCTCCTGTTCGGCCAGTGGTTTAACTGTTTCCTGTTGTTTTGTTAACCAGGCATCATTGTCCTGCTTAGCCTTTTCTTTCTCTGCCTTTCTTCTACGCAGGTAGCCTGGAACGATTCCGTAATCGTTTTTCTGTAAATAAAAGGGGACAAGTCCAGATTTCTCAAGGAGCTGCTTGTCCCCTTTGCGTGTATCCACACAAGCAGGTTGAGCCATGACTTTCTTCATGCCTGTGTGTTCTGGTTTTCTCCTGAATGTGTGTTCAGGTTTTTCGCCTTCTGGCCTCTGTGGGCACATTTCGCGATGAGATGGGGCCTTAACTGTTCTTGGCACCATGGTCCTGTGTTCATTTTTATATTTATTTTCTAATACAATTGCTTCCCTGTATTTAGAAATATACATTTTAGGTTTGGGTGGAGGAAGAGTACTCTACTTTGGGAGAAGGTTATAAGCGCTTTCATCTGAAAACACAATTCAATCGCTAGCTTAAAATCACCTGCAAGGGAATTCTACAACTGTGTCGAGGCACCCCTATTTATAGATTTTTATGGCCTGGCATGTGACATCATGGTGGCCTGGCATGTGACATCATGGTGGCCTGGCATGTGACATCATGGTAGCCTGGCATGTGACATCATGGTAGCCTGTCTTTGTTCTGTCATTTAAGCCCCACCCCCCTGGTTACTGTTGCTATTGTAACTATTATATTATGAATGCTGGTAGCTAGCATTCCACACACACACATACACTTTTTGCCAAGGTTCCAGCTGCAGTCACCAAGACATGTAAATGTATTTAGTAACCCTCTGGGGTCCAGAGTATAATTGGCCGTTTTTGACTACTTTTGATTTTACCTCTATATTTCACCTTTAAAAAAATCTTCTTCTTTTTTTTTTTTTTTTGGCACAACCTCAAATATCTGAAATTTGAGTTAATTTTTCATTTATACTATATTTGCACAATAGATCTAAATTCAGACAAAAAAAAATTCAAAATCCGAGTAGAAAATACTTGTCATTTTTACTGTAAAAGCCACAAACATGTTTAAGGAATTGTTTTCATAACTTGAAATGCGAATAGAAGTTGTACATTTGTAAAAATTATGCACAAGTTTTGCAAACAACTTTATGTTCAGTATAATATATGCAGGTTTTCTTCCTGAATACTATCCTTGTTTATATTTACTGCGGGAAGAAACGGTTTTTATAAGGAAAAACACTAGAAAGCACTCAGTCCCCCTCCCAACTCCCCCAGCCTTTCCTATTGGTGAAAAAATATACCATGTGGACCAATCAAAAAATGATAGGGCAACATAGCATTTAGTTGTTTACGAAGGCGGGCAGGTGTATACATATAGTTTGAGTCTGACGGCTCTTTGTTTGCTTCTCATCTGTAAACTCTGCATACTCTCTCATGTGATTCAGTTTGTTTTGAAAAGTCTCAACAGGATCTTGAGCTTTATTGTGAAAGGTTTACGTGGAAAACAAACAAGCGTACAGCGGAACCACGCGATGGTTTTACCGTCATTGTTGCTAACGAAAACACGTAAAAACAGGCACTTGCCCGCCCATAGTGTGGTTATATTAAATATAAGAGAAAGAGAGAACTTTAAGAAATTAATATAGCCACTAAGGTGACCGTCAAAACGATGAAAAATACTGCTGTAAACAGTTTATTTTACGACATCACGAAACAAATGATAGCGTAATAGGAAACGATAGACATTTTTATATCGTCATTTGATATATATCGTTATATCGAACAGCCCTAACATACACTCTTATATTTGTACATATATTTATTCTTATAATTCTCAGATTTACCCATTCGTATATTTTGCTTGTTCTTATGTTATTGTATTTTGCACACCTCTGTTGCACACACATAAGAATTTCGCTCACATGTGCTGTACCAGTGTACCTGCACATGTTATGTGATACGGGAAATCTCCAATTTTTTTTAATTTTTGTTTTTTTTTAGATTAAATAATATACCATTGTAAAGACGACACAAGAGTTCCAGAGGCTCTTCTGGGAGCCAGAGTCGACCAGAAAAGGTTTCCCCGAGCTTGAGTCCTCTATGAAGAGCAGCCTTTCCTTATCGGCAGCGGTCACAGCCGCTACAGAGCGCTGGCAGGCTTGTTTCCCTGGGCCTTAAAACTGCAAAGGCGGCACGGTGCTGTCACGCTGATGGTAAAAACACAGGCCTTTACCACAGTGCCGCTGTGCCACTTTATTTTTTAACAAAACACTACGCTTTATGTATAAAGAACTGCCTATTCTACTACTTATTGAAGAAAAAGAATCCACAAAAGATTATTTTTACTTTCTTTTATTTGTTCCAGATTAATTATAAATTATTTTTTAAAAAGCAATGAAATGCATCAGATGTCTCCCATGCTTTCTTTTCTGCTGTAATTTTTTTTTTTTGAACATAAATTGGTCTATTGAAAATAAAATGTAGTAAGAAACACTACATTTTTTCAATAGGCCAATTTATGTTTAAGAAAACTCCAACAATCAAATGATCCCATCTGAGCAAGCACTGGGCGACGGTGGGAAGGAAAAACTCCTTTGTCTTAAAAAGAAGAAACCTTCGACAGAACCAGGCTCAGATGGTGCGGCTTCTGTCAAGACCGGTTGGGGGTTAGGTAGTTAAAAAACTACTCTAATGGTACAGCACTACAGCTTTTTGGTGGAAATGGGTGGAAGGATGGGTGTTACACCTCGTTTCATTGGAGGTCTTACAGGTGGTCGGGGTGTAGATTCAGCTTTTTTACAAATAGGTGGCAGAGGGACAGGACTAGGTCGTGGAATTATACCTAGTTGGGTGGGAATAGGTTGCTTTCCACTTCTGGATATAGGTGGAACACACATCCTACGAAAAGGTGGTAGGTTGTCGGTCGAGAAAGTTTCCTTTTTCGTTGGTTGTGTGACTTGAGGAGCGGGTGTCAACTTTGTGTTTTTCGGTCTAATGGGTGGCAGTGGAGTCCGCTGTAACTGTTGTTCGTCAGATGCATCTTCCCTGCCTACGTAAATGTATTTATGTTCCTCAAAAAGGGCAATGTCTTTTTCAACTTGACTCATTGCCTCTTCAAGAAACATTTTGTAATTGTATTTTTTGTGCTGTGAAGGGGAGATAGTAAAAGGGAGGGATTGATATTCAAAGTTTAGCTCATTAAACCTCCTCTTTAGGCCCTGGAGAATGTTTTGTTTCTCCTGTTCGGCCAGTGGTTTAACTGTTTCCTGTTGTTTTGTTAACCAGGCATCATTGTCCTGCTTAGCCTTTTCTTTCTCTGCCTTTCTTCTACGCAGGTAGCCTGGAACGATTCCGTAATCGTTTTTCTGTAAATAAAAGGGGACAAGTCCAGATTTCTCAAGGAGCTGCTTGTCCCCTTTGCGTGTATCCACACAAGCAGGTTGAGCCATGACTTTCTTCATGCCTGTGTGTTCTGGTTTTCTCCTGAATGTGTGTTCAGGTTTTTCGCCTTCTGGCCTCTGTGGGCACATTTCGCGATGAGATGGGGCCTTAACTGTTCTTGGCACCATGGTCCTGTGTTCATTTTTATATTTATTTTCTAATACAATTGCTTCCCTGTATTTAGAAATATACATTTTAGGTTTGGGTGGAGGAAGAGTACTCTACTTTGGGAGAAGGTTATAAGCGCTTTCATCTGAAAACACAATTCAATCGCTAGCTTAAAATCACCTGCAAGGGAATTCTACAACTGTGTCGAGGCACCCCTATTTATAGATTTTTATGGCCTGGCATGTGACATCATGGTGGCCTGGCATGTGACATCATGGTGGCCTGGCATGTGACATCATGGTAGCCTGGCATGTGACATCATGGTAGCCTGTCTTTGTTCTGTCATTTAAGCCCCACCCCCCTGGTTACTGTTGCTATTGTAACTATTATATTATGAATGCTGGTAGCTAGCATTCCACACACACACATACACTTTTTGCCAAGGTTCCAGCTGCAGTCACCAAGACATGTAAATGTATTTAGTAACCCTCTGGGGTCCAGAGTATAATTGGCCGTTTTTGACTACTTTTGATTTTACCTCTATATTTCACCTTTAAAAAAATCATCTTCTTTTTTTTTTTTTTTGGCACAACCTCAAATATCTGAAATTTGAGTTAATTTTTCATTTATACTATATTTGCACAATAGATCTAAATTCAGACAAAAAAAAATTCAAAATCCGAGTAGAAAATACTTGTCATTTTTACTGTAAAAGCCACAAACATGTTTAAGGAATTGTTTTCATAACTTGAAATGCGAATAGAAGTTGTACATTTGTAAAAATTATGCACAAGTTTTGCAAACAACTTTATGTTCAGTATAATATATGCAGGTTTTCTTCCTGAATACTATCGTTGTTTATATTTACTGCGGGAAGAAACGGTTTTTATAAGGAAAAACACTAGAAAGCACTCAGTCCCCCTCCCAACTCCCCCAGCCTTTCCTATTGGTGAAAAAATATACCATGTGGACCAATCAAAAAATGATAGGGCAACATAGCATTTAGTTGTTTACGAAGGCGGGCAGGTGTATACATATAGTTTGAGTCTGACGGCTCTTTGTTTGCTTCTCATCTGTAAACTCTGCATACTCTCTCATGTGATTCAGTTTGTTTTGAAAAGTCTCAACAGGATCTTGAGCTTTATTGTGAAAGGTTTACGTGGAAAACAAACAAGCGTACAGCGGAACCACGCGATGGTTTTACCGTCATTGTTGCTAACGAAAACACGTAAAAACAGGCACTTGCCCGCCCATAGTGTGGTTATATTAAATATAAGAGAAAGAGAGAACTTTAAGAAATTAATATAGCCACTAAGGTGACCGTCAAAACGATGAAAAATACTGCTGTAAACAGTTTATTTTACGACATCACGAAACAAATGATAGCGTAATAGGAAACGATAGACATTTTTATATCGTCATTTGATATATATCGTTATATCGAACAGCCCTAACATACACTCTTATATTTGTACATATATTTATTCTTATAATTCTCAGATTTACCCATTCGTATATTTTGCTTGTTCTTATGTTATTGTATTTTGCACACCTCTGTTGCACACACATAAGAATTTCGCTCACATGTGCTGTACCAGTGTACCTGCACATGTTATGTGTTACGGGAAATCTCCAATTTTTTTTAATTTTTGTTTTTTTTTAGATTAAATAATATACCATTGTAAAGACGACACAAGAGTTCCAGAGGCTCTTCTGGGAGCCAGAGTCGACCAGAAAAGGTTTCCCCGAGCTTGAGTCCTCTATGAAGAGCAGCCTTTCCTTATCGGCAGCGGTCACAGCCGCTACAGAGCGCTGGCAGGCTTGTTTCCCTGGGCCTTAAAACTGCAAAGGCGGCACGGTGCTGTCACGCTGATGGTAAAAACACAGGCCTTTACCACAGTGCCGCTGTGCCACTTTATTTTTTAACAAAACACTACGCTTTATGTATAAAGAACTGCCTATTCTACTACTTATTGAAGAAAAAGAATCCACAAAAGATTATTTTTACTTTCTTTTATTTGTTCCAGATTAATTATAAATTATTTTTTAAAAAGCAATGAAATGCATCAGATGTCTCCCATGCTTTCTTTTCTGCTGTAATTTTTTTTTTTTGAACATAAATTGGTCTATTGAAAATAAAATGTAGTAAGAAACACTACATTTTTTCAATAGGCCAATTTATGTTTAAGAAAACTCCAACAATCAAATGATCCCATCTGAGCAAGCACTGGGCGACGGTGGGAAGGAAAAACTCCTTTGTCTTAAAAAGAAGAAACCTTCGACAGAACCAGGCTCAGATGGTGCGGCTTCTGTCAAGACCGGTTGGGGGTTAGGTAGTTAAAAAACTACTCTAATGGTACAGCACTACAGCTTTTTGGTGGAAATGGGTGGAAGGATGGGTGTTACACCTCGTTTCATTGGAGGTCTTACAGGTGGTCGGGGTGTAGATTCAGCTTTTTTACAAATAGGTGGCAGAGGGACAGGACTAGGTCGTGGAATTATACCTAGTTGGGTGGGAATAGGTTGCTTTCCACTTCTGGATATAGGTGGAACACACATCCTACGAAAAGGTGGTAGGTTGTCGGTCGAGAAAGTTTCCTTTTTCGTTGGTTGTGTGACTTGAGGAGCGGGTGTCAACTTTGTGTTTTTCGGTCTAATGGGTGGCAGTGGAGTCCGCTGTAACTGTTGTTCGTCAGATGCATCTTCCCTGCCTACGTAAATGTATTTATGTTCCTCAAAAAGGGCAATGTCTTTTTCAACTTGACTCATTGCCTCTTCAAGAAACATTTTGTAATTGTATTTTTTGTGCTGTGAAGGGGAGATAGTAAAAGGGAGGGATTGATATTCAAAGTTTAGCTCATTAAACCTCCTCTTTAGGCCCTGGAGAATGTTTTGTTTCTCCTGTTCGGCCAGTGGTTTAACTGTTTCCTGTTGTTTTGTTAACCAGGCATCATTGTCCTGCTTAGCCTTTTCTTTCTCTGCCTTTCTTCTACGCAGGTAGCCTGGAACGATTCCGTAATCGTTTTTCTGTAAATAAAAGGGGACAAGTCCAGATTTCTCAAGGAGCTGCTTGTCCCCTTTGCGTGTATCCACACAAGCAGGTTGAGCCATGACTTTCTTCATGCCTGTGTGTTCTGGTTTTCTCCTGAATGTGTGTTCAGGTTTTTCGCCTTCTGGCCTCTGTGGGCACATTTCGCGATGAGATGGGGCCTTAACTGTTCTTGGCACCATGGTCCTGTGTTCATTTTTATATTTATTTTCTAATACAATTGCTTCCCTGTATTTAGAAATATACATTTTAGGTTTGGGTGGAGGAAGAGTACTCTACTTTGGGAGAAGGTTATAAGCGCTTTCATCTGAAAACACAATTCAATCGCTAGCTTAAAATCACCTGCAAGGGAATTCTACAACTGTGTCGAGGCACCCCTATTTATAGATTTTTATGGCCTGGCATGTGACATCATGGTGGCCTGGCATGTGACATCATGGTGGCCTGGCATGTGACATCATGGTAGCCTGGCATGTGACATCATGGTAGCCTGTCTTTGTTCTGTCATTTAAGCCCCACCCCCCTGGTTACTGTTGCTATTGTAACTATTATATTATGAATGCTGGTAGCTAGCATTCCACACACACACATACACTTTTTGCCAAGGTTCCAGCTGCAGTCACCAAGACATGTAAATGTATTTAGTAACCCTCTGGGGTCCAGAGTATAATTGGCCGTTTTTGACTACTTTTGATTTTACCTCTATATTTCACCTTTAAAAAAATCTTCTTCTTTTTTTTTTTTTTTGGCACAACCTCAAATATCTGAAATTTGAGTTAATTTTTCATTTATACTATATTTGCACAATAGATCTAAATTCAGACAAAAAAAAATTTCAAAATCCGAGTAGAAAATACTTGTCATTTTTACTGTAAAAGCCACAAACATGTTTAAGGAATTGTTTTCATAACTTGAAATGCGAATAGAAGTTGTACATTTGTAAAAATTATGCACAAGTTTTGCAAACAACTTTATGTTCAGTATAATATATGCAGGTTTTCTTCCTGAATACTATCCTTGTTTATATTTACTGCGGGAAGAAACGGTTTTTATAAGGAAAAACACTAGAAAGCACTCAGTCCCCCTCCCAACTCCCCCAGCCTTTCCTATTGGTGAAAAAATATACCATGTGGACCAATCAAAAAATGATAGGGCAACATAGCATTTAGTTGTTTACGAAGGCGGGCAGGTGTATACATATAGTTTGAGTCTGACGGCTCTTTGTTTGCTTCTCATCTGTAAACTCTGCATACTCTCTCATGTGATTCAGTTTGTTTTGAAAAGTCTCAACAGGATCTTGAGCTTTATTGTGAAAGGTTTACGTGGAAAACAAACAAGCGTACAGCGGAACCACGCGATGGTTTTACCGTCATTGTTGCTAACGAAAACACGTAAAAACAGGCACTTGCCCGCCCATAGTGTGGTTATATTAAATATAAGAGAAAGAGAGAACTTTAAGAAATTAATATAGCCACTAAGGTGACCGTCAAAACGATGAAAAATACTGCTGTAAACAGTTTATTTTACGACATCACGAAACAAATGATAGCGTAATAGGAAACGATAGACATTTTTATATCGTCATTTGATATATATCGTTATATCGAACAGCCCTAACATACACTCTTATATTTGTACATATATTTATTCTTATAATTCTCAGATTTACCCATTCGTATATTTTGCTTGTTCTTATGTTATTGTATTTTGCACACCTCTGTTGCACACACATAAGAATTTCGCTCACATGTGCTGTACCAGTGTACCTGCACATGTTATGTGATACGGGAAATCTCCAATTTTTTTTAATTTTTGTTTTTTTTTAGATTAAATAATATACCATTGTAAAGACGACACAAGAGTTCCAGAGGCTCTTCTGGGAGCCAGAGTCGACCAGAAAAGGTTTCCCCGAGCTTGAGTCCTCTATGAAGAGCAGCCTTTCCTTATCGGCAGCGGTCACAGCCGCTACAGAGCGCTGGCAGGCTTGTTTCCCTGGGCCTTAAAACTGCAAAGGCGGCACGGTGCTGTCACGCTGATGGTAAAAACACAGGCCTTTACCACAGTGCCGCTGTGCCACTTTATTTTTTAACAAAACACTACGCTTTATGTATAAAGAACTGCCTATTCTACTACTTATTGAAGAAAAAGAATCCACAAAAGATTATTTTTACTTTCTTTTATTTGTTCCAGATTAATTATAAATTATTTTTTAAAAAGCAATGAAATGCATCAGATGTCTCCCATGCTTTCTTTTCTGCTGTAATTTTTTTTTTTTGAACATAAATTGGTCTATTGAAAATAAAATGTAGTAAGAAACACTACATTTTTTCAATAGGCCAATTTATGTTTAAGAAAACTCCAACAATCAAATGATCCCATCTGAGCAAGCACTGGGCGACGGTGGGAAGGAAAAACTCCTTTGTCTTAAAAAGAAGAAACCTTCGACAGAACCAGGCTCAGATGGTGCGGCTTCTGTCAAGACCGGTTGGGGGTTAGGTAGTTAAAAAACTACTCTAATGGTACAGCACTACAGCTTTTTGGTGGAAATGGGTGGAAGGATGGGTGTTACACCTCGTTTCATTGGAGGTCTTACAGGTGGTCGGGGTGTAGATTCAGCTTTTTTACAAATAGGTGGCAGAGGGACAGGACTAGGTCGTGGAATTATACCTAGTTGGGTGGGAATAGGTTGCTTTCCACTTCTGGATATAGGTGGAACACACATCCTACGAAAAGGTGGTAGGTTGTCGGTCGAGAAAGTTTCCTTTTTCGTTGGTTGTGTGACTTGAGGAGCGGGTGTCAACTTTGTGTTTTTCGGTCTAATGGGTGGCAGTGGAGTCCGCTGTAACTGTTGTTCGTCAGATGCATCTTCCCTGCCTACGTAAATGTATTTATGTTCCTCAAAAAGGGCAATGTCTTTTTCAACTTGACTCATTGCCTCTTCAAGAAACATTTTGTAATTGTATTTTTTGTGCTGTGAAGGGGAGATAGTAAAAGGGAGGGATTGATATTCAAAGTTTAGCTCATTAAACCTCCTCTTTAGGCCCTGGAGAATGTTTTGTTTCTCCTGTTCGGCCAGTGGTTTAACTGTTTCCTGTTGTTTTGTTAACCAGGCATCATTGTCCTGCTTAGCCTTTTCTTTCTCTGCCTTTCTTCTACGCAGGTAGCCTGGAACGATTCCGTAATCGTTTTTCTGTAAATAAAAGGGGACAAGTCCAGATTTCTCAAGGAGCTGCTTGTCCCCTTTGCGTGTATCCACACAAGCAGGTTGAGCCATGACTTTCTTCATGCCTGTGTGTTCTGGTTTTCTCCTGAATGTGTGTTCAGGTTTTTCGCCTTCTGGCCTCTGTGGGCACATTTCGCGATGAGATGGGGCCTTAACTGTTCTTGGCACCATGGTCCTGTGTTCATTTTTATATTTATTTTCTAATACAATTGCTTCCCTGTATTTAGAAATATACATTTTAGGTTTGGGTGGAGGAAGAGTACTCTACTTTGGGAGAAGGTTATAAGCGCTTTCATCTGAAAACACAATTCAATCGCTAGCTTAAAATCACCTGCAAGGGAATTCTACAACTGTGTCGAGGCACCCCTATTTATAGATTTTTATGGCCTGGCATGTGACATCATGGTGGCCTGGCATGTGACATCATGGTGGCCTGGCATGTGACATCATGGTAGCCTGGCATGTGACATCATGGTAGCCTGTCTTTGTTCTGTCATTTAAGCCCCACCCCCCTGGTTACTGTTGCTATTGTAACTATTATATTATGAATGCTGGTAGCTAGCATTCCACACACACACATACACTTTTTGCCAAGGTTCCAGCTGCAGTCACCAAGACATGTAAATGTATTTAGTAACCCTCTGGGGTCCAGAGTATAATTGGCCGTTTTTGACTACTTTTGATTTTACCTCTATATTTCACCTTTAAAAAAATCTTCTTCTTTTTTTTTTTTTTTGGCACAACCTCAAATATCTGAAATTTGAGTTAATTTTTCATTTATACTATATTTGCACAATAGATCTAAATTCAGACAAAAAAAAAATTCAAAATCCGAGTAGAAAATACTTGTCATTTTTACTGTAAAAGCCACAAACATGTTTAAGGAATTGTTTTCATAACTTGAAATGCGAATAGAAGTTGTACATTTGTAAAAATTATGCACAAGTTTTGCAAACAACTTTATGTTCAGTATAATATATGCAGGTTTTCTTCCTGAATACTATCGTTGTTTATATTTACTGCGGGAAGAAACGGTTTTTATAAGGAAAAACACTAGAAAGCACTCAGTCCCCCTCCCAACTCCCCCAGCCTTTCCTATTGGTGAAAAAATATACCATGTGGACCAATCAAAAAATGATAGGGCAACATAGCATTTAGTTGTTTACGAAGGCGGGCAGGTGTATACATATAGTTTGAGTCTGACGGCTCTTTGTTTGCTTCTCATCTGTAAACTCTGCATACTCTCTCATGTGATTCAGTTTGTTTTGAAAAGTCTCAACAGGATCTTGAGCTTTATTGTGAAAGGTTTACGTGGAAAACAAACAAGCGTACAGCGGAACCACGCGATGGTTTTACCGTCATTGTTGCTAACGAAAACACGTAAAAACAGGCACTTGCCCGCCCATAGTGTGGTTATATTAAATATAAGAGAAAGAGAGAACTTTAAGAAATTAATATAGCCACTAAGGTGACCGTCAAAACGATGAAAAATACTGCTGTAAACAGTTTATTTTACGACATCACGAAACAAATGATAGCGTAATAGGAAACGATAGACATTTTTATATCGTCATTTGATATATATCGTTATATCGAACAGCCCTAACATACACTCTTATATTTGTACATATATTTATTCTTATAATTCTCAGATTTACCCATTCGTATATTTTGCTTGTTCTTATGTTATTGTATTTTGCACACCTCTGTTGCACACACATAAGAATTTCGCTCACATGTGCTGTACCAGTGTACCTGCACATGTTATGTGATACGGGAAATCTCCAATTTTTTTTAATTTTTGTTTTTTTTTAGATTAAATAATATACCATTGTAAAGACGACACAAGAGTTCCAGAGGCTCTTCTGGGAGCCAGAGTCGACCAGAAAAGGTTTCCCCGAGCTTGAGTCCTCTATGAAGAGCAGCCTTTCCTTATCGGCAGCGGTCACAGCCGCTACAGAGCGCTGGCAGGCTTGTTTCCCTGGGCCTTAAAACTGCAAAGGCGGCACGGTGCTGTCACGCTGATGGTAAAAACACAGGCCTTTACCACAGTGCCGCTGTGCCACTTTATTTTTTAACAAAACACTACGCTTTATGTATAAAGAACTGCCTATTCTACTACTTATTGAAGAAAAAGAATCCACAAAAGATTATTTTTACTTTCTTTTATTTGTTCCAGATTAATTATAAATTATTTTTTAAAAAGCAATGAAATGCATCAGATGTCTCCCATGCTTTCTTTTCTGCTGTAATTTTTTTTTTTTGAACATAAATTGGTCTATTGAAAATAAAATGTAGTAAGAAACACTACATTTTTTCAATAGGCCAATTTATGTTTAAGAAAACTCCAACAATCAAATGATCCCATCTGAGCAAGCACTGGGCGACGGTGGGAAGGAAAAACTCCTTTGTCTTAAAAAGAAGAAACCTTCGACAGAACCAGGCTCAGATGGTGCGGCTTCTGTCAAGACCGGTTGGGGGTTAGGTAGTTAAAAAACTACTCTAATGGTACAGCACTACAGCTTTTTGGTGGAAATGGGTGGAAGGATGGGTGTTACACCTCGTTTCATTGGAGGTCTTACAGGTGGTCGGGGTGTAGATTCAGCTTTTTTACAAATAGGTGGCAGAGGGACAGGACTAGGTCGTGGAATTATACCTAGTTGGGTGGGAATAGGTTGCTTTCCACTTCTGGATATAGGTGGAACACACATCCTACGAAAAGGTGGTAGGTTGTCGGTCGAGAAAGTTTCCTTTTTCGTTGGTTGTGTGACTTGAGGAGCGGGTGTCAACTTTGTGTTTTTCGGTCTAATGGGTGGCAGTGGAGTCCGCTGTAACTGTTGTTCGTCAGATGCATCTTCCCTGCCTACGTAAATGTATTTATGTTCCTCAAAAAGGGCAATGTCTTTTTCAACTTGACTCATTGCCTCTTCAAGAAACATTTTGTAATTGTATTTTTTGTGCTGTGAAGGGGAGATAGTAAAAGGGAGGGATTGATATTCAAAGTTTAGCTCATTAAACCTCCTCTTTAGGCCCTGGAGAATGTTTTGTTTCTCCTGTTCGGCCAGTGGTTTAACTGTTTCCTGTTGTTTTGTTAACCAGGCATCATTGTCCTGCTTAGCCTTTTCTTTCTCTGCCTTTCTTCTACGCAGGTAGCCTGGAACGATTCCGTAATCGTTTTTCTGTAAATAAAAGGGGACAAGTCCAGATTTCTCAAGGAGCTGCTTGTCCCCTTTGCGTGTATCCACACAAGCAGGTTGAGCCATGACTTTCTTCATGCCTGTGTGTTCTGGTTTTCTCCTGAATGTGTGTTCAGGTTTTTCGCCTTCTGGCCTCTGTGGGCACATTTCGCGATGAGATGGGGCCTTAACTGTTCTTGGCACCATGGTCCTGTGTTCATTTTTATATTTATTTTCTAATACAATTGCTTCCCTGTATTTAGAAATATACATTTTAGGTTTGGGTGGAGGAAGAGTACTCTACTTTGGGAGAAGGTTATAAGCGCTTTCATCTGAAAACACAATTCAATCGCTAGCTTAAAATCACCTGCAAGGGAATTCTACAACTGTGTCGAGGCACCCCTATTTATAGATTTTTATGGCCTGGCATGTGACATCATGGTGGCCTGGCATGTGACATCATGGTGGCCTGGCATGTGACATCATGGTAGCCTGGCATGTGACATCATGGTAGCCTGTCTTTGTTCTGTCATTTAAGCCCCACCCCCCTGGTTACTGTTGCTATTGTAACTATTATATTATGAATGCTGGTAGCTAGCATTCCACACACACACATACACTTTTTGCCAAGGTTCCAGCTGCAGTCACCAAGACATGTAAATGTATTTAGTAACCCTCTGGGGTCCAGAGTATAATTGGCCGTTTTTGACTACTTTTGATTTTACCTCTATATTTCACCTTTAAAAAAATCTTCTTCTTTTTTTTTTTTTTTTGGCACAACCTCAAATATCTGAAATTTGAGTTAATTTTTCATTTATACTATATTTGCACAATAGATCTAAATTCAGACAAAAAAAAATTCAAAATCCGAGTAGAAAATACTTGTCATTTTTACTGTAAAAGCCACAAACATGTTTAAGGAATTGTTTTCATAACTTGAAATGCGAATAGAAGTTGTACATTTGTAAAAATTATGCACAAGTTTTGCAAACAACTTTATGTTCAGTATAATATATGCAGGTTTTCTTCCTGAATACTATCCTTGTTTATATTTACTGCGGGAAGAAACGGTTTTTATAAGGAAAAACACTAGAAAGCACTCAGTCCCCCTCCCAACTCCCCCAGCCTTTCCTATTGGTGAAAAAATATACCATGTGGACCAATCAAAAAATGATAGGGCAACATAGCATTTAGTTGTTTACGAAGGCGGGCAGGTGTATACATATAGTTTGAGTCTGACGGCTCTTTGTTTGCTTCTCATCTGTAAACTCTGCATACTCTCTCATGTGATTCAGTTTGTTTTGAAAAGTCTCAACAGGATCTTGAGCTTTATTGTGAAAGGTTTACGTGGAAAACAAACAAGCGTACAGCGGAACCACGCGATGGTTTTACCGTCATTGTTGCTAACGAAAACACGTAAAAACAGGCACTTGCCCGCCCATAGTGTGGTTATATTAAATATAAGAGAAAGAGAGAACTTTAAGAAATTAATATAGCCACTAAGGTGACCGTCAAAACGATGAAAAATACTGCTGTAAACAGTTTATTTTACGACATCACGAAACAAATGATAGCGTAATAGGAAACGATAGACATTTTTATATCGTCATTTGATATATATCGTTATATCGAACAGCCCTAACATACACTCTTATATTTGTACATATATTTATTCTTATAATTCTCAGATTTACCCATTCGTATATTTTGCTTGTTCTTATGTTATTGTATTTTGCACACCTCTGTTGCACACACATAAGAATTTCGCTCACATGTGCTGTACCAGTGTACCTGCACATGTTATGTGATACGGGAAATCTCCAATTTTTTTTAATTTTTGTTTTTTTTTAGATTAAATAATATACCATTGTAAAGACGACACAAGAGTTCCAGAGGCTCTTCTGGGAGCCAGAGTCGACCAGAAAAGGTTTCCCCGAGCTTGAGTCCTCTATGAAGAGCAGCCTTTCCTTATCGGCAGCGGTCACAGCCGCTACAGAGCGCTGGCAGGCTTGTTTCCCTGGGCCTTAAAACTGCAAAGGCGGCACGGTGCTGTCACGCTGATGGTAAAAACACAGGCCTTTACCACAGTGCCGCTGTGCCACTTTATTTTTTAACAAAACACTACGCTTTATGTATAAAGAACTGCCTATTCTACTACTTATTGAAGAAAAAGAATCCACAAAAGATTATTTTTACTTTCTTTTATTTGTTCCAGATTAATTATAAATTATTTTTTAAAAAGCAATGAAATGCATCAGATGTCTCCCATGCTTTCTTTTCTGCTGTAATTTTTTTTTTTTGAACATAAATTGGTCTATTGAAAATAAAATGTAGTAAGAAACACTACATTTTTTCAATAGGCCAATTTATGTTTAAGAAAACTCCAACAATCAAATGATCCCATCTGAGCAAGCACTGGGCGACGGTGGGAAGGAAAAACTCCTTTGTCTTAAAAAGAAGAAACCTTCGACAGAACCAGGCTCAGATGGTGCGGCTTCTGTCAAGACCGGTTGGGGGTTAGGTAGTTAAAAAACTACTCTAATGGTACAGCACTACAGCTTTTTGGTGGAAATGGGTGGAAGGATGGGTGTTACACCTCGTTTCATTGGAGGTCTTACAGGTGGTCGGGGTGTAGATTCAGCTTTTTTACAAATAGGTGGCAGAGGGACAGGACTAGGTCGTGGAATTATACCTAGTTGGGTGGGAATAGGTTGCTTTCCACTTCTGGATATAGGTGGAACACACATCCTACGAAAAGGTGGTAGGTTGTCGGTCGAGAAAGTTTCCTTTTTCGTTGGTTGTGTGACTTGAGGAGCGGGTGTCAACTTTGTGTTTTTCGGTCTAATGGGTGGCAGTGGAGTCCGCTGTAACTGTTGTTCGTCAGATGCATCTTCCCTGCCTACGTAAATGTATTTATGTTCCTCAAAAAGGGCAATGTCTTTTTCAACTTGACTCATTGCCTCTTCAAGAAACATTTTGTAATTGTATTTTTTGTGCTGTGAAGGGGAGATAGTAAAAGGGAGGGATTGATATTCAAAGTTTAGCTCATTAAACCTCCTCTTTAGGCCCTGGAGAATGTTTTGTTTCTCCTGTTCGGCCAGTGGTTTAACTGTTTCCTGTTGTTTTGTTAACCAGGCATCATTGTCCTGCTTAGCCTTTTCTTTCTCTGCCTTTCTTCTACGCAGGTAGCCTGGAACGATTCCGTAATCGTTTTTCTGTAAATAAAAGGGGACAAGTCCAGATTTCTCAAGGAGCTGCTTGTCCCCTTTGCGTGTATCCACACAAGCAGGTTGAGCCATGACTTTCTTCATGCCTGTGTGTTCTGGTTTTCTCCTGAATGTGTGTTCAGGTTTTTCGCCTTCTGGCCTCTGTGGGCACATTTCGCGATGAGATGGGGCCTTAACTGTTCTTGGCACCATGGTCCTGTGTTCATTTTTATATTTATTTTCTAATACAATTGCTTCCCTGTATTTAGAAATATACATTTTAGGTTTGGGTGGAGGAAGAGTACTCTACTTTGGGAGAAGGTTATAAGCGCTTTCATCTGAAAACACAATTCAATCGCTAGCTTAAAATCACCTGCAAGGGAATTCTACAACTGTGTCGAGGCACCCCTATTTATAGATTTTTATGGCCTGGCATGTGACATCATGGTGGCCTGGCATGTGACATCATGGTGGCCTGGCATGTGACATCATGGTAGCCTGGCATGTGACATCATGGTAGCCTGTCTTTGTTCTGTCATTTAAGCCCCACCCCCCTGGTTACTGTTGCTATTGTAACTATTATATTATGAATGCTGGTAGCTAGCATTCCACACACACACATACACTTTTTGCCAAGGTTCCAGCTGCAGTCACCAAGACATGTAAATGTATTTAGTAACCCTCTGGGGTCCAGAGTATAATTGGCCGTTTTTGACTACTTTTGATTTTACCTCTATATTTCACCTTTAAAAAAATCATCTTCTTTTTTTTTTTTTTTGGCACAACCTCAAATATCTGAAATTTGAGTTAATTTTTCATTTATACTATATTTGCACAATAGATCTAAATTCAGACAAAAAAAAATTCAAAATCCGAGTAGAAAATACTTGTCATTTTTACTGTAAAAGCCACAAACATGTTTAAGGAATTGTTTTCATAACTTGAAATGCGAATAGAAGTTGTACATTTGTAAAAATTATGCACAAGTTTTGCAAACAACTTTATGTTCAGTATAATATATGCAGGTTTTCTTCCTGAATACTATCGTTGTTTATATTTACTGCGGGAAGAAACGGTTTTTATAAGGAAAAACACTAGAAAGCACTCAGTCCCCCTCCCAACTCCCCCAGCCTTTCCTATTGGTGAAAAAATATACCATGTGGACCAATCAAAAAATGATAGGGCAACATAGCATTTAGTTGTTTACGAAGGCGGGCAGGTGTATACATATAGTTTGAGTCTGACGGCTCTTTGTTTGCTTCTCATCTGTAAACTCTGCATACTCTCTCATGTGATTCAGTTTGTTTTGAAAAGTCTCAACAGGATCTTGAGCTTTATTGTGAAAGGTTTACGTGGAAAACAAACAAGCGTACAGCGGAACCACGCGATGGTTTTACCGTCATTGTTGCTAACGAAAACACGTAAAAACAGGCACTTGCCCGCCCATAGTGTGGTTATATTAAATATAAGAGAAAGAGAGAACTTTAAGAAATTAATATAGCCACTAAGGTGACCGTCAAAACGATGAAAAATACTGCTGTAAACAGTTTATTTTACGACATCACGAAACAAATGATAGCGTAATAGGAAACGATAGACATTTTTATATCGTCATTTGATATATATCGTTATATCGAACAGCCCTAACATACACTCTTATATTTGTACATATATTTATTCTTATAATTCTCAGATTTACCCATTCGTATATTTTGCTTGTTCTTATGTTATTGTATTTTGCACACCTCTGTTGCACACACATAAGAATTTCGCTCACATGTGCTGTACCAGTGTACCTGCACATGTTATGTGTTACGGGAAATCTCCAATTTTTTTTAATTTTTGTTTTTTTTTAGATTAAATAATATACCATTGTAAAGACGACACAAGAGTTCCAGAGGCTCTTCTGGGAGCCAGAGTCGACCAGAAAAGGTTTCCCCGAGCTTGAGTCCTCTATGAAGAGCAGCCTTTCCTTATCGGCAGCGGTCACAGCCGCTACAGAGCGCTGGCAGGCTTGTTTCCCTGGGCCTTAAAACTGCAAAGGCGGCACGGTGCTGTCACGCTGATGGTAAAAACACAGGCCTTTACCACAGTGCCGCTGTGCCACTTTATTTTTTAACAAAACACTACGCTTTATGTATAAAGAACTGCCTATTCTACTACTTATTGAAGAAAAAGAATCCACAAAAGATTATTTTTACTTTCTTTTATTTGTTCCAGATTAATTATAAATTATTTTTTAAAAAGCAATGAAATGCATCAGATGTCTCCCATGCTTTCTTTTCTGCTGTAATTTTTTTTTTTTGAACATAAATTGGTCTATTGAAAATAAAATGTAGTAAGAAACACTACATTTTTTCAATAGGCCAATTTATGTTTAAGAAAACTCCAACAATCAAATGATCCCATCTGAGCAAGCACTGGGCGACGGTGGGAAGGAAAAACTCCTTTGTCTTAAAAAGAAGAAACCTTCGACAGAACCAGGCTCAGATGGTGCGGCTTCTGTCAAGACCGGTTGGGGGTTAGGTAGTTAAAAAACTACTCTAATGGTACAGCACTACAGCTTTTTGGTGGAAATGGGTGGAAGGATGGGTGTTACACCTCGTTTCATTGGAGGTCTTACAGGTGGTCGGGGTGTAGATTCAGCTTTTTTACAAATAGGTGGCAGAGGGACAGGACTAGGTCGTGGAATTATACCTAGTTGGGTGGGAATAGGTTGCTTTCCACTTCTGGATATAGGTGGAACACACATCCTACGAAAAGGTGGTAGGTTGTCGGTCGAGAAAGTTTCCTTTTTCGTTGGTTGTGTGACTTGAGGAGCGGGTGTCAACTTTGTGTTTTTCGGTCTAATGGGTGGCAGTGGAGTCCGCTGTAACTGTTGTTCGTCAGATGCATCTTCCCTGCCTACGTAAATGTATTTATGTTCCTCAAAAAGGGCAATGTCTTTTTCAACTTGACTCATTGCCTCTTCAAGAAACATTTTGTAATTGTATTTTTTGTGCTGTGAAGGGGAGATAGTAAAAGGGAGGGATTGATATTCAAAGTTTAGCTCATTAAACCTCCTCTTTAGGCCCTGGAGAATGTTTTGTTTCTCCTGTTCGGCCAGTGGTTTAACTGTTTCCTGTTGTTTTGTTAACCAGGCATCATTGTCCTGCTTAGCCTTTTCTTTCTCTGCCTTTCTTCTACGCAGGTAGCCTGGAACGATTCCGTAATCGTTTTTCTGTAAATAAAAGGGGACAAGTCCAGATTTCTCAAGGAGCTGCTTGTCCCCTTTGCGTGTATCCACACAAGCAGGTTGAGCCATGACTTTCTTCATGCCTGTGTGTTCTGGTTTTCTCCTGAATGTGTGTTCAGGTTTTTCGCCTTCTGGCCTCTGTGGGCACATTTCGCGATGAGATGGGGCCTTAACTGTTCTTGGCACCATGGTCCTGTGTTCATTTTTATATTTATTTTCTAATACAATTGCTTCCCTGTATTTAGAAATATACATTTTAGGTTTGGGTGGAGGAAGAGTACTCTACTTTGGGAGAAGGTTATAAGCGCTTTCATCTGAAAACACAATTCAATCGCTAGCTTAAAATCACCTGCAAGGGAATTCTACAACTGTGTCGAGGCACCCCTATTTATAGATTTTTATGGCCTGGCATGTGACATCATGGTGGCCTGGCATGTGACATCATGGTGGCCTGGCATGTGACATCATGGTAGCCTGGCATGTGACATCATGGTAGCCTGTCTTTGTTCTGTCATTTAAGCCCCACCCCCCTGGTTACTGTTGCTATTGTAACTATTATATTATGAATGCTGGTAGCTAGCATTCCACACACACACATACACTTTTTGCCAAGGTTCCAGCTGCAGTCACCAAGACATGTAAATGTATTTAGTAACCCTCTGGGGTCCAGAGTATAATTGGCCGTTTTTGACTACTTTTGATTTTACCTCTATATTTCACCTTTAAAAAAATCTTCTTCTTTTTTTTTTTTTTTGGCACAACCTCAAATATCTGAAATTTGAGTTAATTTTTCATTTATACTATATTTGCACAATAGATCTAAATTCAGACAAAAAAAAATTTCAAAATCCGAGTAGAAAATACTTGTCATTTTTACTGTAAAAGCCACAAACATGTTTAAGGAATTGTTTTCATAACTTGAAATGCGAATAGAAGTTGTACATTTGTAAAAATTATGCACAAGTTTTGCAAACAACTTTATGTTCAGTATAATATATGCAGGTTTTCTTCCTGAATACTATCCTTGTTTATATTTACTGCGGGAAGAAACGGTTTTTATAAGGAAAAACACTAGAAAGCACTCAGTCCCCCTCCCAACTCCCCCAGCCTTTCCTATTGGTGAAAAAATATACCATGTGGACCAATCAAAAAATGATAGGGCAACATAGCATTTAGTTGTTTACGAAGGCGGGCAGGTGTATACATATAGTTTGAGTCTGACGGCTCTTTGTTTGCTTCTCATCTGTAAACTCTGCATACTCTCTCATGTGATTCAGTTTGTTTTGAAAAGTCTCAACAGGATCTTGAGCTTTATTGTGAAAGGTTTACGTGGAAAACAAACAAGCGTACAGCGGAACCACGCGATGGTTTTACCGTCATTGTTGCTAACGAAAACACGTAAAAACAGGCACTTGCCCGCCCATAGTGTGGTTATATTAAATATAAGAGAAAGAGAGAACTTTAAGAAATTAATATAGCCACTAAGGTGACCGTCAAAACGATGAAAAATACTGCTGTAAACAGTTTATTTTACGACATCACGAAACAAATGATAGCGTAATAGGAAACGATAGACATTTTTATATCGTCATTTGATATATATCGTTATATCGAACAGCCCTAACATACACTCTTATATTTGTACATATATTTATTCTTATAATTCTCAGATTTACCCATTCGTATATTTTGCTTGTTCTTATGTTATTGTATTTTGCACACCTCTGTTGCACACACATAAGAATTTCGCTCACATGTGCTGTACCAGTGTACCTGCACATGTTATGTGATACGGGAAATCTCCAATTTTTTTTAATTTTTGTTTTTTTTTAGATTAAATAATATACCATTGTAAAGACGACACAAGAGTTCCAGAGGCTCTTCTGGGAGCCAGAGTCGACCAGAAAAGGTTTCCCCGAGCTTGAGTCCTCTATGAAGAGCAGCCTTTCCTTATCGGCAGCGGTCACAGCCGCTACAGAGCGCTGGCAGGCTTGTTTCCCTGGGCCTTAAAACTGCAAAGGCGGCACGGTGCTGTCACGCTGATGGTAAAAACACAGGCCTTTACCACAGTGCCGCTGTGCCACTTTATTTTTTAACAAAACACTACGCTTTATGTATAAAGAACTGCCTATTCTACTACTTATTGAAGAAAAAGAATCCACAAAAGATTATTTTTACTTTCTTTTATTTGTTCCAGATTAATTATAAATTATTTTTTAAAAAGCAATGAAATGCATCAGATGTCTCCCATGCTTTCTTTTCTGCTGTAATTTTTTTTTTTTGAACATAAATTGGTCTATTGAAAATAAAATGTAGTAAGAAACACTACATTTTTTCAATAGGCCAATTTATGTTTAAGAAAACTCCAACAATCAAATGATCCCATCTGAGCAAGCACTGGGCGACGGTGGGAAGGAAAAACTCCTTTGTCTTAAAAAGAAGAAACCTTCGACAGAACCAGGCTCAGATGGTGCGGCTTCTGTCAAGACCGGTTGGGGGTTAGGTAGTTAAAAAACTACTCTAATGGTACAGCACTACAGCTTTTTGGTGGAAATGGGTGGAAGGATGGGTGTTACACCTCGTTTCATTGGAGGTCTTACAGGTGGTCGGGGTGTAGATTCAGCTTTTTTACAAATAGGTGGCAGAGGGACAGGACTAGGTCGTGGAATTATACCTAGTTGGGTGGGAATAGGTTGCTTTCCACTTCTGGATATAGGTGGAACACACATCCTACGAAAAGGTGGTAGGTTGTCGGTCGAGAAAGTTTCCTTTTTCGTTGGTTGTGTGACTTGAGGAGCGGGTGTCAACTTTGTGTTTTTCGGTCTAATGGGTGGCAGTGGAGTCCGCTGTAACTGTTGTTCGTCAGATGCATCTTCCCTGCCTACGTAAATGTATTTATGTTCCTCAAAAAGGGCAATGTCTTTTTCAACTTGACTCATTGCCTCTTCAAGAAACATTTTGTAATTGTATTTTTTGTGCTGTGAAGGGGAGATAGTAAAAGGGAGGGATTGATATTCAAAGTTTAGCTCATTAAACCTCCTCTTTAGGCCCTGGAGAATGTTTTGTTTCTCCTGTTCGGCCAGTGGTTTAACTGTTTCCTGTTGTTTTGTTAACCAGGCATCATTGTCCTGCTTAGCCTTTTCTTTCTCTGCCTTTCTTCTACGCAGGTAGCCTGGAACGATTCCGTAATCGTTTTTCTGTAAATAAAAGGGGACAAGTCCAGATTTCTCAAGGAGCTGCTTGTCCCCTTTGCGTGTATCCACACAAGCAGGTTGAGCCATGACTTTCTTCATGCCTGTGTGTTCTGGTTTTCTCCTGAATGTGTGTTCAGGTTTTTCGCCTTCTGGCCTCTGTGGGCACATTTCGCGATGAGATGGGGCCTTAACTGTTCTTGGCACCATGGTCCTGTGTTCATTTTTATATTTATTTTCTAATACAATTGCTTCCCTGTATTTAGAAATATACATTTTAGGTTTGGGTGGAGGAAGAGTACTCTACTTTGGGAGAAGGTTATAAGCGCTTTCATCTGAAAACACAATTCAATCGCTAGCTTAAAATCACCTGCAAGGGAATTCTACAACTGTGTCGAGGCACCCCTATTTATAGATTTTTATGGCCTGGCATGTGACATCATGGTGGCCTGGCATGTGACATCATGGTGGCCTGGCATGTGACATCATGGTAGCCTGGCATGTGACATCATGGTAGCCTGTCTTTGTTCTGTCATTTAAGCCCCACCCCCCTGGTTACTGTTGCTATTGTAACTATTATATTATGAATGCTGGTAGCTAGCATTCCACACACACACATACACTTTTTGCCAAGGTTCCAGCTGCAGTCACCAAGACATGTAAATGTATTTAGTAACCCTCTGGGGTCCAGAGTATAATTGGCCGTTTTTGACTACTTTTGATTTTACCTCTATATTTCACCTTTAAAAAAATCTTCTTCTTTTTTTTTTTTTTTGGCACAACCTCAAATATCTGAAATTTGAGTTAATTTTTCATTTATACTATATTTGCACAATAGATCTAAATTCAGACAAAAAAAAAATTCAAAATCCGAGTAGAAAATACTTGTCATTTTTACTGTAAAAGCCACAAACATGTTTAAGGAATTGTTTTCATAACTTGAAATGCGAATAGAAGTTGTACATTTGTAAAAATTATGCACAAGTTTTGCAAACAACTTTATGTTCAGTATAATATATGCAGGTTTTCTTCCTGAATACTATCGTTGTTTATATTTACTGCGGGAAGAAACGGTTTTTATAAGGAAAAACACTAGAAAGCACTCAGTCCCCCTCCCAACTCCCCCAGCCTTTCCTATTGGTGAAAAAATATACCATGTGGACCAATCAAAAAATGATAGGGCAACATAGCATTTAGTTGTTTACGAAGGCGGGCAGGTGTATACATATAGTTTGAGTCTGACGGCTCTTTGTTTGCTTCTCATCTGTAAACTCTGCATACTCTCTCATGTGATTCAGTTTGTTTTGAAAAGTCTCAACAGGATCTTGAGCTTTATTGTGAAAGGTTTACGTGGAAAACAAACAAGCGTACAGCGGAACCACGCGATGGTTTTACCGTCATTGTTGCTAACGAAAACACGTAAAAACAGGCACTTGCCCGCCCATAGTGTGGTTATATTAAATATAAGAGAAAGAGAGAACTTTAAGAAATTAATATAGCCACTAAGGTGACCGTCAAAACGATGAAAAATACTGCTGTAAACAGTTTATTTTACGACATCACGAAACAAATGATAGCGTAATAGGAAACGATAGACATTTTTATATCGTCATTTGATATATATCGTTATATCGAACAGCCCTAACATACACTCTTATATTTGTACATATATTTATTCTTATAATTCTCAGATTTACCCATTCGTATATTTTGCTTGTTCTTATGTTATTGTATTTTGCACACCTCTGTTGCACACACATAAGAATTTCGCTCACATGTGCTGTACCAGTGTACCTGCACATGTTATGTGATACGGGAAATCTCCAATTTTTTTTAATTTTTGTTTTTTTTTAGATTAAATAATATACCATTGTAAAGACGACACAAGAGTTCCAGAGGCTCTTCTGGGAGCCAGAGTCGACCAGAAAAGGTTTCCCCGAGCTTGAGTCCTCTATGAAGAGCAGCCTTTCCTTATCGGCAGCGGTCACAGCCGCTACAGAGCGCTGGCAGGCTTGTTTCCCTGGGCCTTAAAACTGCAAAGGCGGCACGGTGCTGTCACGCTGATGGTAAAAACACAGGCCTTTACCACAGTGCCGCTGTGCCACTTTATTTTTTAACAAAACACTACGCTTTATGTATAAAGAACTGCCTATTCTACTACTTATTGAAGAAAAAGAATCCACAAAAGATTATTTTTACTTTCTTTTATTTGTTCCAGATTAATTATAAATTATTTTTTAAAAAGCAATGAAATGCATCAGATGTCTCCCATGCTTTCTTTTCTGCTGTAATTTTTTTTTTTTGAACATAAATTGGTCTATTGAAAATAAAATGTAGTAAGAAACACTACATTTTTTCAATAGGCCAATTTATGTTTAAGAAAACTCCAACAATCAAATGATCCCATCTGAGCAAGCACTGGGCGACGGTGGGAAGGAAAAACTCCTTTGTCTTAAAAAGAAGAAACCTTCGACAGAACCAGGCTCAGATGGTGCGGCTTCTGTCAAGACCGGTTGGGGGTTAGGTAGTTAAAAAACTACTCTAATGGTACAGCACTACAGCTTTTTGGTGGAAATGGGTGGAAGGATGGGTGTTACACCTCGTTTCATTGGAGGTCTTACAGGTGGTCGGGGTGTAGATTCAGCTTTTTTACAAATAGGTGGCAGAGGGACAGGACTAGGTCGTGGAATTATACCTAGTTGGGTGGGAATAGGTTGCTTTCCACTTCTGGATATAGGTGGAACACACATCCTACGAAAAGGTGGTAGGTTGTCGGTCGAGAAAGTTTCCTTTTTCGTTGGTTGTGTGACTTGAGGAGCGGGTGTCAACTTTGTGTTTTTCGGTCTAATGGGTGGCAGTGGAGTCCGCTGTAACTGTTGTTCGTCAGATGCATCTTCCCTGCCTACGTAAATGTATTTATGTTCCTCAAAAAGGGCAATGTCTTTTTCAACTTGACTCATTGCCTCTTCAAGAAACATTTTGTAATTGTATTTTTTGTGCTGTGAAGGGGAGATAGTAAAAGGGAGGGATTGATATTCAAAGTTTAGCTCATTAAACCTCCTCTTTAGGCCCTGGAGAATGTTTTGTTTCTCCTGTTCGGCCAGTGGTTTAACTGTTTCCTGTTGTTTTGTTAACCAGGCATCATTGTCCTGCTTAGCCTTTTCTTTCTCTGCCTTTCTTCTACGCAGGTAGCCTGGAACGATTCCGTAATCGTTTTTCTGTAAATAAAAGGGGACAAGTCCAGATTTCTCAAGGAGCTGCTTGTCCCCTTTGCGTGTATCCACACAAGCAGGTTGAGCCATGACTTTCTTCATGCCTGTGTGTTCTGGTTTTCTCCTGAATGTGTGTTCAGGTTTTTCGCCTTCTGGCCTCTGTGGGCACATTTCGCGATGAGATGGGGCCTTAACTGTTCTTGGCACCATGGTCCTGTGTTCATTTTTATATTTATTTTCTAATACAATTGCTTCCCTGTATTTAGAAATATACATTTTAGGTTTGGGTGGAGGAAGAGTACTCTACTTTGGGAGAAGGTTATAAGCGCTTTCATCTGAAAACACAATTCAATCGCTAGCTTAAAATCACCTGCAAGGGAATTCTACAACTGTGTCGAGGCACCCCTATTTATAGATTTTTATGGCCTGGCATGTGACATCATGGTGGCCTGGCATGTGACATCATGGTGGCCTGGCATGTGACATCATGGTAGCCTGGCATGTGACATCATGGTAGCCTGTCTTTGTTCTGTCATTTAAGCCCCACCCCCCTGGTTACTGTTGCTATTGTAACTATTATATTATGAATGCTGGTAGCTAGCATTCCACACACACACATACACTTTTTGCCAAGGTTCCAGCTGCAGTCACCAAGACATGTAAATGTATTTAGTAACCCTCTGGGGTCCAGAGTATAATTGGCCGTTTTTGACTACTTTTGATTTTACCTCTATATTTCACCTTTAAAAAAATCTTCTTCTTTTTTTTTTTTTTTTGGCACAACCTCAAATATCTGAAATTTGAGTTAATTTTTCATTTATACTATATTTGCACAATAGATCTAAATTCAGACAAAAAAAAATTCAAAATCCGAGTAGAAAATACTTGTCATTTTTACTGTAAAAGCCACAAACATGTTTAAGGAATTGTTTTCATAACTTGAAATGCGAATAGAAGTTGTACATTTGTAAAAATTATGCACAAGTTTTGCAAACAACTTTATGTTCAGTATAATATATGCAGGTTTTCTTCCTGAATACTATCCTTGTTTATATTTACTGCGGGAAGAAACGGTTTTTATAAGGAAAAACACTAGAAAGCACTCAGTCCCCCTCCCAACTCCCCCAGCCTTTCCTATTGGTGAAAAAATATACCATGTGGACCAATCAAAAAATGATAGGGCAACATAGCATTTAGTTGTTTACGAAGGCGGGCAGGTGTATACATATAGTTTGAGTCTGACGGCTCTTTGTTTGCTTCTCATCTGTAAACTCTGCATACTCTCTCATGTGATTCAGTTTGTTTTGAAAAGTCTCAACAGGATCTTGAGCTTTATTGTGAAAGGTTTACGTGGAAAACAAACAAGCGTACAGCGGAACCACGCGATGGTTTTACCGTCATTGTTGCTAACGAAAACACGTAAAAACAGGCACTTGCCCGCCCATAGTGTGGTTATATTAAATATAAGAGAAAGAGAGAACTTTAAGAAATTAATATAGCCACTAAGGTGACCGTCAAAACGATGAAAAATACTGCTGTAAACAGTTTATTTTACGACATCACGAAACAAATGATAGCGTAATAGGAAACGATAGACATTTTTATATCGTCATTTGATATATATCGTTATATCGAACAGCCCTAACATACACTCTTATATTTGTACATATATTTATTCTTATAATTCTCAGATTTACCCATTCGTATATTTTGCTTGTTCTTATGTTATTGTATTTTGCACACCTCTGTTGCACACACATAAGAATTTCGCTCACATGTGCTGTACCAGTGTACCTGCACATGTTATGTGATACGGGAAATCTCCAATTTTTTTTAATTTTTGTTTTTTTTTAGATTAAATAATATACCATTGTAAAGACGACACAAGAGTTCCAGAGGCTCTTCTGGGAGCCAGAGTCGACCAGAAAAGGTTTCCCCGAGCTTGAGTCCTCTATGAAGAGCAGCCTTTCCTTATCGGCAGCGGTCACAGCCGCTACAGAGCGCTGGCAGGCTTGTTTCCCTGGGCCTTAAAACTGCAAAGGCGGCACGGTGCTGTCACGCTGATGGTAAAAACACAGGCCTTTACCACAGTGCCGCTGTGCCACTTTATTTTTTAACAAAACACTACGCTTTATGTATAAAGAACTGCCTATTCTACTACTTATTGAAGAAAAAGAATCCACAAAAGATTATTTTTACTTTCTTTTATTTGTTCCAGATTAATTATAAATTATTTTTTAAAAAGCAATGAAATGCATCAGATGTCTCCCATGCTTTCTTTTCTGCTGTAATTTTTTTTTTTTGAACATAAATTGGTCTATTGAAAATAAAATGTAGTAAGAAACACTACATTTTTTCAATAGGCCAATTTATGTTTAAGAAAACTCCAACAATCAAATGATCCCATCTGAGCAAGCACTGGGCGACGGTGGGAAGGAAAAACTCCTTTGTCTTAAAAAGAAGAAACCTTCGACAGAACCAGGCTCAGATGGTGCGGCTTCTGTCAAGACCGGTTGGGGGTTAGGTAGTTAAAAAACTACTCTAATGGTACAGCACTACAGCTTTTTGGTGGAAATGGGTGGAAGGATGGGTGTTACACCTCGTTTCATTGGAGGTCTTACAGGTGGTCGGGGTGTAGATTCAGCTTTTTTACAAATAGGTGGCAGAGGGACAGGACTAGGTCGTGGAATTATACCTAGTTGGGTGGGAATAGGTTGCTTTCCACTTCTGGATATAGGTGGAACACACATCCTACGAAAAGGTGGTAGGTTGTCGGTCGAGAAAGTTTCCTTTTTCGTTGGTTGTGTGACTTGAGGAGCGGGTGTCAACTTTGTGTTTTTCGGTCTAATGGGTGGCAGTGGAGTCCGCTGTAACTGTTGTTCGTCAGATGCATCTTCCCTGCCTACGTAAATGTATTTATGTTCCTCAAAAAGGGCAATGTCTTTTTCAACTTGACTCATTGCCTCTTCAAGAAACATTTTGTAATTGTATTTTTTGTGCTGTGAAGGGGAGATAGTAAAAGGGAGGGATTGATATTCAAAGTTTAGCTCATTAAACCTCCTCTTTAGGCCCTGGAGAATGTTTTGTTTCTCCTGTTCGGCCAGTGGTTTAACTGTTTCCTGTTGTTTTGTTAACCAGGCATCATTGTCCTGCTTAGCCTTTTCTTTCTCTGCCTTTCTTCTACGCAGGTAGCCTGGAACGATTCCGTAATCGTTTTTCTGTAAATAAAAGGGGACAAGTCCAGATTTCTCAAGGAGCTGCTTGTCCCCTTTGCGTGTATCCACACAAGCAGGTTGAGCCATGACTTTCTTCATGCCTGTGTGTTCTGGTTTTCTCCTGAATGTGTGTTCAGGTTTTTCGCCTTCTGGCCTCTGTGGGCACATTTCGCGATGAGATGGGGCCTTAACTGTTCTTGGCACCATGGTCCTGTGTTCATTTTTATATTTATTTTCTAATACAATTGCTTCCCTGTATTTAGAAATATACATTTTAGGTTTGGGTGGAGGAAGAGTACTCTACTTTGGGAGAAGGTTATAAGCGCTTTCATCTGAAAACACAATTCAATCGCTAGCTTAAAATCACCTGCAAGGGAATTCTACAACTGTGTCGAGGCACCCCTATTTATAGATTTTTATGGCCTGGCATGTGACATCATGGTGGCCTGGCATGTGACATCATGGTGGCCTGGCATGTGACATCATGGTAGCCTGGCATGTGACATCATGGTAGCCTGTCTTTGTTCTGTCATTTAAGCCCCACCCCCCTGGTTACTGTTGCTATTGTAACTATTATATTATGAATGCTGGTAGCTAGCATTCCACACACACACATACACTTTTTGCCAAGGTTCCAGCTGCAGTCACCAAGACATGTAAATGTATTTAGTAACCCTCTGGGGTCCAGAGTATAATTGGCCGTTTTTGACTACTTTTGATTTTACCTCTATATTTCACCTTTAAAAAAATCTTCTTCTTTTTTTTTTTTTTTGGCACAACCTCAAATATCTGAAATTTGAGTTAATTTTTCATTTATACTATATTTGCACAATAGATCTAAATTCAGACAAAAAAAAAATTCAAAATCCGAGTAGAAAATACTTGTCATTTTTACTGTAAAAGCCACAAACATGTTTAAGGAATTGTTTTCATAACTTGAAATGCGAATAGAAGTTGTACATTTGTAAAAATTATGCACAAGTTTTGCAAACAACTTTATGTTCAGTATAATATATGCAGGTTTTCTTCCTGAATACTATCGTTGTTTATATTTACTGCGGGAAGAAACGGTTTTTATAAGGAAAAACACTAGAAAGCACTCAGTCCCCCTCCCAACTCCCCCAGCCTTTCCTATTGGTGAAAAAATATACCATGTGGACCAATCAAAAAATGATAGGGCAACATAGCATTTAGTTGTTTACGAAGGCGGGCAGGTGTATACATATAGTTTGAGTCTGACGGCTCTTTGTTTGCTTCTCATCTGTAAACTCTGCATACTCTCTCATGTGATTCAGTTTGTTTTGAAAAGTCTCAACAGGATCTTGAGCTTTATTGTGAAAGGTTTACGTGGAAAACAAACAAGCGTACAGCGGAACCACGCGATGGTTTTACCGTCATTGTTGCTAACGAAAACACGTAAAAACAGGCACTTGCCCGCCCATAGTGTGGTTATATTAAATATAAGAGAAAGAGAGAACTTTAAGAAATTAATATAGCCACTAAGGTGACCGTCAAAACGATGAAAAATACTGCTGTAAACAGTTTATTTTACGACATCACGAAACAAATGATAGCGTAATAGGAAACGATAGACATTTTTATATCGTCATTTGATATATATCGTTATATCGAACAGCCCTAACATACACTCTTATATTTGTACATATATTTATTCTTATAATTCTCAGATTTACCCATTCGTATATTTTGCTTGTTCTTATGTTATTGTATTTTGCACACCTCTGTTGCACACACATAAGAATTTCGCTCACATGTGCTGTACCAGTGTACCTGCACATGTTATGTGATACGGGAAATCTCCAATTTTTTTTAATTTTTGTTTTTTTTTAGATTAAATAATATACCATTGTAAAGACGACACAAGAGTTCCAGAGGCTCTTCTGGGAGCCAGAGTCGACCAGAAAAGGTTTCCCCGAGCTTGAGTCCTCTATGAAGAGCAGCCTTTCCTTATCGGCAGCGGTCACAGCCGCTACAGAGCGCTGGCAGGCTTGTTTCCCTGGGCCTTAAAACTGCAAAGGCGGCACGGTGCTGTCACGCTGATGGTAAAAACACAGGCCTTTACCACAGTGCCGCTGTGCCACTTTATTTTTTAACAAAACACTACGCTTTATGTATAAAGAACTGCCTATTCTACTACTTATTGAAGAAAAAGAATCCACAAAAGATTATTTTTATTTTCTTTTATTTGTTCCAGATTAATTATAAATTATTTTTTAAAAAGCAATGAAATGCATCAGATGTCTCCCATGCTTTCTTTTCTGCTGTAATTTTTTTTTTTTGAACATAAATTGGTCTATTGAAAATAAAATGTAGTAAGAAACACTACATTTTTTCAATAGGCCAATTTATGTTTAAGAAAACTCCAACAATCAAATGATCCCATCTGAGCAAGCACTGGGCGACGGTGGGAAGGAAAAACTCCTTTGTCTTAAAAAGAAGAAACCTTCGACAGAACCAGGCTCAGATGGTGCGGCTTCTGTCAAGACCGGTTGGGGGTTAGGTAGTTAAAAAACTACTCTAATGGTACAGCACTACAGCTTTTTGGTGGAAATGGGTGGAAGGATGGGTGTTACACCTCGTTTCATTGGAGGTCTTACAGGTGGTCGGGGTGTAGATTCAGCTTTTTTACAAATAGGTGGCAGAGGGACAGGACTAGGTCGTGGAATTATACCTAGTTGGGTGGGAATAGGTTGCTTTCCACTTCTGGATATAGGTGGAACACACATCCTACGAAAAGGTGGTAGGTTGTCGGTCGAGAAAGTTTCCTTTTTCGTTGGTTGTGTGACTTGAGGAGCGGGTGTCAACTTTGTGTTTTTCGGTCTAATGGGTGGCAGTGGAGTCCGCTGTAACTGTTGTTCGTCAGATGCATCTTCCCTGCCTACGTAAATGTATTTATGTTCCTCAAAAAGGGCAATGTCTTTTTCAACTTGACTCATTGCCTCTTCAAGAAACATTTTGTAATTGTATTTTTTGTGCTGTGAAGGGGAGATAGTAAAAGGGAGGGATTGATATTCAAAGTTTAGCTCATTAAACCTCCTCTTTAGGCCCTGGAGAATGTTTTGTTTCTCCTGTTCGGCCAGTGGTTTAACTGTTTCCTGTTGTTTTGTTAACCAGGCATCATTGTCCTGCTTAGCCTTTTCTTTCTCTGCCTTTCTTCTACGCAGGTAGCCTGGAACGATTCCGTAATCGTTTTTCTGTAAATAAAAGGGGACAAGTCCAGATTTCTCAAGGAGCTGCTTGTCCCCTTTGCGTGTATCCACACAAGCAGGTTGAGCCATGACTTTCTTCATGCCTGTGTGTTCTGGTTTTCTCCTGAATGTGTGTTCAGGTTTTTCGCCTTCTGGCCTCTGTGGGCACATTTCGCGATGAGATGGGGCCTTAACTGTTCTTGGCACCATGGTCCTGTGTTCATTTTTATATTTATTTTCTAATACAATTGCTTCCCTGTATTTAGAAATATACATTTTAGGTTTGGGTGGAGGAAGAGTACTCTACTTTGGGAGAAGGTTATAAGCGCTTTCATCTGAAAACACAATTCAATCGCTAGCTTAAAATCACCTGCAAGGGAATTCTACAACTGTGTCGAGGCACCCCTATTTATAGATTTTTATGGCCTGGCATGTGACATCATGGTGGCCTGGCATGTGACATCATGGTGGCCTGGCATGTGACATCATGGTAGCCTGGCATGTGACATCATGGTAGCCTGTCTTTGTTCTGTCATTTAAGCCCCACCCCCCTGGTTACTGTTGCTATTGTAACTATTATATTATGAATGCTGGTAGCTAGCATTCCACACACACACATACACTTTTTGCCAAGGTTCCAGCTGCAGTCACCAAGACATGTAAATGTATTTAGTAACCCTCTGGGGTCCAGAGTATAATTGGCCGTTTTTGACTACTTTTGATTTTACCTCTATATTTCACCTTTAAAAAAATCTTCTTCTTTTTTTTTTTTTTTTGGCACAACCTCAAATATCTGAAATTTGAGTTAATTTTTCATTTATACTATATTTGCACAATAGATCTAAATTCAGACAAAAAAAAATTCAAAATCCGAGTAGAAAATACTTGTCATTTTTACTGTAAAAGCCACAAACATGTTTAAGGAATTGTTTTCATAACTTGAAATGCGAATAGAAGTTGTACATTTGTAAAAATTATGCACAAGTTTTGCAAACAACTTTATGTTCAGTATAATATATGCAGGTTTTCTTCCTGAATACTATCCTTGTTTATATTTACTGCGGGAAGAAACGGTTTTTATAAGGAAAAACACTAGAAAGCACTCAGTCCCCCTCCCAACTCCCCCAGCCTTTCCTATTGGTGAAAAAATATACCATGTGGACCAATCAAAAAATGATAGGGCAACATAGCATTTAGTTGTTTACGAAGGCGGGCAGGTGTATACATATAGTTTGAGTCTGACGGCTCTTTGTTTGCTTCTCATCTGTAAACTCTGCATACTCTCTCATGTGATTCAGTTTGTTTTGAAAAGTCTCAACAGGATCTTGAGCTTTATTGTGAAAGGTTTACGTGGAAAACAAACAAGCGTACAGCGGAACCACGCGATGGTTTTACCGTCATTGTTGCTAACGAAAACACGTAAAAACAGGCACTTGCCCGCCCATAGTGTGGTTATATTAAATATAAGAGAAAGAGAGAACTTTAAGAAATTAATATAGCCACTAAGGTGACCGTCAAAACGATGAAAAATACTGCTGTAAACAGTTTATTTTACGACATCACGAAACAAATGATAGCGTAATAGGAAACGATAGACATTTTTATATCGTCATTTGATATATATCGTTATATCGAACAGCCCTAACATACACTCTTATATTTGTACATATATTTATTCTTATAATTCTCAGATTTACCCATTCGTATATTTTGCTTGTTCTTATGTTATTGTATTTTGCACACCTCTGTTGCACACACATAAGAATTTCGCTCACATGTGCTGTACCAGTGTACCTGCACATGTTATGTGATACGGGAAATCTCCAATTTTTTTTAATTTTTGTTTTTTTTTAGATTAAATAATATACCATTGTAAAGACGACACAAGAGTTCCAGAGGCTCTTCTGGGAGCCAGAGTCGACCAGAAAAGGTTTCCCCGAGCTTGAGTCCTCTATGAAGAGCAGCCTTTCCTTATCGGCAGCGGTCACAGCCGCTACAGAGCGCTGGCAGGCTTGTTTCCCTGGGCCTTAAAACTGCAAAGGCGGCACGGTGCTGTCACGCTGATGGTAAAAACACAGGCCTTTACCACAGTGCCGCTGTGCCACTTTATTTTTTAACAAAACACTACGCTTTATGTATAAAGAACTGCCTATTCTACTACTTATTGAAGAAAAAGAATCCACAAAAGATTATTTTTACTTTCTTTTATTTGTTCCAGATTAATTATAAATTATTTTTTAAAAAGCAATGAAATGCATCAGATGTCTCCCATGCTTTCTTTTCTGCTGTAATTTTTTTTTTTTGAACATAAATTGGTCTATTGAAAATAAAATGTAGTAAGAAACACTACATTTTTTCAATAGGCCAATTTATGTTTAAGAAAACTCCAACAATCAAATGATCCCATCTGAGCAAGCACTGGGCGACGGTGGGAAGGAAAAACTCCTTTGTCTTAAAAAGAAGAAACCTTCGACAGAACCAGGCTCAGATGGTGCGGCTTCTGTCAAGACCGGTTGGGGGTTAGGTAGTTAAAAAACTACTCTAATGGTACAGCACTACAGCTTTTTGGTGGAAATGGGTGGAAGGATGGGTGTTACACCTCGTTTCATTGGAGGTCTTACAGGTGGTCGGGGTGTAGATTCAGCTTTTTTACAAATAGGTGGCAGAGGGACAGGACTAGGTCGTGGAATTATACCTAGTTGGGTGGGAATAGGTTGCTTTCCACTTCTGGATATAGGTGGAACACACATCCTACGAAAAGGTGGTAGGTTGTCGGTCGAGAAAGTTTCCTTTTTCGTTGGTTGTGTGACTTGAGGAGCGGGTGTCAACTTTGTGTTTTTCGGTCTAATGGGTGGCAGTGGAGTCCGCTGTAACTGTTGTTCGTCAGATGCATCTTCCCTGCCTACGTAAATGTATTTATGTTCCTCAAAAAGGGCAATGTCTTTTTCAACTTGACTCATTGCCTCTTCAAGAAACATTTTGTAATTGTATTTTTTGTGCTGTGAAGGGGAGATAGTAAAAGGGAGGGATTGATATTCAAAGTTTAGCTCATTAAACCTCCTCTTTAGGCCCTGGAGAATGTTTTGTTTCTCCTGTTCGGCCAGTGGTTTAACTGTTTCCTGTTGTTTTGTTAACCAGGCATCATTGTCCTGCTTAGCCTTTTCTTTCTCTGCCTTTCTTCTACGCAGGTAGCCTGGAACGATTCCGTAATCGTTTTTCTGTAAATAAAAGGGGACAAGTCCAGATTTCTCAAGGAGCTGCTTGTCCCCTTTGCGTGTATCCACACAAGCAGGTTGAGCCATGACTTTCTTCATGCCTGTGTGTTCTGGTTTTCTCCTGAATGTGTGTTCAGGTTTTTCGCCTTCTGGCCTCTGTGGGCACATTTCGCGATGAGATGGGGCCTTAACTGTTCTTGGCACCATGGTCCTGTGTTCATTTTTATATTTATTTTCTAATACAATTGCTTCCCTGTATTTAGAAATATACATTTTAGGTTTGGGTGGAGGAAGAGTACTCTACTTTGGGAGAAGGTTATAAGCGCTTTCATCTGAAAACACAATTCAATCGCTAGCTTAAAATCACCTGCAAGGGAATTCTACAACTGTGTCGAGGCACCCCTATTTATAGATTTTTATGGCCTGGCATGTGACATCATGGTGGCCTGGCATGTGACATCATGGTGGCCTGGCATGTGACATCATGGTAGCCTGGCATGTGACATCATGGTAGCCTGTCTTTGTTCTGTCATTTAAGCCCCACCCCCCTGGTTACTGTTGCTATTGTAACTATTATATTATGAATGCTGGTAGCTAGCATTCCACACACACACATACACTTTTTGCCAAGGTTCCAGCTGCAGTCACCAAGACATGTAAATGTATTTAGTAACCCTCTGGGGTCCAGAGTATAATTGGCCGTTTTTGACTACTTTTGATTTTACCTCTATATTTCACCTTTAAAAAAATCTTCTTCTTTTTTTTTTTTTTTGGCACAACCTCAAATATCTGAAATTTGAGTTAATTTTTCATTTATACTATATTTGCACAATAGATCTAAATTCAGACAAAAAAAAATTCAAAATCCGAGTAGAAAATACTTGTCATTTTTACTGTAAAAGCCACAAACATGTTTAAGGAATTGTTTTCATAACTTGAAATGCGAATAGAAGTTGTACATTTGTAAAAATTATGCACAAGTTTTGCAAACAACTTTATGTTCAGTATAATATATGCAGGTTTTCTTCCTGAATACTATCGTTGTTTATATTTACTGCGGGAAGAAACGGTTTTTATAAGGAAAAACACTAGAAAGCACTCAGTCCCCCTCCCAACTCCCCCAGCCTTTCCTATTGGTGAAAAAATATACCATGTGGACCAATCAAAAAATGATAGGGCAACATAGCATTTAGTTGTTTACGAAGGCGGGCAGGTGTATACATATAGTTTGAGTCTGACGGCTCTTTGTTTGCTTCTCATCTGTAAACTCTGCATACTCTCTCATGTGATTCAGTTTGTTTTGAAAAGTCTCAACAGGATCTTGAGCTTTATTGTGAAAGGTTTACGTGGAAAACAAACAAGCGTACAGCGGAACCACGCGATGGTTTTACCGTCATTGTTGCTAACGAAAACACGTAAAAACAGGCACTTGCCCGCCCATAGTGTGGTTATATTAAATATAAGAGAAAGAGAGAACTTTAAGAAATTAATATAGCCACTAAGGTGACCGTCAAAACGATGAAAAATACTGCTGTAAACAGTTTATTTTACGACATCACGAAACAAATGATAGCGTAATAGGAAACGATAGACATTTTTATATCGTCATTTGATATATATCGTTATATCGAACAGCCCTAACATACACTCTTATATTTGTACATATATTTATTCTTATAATTCTCAGATTTACCCATTCGTATATTTTGCTTGTTCTTATGTTATTGTATTTTGCACACCTCTGTTGCACACACATAAGAATTTCGCTCACATGTGCTGTACCAGTGTACCTGCACATGTTATGTGTTACGGGAAATCTCCAATTTTTTTTAATTTTTGTTTTTTTTTAGATTAAATAATATACCATTGTAAAGACGACACAAGAGTTCCAGAGGCTCTTCTGGGAGCCAGAGTCGACCAGAAAAGGTTTCCCCGAGCTTGAGTCCTCTATGAAGAGCAGCCTTTCCTTATCGGCAGCGGTCACAGCCGCTACAGAGCGCTGGCAGGCTTGTTTCCCTGGGCCTTAAAACTGCAAAGGCGGCACGGTGCTGTCACGCTGATGGTAAAAACACAGGCCTTTACCACAGTGCCGCTGTGCCACTTTATTTTTTAACAAAACACTACGCTTTATGTATAAAGAACTGCCTATTCTACTACTTATTGAAGAAAAAGAATCCACAAAAGATTATTTTTACTTTCTTTTATTTGTTCCAGATTAATTATAAATTATTTTTTAAAAAGCAATGAAATGCATCAGATGTCTCCCATGCTTTCTTTTCTGCTGTAATTTTTTTTTTTTGAACATAAATTGGTCTATTGAAAATAAAATGTAGTAAGAAACACTACATTTTTTCAATAGGCCAATTTATGTTTAAGAAAACTCCAACAATCAAATGATCCCATCTGAGCAAGCACTGGGCGACGGTGGGAAGGAAAAACTCCTTTGTCTTAAAAAGAAGAAACCTTCGACAGAACCAGGCTCAGATGGTGCGGCTTCTGTCAAGACCGGTTGGGGGTTAGGTAGTTAAAAAACTACTCTAATGGTACAGCACTACAGCTTTTTGGTGGAAATGGGTGGAAGGATGGGTGTTACACCTCGTTTCATTGGAGGTCTTACAGGTGGTCGGGGTGTAGATTCAGCTTTTTTACAAATAGGTGGCAGAGGGACAGGACTAGGTCGTGGAATTATACCTAGTTGGGTGGGAATAGGTTGCTTTCCACTTCTGGATATAGGTGGAACACACATCCTACGAAAAGGTGGTAGGTTGTCGGTCGAGAAAGTTTCCTTTTTCGTTGGTTGTGTGACTTGAGGAGCGGGTGTCAACTTTGTGTTTTTCGGTCTAATGGGTGGCAGTGGAGTCCGCTGTAACTGTTGTTCGTCAGATGCATCTTCCCTGCCTACGTAAATGTATTTATGTTCCTCAAAAAGGGCAATGTCTTTTTCAACTTGACTCATTGCCTCTTCAAGAAACATTTTGTAATTGTATTTTTTGTGCTGTGAAGGGGAGATAGTAAAAGGGAGGGATTGATATTCAAAGTTTAGCTCATTAAACCTCCTCTTTAGGCCCTGGAGAATGTTTTGTTTCTCCTGTTCGGCCAGTGGTTTAACTGTTTCCTGTTGTTTTGTTAACCAGGCATCATTGTCCTGCTTAGCCTTTTCTTTCTCTGCCTTTCTTCTACGCAGGTAGCCTGGAACGATTCCGTAATCGTTTTTCTGTAAATAAAAGGGGACAAGTCCAGATTTCTCAAGGAGCTGCTTGTCCCCTTTGCGTGTATCCACACAAGCAGGTTGAGCCATGACTTTCTTCATGCCTGTGTGTTCTGGTTTTCTCCTGAATGTGTGTTCAGGTTTTTCGCCTTCTGGCCTCTGTGGGCACATTTCGCGATGAGATGGGGCCTTAACTGTTCTTGGCACCATGGTCCTGTGTTCATTTTTATATTTATTTTCTAATACAATTGCTTCCCTGTATTTAGAAATATACATTTTAGGTTTGGGTGGAGGAAGAGTACTCTACTTTGGGAGAAGGTTATAAGCGCTTTCATCTGAAAACACAATTCAATCGCTAGCTTAAAATCACCTGCAAGGGAATTCTACAACTGTGTCGAGGCACCCCTATTTATAGATTTTTATGGCCTGGCATGTGACATCATGGTGGCCTGGCATGTGACATCATGGTGGCCTGGCATGTGACATCATGGTAGCCTGGCATGTGACATCATGGTAGCCTGTCTTTGTTCTGTCATTTAAGCCCCACCCCCCTGGTTACTGTTGCTATTGTAACTATTATATTATGAATGCTGGTAGCTAGCATTCCACACACACACATACACTTTTTGCCAAGGTTCCAGCTGCAGTCACCAAGACATGTAAATGTATTTAGTAACCCTCTGGGGTCCAGAGTATAATTGGCCGTTTTTGACTACTTTTGATTTTACCTCTATATTTCACCTTTAAAAAAATCTTCTTCTTTTTTTTTTTTTTTGGCACAACCTCAAATATCTGAAATTTGAGTTAATTTTTCATTTATACTATATTTGCACAATAGATCTAAATTCAGACAAAAAAAAAATTCAAAATCCGAGTAGAAAATACTTGTCATTTTTACTGTAAAAGCCACAAACATGTTTAAGGAATTGTTTTCATAACTTGAAATGCGAATAGAAGTTGTACATTTGTAAAAATTATGCACAAGTTTTGCAAACAACTTTATGTTCAGTATAATATATGCAGGTTTTCTTCCTGAATACTATCGTTGTTTATATTTACTGCGGGAAGAAACGGTTTTTATAAGGAAAAACACTAGAAAGCACTCAGTCCCCCTCCCAACTCCCCCAGCCTTTCCTATTGGTGAAAAAATATACCATGTGGACCAATCAAAAAATGATAGGGCAACATAGCATTTAGTTGTTTACGAAGGCGGGCAGGTGTATACATATAGTTTGAGTCTGACGGCTCTTTGTTTGCTTCTCATCTGTAAACTCTGCATACTCTCTCATGTGATTCAGTTTGTTTTGAAAAGTCTCAACAGGATCTTGAGCTTTATTGTGAAAGGTTTACGTGGAAAACAAACAAGCGTACAGCGGAACCACGCGATGGTTTTACCGTCATTGTTGCTAACGAAAACACGTAAAAACAGGCACTTGCCCGCCCATAGTGTGGTTATATTAAATATAAGAGAAAGAGAGAACTTTAAGAAATTAATATAGCCACTAAGGTGACCGTCAAAACGATGAAAAATACTGCTGTAAACAGTTTATTTTACGACATCACGAAACAAATGATAGCGTAATAGGAAACGATAGACATTTTTATATCGTCATTTGATATATATCGTTATATCGAACAGCCCTAACATACACTCTTATATTTGTACATATATTTATTCTTATAATTCTCAGATTTACCCATTCGTATATTTTGCTTGTTCTTATGTTATTGTATTTTGCACACCTCTGTTGCACACACATAAGAATTTCGCTCACATGTGCTGTACCAGTGTACCTGCACATGTTATGTGATACGGGAAATCTCCAATTTTTTTTAATTTTTGTTTTTTTTTAGATTAAATAATATACCATTGTAAAGACGACACAAGAGTTCCAGAGGCTCTTCTGGGAGCCAGAGTCGACCAGAAAAGGTTTCCCCGAGCTTGAGTCCTCTATGAAGAGCAGCCTTTCCTTATCGGCAGCGGTCACAGCCGCTACAGAGCGCTGGCAGGCTTGTTTCCCTGGGCCTTAAAACTGCAAAGGCGGCACGGTGCTGTCACGCTGATGGTAAAAACACAGGCCTTTACCACAGTGCCGCTGTGCCACTTTATTTTTTAACAAAACACTACGCTTTATGTATAAAGAACTGCCTATTCTACTACTTATTGAAGAAAAAGAATCCACAAAAGATTATTTTTACTTTCTTTTATTTGTTCCAGATTAATTATAAATTATTTTTTAAAAAGCAATGAAATGCATCAGATGTCTCCCATGCTTTCTTTTCTGCTGTAATTTTTTTTTTTTGAACATAAATTGGTCTATTGAAAATAAAATGTAGTAAGAAACACTACATTTTTTCAATAGGCCAATTTATGTTTAAGAAAACTCCAACAATCAAATGATCCCATCTGAGCAAGCACTGGGCGACGGTGGGAAGGAAAAACTCCTTTGTCTTAAAAAGAAGAAACCTTCGACAGAACCAGGCTCAGATGGTGCGGCTTCTGTCAAGACCGGTTGGGGGTTAGGTAGTTAAAAAACTACTCTAATGGTACAGCACTACAGCTTTTTGGTGGAAATGGGTGGAAGGATGGGTGTTACACCTCGTTTCATTGGAGGTCTTACAGGTGGTCGGGGTGTAGATTCAGCTTTTTTACAAATAGGTGGCAGAGGGACAGGACTAGGTCGTGGAATTATACCTAGTTGGGTGGGAATAGGTTGCTTTCCACTTCTGGATATAGGTGGAACACACATCCTACGAAAAGGTGGTAGGTTGTCGGTCGAGAAAGTTTCCTTTTTCGTTGGTTGTGTGACTTGAGGAGCGGGTGTCAACTTTGTGTTTTTCGGTCTAATGGGTGGCAGTGGAGTCCGCTGTAACTGTTGTTCGTCAGATGCATCTTCCCTGCCTACGTAAATGTATTTATGTTCCTCAAAAAGGGCAATGTCTTTTTCAACTTGACTCATTGCCTCTTCAAGAAACATTTTGTAATTGTATTTTTTGTGCTGTGAAGGGGAGATAGTAAAAGGGAGGGATTGATATTCAAAGTTTAGCTCATTAAACCTCCTCTTTAGGCCCTGGAGAATGTTTTGTTTCTCCTGTTCGGCCAGTGGTTTAACTGTTTCCTGTTGTTTTGTTAACCAGGCATCATTGTCCTGCTTAGCCTTTTCTTTCTCTGCCTTTCTTCTACGCAGGTAGCCTGGAACGATTCCGTAATCGTTTTTCTGTAAATAAAAGGGGACAAGTCCAGATTTCTCAAGGAGCTGCTTGTCCCCTTTGCGTGTATCCACACAAGCAGGTTGAGCCATGACTTTCTTCATGCCTGTGTGTTCTGGTTTTCTCCTGAATGTGTGTTCAGGTTTTTCGCCTTCTGGCCTCTGTGGGCACATTTCGCGATGAGATGGGGCCTTAACTGTTCTTGGCACCATGGTCCTGTGTTCATTTTTATATTTATTTTCTAATACAATTGCTTCCCTGTATTTAGAAATATACATTTTAGGTTTGGGTGGAGGAAGAGTACTCTACTTTGGGAGAAGGTTATAAGCGCTTTCATCTGAAAACACAATTCAATCGCTAGCTTAAAATCACCTGCAAGGGAATTCTACAACTGTGTCGAGGCACCCCTATTTATAGATTTTTATGGCCTGGCATGTGACATCATGGTGGCCTGGCATGTGACATCATGGTGGCCTGGCATGTGACATCATGGTAGCCTGGCATGTGACATCATGGTAGCCTGTCTTTGTTCTGTCATTTAAGCCCCACCCCCCTGGTTACTGTTGCTATTGTAACTATTATATTATGAATGCTGGTAGCTAGCATTCCACACACACACATACACTTTTTGCCAAGGTTCCAGCTGCAGTCACCAAGACATGTAAATGTATTTAGTAACCCTCTGGGGTCCAGAGTATAATTGGCCGTTTTTGACTACTTTTGATTTTACCTCTATATTTCACCTTTAAAAAAATCTTCTTCTTTTTTTTTTTTTTTGGCACAACCTCAAATATCTGAAATTTGAGTTAATTTTTCATTTATACTATATTTGCACAATAGATCTAAATTCAGACAAAAAAAAAATTCAAAATCCGAGTAGAAAATACTTGTCATTTTTACTGTAAAAGCCACAAACATGTTTAAGGAATTGTTTTCATAACTTGAAATGCGAATAGAAGTTGTACATTTGTAAAAATTATGCACAAGTTTTGCAAACAACTTTATGTTCAGTATAATATATGCAGGTTTTCTTCCTGAATACTATCCTTGTTTATATTTACTGCGGGAAGAAACGGTTTTTATAAGGAAAAACACTAGAAAGCACTCAGTCCCCCTCCCAACTCCCCCAGCCTTTCCTATTGGTGAAAAAATATACCATGTGGACCAATCAAAAAATGATAGGGCAACATAGCATTTAGTTGTTTACGAAGGCGGGCAGGTGTATACATATAGTTTGAGTCTGACGGCTCTTTGTTTGCTTCTCATCTGTAAACTCTGCATACTCTCTCATGTGATTCAGTTTGTTTTGAAAAGTCTCAACAGGATCTTGAGCTTTATTGTGAAAGGTTTACGTGGAAAACAAACAAGCGTACAGCGGAACCACGCGATGGTTTTACCGTCATTGTTGCTAACGAAAACACGTAAAAACAGGCACTTGCCCGCCCATAGTGTGGTTATATTAAATATAAGAGAAAGAGAGAACTTTAAGAAATTAATATAGCCACTAAGGTGACCGTCAAAACGATGAAAAATACTGCTGTAAACAGTTTATTTTACGACATCACGAAACAAATGATAGCGTAATAGGAAACGATAGACATTTTTATATCGTCATTTGATATATATCGTTATATCGAACAGCCCTAACATACACTCTTATATTTGTACATATATTTATTCTTATAATTCTCAGATTTACCCATTCGTATATTTTGCTTGTTCTTATGTTATTGTATTTTGCACACCTCTGTTGCACACACATAAGAATTTCGCTCACATGTGCTGTACCAGTGTACCTGCACATGTTATGTGATACGGGAAATCTCCAATTTTTTTTAATTTTTGTTTTTTTTTAGATTAAATAATATACCATTGTAAAGACGACACAAGAGTTCCAGAGGCTCTTCTGGGAGCCAGAGTCGACCAGAAAAGGTTTCCCCGAGCTTGAGTCCTCTATGAAGAGCAGCCTTTCCTTATCGGCAGCGGTCACAGCCGCTACAGAGCGCTGGCAGGCTTGTTTCCCTGGGCCTTAAAACTGCAAAGGCGGCACGGTGCTGTCACGCTGATGGTAAAAACACAGGCCTTTACCACAGTGCCGCTGTGCCACTTTATTTTTTAACAAAACACTACGCTTTATGTATAAAGAACTGCCTATTCTACTACTTATTGAAGAAAAAGAATCCACAAAAGATTATTTTTACTTTCTTTTATTTGTTCCAGATTAATTATAAATTATTTTTTAAAAAGCAATGAAATGCATCAGATGTCTCCCATGCTTTCTTTTCTGCTGTAATTTTTTTTTTTTGAACATAAATTGGTCTATTGAAAATAAAATGTAGTAAGAAACACTACATTTTTTCAATAGGCCAATTTATGTTTAAGAAAACTCCAACAATCAAATGATCCCATCTGAGCAAGCACTGGGCGACGGTGGGAAGGAAAAACTCCTTTGTCTTAAAAAGAAGAAACCTTCGACAGAACCAGGCTCAGATGGTGCGGCTTCTGTCAAGACCGGTTGGGGGTTAGGTAGTTAAAAAACTACTCTAATGGTACAGCACTACAGCTTTTTGGTGGAAATGGGTGGAAGGATGGGTGTTACACCTCGTTTCATTGGAGGTCTTACAGGTGGTCGGGGTGTAGATTCAGCTTTTTTACAAATAGGTGGCAGAGGGACAGGACTAGGTCGTGGAATTATACCTAGTTGGGTGGGAATAGGTTGCTTTCCACTTCTGGATATAGGTGGAACACACATCCTACGAAAAGGTGGTAGGTTGTCGGTCGAGAAAGTTTCCTTTTTCGTTGGTTGTGTGACTTGAGGAGCGGGTGTCAACTTTGTGTTTTTCGGTCTAATGGGTGGCAGTGGAGTCCGCTGTAACTGTTGTTCGTCAGATGCATCTTCCCTGCCTACGTAAATGTATTTATGTTCCTCAAAAAGGGCAATGTCTTTTTCAACTTGACTCATTGCCTCTTCAAGAAACATTTTGTAATTGTATTTTTTGTGCTGTGAAGGGGAGATAGTAAAAGGGAGGGATTGATATTCAAAGTTTAGCTCATTAAACCTCCTCTTTAGGCCCTGGAGAATGTTTTGTTTCTCCTGTTCGGCCAGTGGTTTAACTGTTTCCTGTTGTTTTGTTAACCAGGCATCATTGTCCTGCTTAGCCTTTTCTTTCTCTGCCTTTCTTCTACGCAGGTAGCCTGGAACGATTCCGTAATCGTTTTTCTGTAAATAAAAGGGGACAAGTCCAGATTTCTCAAGGAGCTGCTTGTCCCCTTTGCGTGTATCCACACAAGCAGGTTGAGCCATGACTTTCTTCATGCCTGTGTGTTCTGGTTTTCTCCTGAATGTGTGTTCAGGTTTTTCGCCTTCTGGCCTCTGTGGGCACATTTCGCGATGAGATGGGGCCTTAACTGTTCTTGGCACCATGGTCCTGTGTTCATTTTTATATTTATTTTCTAATACAATTGCTTCCCTGTATTTAGAAATATACATTTTAGGTTTGGGTGGAGGAAGAGTACTCTACTTTGGGAGAAGGTTATAAGCGCTTTCATCTGAAAACACAATTCAATCGCTAGCTTAAAATCACCTGCAAGGGAATTCTACAACTGTGTCGAGGCACCCCTATTTATAGATTTTTATGGCCTGGCATGTGACATCATGGTGGCCTGGCATGTGACATCATGGTGGCCTGGCATGTGACATCATGGTAGCCTGGCATGTGACATCATGGTAGCCTGTCTTTGTTCTGTCATTTAAGCCCCACCCCCCTGGTTACTGTTGCTATTGTAACTATTATATTATGAATGCTGGTAGCTAGCATTCCACACACACACATACACTTTTTGCCAAGGTTCCAGCTGCAGTCACCAAGACATGTAAATGTATTTAGTAACCCTCTGGGGTCCAGAGTATAATTGGCCGTTTTTGACTACTTTTGATTTTACCTCTATATTTCACCTTTAAAAAAATCTTCTTCTTTTTTTTTTTTTTTGGCACAACCTCAAATATCTGAAATTTGAGTTAATTTTTCATTTATACTATATTTGCACAATAGATCTAAATTCAGACAAAAAAAAAATTCAAAATCCGAGTAGAAAATACTTGTCATTTTTACTGTAAAAGCCACAAACATGTTTAAGGAATTGTTTTCATAACTTGAAATGCGAATAGAAGTTGTACATTTGTAAAAATTATGCACAAGTTTTGCAAACAACTTTATGTTCAGTATAATATATGCAGGTTTTCTTCCTGAATACTATCGTTGTTTATATTTACTGCGGGAAGAAACGGTTTTTATAAGGAAAAACACTAGAAAGCACTCAGTCCCCCTCCCAACTCCCCCAGCCTTTCCTATTGGTGAAAAAATATACCATGTGGACCAATCAAAAAATGATAGGGCAACATAGCATTTAGTTGTTTACGAAGGCGGGCAGGTGTATACATATAGTTTGAGTCTGACGGCTCTTTGTTTGCTTCTCATCTGTAAACTCTGCATACTCTCTCATGTGATTCAGTTTGTTTTGAAAAGTCTCAACAGGATCTTGAGCTTTATTGTGAAAGGTTTACGTGGAAAACAAACAAGCGTACAGCGGAACCACGCGATGGTTTTACCGTCATTGTTGCTAACGAAAACACGTAAAAACAGGCACTTGCCCGCCCATAGTGTGGTTATATTAAATATAAGAGAAAGAGAGAACTTTAAGAAATTAATATAGCCACTAAGGTGACCGTCAAAACGATGAAAAATACTGCTGTAAACAGTTTATTTTACGACATCACGAAACAAATGATAGCGTAATAGGAAACGATAGACATTTTTATATCGTCATTTGATATATATCGTTATATCGAACAGCCCTAACATACACTCTTATATTTGTACATATATTTATTCTTATAATTCTCAGATTTACCCATTCGTATATTTTGCTTGTTCTTATGTTATTGTATTTTGCACACCTCTGTTGCACACACATAAGAATTTCGCTCACATGTGCTGTACCAGTGTACCTGCACATGTTATGTGATACGGGAAATCTCCAATTTTTTTTAATTTTTGTTTTTTTTTAGATTAAATAATATACCATTGTAAAGACGACACAAGAGTTCCAGAGGCTCTTCTGGGAGCCAGAGTCGACCAGAAAAGGTTTCCCCGAGCTTGAGTCCTCTATGAAGAGCAGCCTTTCCTTATCGGCAGCGGTCACAGCCGCTACAGAGCGCTGGCAGGCTTGTTTCCCTGGGCCTTAAAACTGCAAAGGCGGCACGGTGCTGTCACGCTGATGGTAAAAACACAGGCCTTTACCACAGTGCCGCTGTGCCACTTTATTTTTTAACAAAACACTACGCTTTATGTATAAAGAACTGCCTATTCTACTACTTATTGAAGAAAAAGAATCCACAAAAGATTATTTTTACTTTCTTTTATTTGTTCCAGATTAATTATAAATTATTTTTTAAAAAGCAATGAAATGCATCAGATGTCTCCCATGCTTTCTTTTCTGCTGTAATTTTTTTTTTTTGAACATAAATTGGTCTATTGAAAATAAAATGTAGTAAGAAACACTACATTTTTTCAATAGGCCAATTTATGTTTAAGAAAACTCCAACAATCAAATGATCCCATCTGAGCAAGCACTGGGCGACGGTGGGAAGGAAAAACTCCTTTGTCTTAAAAAGAAGAAACCTTCGACAGAACCAGGCTCAGATGGTGCGGCTTCTGTCAAGACCGGTTGGGGGTTAGGTAGTTAAAAAACTACTCTAATGGTACAGCACTACAGCTTTTTGGTGGAAATGGGTGGAAGGATGGGTGTTACACCTCGTTTCATTGGAGGTCTTACAGGTGGTCGGGGTGTAGATTCAGCTTTTTTACAAATAGGTGGCAGAGGGACAGGACTAGGTCGTGGAATTATACCTAGTTGGGTGGGAATAGGTTGCTTTCCACTTCTGGATATAGGTGGAACACACATCCTACGAAAAGGTGGTAGGTTGTCGGTCGAGAAAGTTTCCTTTTTCGTTGGTTGTGTGACTTGAGGAGCGGGTGTCAACTTTGTGTTTTTCGGTCTAATGGGTGGCAGTGGAGTCCGCTGTAACTGTTGTTCGTCAGATGCATCTTCCCTGCCTACGTAAATGTATTTATGTTCCTCAAAAAGGGCAATGTCTTTTTCAACTTGACTCATTGCCTCTTCAAGAAACATTTTGTAATTGTATTTTTTGTGCTGTGAAGGGGAGATAGTAAAAGGGAGGGATTGATATTCAAAGTTTAGCTCATTAAACCTCCTCTTTAGGCCCTGGAGAATGTTTTGTTTCTCCTGTTCGGCCAGTGGTTTAACTGTTTCCTGTTGTTTTGTTAACCAGGCATCATTGTCCTGCTTAGCCTTTTCTTTCTCTGCCTTTCTTCTACGCAGGTAGCCTGGAACGATTCCGTAATCGTTTTTCTGTAAATAAAAGGGGACAAGTCCAGATTTCTCAAGGAGCTGCTTGTCCCCTTTGCGTGTATCCACACAAGCAGGTTGAGCCATGACTTTCTTCATGCCTGTGTGTTCTGGTTTTTTCCTGAATGTGTGTTCAGGTTTTTCGCCTTCTGGCCTCTGTGGGCACATTTCGCGATGAGATGGGGCCTTAACTGTTCTTGGCACCATGGTCCTGTGTTCATTTTTATATTTATTTTCTAATACAATTGCTTCCCTGTATTTAGAAATATACATTTTAGGTTTGGGTGGAGGAAGAGTACTCTACTTTGGGAGAAGGTTATAAGCGCTTTCATCTGAAAACACAATTCAATCGCTAGCTTAAAATCACCTGCAAGGGAATTCTACAACTGTGTCGAGGCACCCCTATTTATAGATTTTTATGGCCTGGCATGTGACATCATGGTGGCCTGGCATGTGACATCATGGTGGCCTGGCATGTGACATCATGGTAGCCTGTCTTTGTTCTGTCATTTAAGCCCCACCCCCCTGGTTACTGTTGCTATTGTAACTATTATATTATGAATGCTGGTAGCTAGCATTCCACACACACACATACACTTTTTGCCAAGGTTCCAGCTGCAGTCACCAAGACATGTAAATGTATTTAGTAACCCTCTGGGGTCCAGAGTATAATTGGCCGTTTTTGACTACTTTTGATTTTACCTCTATATTTCACCTTTAAAAAAATCTTCTTCTTTTTTTTTTTTTTGGCACAACCTCAAATATCTGAAATTTGAGTTAATTTTTCATTTATACTATATTTGCACAATAGATCTAAATTCAGACAAAAAAAAAATTCAAAATCCGAGTAGAAAATACTTGTCATTTTTACTGTAAAAGCCACAAACATGTTTAAGGAATTGTTTTCATAACTTGAAATGCGAATAGAAGTTGTACATTTGTAAAAATTATGCACAAGTTTTGCAAACAACTTTATGTTCAGTATAATATATGCAGGTTTTCTTCCTGAATACTATCCTTGTTTATATTTACTGCGGGAAGAAACGGTTTTTATAAGGAAAAACACTAGAAAGCACTCAGTCCCCCTCCCAACTCCCCCAGCCTTTCCTATTGGTGAAAAAATATACCATGTGGACCAATCAAAAAATGATAGGGCAACATAGCATTTAGTTGTTTACGAAGGCGGGCAGGTGTATACATATAGTTTGAGTCTGACGGCTCTTTGTTTGCTTCTCATCTGTAAACTCTGCATACTCTCTCATGTGATTCAGTTTGTTTTGAAAAGTCTCAACAGGATCTTGAGCTTTATTGTGAAAGGTTTACGTGGAAAACAAACAAGCGTACAGCGGAACCACGCGATGGTTTTACCGTCATTGTTGCTAACGAAAACACGTAAAAACAGGCACTTGCCCGCCCATAGTGTGGTTATATTAAATATAAGAGAAAGAGAGAACTTTAAGAAATTAATATAGCCACTAAGGTGACCGTCAAAACGATGAAAAATACTGCTGTAAACAGTTTATTTTACGACATCACGAAACAAATGATAGCGTAATAGGAAACGATAGACATTTTTATATCGTCATTTGATATATATCGTTATATCGAACAGCCCTAACATACACTCTTATATTTGTACATATATTTATTCTTATAATTCTCAGATTTACCCATTCGTATATTTTGCTTGTTCTTATGTTATTGTATTTTGCACACCTCTGTTGCACACACATAAGAATTTCGCTCACATGTGCTGTACCAGTGTACCTGCACATGTTATGTGATACGGGAAATCTCCAATTTTTTTTAATTTTTGTTTTTTTTTAGATTAAATAATATACCATTGTAAAGACGACACAAGAGTTCCAGAGGCTCTTCTGGGAGCCAGAGTCGACCAGAAAAGGTTTCCCCGAGCTTGAGTCCTCTATGAAGAGCAGCCTTTCCTTATCGGCAGCGGTCACAGCCGCTACAGAGCGCTGGCAGGCTTGTTTCCCTGGGCCTTAAAACTGCAAAGGCGGCACGGTGCTGTCACGCTGATGGTAAAAACACAGGCCTTTACCACAGTGCCGCTGTGCCACTTTATTTTTTAACAAAACACTACGCTTTATGTATAAAGAACTGCCTATTCTACTACTTATTGAAGAAAAAGAATCCACAAAAGATTAGTTTTACTTTCTTTTATTTGTTCCAGATTAATTATAAATTATTTTTTAAAAAGCAATGAAATGCATCAGATGTCTCCCATGCTTTCTTTTCTGCTGTAATTTTTTTTTTTTGAACATAAATTGGTCTATTGAAAATAAAATGTAGTAAGAAACACTACATTTTTTCAATAGGCCAATTTATGTTTAAGAAAACTCCAACAATCAAATGATCCCATCTGAGCAAGCACTGGGCGACGGTGGGAAGGAAAAACTCCTTTGTCTTAAAAAGAAGAAACCTTCGACAGAACCAGGCTCAGATGGTGCGGCTTCTGTCAAGACCGGTTGGGGGTTAGGTAGTTAAAAAACTACTCTAATGGTACAGCACTACAGCTTTTTGGTGGAAATGGGTGGAAGGATGGGTGTTACACCTCGTTTCATTGGAGGTCTTACAGGTGGTCGGGGTGTAGATTCAGCTTTTTTACAAATAGGTGGCAGAGGGACAGGACTAGGTCGTGGAATTATACCTAGTTGGGTGGGAATAGGTTGCTTTCCACTTCTGGATATAGGTGGAACACACATCCTACGAAAAGGTGGTAGGTTGTCGGTCGAGAAAGTTTCCTTTTTCGTTGGTTGTGTGACTTGAGGAGCGGGTGTCAACTTTGTGTTTTTCGGTCTAATGGGTGGCAGTGGAGTCCGCTGTAACTGTTGTTCGTCAGATGCATCTTCCCTGCCTACGTAAATGTATTTATGTTCCTCAAAAAGGGCAATGTCTTTTTCAACTTGACTCATTGCCTCTTCAAGAAACATTTTGTAATTGTATTTTTTGTGCTGTGAAGGGGAGATAGTAAAAGGGAGGGATTGATATTCAAAGTTTAGCTCATTAAACCTCCTCTTTAGGCCCTGGAGAATGTTTTGTTTCTCCTGTTCGGCCAGTGGTTTAACTGTTTCCTGTTGTTTTGTTAACCAGGCATCATTGTCCTGCTTAGCCTTTTCTTTCTCTGCCTTTCTTCTACGCAGGTAGCCTGGAACGATTCCGTAATCGTTTTTCTGTAAATAAAAGGGGACAAGTCCAGATTTCTCAAGGAGCTGCTTGTCCCCTTTGCGTGTATCCACACAAGCAGGTTGAGCCATGACTTTCTTCATGCCTGTGTGTTCTGGTTTTTTCCTGAATGTGTGTTCAGGTTTTTCGCCTTCTGGCCTCTGTGGGCACATTTCGCGATGAGATGGGGCCTTAACTGTTCTTGGCACCATGGTCCTGTGTTCATTTTTATATTTATTTTCTAATACAATTGCTTCCCTGTATTTAGAAATATACATTTTAGGTTTGGGTGGAGGAAGAGTACTCTACTTTGGGAGAAGGTTATAAGCGCTTTCATCTGAAAACACAATTCAATCGCTAGCTTAAAATCACCTGCAAGGGAATTCTACAACTGTGTCGAGGCACCCCTATTTATAGATTTTTATGGCCTGGCATGTGACATCATGGTGGCCTGGCATGTGACATCATGGTGGCCTGGCATGTGACATCATGGTAGCCTGTCTTTGTTCTGTCATTTAAGCCCCACCCCCCTGGTTACTGTTGCTATTGTAACTATTATATTATGAATGCTGGTAGCTAGCATTCCACACACACACATACACTTTTTGCCAAGGTTCCAGCTGCAGTCACCAAGACATGTAAATGTATTTAGTAACCCTCTGGGGTCCAGAGTATAATTGGCCGTTTTTGACTACTTTTGATTTTACCTCTATATTTCACCTTTAAAAAAATCTTCTTCTTTTTTTTTTTTTTTGGCACAACCTCAAATATCTGAAATTTGAGTTAATTTTTCATTTATACTATATTTGCACAATAGATCTAAATTCAGACAAAAAAAAATTCAAAATCCGAGTAGAAAATACTTGTCATTTTTACTGTAAAAGCCACAAACATGTTTAAGGAATTGTTTTCATAACTTGAAATGCGAATAGAAGTTGTACATTTGTAAAAATTATGCACAAGTTTTGCAAACAACTTTATGTTCAGTATAATATATGCAGGTTTTCTTCCTGAATACTATCGTTGTTTATATTTACTGCGGGAAGAAACGGTTTTTATAAGGAAAAACACTAGAAAGCACTCAGTCCCCCTCCCAACTCCCCCAGCCTTTCCTATTGGTGAAAAAATATACCATGTGGACCAATCAAAAAATGATAGGGCAACATAGCATTTAGTTGTTTACGAAGGCGGGCAGGTGTATACATATAGTTTGAGTCTGACGGCTCTTTGTTTGCTTCTCATCTGTAAACTCTGCATACTCTCTCATGTGATTCAGTTTGTTTTGAAAAGTCTCAACAGGATCTTGAGCTTTATTGTGAAAGGTTTACGTGGAAAACAAACAAGCGTACAGCGGAACCACGCGATGGTTTTACCGTCATTGTTGCTAACGAAAACACGTAAAAACAGGCACTTGCCCGCCCATAGTGTGGTTATATTAAATATAAGAGAAAGAGAGAACTTTAAGAAATTAATATAGCCACTAAGGTGACCGTCAAAACGATGAAAAATACTGCTGTAAACAGTTTATTTTACGACATCACGAAACAAATGATAGCGTAATAGGAAACGATAGACATTTTTATATCGTCATTTGATATATATCGTTATATCGAACAGCCCTAACATACACTCTTATATTTGTACATATATTTATTCTTATAATTCTCAGATTTACCCATTCGTATATTTTGCTTGTTCTTATGTTATTGTATTTTGCACACCTCTGTTGCACACACATAAGAATTTCGCTCACATGTGCTGTACCAGTGTACCTGCACATGTTATGTGATACGGGAAATCTCCAATTCTTTTTAATTTTTGTTTTTTTTTAGATTAAATAATATACCATTGTAAAGACGACACAAGAGTTCCAGAGGCTCTTCTGGGAGCCAGAGTCGACCAGAAAAGGTTTCCCCGAGCTTGAGTCCTCTATGAAGAGCAGCCTTTCCTTATCGGCAGCGGTCACAGCCGCTACAGAGCGCTGGCAGGCTTGTTTCCCTGGGCCTTAAAACTGCAAAGGCGGCACGGTGCTGTCACGCTGATGGTAAAAACACAGGCCTTTACCACAGTGCCGCTGTGCCACTTTATTTTTTAACAAAACACTACGCTTTATGTATAAAGAACTGCCTATTCTACTACTTATTGAAGAAAAAGAATCCACAAAAGATTATTTTTACTTTCTTTTATTTGTTCCAGATTAATTATAAATTATTTTTTAAAAAGCAATGAAATGCATCAGATGTCTCCCATGCTTTCTTTTCTGCTGTAATTTTTTTTTTTTGAACATAAATTGGTCTATTGAAAATAAAATGTAGTAAGAAACACTACATTTTTTCAATAGGCCAATTTATGTTTAAGAAAACTCCAACAATCAAATGATCCCATCTGAGCAAGCACTGGGCGACGGTGGGAAGGAAAAACTCCTTTGTCTTAAAAAGAAGAAACCTTCGACAGAACCAGGCTCAGATGGTGCGGCTTCTGTCAAGACCGGTTGGGGGTTAGGTAGTTAAAAAACTACTCTAATGGTACAGCACTACAGCTTTTTGGTGGAAATGGGTGGAAGGATGGGTGTTACACCTCGTTTCATTGGAGGTCTTACAGGTGGTCGGGGTGTAGATTCAGCTTTTTTACAAATAGGTGGCAGAGGGACAGGACTAGGTCGTGGAATTATACCTAGTTGGGTGGGAATAGGTTGCTTTCCACTTCTGGATATAGGTGGAACACACATCCTACGAAAAGGTGGTAGGTTGTCGGTCGAGAAAGTTTCCTTTTTCGTTGGTTGTGTGACTTGAGGAGCGGGTGTCAACTTTGTGTTTTTCGGTCTAATGGGTGGCAGTGGAGTCCGCTGTAACTGTTGTTCGTCAGATGCATCTTCCCTGCCTACGTAAATGTATTTATGTTCCTCAAAAAGGGCAATGTCTTTTTCAACTTGACTCATTGCCTCTTCAAGAAACATTTTGTAATTGTATTTTTTGTGCTGTGAAGGGGAGATAGTAAAAGGGAGGGATTGATATTCAAAGTTTAGCTCATTAAACCTCCTCTTTAGGCCCTGGAGAATGTTTTGTTTCTCCTGTTCGGCCAGTGGTTTAACTGTTTCCTGTTGTTTTGTTAACCAGGCATCATTGTCCTGCTTAGCCTTTTCTTTCTCTGCCTTTCTTCTACGCAGGTAGCCTGGAACGATTCCGTAATCGTTTTTCTGTAAATAAAAGGGGACAAGTCCAGATTTCTCAAGGAGCTGCTTGTCCCCTTTGCGTGTATCCACACAAGCAGGTTGAGCCATGACTTTCTTCATGCCTGTGTGTTCTGGTTTTTTCCTGAATGTGTGTTCAGGTTTTTCGCCTTCTGGCCTCTGTGGGCACATTTCGCGATGAGATGGGGCCTTAACTGTTCTTGGCACCATGGTCCTGTGTTCATTTTTATATTTATTTTCTAATACAATTGCTTCCCTGTATTTAGAAATATACATTTTAGGTTTGGGTGGAGGAAGAGTACTCTACTTTGGGAGAAGGTTATAAGCGCTTTCATCTGAAAACACAATTCAATCGCTAGCTTAAAATCACCTGCAAGGGAATTCTACAACTGTGTCGAGGCACCCCTATTTATAGATTTTTATGGCCTGGCATGTGACATCATGGTGGCCTGGCATGTGACATCATGGTGGCCTGGCATGTGACATCATGGTAGCCTGTCTTTGTTCTGTCATTTAAGCCCCACCCCCCTGGTTACTGTTGCTATTGTAACTATTATATTATGAATGCTGGTAGCTAGCATTCCACACACACACATACACTTTTTGCCAAGGTTCCAGCTGCAGTCACCAAGACATGTAAATGTATTTAGTAACCCTCTGGGGTCCAGAGTATAATTGGCCGTTTTTGACTACTTTTGATTTTACCTCTATATTTCACCTTTAAAAAAATCTTCTTCTTTTTTTTTTTTTTTGGCACAACCTCAAATATCTGAAATTTGAGTTAATTTTTCATTTATACTATATTTGCACAATAGATCTAAATTCAGACAAAAAAAAATTCAAAATCCGAGTAGAAAATACTTGTCATTTTTACTGTAAAAGCCACAAACATGTTTAAGGAATTGTTTTCATAACTTGAAATGCGAATAGAAGTTGTACATTTGTAAAAATTATGCACAAGTTTTGCAAACAACTTTATGTTCAGTATAATATATGCAGGTTTTCTTCCTGAATACTATCGTTGTTTATATTTACTGCGGGAAGAAACGGTTTTTATAAGGAAAAACACTAGAAAGCACTCAGTCCCCCTCCCAACTCCCCCAGCCTTTCCTATTGGTGAAAAAATATACCATGTGGACCAATCAAAAAATGATAGGGCAACATAGCATTTAGTTGTTTACGAAGGCGGGCAGGTGTATACATATAGTTTGAGTCTGACGGCTCTTTGTTTGCTTCTCATCTGTAAACTCTGCATACTCTCTCATGTGATTCAGTTTGTTTTGAAAAGTCTCAACAGGATCTTGAGCTTTATTGTGAAAGGTTTACGTGGAAAACAAACAAGCGTACAGCGGAACCACGCGATGGTTTTACCGTCATTGTTGCTAACGAAAACACGTAAAAACAGGCACTTGCCCGCCCATAGTGTGGTTATATTAAATATAAGAGAAAGAGAGAACTTTAAGAAATTAATATAGCCACTAAGGTGACCGTCAAAACGATGAAAAATACTGCTGTAAACAGTTTATTTTACGACATCACGAAACAAATGATAGCGTAATAGGAAACGATAGACATTTTTATATCGTCATTTGATATATATCGTTATATCGAACAGCCCTAACATACACTCTTATATTTGTACATATATTTATTCTTATAATTCTCAGATTTACCCATTCGTATATTTTGCTTGTTCTTATGTTATTGTATTTTGCACACCTCTGTTGCACACACATAAGAATTTCGCTCACATGTGCTGTACCAGTGTACCTGCACATGTTATGTGATACGGGAAATCTCCAATTTTTTTTAATTTTGTTTTTTTTGAGATTAAATAATATACCATTGTAAAGACGACACAAGAGTTCCAGAGGCTCTTCTGGGAGCCAGAGTCGACCAGAAAAGGTTTCCCCGAGCTTGAGTCCTCTATGAAGAGCAGCCTTTCCTTATCAGCAGCGGTCACAGCCGCTACAGAGCGCTGGCAGGCTTGTTTCCCTGGGCCTTAAAACTGCAAAGGCGGCACGGTGCTGTCACGCTGATGGTAAAAACACAGGCCTTTACCACAGTGCCGCTGTGCCACTTTATTTTTTAACAAAACACTACGCTTTATGTATAAAGAACTGCCTGTTCTACTACTTATTGAAGAAAAGAATCCACAAAAGATTAGTTTTACTTTCTTTTATTTGTTCCAGATAAATTATAAATTATTTTTTAAAAAGCAATGAAATGCATCAGATGTCTCCCATGCTTTCTTTTCTGCTGTAATTTTTTTTTTTGAACATAAATTGGTCTATTGAAAATAAAATGTAGTAAGAAACACTACATTTTTTCAATAGGCCAATTTATGTTTAAGAAAACTCCAACAATCAAATGATCCCATCTGAGCAAGCACTGGGCGACGGTGGGAAGGAAAAACTCCTTTGTCTTAAAAAGAAGAAACCTTCGACAGAACCAGGCTCAGATGGTGCGGCTTCTGTCAAGACCGGTTGGGGGTTAGGTAGTTAAAAAACTACTCTAATGGTACAGCACTACAGCTTTTTGGTGGAAATGGGTGGAAGGATGGGTGTTACACCTCGTTTCATTGGAGGTCTTACAGGTGGTCGGGGTGTAGATTCAGCTTTTTTACAAATAGGTGGCAGAGGGACAGGACTAGGTCGTGGAATTATACCTAGTTGGGTGGGAATAGGTTGCTTTCCACTTCTGGATATAGGTGGAACACACATCCTACGAAAAGGTGGTAGGTTGTCGGTCGAGAAAGTTTCCTTTTTCGTTGGTTGTGTGACTTGAGGAGCGGGTGTCAACTTTGTGTTTTTCGGTCTAATGGGTGGCAGTGGAGTCCGCTGTAACTGTTGTTCGTCAGATGCATCTTCCCTGCCTACGTAAATGTATTTATGTTCCTCAAAAAGGGCAATGTCTTTTTCAACTTGACTCATTGCCTCTTCAAGAAACATTTTGTAATTGTATTTTTTGTGCTGTGAAGGGGAGATAGTAAAAGGGAGGGATTGATATTCAAAGTTTAGCTCATTAAACCTCCTCTTTAGGCCCTGGAGAATGTTTTGTTTCTCCTGTTCGGCCAGTGGTTTAACTGTTTCCTGTTGTTTTGTTAACCAGGCATCATTGTCCTGCTTAGCCTTTTCTTTCTCTGCCTTTCTTCTACGCAGGTAGCCTGGAACGATTCCGTAATCGTTTTTCTGTAAATAAAAGGGGACAAGTCCAGATTTCTCAAGGAGCTGCTTGTCCCCTTTGCGTGTATCCACACAAGCAGGTTGAGCCATGACTTTCTTCATGCCTGTGTGTTCTGGTTTTTTCCTGAATGTGTGTTCAGGTTTTTCGCCTTCTGGCCTCTGTGGGCACATTTCGCGATGAGATGGGGCCTTAACTGTTCTTGGCACCATGGTCCTGTGTTCATTTTTATATTTATTTTCTAATACAGTTGCTTCCCTTCCCACGGGCTACAGCCCTACTATGGTTTCTCGAACCAGGAAGTGATGGAGATGGTGAGAAAGAGGCAGCTGCTGCCCTGCCCCGAAGACTGCCCACCAAGGTATGTTGCAATTACCGGTGCAATATGAGAAGTATACAAGAAGATAGTGCATCCAGCTAATGGTGAAACCCAAGTGTGCAAGTGTCTTTATTGGACTCTGGTATTAGGGTTAGTTTAGTGTATTCAATTCAAATAGAGTTTTAGAAGCAGTCTGATTGTTGCTGTTGTGGTAATGAAATAACTCTGTTGGCTTTTAGGTTTTATGGTCTGATGACAGAGTGCTGGCAGGAAGGACCAGCACGTCGGCCGCGCTTCAAGGATATTCACGCCCGCCTGCGAGCTTGGGAGGGGTTGTCGTCCCACGCCAGCTCCAGCACGCCCTCTGGAGGAGGAGGCAACGCCACCACTCAGACCACCTCGCTCAGCGCCAGCCCCGTCAGCAACCTTAGCAACCCACGCTATGCTGCCGCTGCTGCCGCCGCCGCGGGGTACCTCTACCCAGCCCAGGCTATTCCCGCGCCGGGACAGATGGGTGCAGTTCCAGCATGGACGCCCATGGCCGTGACCCAAACCCACCAGCGCTTTATCCCAGTCAACGGATACCCAATCTCGCCAGGATACGCAGCATTCCCAGCTCACTTTGCACCCCCAGCTCCGCCTACTAGGGTAATCCAGCACCACCTGCCCCCTCCCAAAAGCCGCTCCCCCAGCAGCGCTAGCGGCTCCACCAGCACGGGTCACGTCAGCGGCGTGCCCTCCACTACGGGCTCCAACCATGACGCCAACACGCCACTGCTGTCCCACTGCATCATGCCGGGGAGCGGCGGAGGGTCGGCTCAGGTGTACGGACAAATCTCCCAGAAGGGGATGGTGGACCACGTGTCTCAGACGTCAGCACTGCTTACCCCTGACTCTGATGTGCTGATGTACAACGACTCAGTCATCACTGCAGACCTGTAAATATTCAACCTCTTTGAGCTTAGATCCCAGATATGAGACGTTTATGTTTTTTCCGAAAGTTTTTACGGATTTCATTTTGGAGATGGGAAAAAAAAAGTTCAAATTTAATTTGGATACCTCGTCCTGGTCTGTTCCCTTCTTTGTATTTATACGTCTGTATTGTGCAAAAAGAAAAAAAAAAAAGCAAAAGAAGCAAAACATGGAAGAATAATAAAAGTAAAAGGGTTCAAATGCATAATGCTTATAGTAGTTAGGTGCTTATGAGATCTCAGCCATGTACATAGACAGAAGAATGTTGCATCTAAATAAGGATACTGCAAATTAGGTGTGCTGCGATATTATTGCAACTTGTTTTTAACACACCAAGTGGCGACTGTATTAACATGTACAGGATTCTGACAAGGAGCTCAGCACGTGCAGCTTTTAACAGAAAAAGTACAACCTGAAAAAAAAGTCTGACCGTTTTGTCTGTTTCCCAGTGAAGGATGATGAAGTGTGTGTTTGGTGAGTCTCAGTTTCGTAGCCGCACAAACTATGCCTCAGCCATCCACGATGGTTTATGAGAGGCCAAATATGAAGCTTCTTTCATTCCCTCAAAACAAAAGTCAGAAAACCAGCAGTAATGTGTCAAGTCAACAATCTATGGGTGCGAATGTTCCTGAGTGCATGTTTTAACTACAGCAATAACACATCCGGGTTGTTTTTACTGAGGACATGCAGAGAATAAAGTGCATTTCTGAGTTGTAAAGTAAGTGGACACATGTGAAATGTAGCAACAAGAAAAAAGTAGCTGCAAAAATGGCATCACAATCAAATTCAGTTGTCTTTATAAATCCTACTGCTCTTTAGTTTTCCTCAGCATTCAAGTGAGTAGAGGTCAGTAGTGAAGCTGGTTGGCTGTTATTAGCAGCATGAAGGGTGTGCTCTTGTTTCCATGCTATTTGAAATCATTTGAGAGTGTATTTTTCAAATGCCTTTCCTCTCTGTGTGTTTTTGTGATTCTATTTTTCTAAAGCAGAGTGAGCTACCTAAGCATCTTTACCCATGAGCCCCAGCAATGTAAATGATGTACGAATACTAACATAGACTGTATATATAAGCTGGACTTTGCTTCCAGATTTAAAAAAGCAAGGCCAACGCAGTCTGCACTGATGGCCAACAGGGGGCGACTCCCCCAGTCCAGTCCACTTCTCACTTGATTTTTGACATCAGTGAAGCCTTATTTAATACAGGACGTTTCTCATTTTGTTAAGGATGCTGTCACTGACAATTGCTAATAAGGCAGAGAATAGTATAAGGCATGGCTACCGTATGAGTGTACAGAGTCTAATAGAATAAAATAATAAAAGTGAAAATGCTCAAGTGAAGGTTTCAACCATTGGGTGCCGTCATTGTGGCTACAGTCATCTTTTTTTATGTAGTCTATGTACTAATATAGCAGTGCACAAACCACTTGTACACAAGACTGTGAATCTTAATCAAGTTTAGGTATTTTTGTATTTGGCAAAAATTCATTATAGTGCCTTTTTTTGTCTTTTATTGGTAAGAAGAAACAAAAGTATATGTATATTTCAATGCCAGTGTACCCATAACAGGTTTACATGCATATTGATCAAGAGAGGCCTTGGCTTTGTATTTTGTCTGAATATTTTTGCACAGATGTTTTGTATTGCAAAATCATTTATTAAATGTTTGGTAAATCCCGCTGCTTCTGTTGTATGATCGATCCGTTTTAAGAATACAGACTTGTAATAGCAATGTGAATCCACTGGGGGCCACCAAATCACCATTTCTGAGAACAGTTTTGAATATCTTTGCCTTGTAATTGCAGTGACCACTGTTGGCCAAGTGGTGGGGCCCTTTAGCTGTTTGATTACTGTAGTCACAACTGGAAACAGTTGGAAATAATAGTCAAAGATGAAAAAATGGCTCCTGTGTAGCCTTTCCGGGTGTGTGTTTGTCTGCTTCACTTCATTTCTTTCAGGCTCAAATTCAGATCTTTCACCTTGAATTGGGAAAAAAAAATAAGTGAACCAGAGTGACTGTCATCCAGCATATGAATGTCATAACAGATGTAATGTTCTACATTTACAGACATACAGACTGTGTCTGCCAGTAAAGTCATACGAGCATGGAGGACATTCCAGGAGAAAGGAGGCTACTCTATGTCGACTGCACAAGATTGTTATTCCATCAGCAGGATGGTCTGTGGAGGCATATTCATGACCTCAACAGGCTCAACCTAGACAACAGGACTCTGAATGCCATTAGGTACCAGGATCAATTGATATCATTGACACTTCACACTTACCTAACCTAAATGTTCTAGAACACCTCTGGGACTTTATGTTTCGGTCCATTCAACGCTGCCAGGTTGAACCTCAGACTGTCCAGGAGCTCAGCTCTGATCTAGGTGTTTTGCTTCATTGCCTTTAAAGGCCTGAAAGGGTTAATGAACTCATGGACCAGAAAATGCTATCAGAATATTTAGTAATGTTTTTCTTCCCTTTTGCAGAGATAAGATATAATTACCAACAAACTAAATAAGTATTCTGTCATTTGAATGAACTAGTCATGCAAAAAAACAAACAAAACTGAAGCTCCATTTTGCAGTGCAGGTGTCCTTTCTTCCCCCTGTCAAGCATGAGCCTGCGAGTGTTCGCGGGAAAAGAGAAGACAGTCGGTCATTAGCAGCAATGCAGACTTTCAGACTGCTCAAAACATTTTCTGCTGCCGGTCTGGAACAGTTTGTTTTGTGATTGTGTTCTGTGAGCAGCGGTAGCACAGCAGTAAACCCTCACGACTCCTACATCAGACACTCCGCGCTCTGACACCATTTAATGTAATTTCTCCCAAGGCATCAACCAAAACCATTTGCTACGCATGCAAGTGCAACCAAAGAGAGGAGTGCACAGGAAACAGAAGAGAAGAAAGGAGGCATCTGTATTTGATAGAAACCAACATCTGCGCTGATGGGAGATGCCAGCATCGTGTCATCCAGAAAACCAATTTGTACATCCAGTACTGGTACACCATGTGCTTGCTGACTGAGCAACTGATGTTGCTATCAAATGCACCCTTTTTAATTCCTAGTCCTTTAATAAAATCCTGTTTACTAGCTTCTGGGTGACTATATTATAGGTGCAAGCAATGGTTATTTTCCATCCATTAGTTTTTTGGGGAAGTTTGCAGCTAATTGTCAGGAAGTTCAATCAACATTTGCCGTAGGGCAGAGTACCATGTGGACATGTGACCGTTCTTGCTAACATTCATGGGTGATTTAGAATCATGGTTCAGAAACATAAAATATCAAAATGAAAATAATGTTCTATTGGGCAGACTTTTCCTACCTAATACTCAAATGTAACCTTCTTATGGAGTGTTGAATTTTATCTCACAAGCTGATTAGGAAAAAAAACCCTAATCAGTCAACCTTCAATTTGAATCTTTTCACCGTCTTTTCTTTCCTTAAATTCTAAAAAGCTGTTTAATATTGTGTCTGAATGAACTTTATTTTGGCCATTTGTGGGAAGGGAAAACAATATCAAAATATGAGAAATCTGCAGCCAGATTTCTGGCCATCTGTTGAATTCAGTCTATTATTCACTATTTTTTAAGCTTCTTTGTGATTCTTGAGGAAAACATCTGGATATTTAGGTGCTAAATATTCCACATCTTCATTAGCTTTTCTAGAAAGAAGCTGCTGTTTGGTGAACGTAAGAAGCATTTTAATTGCAAACAGCAGCGTGCTTTGGCAAAAACACTGCTATAAGATGAACTGAGCCGCAGAGTCATATGAGAGATCTGACACTAGGGGGCGGACCTCTTGCATATTAACACATAGTAATAGCACATAATTAGTAAGATCAGTTATACTCTCCACCCAGCTGACAATCTCGGGACATGCTGTCTTATTTTAACCGTCTGGTCCCACTGCAGGGCTCTAATGTATTGTATGAACTGGGACTGACACCTATTTGGTGCGAAACTGCTGTAATGGCACCGACTGTAGGGAAACTGCCATTTTTGGCCCTTCTGTACTGGCTTAAGTTTTCAGCTCTGGAGGTTCCTTTGGAATCTCTGGGAAGTGAGATTGGAGCCAGCCTCAAGTGGCTTTTCTAGGAACTATGGTTTCTGTTGAAGTGAAGACGATGGATGGAAAATATTTTGAATGGTTTAGGGAAATAGTTTTAAACTTTTATTTTATTTTATTTCAACATCTTTTTTCCCATAGTTTAATGTAATCAGAATCTTAAAAGCGACAAGTAAATCCAGTATGGCGATAGACCTAAAAGACAATATAAAGAGTATAATATTTTTATCTGACATGTAGCAGAGTAGAAGTGCAACCGAAATAATTCAGTTAAAAAAAACAGTACTTATAGCTATTATCTGCCACAGCTATGCAGACAAGAACATGTCTAAATAAACACAAACAAGTCTAGCTGATGCGTGCGACTCGCCCTGATGCTTAAATCTCTTTGGTTCAAAGCCAGAGAAGCAGCTTCCTGCATAACTAAGGATGACCACTCCCTTCGTTACCAAAGAAAGGTGAGCCCTGAGGGTGTTTTCTGCTAAAGAAGCCTCATTTAGCCCCTTTATTTCAGAATGAAATGGGCTGCAATGGGCTTTGAAGATAAAGAAGAGCAGAGGTGTGTATTAGTCTTAGAAGAAAAGCAAGATGAATAGAAGGGGTAGGGAAGCAAGGGATACAGGCAAAGTGCAGTGAATGGCTCTTGAGGTAATGTCTGGCTTAACAGCATTGCAGCAGAGAGATCAAGGTGTATCTGCTTTACCATAAGATTCCTATGGAGACAGCATGTAAACAGTGAGTCAAGAGGGCCTTTTATTTTTCTTTTGGTTTTCCAGGATGGAATCTAGCATCATCTCATCGCACTGGGAGGGTCAAGATGAGAGAGTAAAGGGATAGGTGTGTTCAAACTACTCATTTAACCACCACTGCAATTGTATGTCCATGAAGCTATCTACCTTGCTGTTAGTAACATCATCTGAAGCACTCACTGTTCAGGTTAAAATGATTCAGTCATTTTAAAAATAAACAGTCCTTATTGTGATACAGATACTCATATACAGTCCCGATCAAAAGTTTAAGACCACTTGAAAAATGGTAAAAAAAAAAATCATATTTTGCATTGTTGGATCTTAACAAGGTTCCAAGTAGAGCTTCAACATGCCACAAGAAGAAATGGGAGTGAGACAAAACATTTTGATCAGGACTGTATCTTGAGATTGAAGGTGCAGGCATTAATTAAAATTTGCCTCTGCTGCACATGAATGCCAAAGACTTTTTATATCCTCCGCCTTGGGCGTGCTATGTCTGTGTTTGATCTTTAGCCACATACATAAAGTGTGATTAGGCAGAATGGAGAAGTCCATCTTTGTCAGTTGGGACAAAGATGGGAGCAATGTGGGAGCTTACAGAAACCTCCCGCTATGTAATTTTATTGGTTAAACTCTAAGTTTATGAGAATATATAATTAATATTTTGTTATATAATATAATTACACACTAATCAATCTGTAGGATGAAGTATATCTGTAGGTACAACACCCTTTCATCTATCATATAATCTCAAGAAACAACTAACTGTATCTTGAGTTATAAACATAATAGTCTGGTCATTGATGCAGTCTGGGTGACTGGGCACTTAAATGAATCAGCCAGTCTCCAGATACTGTTTTCTGCTTTAAAGTGTGCTTTCCTTTTTTAAATGTTGGTTCCTCTTCTGATGATGCTTCTGGTGTTTCTGCTCTCCTCGTTATTCCCTGTCTTGAGTTCCTCTGTGCATAAGTAGATTTGTCAATCCATGTTCCCCTGTCCGGTTTAGTACTAGTCTTGGCGTACTAGTCCTGCTTTACTTTTTCCTCCTGTGCCTTGTTTTAGTTTCACTTCTGGTTTTTACCCCTCCTTTTTATTCAATCTTTGTTGTCTCGTCACCTTTGCCCTGCTCCAAGCTGTTTTTTTGTTTGTGCTCCCTGTGTGTTGTTCCTCATGCTTGGTTTCTGGATTCCTGTTTAAATTTTATTACCTCGCCTGCCTCAGCATTTTAGGGCTTGGGTCCTCCCCATCGTGTGTACTTATATCATTGATTGTTCACAGTCCAAATGTAATGTTATTTAGTTTTAATCACACAATCTTGCTATGTCCCTCCTTGCTAATCAAGACAATGATTGAGGCAGGACTTACGGCACAGGACTTTGAGAGCATGCAATTAGCTTTCCCAGGTTTTTTTTATTTATTTATTTATTTATTTATTTATTTTTTGTAGCAAAAATCATTTCATGCTGTTTTTTCACTTATTTGTTCTAGTAATGACATGATAATCATCTCTACACCTTTAGTTTACACTTAAAATGTTTTGAGTAAGTATGATTGTTTGGTCAAACCAAAAATAAAATGAATAAATAATGAGACTTAAATGACTAAGGTAGACCAAGTGGATAATTAAACTAGGTGTGTATTAAATGCTACGCTTAGATTTAGTGAAGAAACATCTGTTAGAGGTTAAGAGATGGGTATCTTCACACACACAGCATGTAAAAGTAAAGAGAACGCCTATGTTTATGTGCAGAGACAGCGTGCATAAATAGCTCTGGGATTAAGGTCACAGCCTTTAGCGAGTGACTCACTTATAATGTATACAAATGCACACAAAGACAGATTTATGCATGCATGTTTCTGTGAAAGATCTTTTTTAAGCCACATGGCTGTAAGTCCTCAGTGATGAAAGTGATGGTAAAGACTTCAATCAACAAAGCATTTATAACTAAGAGATATTTTAGAAAGTTACGTTCATATAAAAAAATTATTTGTGGCGTCTCAGTCTTGAATATCTCGTAGCTGGCCGTAGCTTTAATAAAAAGTTGGAAAAGGGTGATACAGATTCCAGATTGTAGGTGACACTGCAAGAAAGGCTGGAATAAAACTGATCCACTTTGGTGGGGAAAGACGCCTCACCTATAAAAATTCAGTATCAGTGGAAAAGCACTCCATCACCTGTGTTACATATGTGGACTTTGATTACTGAATAAATATCCTGGACAAATGTATATGTATATGTATATGTTGACTTGATCAAAGCATGTCTAAACTGAATCAGCACAAACCGTTTCTACTAAGATCCGGTCTCTATATGGTCTTCCTCCTTCCTCCTCATATGTGTTGGGTTTTTTTTAATTATCATGTACTGTTTACATGTCAAAGTTCTTCGACATTTTTACATGTGAATGCACGTCTCATCTCCTCTCAGTCTCTTGGCCTACACTCACACCCCTTTTCCTCCTTCTTCTCCTTCTCTCCTCTCCAACTCCACTCAGACTTTCTATCTAATAATCCATCCATCTTTGTGCTCGAATGGAGGGCTAATGCTTTCCATCTGTGTGTATCAGTTGTGGGGCTCCAAGGGCAAGGCCTGCCACTCTTTGCCTATTCACCCCGCCCACCCCTCCCATCTCCACTTCAACTCCTTTCTGACAAAACCCTGTCTGGTTCCACTCAGCCCTGAAGTCTAAGATCCCACTCCACGCTGGGGCCCCTCCTGGCCTGAGGCAGCAGGGGGAGGCTGGTCGGGCCCCTGGATCCTGCAGATTCTGAGTCACTGTGAAACGATTCATTTCTTTCCAAACATGCATAAACATACACAACTATTAATATGCTGATGAGAAGCAAAATAAGAGCTTTTTAAAAAAAAAAAAACTATCTGTAGAGCACAAGCTACATATTCAACTTAATGCTGCACCTTTTCTGCTTTTGCAGACTGAAAAAAAAAACAAAATAACATTTACATATTTAAATATTTACATATTTACATAAGGCAAAGGCATAGAGGTTAATTTGGTAAAGAGATTTTCTCTGCGGCCTGCTGGAGCGGGAGGGCTAGTAGGAGGAGTTGGCCGTCCGACTGCGGTCTGGGGTGTGGGGCCTCCCTGCTGCTGCGGAGTCGGGGTGGTCTGCCTCTCCCCACCGCAGGGAAAAGGGTAACACCACCTGGGTCTGGGTGCAATTCCCCCCTCCAGGGGCAAGGGTACCTAGACCCGGTTTGTAGAGTACGCTTGGGGAGTGTGATTGTGTGTACAGCGTCTCTTTATGTCTGTCTCCACGTTGGTTGAGTGTGGAGTGAGTGCATATGAGAGCATGAGGGTGGGAATGGATGTTTGTGTCTGTGTGTGCCTGTATGTCTGTGTCTATATGTCAGGTTGGGTATCAGACGCCACCTCTCTGGGGACACCTCAGGCCCTCCAAGGTTTGGAGGCCTATCTCCCCCTACCACCACTTCCCCTGCCAGTGGCGGACTCCCTCAGGTGTCGGTGTGTTGGTGGTTCTTTGTGTCTGGGGGTGGGCGTCCGGGTACACACCGGCTCACTCCTTGGCGGCCGCTTGTCGGGGCCTGGGGCCTGGGGCTCGCTCGGGCCCCTTTGGAGGTGGGGTGCCCCCGGCCTCTTGGCCTGGGGCTCGGTCACTCAGGCACAGCTGGGGGCCGGCGGAGCTCACGGGCGCGTCACTGCAACTCCCCCTGACTTCTGCTCCGCGGCTGCTGGGCGAGCCCTCATCTGGGACTCTCCTCAGCTCTTACTGGAACAGTGGCGCGGCTGCCCCTCTGTTGGTCTTCCATGGTCTCTTGTGTTCTGGGGGCCTCTGGATGTCTGGAGTTTTGATCTCCTCCATACCCGCTTCACACCCTGGAGGACGGGGCTGTGGCCCCCCCACACTCCCTAGCAGATCATTACATGGAGAAACCTTTGGAATGCAAGCATGCTGATCCACACAGGTATGCACACATGGGTATTCACAGACGCGGACTAAAGCTTTCTTGGCTGCTGCCTCAAAGCACACTGTGCGCTGTCTATCTTGCGTGCTGCACAATATCGTTTATTATTTAGTAAATATTGATATCTATGACTAGCTAGTTTATTGTGATGGTGCTTTGTTTTCTCTATTATTATGTTGCTCTTTGTTGTTTGCTGTCTCCTCTGTTTGTTTTTTTTTTTTTTTTTTTTTTTTTTTTTCTCCATACAGGTGACCCAGGAGTTCTTCCTCTTTTTTTTTTTTCTCTCTCTTCCCCCCCCTTCTCACCGTCTCTTCTCCCCTTTGGTTTTCTTTCTTTCTCTCCCCCTCTTTCTCTCATTCATTCCCCCTGTCCTATTTATTAAAAAAAAAAAAAAAAAAAAAAAAAAAAAAAAATGACAAAGGATGAACTGAAGCTCTGCCATCACGTAATGTCGCATACTGCTGTTTCTGATGTCATTTAAATTAAAAAAAAAAAAAAAAAAAAAGGTAAAGAGATTTTCCAACTTGTTTTAAATCACCCTAATAGGAAAAGAAAAAATGCATTTTGTTGGGCATAAAATTCTATATATAAAACGGATTTTATACATATATGTAAAATGTGTAAAACAGATGATCCAAAAACAATACTGTCCACAGGTGCTGTATGTCTACAGGAAGAAATGACAGCGTTTTTTGTCTAAATCACACTTTTTCTGTCTTCTTCTGGGGCTTCGTGTCTCTGTGATTGTGAATGTGTCAGATGTTATTTTGACTGTGCTCTTATTGAGGGAACAGAATGTTGTGTTCTCAGAATATTTTTACAAACGTGCATGAACAAAATAATTAATCAGTTGTTGTACTGCCACCCACTGGACAGCCAGTGGGTGGCAGTGACTGATGTTAAACTATAACATCAGTGTGTGATAGTTTATATAGTCAGAGACTATTATATTGTCATATTTAAATATATATATATTTTTGTTATTTTATAGTTTTTACACTGCGTATATTATTTATTTGTGTGTCAAATTCATAAGTTAAAATGTCTGTTGTAACAAACTCTTTGAAAAGCACATGTTTAAAAAAATGAAGTTCAGAAATCTTTTTTTCATGCCTAAAGATGAGTACAAATACTTGAGTATGAGTACGAGAAAATCTTGATTGAGGTTGTCATAATTCATGCATGAAAGGGTTTACTGTAAAAAGTACAAATTTTAAACAAACTCTATTTCCAGCACTTCAAAAGGTACTGATCTGCTGCCATTTTGTATCATAGTCATGAGTTTTCACTATAGGACCTCTGACATTTTGGTTAGACAATTTGAAGATGTCAGCATAGACTTTGAGAGATGTGATGAGATTTCTTTCTTCTATTATATGACGTTTTACTGATTAAATAGTCCCTCAGTTAGCCATAATGTTAGAATAAAAAAATGAATGATTTATAATACAATGAACAGCATCTGAAAACCCATTCCACCATTGTTTCCTCATCGACTCATCCCACTGTCATTCAAAGAAAAAAAGCAGGTTAAGCCCTGCATGGGTGAGCCATCTATCACAGGGACCATCTGAAAACCACTTTTTAATGTTCATTTATATCTGGACTAAATTGACACATACCAGGGATGTAAAACCCGTTTGACATCATAGGTCCAGACACCGCGCACTTTGATCTCTAGTGGGCTGGACCAGTGAAATTTCCAATTTTTGTCGGCGCAAAGAAGTTTAACTACGCATGTTATCTCGGCGATAAAGGAGCACAATTTCTGCAGTACATTTCAGTTTGTCAACATGATAAAGAAATCCTACACAACACAAAGTTTTGATTATATTCACAGAAAATATACTACTTTGTAAAAAAACGAAACAAAACAGAAATTTCTATAGTATACAATTAATAGCCATGAACAGTTCTGTCGTTAATTGTGTATCTATTACTTTAATTACTTTGGTGTAGTAAAGATGGCTATAGAGGAGGTCTTTATCAGTAAGAAAAACTGTAAAACCTGTTTTGAAAATACAGTTAAATGTCCAAAATTCATGTCTTCCTTCCTATTTTCCAAAGCCAACCAGTGAGCCGGATTAGAGTCTTTGCCAGGCTGATTCCGATTCTTATGTGTGATACCCCTGACATGTGCAATGAATCATTTGACCATGGGATAGACCACCCAGTATTTTTCTTAAAGTCTGATTGCACAGAAATCAACCCACTCTCTGTGGGGATAGTTAATGCTTCAGCAGCATGTAATCATGGTGGAGCAATGCAAGTGCCATAAAAGGGAACACTCACCACAATACTCAAAGCAGTTTTAGCTGTTCCTCAGATTTCTAGCTGTGTAGCAAAACTTCAGTCAGAGACTGTAAATGTGTTATTTGCAACAACATTGTCTGGGCTGCAACATTAGCCTTCATTTCAAAAGACAAACAGTGGGCAGCAGGTGTTTTTATGTCAGGTGAAAATGTGTGGCAACAAAAAATATGCATGTTTGTATGGTTAGCATGTCTGGGTGTGATACAACTGTACAGCTCAGTGTTCTGGAAAACGCTCCTTTTTTTATCTGTTCTTGCATCAGTGACAAACGCATTACTGCAGTCCCAACAAAACCGCTTTTGTGGAAAAGCCTTGGTTTGGATTAAAAGCAACGAGTGCGTTTTGGGTACATGGACTTGAAAGGGACCTTGAGCCGAATGTGCAGGATCACCATGGAGATCAGATGTGTGATTATGATAGGTCTCCCTTTTCCTGGAGATAAAGGCTTGAATGGATGTCTGTCCTCTTTTTTTCTTGATTCTAAAAGAAACAGTTTGACATTTTGGGAAATTGTGTCTGCACAGTAGGGGCCTGTTAGCGATGAATAGGGGAATAGGCTCCCCCGCAACCCGAGTTATGTAAGTGATGGGATGGCTGTACCGCATACTGTATATAAATGATGGAAGTTTAAAGCCTCTAGTTTGGCATTTTGGTCAAAATGCTAAACAATTTTGGGGGGGATTTGTCTTTTAAACTGGATATGATCATATTTGGCAGCGACCATAAAGTCATAGTGTAATTCTGTAAGTAAATATATGCAGTTTACTTAGACCTACAGTTCATGAAGCCTGAAAAAGCTATGATAAACTTAACATTAAAAGGTCAAAATTAAAATCTAGCATAGGATAAGAGGCAGGTTTCATCCTGAATCACCAGTTAATCGAACATACAAGTGTTTGAATCCAGTGAGAGGCTGTGCAGACACAGGGAGAACAGGCACGCTTCACACAGAGGGACCACAGGCGGCCACTAGATTCAAACCCAGGATTTTCTTGCTGTGGTGTGACAGTTCTAACCACTGCATCACAGTGAAATATATATTTATCATTAACATCGTTAATGCATTTTGTAAGCTGGCCACCAATCTGCAAATTTATCATGTAGATGCAGGCAGCAGTGAAAACAGCAATTGTTTCCATGTTTTTGTTTCATACAATGTCATTTTAAAAAGATTCCTGTCCCCTCAAAAAATAAAGAAATTATTTTGAGTAAAATGCAACTAATATATATAAAATCAAAGGCTGATTAATTCAAGTAATTCATTTTTACTTACAATGTGCTTGCTATGAACTGAATGTACAAAAGAAAAAACAAGTAAATGTGATTTGAGCAGACTTAATCTTGTATATGTACTTGTGTAACAAAATTACAAGGAAATTTTACATGTATCTTTTTTTAATTAATTTTAATTAATTTTTGAATGTTTAAATAAATATATGAAGACCACAGAGCCTAACAAATTTAAAGACTTCTACCCAATCCCCATCCATTCATGTTTAAATCATTTTTTTTTAGAAATCATGTTTCTTTAATAGTTAATCTACTAGTAGATAGATAGATAGATAGATAGATAGATAGATAGATAGATAGATAGATAGATAGATAGATAGATAGATAGATTTCTGTTATTAATTTGCTATTTTAAAAAAACACTAAAACTAAATAATAACACAAATTATTATTTTTCCATGAATATGCCAAATTAGCTATTTACATGCATTCATTAACAGATAAATTAATTTCATTGGTTGAATGATATTTTATTATCAATGGCATTTGATGTTATTTCAAATGTTAATTTGAATATTAATTTCTAACAGACAGGTCGAGTGTGCCAGCTCAAGTATAGGTATGAAAACAAGACTGCAGTTTATTTGCTGAATTTATTTGGGACTTGCTTTTTTGCGGGAGATACCCTGCACCCCAGCTGTTTGCCCAAATTTTATGTCCTTAAAATACTTTTTGCTTGTGCTAAATGTATTATTATGTATTCCCTCACAACATATTTTTGTAATTTTAAACAAGCTTTTGACATATTTCAAAAATATTTGTTTTCCTGTTCTTGTAACAGGTGGTCTAATAAGTTTGTTATACACTGTATAACTCTGCACTGATATCCACTGATGTCAGCGTTTATATTTAACAAAAATTCTTGTGTAATAATCTACATAAGAGCATGTTTTGAAAAAAAAAAAATGGAACAAAGTCTGTTAAATCAAAGCCATATGGGCTTTTTTTCTCACTGGCCACTCAAGCCTCAAAACCCACAAAAAGCTGTTTTTAGCATAAAACTGATCCAGGAGTGAATACTGACTTGCATGCATGGAGTTTGGTATAAGTAGAAAGTAAAAGTTATAATTAATATTTTATCCTTACCTATGTACGACACAGATCTGAAATAATGATGAGGCAACATGCCATGTTTTTACTGCCTCCTCCTGTCTTCCTCTTCCTGTCTCTCGCCTCTTCCTGTCCTCCTTTCATCTCTTCTCCTCTCCCTCTGCTCCCACCGTCTTCTTTCCATTCCCTGCTCTCTCTCTCCCCTCCTTTTCTTTTGATATCTTTTTTTAAAGGTCTGTGTCTGTACTCGCATGCAGCACGCACACTCACAGTCATACATTCAGTGAAACAACATGTCTCATTATCGGTCCCGACCAGCTGGCAGCTTTGTAATTAAACTATTTGTTTTTGTTTGTTGTTCTGCACACATTCATACGTCTCTCTCTTCAGGATTTTCTCTCTTACACCAGCACACCGAGTCATGTTTGTCTTTCTTTTCTTTTTTTTCCTTTTCCTTTTTTTGCCATCTTTCGCGCACTCACATGTCAAAAACTGCACTGCACAAAGCCACAGCCTCAGTCTTGAATAGAGCCAGAAATAGCATTGGGTTTGACTTGGAATCGGCTTAAGTCTTCAAAGAGAAAAATTTTTGATGCTGCAATAGGAGTGACGGTGGGAGAGGGGTGAGCGAGGGGATAGAAGCTGAGAGGAGAACAGAGCAGATCTGGTTGTTATATCCAGCTGTAAAAAAAAAAAGAAAAAAAAAAGAAAAAAAGAGGGGGGGCAAAAACTTCAAAGACTCATGTTGCCATGGTAACAGCATGGTGCCTGCTTTAAAGCCCCACCCCACCCACCCAGCGCCCCCATCCTCAAACACGCACACACATACATACACACAGAGAAATGTAATAAATGTATTCATAAAAATTGATGTCAGCCGAGGAGGAGTGGGTGCAGACTCACATCCTAATCATTCCTCTTTCTGCTCCATCCCTCACTTTTCTTCCGTGGACGCTGCTGCTGTCCGGCCGAGATCACATTGACGTGTTCAGTGACGGGCACCACTGCAGCTAATTAAAACCCGATAGGGTTAGCAGCCAACGCTTCAGTTTCCCTGTGTGAAATGATTGGTTTAGTCTTATCTGATGGTAGTGGAGTTGGCCTCTTCATGTCTCTCTGGATTGATGTTTGGGGCTTGTTCCCTATAATTTGACGTGCCATCACTTCATAGCCGCTGGATCTTAAATTCCATTCGTAATCAGATCCATCTCCCAGTCGGGCTGTTTTCCTTTTTCGTGTTTGTCAGATGAAGTTTTGTGGTCTTGCTGGTTTTCCATCGACTGTCAGGCAGTTTTTAGGCACAGGCTACATCTTCATCCTTTCACGGATAAAGCGCTACGAGACCTTCCATTTTAATTTCTGTTTATGTGATCTGCTTTGATGATGTTATTTTCACATACTAGTGTTTTATAAATTTGTACTATCTGGATTTTTATTTGTTGCTCTGTGAAATAGTTGGTCCGACTTATTGATTCAGATAGCAATATTTGAACGGATTAAACTGCCATGAATTTTCTTGCAAAGCAGTCACAAGCACTTGATTTCTCCAGTAATTTAGCTTTTAATCAAATACACCTTTTATCAAAGCAACTGCAGTAATATACAACTAACCCCCCACCCAACTAATATACAGCTTTGCAACAGTAAGTAACATATTACAATAATGGTAATATTATTGCTATCTTGGGATTTCGTCATGATATTGTTGGTATGAAGTGAAAACTTGCTCACCTCTAAATGTCCCATTTAAATGGGTGTTTTTGTTGTCTTCCAACTTTTCCCTGCTTCTCTGACTCAAGCACAAAGAATATCTACATTTACTTTTTATTTTCACAAGTCACAGCAGGCTGTTTTCACCCGCACATACCTAATATTGTAGTTATTGTCCAGTATTTCCTTTATCAATAGTATTTGTGGTACCTAAAAACAAGTACTATGGCAACAACTTTTCATATCTTTGTGCAAATCTAACCATCTAACCACCTCTGGCCAGCTCTGGTGCAGTCGATCAAAGATGTAAGGCTGAAGGTAAAAGCAGACTTGGCCATCTGTCAGTTTGCTTCCACTTATCCAACTGAGGATCACATGGTGGCTGGAGCCCATCCCAGCTTTCATGGGGCGAGAGGCGGTCCACCAGTCTAACTCGGAGGGACAGGCAACCAGTCATGCTCACCTTCACACAAAAAAAGCCCCTGGAAGCCAGTGGATTCAAACCCACAACCTTCATTCAGGTCTTCAGTAGTTCCACTTTTGTTTTTAAATTTTGGAATGTTTAGAAATATTGATTGTTGATCACTTTAAACTGCAGTTTTATTGCAGTTTAATCAAAGTTATGACCCTAGATTGTGCAAACCAAAACTTGTTTGAATCCATCTGTCAATTAAGAGCTATAATCTACAATCAAATAAAGATTTCCTGAGCTAGACATTTACATTGGGTCTTTTTTTTGAGGAAAAAAAAAAGGTGTGCCAGGCATTGTTCATATGAGCTTTTAATCATGTTTCACTTGCTGTTTATATTCTCAGTTCAATATGAAAATGATCCAACAGTAGCGATTTCTCTTTTTTTCTTTTCTTTTTTTGTTCTGTGGTTCTTGTTGTCTTGTCAGAGGGTTTTTCTAAATAGATATCTTAAAGGTGAGGGGAGGGGGGGGGATCAGCGTTTCTATCATAAAGGTCGATGGTTATAATACACCCAGGTTTCGAGGTCATACAAACATAATGTCTTTCTGAGACCCCCCAGAACAATGTGATCCTTTCTGTTTGTTTGACTCATTTCTCTCTGCTCCGGCCTCCTTTCGTGGTCTCGCGAAGTGCAGGGGTCTGTCATGCATTAAAAAAGAACTGGGTCTAGCTAGTTTGTCCCTGGAGCGTTTCCTGTCTGCTGATGGATGGCTGCCCAGAGACTCCGAGGCTCAAGCTCAGAAGCTGCCAATGAGTTCATGTCAGCTGGAACTCAGAGGTTATTTATGTCTAAAATTCCTTCTGTTTTTACAATTGAGTAATCACCTCGGCGCCATGGTCATCGAGACAGAAAATCAGGTTAGTCGTGGAGGATCTCTCCTCTGCACTTCCATGTTATCAAATGTAATTGGTGCTTAGAGTTCTTGAGAAAGTGGTATCAAGTGTCACATTTTGTCTTACAATGGTCCTGTTGTGCTAATTACTGTTTCCACAGTTAAATTATGAGCCCAAATATGAGCCACAGTGTGTCATAAGTTGAACTGGAAGTTAGCACCAACCCTGAAACATTGCTGCTCCCTTCATCTTTCTGATGAGACCTAAACATCAGATAAATGATGATTTCTTTTTTCCTTAACACGATGATGCTGTTGTCTGAGGCAAAGAGGAGTATGAGGAGCAGCTGTACCCAAAACATTCCCTCCAAGTGGTTTGAGGCGACCCAGGGCCAGCTGGGAAGAGTGCTGCGGTAAGGACACTCATGCAATGTAACACAACCACTGACATGCAGCCTCATACCTCCCATAAGTCACCTTACCATGACTAGTAAACTAAGGTTGATGCTGCATCAGTGTTAATTTACATATTTCATGATTACATTTTTTTTTATATCTTACAGCAGTGACTGATTGTTATTACAGCCAAATTACTGTCAAAATTAAATTAGACTTTCTTCATCAAAGAGATCTTTGTGGAGGCGTCTCCTGCTGCTCCATCCGGAGCAAAAATGAAAAATCGTGATGCAAATTCATTTTATTCAATTTATTACCTAATGACCTAATGTCTTCTGTGTTTCAGTCATCTGGTTAGTTTAATGGGACTCCGCCTTCAGATGAACAAAAACTGCAACACTGGCAAAAATATTGGAGTATATTAGGAAATACATATTAGCTTTCCTATGGAGAATAAGATGAAAAGATTAACACCACTTAACCCACAGATAGAAGCGGGTTGGCTTTACTAAGCAGATGTACTGCAAGCAGAAGAGACATATTTGCCTCTTTTAAAGTAAAAATCTTCAAAAACAGGAACGCTAAAGTAGATTATACAAAAAAAACAAAGTACAAAATGCAGTTTGTGGATTTCTAGAGTTGTCTGTGATTTGCCAGGAAACTCACAGATTACAGGAGACCAGCATCGATGTGTAATCTTCTTGCCTGCTGATCCTTTTGCTTTGCCCTTGCACCAACTGACATGTCAGCCCAGCATCTGATATGTATCTCTGGTTGAGCTGTGTTTTCAAATGGGTTCAGATCTGGTGACTTTAAAGAGCATTTTATTCAGATCATTTTTTTAATACTCATCAAATCATCCAGCAACACCCTGCGTCCTGTATTTGGGGTCAGTCCCATCCTGAAAGAGAATACTCCGGCCAGGATTACAATGTTAGATAGAAAGGATAAAAGTTATCAACATTCCTACTCTCAACTATGGTCACGAGCTCTAGTTAGTGTCACGTCACAGATCCAAGCAGCTGAAATCAGTCTCCTTCGAAGGGTGAGGCGCTCGGTGTTGTTTTTCAGTGGGAAAAAGGAGCAACCTTAACTCTTTGCCATGCTGTCAAAGCTTTTCCCCTTTCATCTGTCACCCAGCAAACAAGTCCTTTCTACTTGTATCCACATCCTACACTTAAAGAATGAACTACAATCATTCTGCATCATACATGAGCAGATTTCCTTATAACCTTATGGAAGCCTGAGTATCGCTTGAGGAAGGATCTGTTTATATGTCCAGCTGTCGTCCTGTACTGGTGGACCACGACTCCAGTGTTATATGAAGCTTTTATTGTTTTCAGTCTTTCACTGTAAATATCTTTGTGTTACCAACACCCATGCTTAGTGATTGCAGTGTATGCTCCATTAACTGAATCTGGCTTTGGCTTTATTTACACAGCATGACAAAATCCATTTGTTGTATTTTCTAGTTCCCACGCACCGAGGCACCTACTCTACCAGAACACCATTCTGTATATATGTAGCTGTGTAAGCTCACAGAAGAAGGCTTCAAAGATGGTTTTGGTTTAACCCTTCCACGGGTAATAGCCATGTTTCCTTCTGTTTATATGCCAACAGAAATTTCAGTCAAAGTCTTTGAAGCCAGATGTGGAACCCTACAGTCTTCCTGTTGTGATTAGGACTTTGCTGGATCTCACCCCAAATGTAATTTAATATATTCACAAATCCTGAATCCTGGTCTAATCAGCCTCAGTTTCTCCTCTTCGCCTCCTTTATCATCCCAAACCAGGTGGTTCTGTGGGCCTGTGCTGTAATTAAAAAAGTGCAAATGGGGTAATCCTGTAAAACAAATCCTTCTGTCTCTGTTAATGAAGACCCCCTAACTGCTTTTTTGTGTAATGAAATATTTGTCTGTGAGTAAACCAGCATTGCTCTCTCCAAAGAGACATGCCAGTCAGACAGCCAGTCGGGATTAGCAGTTTCACGGACAGACTGGGCCACTTTTGGCTGAGCTGCAGTCTGAAAACGATCCAAGAGATAAATGTTTAAAAAAAAAAGAGAAACAATGTAAGTATGTCAAGCTGGAGTTGTGGTTGCAATTTGTTGTAATAGCTCCGAAATGCTGCCATATTTAAAGGCAGAAAACTATCTGTAACATATATTTAATTTTACCTGTTGAAAAATCAAACACTGACCATCAGAGACACAAAAGATCCAAACCCCAGCGACCAGAATCAAGAGAAAACAAATATTTGTTAAGTGTCCCATCCCATCAAAATGGACACAGCTACAGTTACATACAAACTTTCTTTCCTTGCTTTAATTGAAAAATGTTGTGGTTGGTGAAAGGGCTTGGGATAGGCTTGACAAAACCCAGATTAAATAGATTCAGAGTGATCCATCCCCTTAGGCTTCTTCTTTTGACAATGCATTGCCGATTCATTCCACACCTGTAACTACAGCTCGTGCAATCCAGTGCAACTGCTCCACAGTAGACACTGCATTTGTGGCCCTTTTGATATTTAGTCTGTATTGAACTGAAGCCAAGGAGAGCATTGGTGCCTCCTTTGGATTCAAAAAGAAGTTTGATTGTCTCGCAGGAAAATGAGCATACTTCTCACTTGACCTACACTGTGACCTCAGTAGATGCTTTTTTAATGAGTTCATGCTATCTCATTGGCAACATCATTATTGTTCATGTTGGCCATTAAACCAACATTAAAGGAAAGGATGCCTGAGTCAGAGTCAGGCCATGTCCACACTTATACATTTTTTTTTTGTTTGAAAACACATCGTTTTCTCTCCGTTTTGGCCTCCCGTCCACACTGAGACGGTGTTTTCGGTCAAGGAAAACGCAGCGTTTTGAAAACGCTCTCCAAAGCGGATAGATTTGAAAACACAGGTTTTGTGTCACATTGTGGACATCGAACCGGAGCCTTGAAAACATGACACATTTTAGTCATGTGATGCAGTCATGTGACCAATTAAACTAAGGTAGCGGAGGGCATTATACAGCAGTTGTTTTCTTTGCTCTCAAATTTTACAGCCCTATTAAAGATTAATATCAGTCTGTACATGCTCCAGATAGCTTTTCTTTCTCACTCGCTTTTGCAACTTCGTACTTTTGTGTTACTGGCAGCAACAACTCCACCTCATTATCAGTCCATTTTAAAAACTCGGTGCTTTCCCTCGACATTTTGCCGGGATGTTTCAAAGAGCAAACGGTGCAATCCGCTTGCATTTCACGCATGCGCAGTACTGGAACGTAAGCGTTTTCGGCCGCTTCAATGTGGACGCACAACCAGTAGCGGTGTTGCCCGGGGCGGCATCGTGGTGGGGGGCGGCATCACGGGCCTCGGCAAAAATAAATAAATAAATAAAAATAGCTCGTATTCATGCTGCCCCGACGTCATGCCAGCGCATATTGGGAATGGCATAGGCACTGATTGGTTTTCTATCGCCCATTTGCTGGGAGTAAGGGCGCCCTCCATTTGCGAGGTGCGCCTGCTGCTTGCAGCACAGGGAGGAGAGGGCGGGGCGGCGGGGGATTCTCTGGCTGGCTGGAGCAGCATCTAATAGCCAACTCGCAAAAACAAAAAAACAAAACCAACAAACACGAAAACACCAGACATTATGATATAGACTTATAATTTGCACCGATGTTTTTTCGAAATTCTGTACGCGAAAAGTGAGCGCGAGAGCCCTCGGTGCGCCTGCTCGCTGCTGAAGTCAAAGTAAAACTTTATTGTCAACTCCGCTACAGTACAGAATATAGAGACGAGACGACGAGGCTCCAGTTACAGCAGTGCAAGTAAACAAACAATATATATAAGAAGAGTAAGAAAATAAATATGCACTTTAGGACTCGGGATAAAGGGATCAATAACAATTTAAAATTTATATTTTACAGTTTGATGATTTAAAGTCTCACACACAGCCCGTCGAAAGGGGAGGGGCCCTGCTGTTTCCAAATAGAGCACATTTCATTCATAATGATGTAAATCCAAGCCCATTATGTATTCATGATTTGAATCCTGGGTTGTGTGAAATCCCAGAAATACACCTTAGACAAAGTGAATCTGTGAACTAAGGTGTAGGTGTGTTAGGTTATGTTGTGGTGATCCTCGATGTGGGGGATGGGTGTTCATACTGGAGTGCAAAATTAAAACCACTGGAAGATGGACAAGAAAAGTTGAAAGCCATCAGGTGCTCAGTTTAGAAAAAATAGAAAAGAAGAGGAGGAGAAGATGCAGGTAAGCAGACGTGTCATTGGATAATGGCAGGTCATCCTGAAACAATCAGAATCAGAATACTTTATTAATGCCTAAAGAAATTATGTGGGTTACAGTTGCTCCAAGAAGAAATGGTAAAAATAGCAACAGTAACAGACTAAACTCCAAACAATACATTATGTTACAGATTTTAATATTAATTAGTCATTGTCAATTGTTGATTTGTTCTGTTCTCATTGTATGACAAATTATGATGGCTGTTTGGTAGCCGTTTGCATACTATGCCTCTCTCTCTCTCTTCATATGTCTACTGAATCCTGTGCAGCAGACCAAAATTGTTCGATAATATAAAATATTGCTGTTTGAGTGACCTCTGCACACAGCTAGTGCATTACCACACTACCAAACTACAAACTGCAGCATTCTTCCTAGACAATGTGTACAATCTGTGACAGGACTGATCAGTACAACTGAATAACTGCTGGCTCAGACACCTGACCTGACATCACTTCCTTTTTTTTAAGAAAAAATAAAAGTCAAGTTGTCAAACAAACTTCATTTCTACATCACTGCAGTAAATGCGCCTGCCACAGCAGTGCACTTATGTACATACATGAAAACATGTGCGCACACGCACGCACACACATGCACACACATGGTATTCAAACACTTCTCTCACCACCGCTAGAGCTTTGATGAGGTTAGCCCTGCTGGTGGCTTTAAAAAAGAAGAAGAAGAAGAAGCACAGAACTGACCAAATAATTTTAAATAGTTTGGGCATTTTTTTTATTTTACCCTGAGCCACTGAGTTCTGCTTCAAATTATGTTAATTTTGACATTCTTTCCAGTATTTGTGCAAGGATCTTTAAATATTTTCTCCCTAGCAAAGAACAACTAAAACTCTTGCCTGATGAAGGTGAAAAAACACAGAGCCTGGAACACTGGGATTTTCTGGGGAAGTGATAATGTATGCGATGCACACACTACAACCTCTCAACAAACTTCCTTGTGTTTGTAAGTATCCAAAAGCATCTGACAGCCACACAAACATCTGACGGAGTCCTCAGCCAAAGATACAGACAGACGACCTATTCAGGAGCACGGCAACCGAGTCCGGAGTCGAGGACCTTTCTAACGCAGACTACGGCCTGCAAAGCTGTGTGTTCAGCCAATGAATCAATCACACTTGCATCTGATAAGCAGCGCAACCCATTTGACTTAAGTCATCAAACAGAAGCATCATCAGTAACCACAGTGTCAACATTTTGCCTTTAACCCCCTAAATAATTTTACTTTTTCATTCGCTTCATTTGGTGTAAGAATGTGTCTTGATTTTGCTTCTTCAAATAAGCCCAAACTAAAAATACTTCTTAGCTTGACAGATGCGGACAGGCGCTGAAGTTATTTTGGCTTCCCTGTGAAATCATCTGGCAGCGCGTCTATTCTACACTGTGATCAAAACCATGACTAAACACGTTTGAGTGAGTGACTGAAACCTAAAATGCATGCACACACCTAAAGATGCCAGCTGTCTAGAAAGTGACGCATCTAAAAAAAAACACTAAAGAAAGAACTAAACTCTCGCCAGTGATGAAAACAGGACCAGTATTGGCCACACCAATATCGATACTTTTAACCTATAAAAGCAAGCTTACATTGGGAAGAGCAGCTGAATCATCATTAATTTGCAAATTCTGAACACACTTTAAGGACTACTAAATCACTATGATTTTCTCTTTTTAAAATATTTAGTTAATACAGCAAAACAAGCCTTTCAGCTTCTAATATATTTTGAAACTGGGTTTTTTGGAGTGCTGGAATGTAAAAGTGTCCTTGTATACTAAACTTAGAAGATAGAAACAAAGTAACGATCCTATTGTGCTAGTATCAGTCCCATAGCAATCTGCACACCTCTATTCAATACTCTTGGGTAACAGAACTGATGTCATTGCTTATTCTTGTAACCCCTTTTTCTTGTTAGGTCATAACACACAGTAATGAAAAATGGAGTCTGTATAGGAAAAAAGGCAGAAGAGATGATTTTTTAAAAATCTTTTTGTGAATGAGTTATAAAGTGGTACACTGCCACTGAGGACCTTATTACGTGACCACGAGAGCTGGATGTAATGTTTTTATGCTGTCCGAGCTTACTCTGCACCCAGTCTAAAAATTATGGACTGATTTGACAGAAAGTGCCTAATTGTTCCTGGAGGAAATATAAAAATGAACATGTTGTATCTACACACGCAATCTTCCTTCATCAAATAATCCCATCAAACACCAATGAACATCTCACCCACCCAAAACCTCAGTCAGTTGTCTAACTGAAAATGACACACAGCAATTGCTAATATTACAGGGCTAGTGATCACTTTGAAGTGATTCCTGGACTTTATTGTCTTACAGCAGGCCTGTTCAGTAAGAGGCTGCCAAGCCAGTGTTACCAGAGCGACATTACACTTAAACTGATGTAAAAAGCATGCATTTTCTTAACCGCTTATCCAATTTAGGGTTGCAGTGAGGCTTGAGCCTATCCCAGCTCTCATAGGGTGAGAGGCAGAGTACACCCTGGACATGTTGCATGAGCCAAGACAGAGAGGGGCATAGAGAAACCATACAGGCACAGGGAGAACATGCAAACACCTCACAGAAAGGCATGCTTAAGTGAAATGTCACACTGAGGCCATTTTTTTTAAAATATCACTAACACCCCTGAATTCAAATTTACATGGGAAAATATATAAACTGACCTTTGGAATAAGCCCATAAATGAGATTAAGCCAATGTAAGCCGAAGTTGTTTTTCATCAAAAAAACATGTAGCAGGCATTTTGTGCCTGAGTGCAATGCTGGTTAACCAGAAAATCTCTGAAAAGTTACAAGCAGCCATGAGATGGCTGGGAAAAGGCCAGTTGTGCAGCTGCAAATCAAATAGGCTCTGCAGTCCAAGGAAGCTGAGCGGCAGGCAGACAGACAGAGAAAGAGGGAGAGAGCAATGATTAGAGGTCAGCTGTTGAACGAGTCGGAGCGCTGTTATACTTCAAAAGCCTCAAATTATCAGACCCGACCACAACATTCTTTAACGAATGATCTATCTGTCACACTTTATTTTGCAGTCAGCAATCAAAATATGAATTGCCCAAATACACCAGGCTTCTGCTTTTTCTCAATTCAACTCAGCTCCAAGTACAGTTGAAGCTGTGCTGAAAACAGGAACTGGATTCTTGTAGGAGTGGAGGCTCCCGGGGTTATAGTACCCAGTTCATTCACAGAGATGTAAAAGCACAATCCATTATATGGAACCAATTTACTATGTTTGCTTGCTCAAGAGGTTAACACTCATTTGGAAGCAGGTCTCAGCCTCCCTATGATAGTATATTGCATTAATGGTACCTTTGTTTCAAAATTATCACAAGACCCTGTTTCACAAAGGAGCAAATCTGAGCAAGACAAACAGTCCATGAGTTTTATTAATTCATCCCGATTATCGTGTTTTAAATGCAAGATAATAAGAATATTAACCTTTTAAAAAAACTATTGTGGTGGATATTAGACTGAAGATAAAAGTAAATACATAATACCTACAATTTGAGGGATTATTGGTCAGACAGTATCTTATTAACTCAAACCTGCATTGCAGATTTTGACAGTTTAAACTCTCAATAACACACACACACACACACACACACACACACACACACACACACACACACACACACACACACACACACACACACACACAGGAGAGAGAGAGAGAGAGAGAGAGAGAGAGAGAGAGAAACGCACGTTATCCAAACTGCTTCATCCCTATGGATACAAGGTCGCTGTCTCACACTGCACTGCAGGGCCTTTCAACCTAAATCAGTGATTTGGGTTATTTCGATAAAATTAGCTTTTAGCTGAAATTAAACCATTAAAAGATTAATTATTTTTTCAAGTCTATAAATAAAATACAGAGTTAAAAATAATAAATCATTGTGAAACTCCCCAGAGGCGCTTCCCTTTTTGGTGACTGGTAAGAAATCTTTGAAGGCGTGATGGTGCTTTCGATGAACCTCGAATTAAAGAGATTTCTCTGTTTTTGAGCAGTAATTTATATGCACCACTCATATATGAATATAAACCTGTTTTGTCACACGTTAAAGAATTGGGACTGAGAAATAAAAACTCTTCCCATCGTATTTATCTATAAAACAGGGTTATTTCATATCGGCGGTGTTCTTTTTCACGGAGCTACTGAAGGCATCGCGAAAGCCTGATCCATTGATCGTCAGATCCAGGCGCCGGCAGGACTCCTCGGTGTTTCCACGCCTACTACTTTCACCCCCTTTGTGGTGACTCTCCGGCTCACACACACTTTGCCAGACTTCCAGGAGTTGGAGCCACTGATCGAAGAGGGAACACCGACAACGTAAGGGGGAAGAAAAGAAAGAATAAACATATTCCCTGCCCCGCATGGATTTGCTTTCTTCTCTGGAGGGATTTCAAGGAGGTGCAATGATTTGTGTCGCTGGGAATTCTGGAGACTTGTACCGGAGAGAAAGGGCACACGTACTCTACGCTGCAAAGTTGTAAAAGTAGTTTCCCTTGAAGTTCCCCCCCTCAAAACCACCCGTTCTGACTCCGTGCTTCTCCAGTTTGTAAACCCCCTCAACCATCATGGCGAGGCGGTCAGCGGAGAAACCTCTGTTTTTGAGACTGAACGCGCGCGCTGCTTTTCGGGATAAACACATTGGCTCGCGCGGAGGCTTCATGGCTTTTTCGCGGAGCTTCGTGTTAATCTGCTTGGCTCTTTCTAGTGGATATTGCGGAGCCGAGACGGAGTTTTCCATCCTGGAAGAAGCGCAAGTCTTGGCCGAACAAATGAAAAAGCTGTCCTCTCAGGAGCTGGGAGTCTTCACTATGCAGGTAATTAAATAAAACAAATAAAAGACACCAAGTTGTTTGAAGAATGTGTTTGGGTGCAAAGCAGATAACCTCCGCTCGTGTCACGTCGAGCGAGTTGGAGCGGGTTTTAATGGGTTTTTTTCTGGCGCAAACAGGAGCTCTAAAACAGGCCTGCACAGCGCAAAACTAAAATAATAACAACAATACTCTCATAACCGCAGAAAAGATAGTTTGTCGACAGAGATGTTAAAAGTGTTGCGAAACAATAAGCTTCTATGTTGCAGTGTAACAACAGGCTCTTTGAAGTTGGGACGCGTTTATCTGGGACATGAACACGCCGGAGGTTTGAGGTTCTGAAAGGCTGGCGTTTTACCCTTTTATTCTTTTTTTAAGCTCTTAAGTAGTCCCAGTAATAATGAAATTAATTTAAATTCCAATACCTTCAGTTATTACTGCACTCTCTGTGTGTGTTTGTTTTTTGTGCGCGCTACCTGAAAATGCCAACAAAAAGCGGGACAAAGTGTCCTTCATAATGCACGTCATAATTTCTTAAAAATGAGTGCCCTCTGTCCCGCTGTGTGCTCCTGAGCACATGTCATTGTGCACATACTCGAGTTTATCTTTTACCTGGTTGATAAATAATCTCCCGCAAGTCAATCTGCTGCAGCATATGGGCTCATCCAGAAAATCATATTTCCCCCAGAAAGAGCTGGTGATGGTTTATGATTAAACGCAAACAGCCTGGATTTCACGTGGATAGAAACACACTCTCTCAGCATCAGTTCTAGCACAAATGATTGCACCTAAAGCTGCCACTGATACATGTTTTCTTCATGAGCAATGTTTTTAGCAATTTTAGAATTTGTTTTTGTAGATTTGTCTAATAATTTAATTAATAAAACTCCACAAAATTGAAATTTCTGTGGTCACATCTTCTTAGTCCTTCTGTCTATTTAAAAGCCCCAAAACACCAAAAATATTCAGGTCCAAAAGGAGGAAATCTGCAATTGTCACAATTTTGTGCTTCTAGCTGTGTGCTTCATTGCCTTCTAAAGACACCCCGCCGACTGCTTTCAAGATAAGGGATTAGTTTGGTCGTGATCAGTGTTTGTTGTCCGCCAAGCAAGCGTCACAGTCAAAATAAAGATGCAGATGTTTTGGAGTTTTGATCTCATGAGATACCAGCCGAAATGAACCCATTCAACAGCGAGTCGGTGGACATGAGAGACAGATCTTTCTTTGGAGAGTGGAAGTCATTTCATTCAAAAATTCCAAACTCAATCACTCCATCTTGCAAGCAGATTTGTGTTCATCTTGTGTGATACTGAAGTGAGCATTTTTGGGGACTCATTCTTAGTATTGTAGTGACCAAACAAAAAATGCTTCGACTCTAAAAAGAAGCCAGAGTCATCAGTGAGAATGACTGCATTGTTACAGCCCCAGTAGACGAGTAAATGCACTATATGATAATCATCCATCCGTGCAGTGCTGCATTAAATCACCAAATGGCAGGAGGGTGCAGTGCCAGGGGTGTGAAGGAGGTGTTTAGCACTTCAGAGGCAGAGGAGCTCGCAGGCCCCGAACACAGAGGCGCAGCAGCGGGGGGGCCTCGGCCCCAAATGGTGTTTCATCTTCTCTGCTTCCACACTGAGCCGCCTTCATCCCAGCTTTGGGAGTCGGCTTTGAGGGCTTCCTCTGATCCCACCGGATCTGCTGTTGTCACCGCTCATCCCCTCCCTGAGCTCCAGTTTGTGCTCTCGCCGCCCCGTTTCTGGTTCTTTCCATCATTATCGCTCTGACTTTTTTCCCTCTCCCTGTGCAATTCTTGTTTTCAGCTCCTGTTGGTGTGAATACTTTGAATTAATAGCTGTTTTCCCCTCAAACGAGAGTAAAACGCCTCCATCAGTGACAAAGATGTAATTAATACGAAATGATCTCAGCTTATTGTCGGCCTCACTTAGATTCTCGTGACTAATTTCGCATTCATACAGCAGCGTACAAAATGAAGTGTTCAGCAGTCGGCATCCTTCCCCCGTGTCAGGGGAAAACGGTTTTGAGCTATGAAGATGTTGCAGAGCTCTGAAAATCTGACTTGGCGTGAAGCTTTTTTTTGTTTTTTTACTTACTTCAATTGAAGTGGCACATTTCACAGATTTGCCAGAGTGGTTTTCCAGTGAAAACACAACTGCAAGGGTCTGTTTCAGGCCACGAAAGGACATCGGCTGTGGTGCTCACATCGTGCCTGATTGAAATTCAGAGATGTGCCAGTTCAGCTAATTTTTTTTGTCCCTTTCTCTCTTTAAAAGAAAAACAATCTTTTCCACATATGTTTGTATCCAAACAGAATCACTGATTTTCATTAAAAGTCTTTAATTTCTTGAGTCACAGCTGGCCCTCATTATCTCTTAAAGGAGTTCTTCAGGTTTCTTTGTCCACTGAGCTATGTGCCGAGTTCACGCGCTGCCTTTTCAGATGAGATCTGAGGATTTTGCCATCAAGTGAGCATCCCAGCATGCCCATTTAAAATGTAATTGTACCCCTCTGCACCCCACCCCTCATTCTCTGGCAGATGTGTAATTTGAGGCTCGCCTCTCATCGGTGTTTCTGAGTCACTGGGTTAGCCTTGTTCACTCTGTCATTGACTTAGTCATCAGGGGACTTGAGGGCTTACAGCTGATGCTTTTACGCTGACAGGTCTGCTCTTAATATAAATATATATGTATTTGATTTAGTGGTGAAACCCTACTGTAGGTAGGGTCAGACTTTGCAGGTTTGCGACGTATCAATCAGAAACTTGATGACAGTCTTCCCTTTTGAGACGTTTCATATCTTCCTGAATAATTTATGATGAAGATTTCTACATTACGACTGCTTATTGTGAAAGGAGAAGGTCTTAGATACCCATAGAGCTTTTCATGTTCGATTTCCTGCAGGCTTAAGCAGAAGGCTGAAGATGGCAAGTTTAGTTTTGGATCTCGATAGGAAATTCAATCTCTTTTCTTACAAAACACACGACTGCAGCTACTTTTCAGAATCAGAATCAGAAAGGGGTTTATTGCCAAATGTTGAGCAGGTTTACAACATTAGGAAATTGCTGCGGTGCTTCAGTGCAAACATACTGTCATAAAAAAATATAAGAATAAGAATTAAAAGTGCTAAGTAGATAGATATATACATGATATATACATGAGTGCAGGTGGTGATCAGTGCCAAACATGGGGTGATGCAGTGAACACAGCGTAGGGTCATGTGTTAGTGGTGGGAACAGTCATACGGTTATTGTTCATGTGTCCAACAGCAGAGGGGAAGAAACTGACCAGTAAGTGGAGCAACAGGCTTGATCACTTGTAAACATGCAGTAAAGAGAGATGTTAAACGTACATAGCCTGATTGCTTTTAACGTTGAGAAGCATGTATGCACTATTGGCTGCTTATTTATAAAGAAAGTTTCACTGTGTTAGTTTCAAGGGCCTCAATCCTCATATGGTTTGAGGCTGAACCCCTGAGGCTGGCTCGTCCATTTATCCCTGGCCCCCTAATTGAATATTGATAGCGTAGTGAAGGTTTGTGTTGGGGTAGCTCTGACAATGTCTTCACTCTGCTATTTTCTGGTTTGGGATCAGTCCAATGGTAACGGAGCTGAGATTGACACTTTGTTGGTTTCTTTAACCTAGACTTGGCTTGATTTGATTTAACATGCACTCCTCTGTCTCTCTCGGTCTCCATCTACCTTTATTCTAATCTTCTTGCTCCCATTTCTCTTCTTTCTCTTTTATTGGCCTGTGTTCCCGTTCCCTCACTTTATATTGAATCAGTTGCAGAGACAGGGTGGGGGAGGAGGAAGGTTTGAGGATATACAGCAGGACATCAGAATTCCTGCTAGGCTCTCTGCAGTACAGCTTCAAAGCCTTCTTGCCTCTTACTGCGTTGCCTGCATGGCTCTGTGCTCAGTCAAGGTTACTATGAGCCTCACAGGCCCACCGCTTCATCTGGGACTGTTACTATTCCCCATCCACACTCTCTCTCTTTTGACTTTGAGCCTTCTCTAAGTGTGCATGTTGAAGCAGATCATTCAATTAACAACATGATTACGATTTATTTGTGAGCCACTGTGCAGCCTGTCTGCTCAGATTGGAACCTGGTAGTCTGAGAGCATTTTCAGCTGATTATAACCCAGATTATATGAAAGAAGAGGTGTCTTATAGAACTTTTTATTTTCAATAGTCCTCATCTAATGGGAATATGAGCTTTTCAGTGTCTTTTCAGCACGTCTCTGCTCTTGCCTTGTTCCAGCTATAATGGGGCTGTTTTTAGTTCCCTTTCTTCGGGGCACAGAGGTTATGTAATGCGACCAAGTTTTCTCTTTCAGTAAGTGTACTTCTGCAAATGACAAAATATGAGACTGTTTCACTGATGGAAACAGTCTCATTCATTCCTCCATCTTTACTATGTTTATTATGCAAGTATTCAAACAGAAGCTCTGCATGATGTTGCAGTAAAATTTTATTCTGATGAACTCTTGAGCATTCTTGTTGTTCTTTTTATCTGGCATTTAAATGAGTGAGTCTGAGCAGGGTTAGATCGTAAAGTCGTCACAGCAAATGTGAACTAACCCAGTTGTCTCACTTAATTAAAATGCAGTTCACATATTTAAACCGATATTCTGTAATTAATATTTTATTTTGTGCCAGCAGAGGTGAACCAATGTATAAACGAATTAATTTTTACTAGGAACAACTAGGAAAATCTTTCGTTGGCTCAGCTCTAACCTTGTATGTAGACTGGCTCGTGAGTTGGTACGTACATTCTTGGTTCCTAGACAGTGAATACTAATTTGGATTGAGTCTTGCCTTGTTGCTACCCTAGTAGGCCAAGGTCTAAATACGAATGACAGAATTTCAAGTAGTGGAAGCAGAGTAAATTTGAATGGTTGTCATTTTGTGTTAGCCTAGTGATGGGCTTTGCCTTTTGCCCCATGACAACTGGGATAAGTTGCAGTCCCCCTGTGGCCGTGGAACTGGAAAAGTGCTCAGAAGAATTGATGGACTGTCGCAGCCTAATCTTCAGATTGTTCTATATCCTTATTATCTAAAGACCACAACTTTAAGCTTTCCCACACTTTACAGAAAGAAAGTATCCACATTGAAACAACAAGCACAAGATCAAATGTTAAAAGCAAAGTAAAATTCTTGGGTGTTTGCGGCTCAACCATAGAATTTATGGGGGAATGGGTTAAAAGTCTTCCTGTCTGGTTTTTAACGATCTCTGTTAATGTGACATGTGGTTACTTTGTTTAACCTTGATTGGATTCTAACCTCATCCCATTAATGGTATGCACTGTTTGCCTTTCCCTCCGATCTCTTTTTATGTGTTTGGTTAATAGAACCAGGAGTGCTGTGAATTAGTCGACCTTGAATTGAATAGCAAGGCCAGAAGTTTTTCTTCTTTTTTCATTCTGACCATAAATTGTGATGCATCTCATTGGTATATGAGCCCCCTGAGGCTGTGCTGGACTGTCTGTTCTTTTTCCATTTTAACAGTGTCTTTTTTTCCCCCCAAGCTTTTATTGCACAGAAAAGTTTCTGTTGCTTTAAAACTACCTGCTTTTAAAACATAGTTATTAGATTCTTGCTCCCAAGTTGCTGAAGATGCATGAATACTTCATAACTTCAAGCTGCAATGTTTTGCAGTGTGTGCAGCTTTAATGTTTTCTTTTTTTGTTCTTTATTGTTTTTATCCTTGCTGAATTACAAATGAGCATCGTGCACATTCGAGGCTATACGCTGTCTACATTTATTGGCAAGAGTTTTTTTTTTTTCTTCTATAATTTGAAAGTTGCACTGTTCAGTCGAAACTGAGAATTTGTTTTCCTTTGTTCATTTTGCTGGAAAAAAACAGGGCTCTCTGCCAACAGCTGCAAGGTCCCACAGCAACGTCTGTAGTGTTTTAAACTTGGGATGACTTTCACATTGGTCTTCAAAATTCTTGGGCTGTCCAAAATCCTGGGAAGCAGCCCAGCTCTGTCGATTGTTACTTCTGTTACAATGCAGGAGAGAATAGAGTAAAGAGTTTTTATTAAATCAATGGCTGCTTGTGTGTTTGGGCCTAATTCCAGCCACTGAGGGGTTCAGGCACCCTTTATAACCAAACTGCCTTTGAGAACAGTGTGTCTGGCTTCTAAACCGAGCACACACCAAACGCTGCGAGGTCCCTAGAATTCTTGGATCAAACTAGGAGTTGGGTATTACTGTCAGATAGAAGCTGTCTGGATTTAAGGAGGTCATTTTTAATAATTTTGTCTCTTTTTTTTTTTTCTTATTGTTTCTTAGCTTGGGTAGGGCATCTATTGGTCTTATTAGAGTCTACTGTTTAATATGATTATGACCAAGGAGGCCATCTTCTTTTATTTTTATTTTTTGACGTGGCTCCAGAGGTGGGAATGTTGACTTTACTTTATTAGTTCAGACTTTTAAATTAATGCCTATTGTCTAGCTATTGTTGGGTGGACTGTTGTTACATTTGTGCAGATATGCATGGTGCTCAAATATGAAAGCCTGTGGTTTTGGATCAGTGCTAATTTGACTGTGTGGTAGTTTTAAGAAAATGTCTTCATAACAGCACCAGGCTGAAAGATCACTGATGAAACTTGAGATTCATACAAACTCCCATTCACACTTTTTTTTTCTCAAAAGAAAAAAAGGTGTCCACAGTCTGATTTGCACATTTCTTGGTTTCAAAAGTTTATCTTCTGTCTGTTCTCAGTGTGTATTCACTAAAGGCTTTAGTACATCACATTTCCACATCACACTTGCGTAAGTTGCATACTAGACAATGATGGGCTACCAGAGTACTTGGCGTATCAAAAAGTTGAGCATAGAAAACTTTCTTCCTTCAGCAGATAAAAGAGAAATTTTCCACATGTTTTAAGTGACATTTTCTAAGTTATCAATGTCAGGTTGTAAAATTTGACTTGTAAATACAAATTGTAGATTGTTTTGTGTTTGAGTCGTTTTGGACTGCAAGGCTGTTGGAAGAGCTTTATGGAAAGAAATATATTTTTTTCCAGAGCGTTTACATGATACAGCTTTCCATCATTTCGGTCAGATCCCTTTACATTTTCAGCCAGTTTAAGTACAGCCTGCTGCACTGCCTCTTGGCTCCCGTTGGACAGCGGTCAGGACAAAGCATGAAACTGATGTTCTTCTCCTTCTGCACCAGCTGTTGTGGTTTAAATCTGTCTGTACTGTCGTGGCCAGATCATTTAACTCACCGCTTTTTGATCCGTTTTCCACATTTCTTAGTTAAAGGAGGGCCTCTCAGTTTGGCTTTGACTGAAATTGGTTTTGCTGTGTTTTTTTTGTTTTGTTTTGTTTTTTTCCCCCACAGCCTCTTAAGCCTGTACATTTTTGTAACTGTTTTGGTTGCACAGTCTTTTTTTTTTTTTTTCCTTTTTCCTCCTGACCTGCTCCTAAAATGCCAAGCTCCTGTTAAGAATCTCGATGGAATGTTTCCTTGGCTGCTGTCGCAGTGCTTTGAAGTTAAGCAGTTAGATTAGGAAGCTGTAAACATACTGTCCTTATCGGTTTAACCTGATATAAAGCTAAGTGGGCCACTTGCAGGTAGAGCTAGCATCTGGCATTATTCACAGAACAATGAACTAAATGTTCTTAAATAAAGAAGTATAGCCCTGAAATATGAATGTCAACTAGTTTCACTATTTATCTATTAGCAATTGCCCAATAGTCACATTGGACACAATAGCCATCTGTTACCATTAATATAGCAGCTGAGCTCAGTGTAGATGGATAAAACATGAATAACAGGTGGAATATTGAGCTGTGACGGAGCAGATTATGGACATGGGGACAACTGGACATGTTACTGGCTGTGCAGAGCAGCGAAGGAACGTTGCTGAACCGAGAAGATGGTCCTGAGTTTTGAAAACTTGTCCGGAGCAGAGCAGCCAAATCAGATGGGGTTTTCACACCTAAAGAGCTGCAGACTGAGGCAGAGCAGTGTGACCAGTGGATGAGAGAGAGGCTGCCGGCAGATGTGGACAAGATGATGAACTTTAACTTTTCTACGTTTACAATAATTTCTTAAAATCTGTTTCTTCTTTTGCTGTGAGGTCTGTTTTAAAGTGCAGGGAGTGACCAGTTCAATCTTTCACAGTGATGTTAGGTATGGTCTTGTTTGTTGTACTCTGTTTATTAATAAGTTCTATCATTTGACCTACATTTGACCTTCATGATCTAAAGTGAATTTATCAAAAAAAATTATAGAAATGAATAAAACCTTTAAACTTGATCTTAAGTGCGTATTTTGTTAAATCTATCTTATAATTTGGGAAAATTTGTTAAAAATGAACAACTTGGCTTTTTCAAGAAACAACTTCTTTGCCGTTCCTTCTGTTGTTGGAGGATGGGTTCAAACTCTATCCCGTGGTATCAGATGGTATGGACTGCTTTACTGGGTATTAGCACGGATTTTGCAATTCTAGTGTCATGACAACCCTAGGGTATACGTGAACTTAGTGCTACAATGTCACGTGGCAACAGTTAACACACTTTGTTGATTTGTGCAAACTACAAACAAACAAAGAACTCTTTTCAAATCCATCGCACTCGCAATTTTTACCTCGTAGGTCTAAAGCTACAGACTTTTGTGTTTTTCAAATGTAAGTTTGGATCCTAGCTAACCCACTAAACATCTGAGGCACACAATAACACAAATGTACCACTCAGTCGAGGCAGCGGTAGACCAGAAACTCATGTGTTGTGCAAGTTAAAACTACTATTTTCGTCAGCGAAGCTTTCTAGCGTACACAAGTTTGCAACGGCTTTGGGCCCGTGTTAGAAAGAAGGATCTCTAAGCAGAGAACGCACTCAATCTGTATTTCTTTTGGTTGGCTAAGATTCAATTGTTGGAGCTGATCCTGTCTATAGTGCTTGGCTTCTGTGCCAGTCAGTGCTTTTTTTCTGTTAGGAGGGATTGCAGACTGACATCTACTGTAGGAAACGCATCGACTGGGCTTATATTTTTTTTAAAGCAACACTTAAAAAAGCTGAGCTTTCCCAAACTGAGTGAAAATAGTAACAATATTGCGTAACCTTTTATTCTGATTTAACCACAGTACGTGTGACAAAACACTGAGATATACATAAGATATTGAGACCACAATAATCCAGCAGTAACTTTTGGTCCAAATGTATATAATATTTGTATAGTTTCATCATCAACTTTCCTGACAACTGAAATTATCCACGCAGTTATCTCCTGTGTGTTGAGCTAAATCCTGTCGTTGCGCAGCGCTCCAGGTTTTTAGCAAAAGTAGCTAACTCGGCCCTCTGCTTATTAGTGATAAGAACTAATTAACAGGCTGTGCTTAATCGGCTCATTCTCACTTTTTCTTAATGATTCTCTCTTTCTCTGTTACCCCTCTCACTCTTCATGTCCCATTCGCCGTCACCCTCCCTCTGCCCTCTCTTTTCTACACACTAATTCTCTCACACACACATAAGCCACAATGAATGTGTGTGCATGTGTGAAAGAGAGAGAGGATCTTTATTGGTGATCCAAGCTTTGTGTTTTCTTTTTCTAGATTCCAGCCAGTGTTACTTAGTTAGCTCCAACAGGAGATGACCTGGCAGTGTGAGCCAGGGGACCCCAGGCCACCCTTTAGCAAGTCAGTCCCTTCATTCGCCACAATGGGCGAGACTCAAAATGAACTCCGCCTGAATAAGAGAGAGAGAGGGGAAAGGAAAGGGGCGGGGGTTGTGGTGAAGGCAAAGGGGGGCAGTGAACAAAATGCCCATTTGGGAGGGCAAAGAGAATACGGGGACCAGCTCCCACTCCCCCTGCCCCCCAGACAACATGGTCCCCATCCCCCTCAAAATGCACACACACACACACACACACACACACACACACGGATGCATGCGCACACTCCTGCAGAAGAGGCTTTACATTCTTGATGAGGAGAGTTGGAGCTCCAACTGTGGAGAAGCAGATCAGACTGTTTTGCATGCCTTTTTTCCCTCGTTTCTCTTTCTCTGCTTACGCCTCTTTCTCGGTGCTCTGAGTCGCATATATAATCGCCCAACTTTTACTTTTGTTAAGGAGCGCTTATTCCGAGGGTGTCTCAAATTTTCACCCATGTTTTTATGCCTAGTTGCAGTTTTTTGTTTTTGTTGGGTTTTTTTTGTATATGGTAAGTGCATTTTCTTTGGGAGGGGGGGGGTGGAGATCTGACTGCGCATAAGTAACAGCAGGCTTTGGGGCTTCCTCTTTAAGGCAGCATGCAGTTCAGAGCATAGACAGAAAATGCTAAAGTAGGTGCTGGGGGTTGGAATGAAAACTAGAGTAGAAAAGATCGTGTGAATCGGTTGCAGCCAAGAAATGGCAGGCTTTCATATTGTGGAGTCTCACACACACTCACAAACACACAAAAGCACAGTGGCAGCAGTCTTCTCTCAGTTTCTGAGGATTTGTAAGACGCCTCCCAAACTCTAGGGTCGCAGGGTCATGGAGGTGGTCTAACTTCTTTATTCACATACTGTGAGACAGTAAAACATGGAAACCTTGTGTAAATTTACAGGCCCAAGGCCCATCAGTGCACCGATGTAAAGCTGTGGTAGCGTGTATAGTGTGTGCATGTGTGAATTCACAGGTAAGCAACCTTAAATTTGACTAAAACACAATATGAAGAAGGTGTACTGTAGCCGAGTAAACCTTTGATTTTATTTTGTGAAAAGCAGCAGTGATTACATTTTTGGGCAATTGGAGGCAACAAGCCTCCAGCTCCATTTAAAGATGTCCAGGTAGTAACCACACAGTTTTGTCCACTTAAGCCATTGCACTACAATGCCTCAACGTGAACTAAAATGTGGTACATATCTAGTAATATGTAGTACGATCATAGAACACAAATATTTGTCATTGGAGTCTGTCTGCAATCATCCCCATACATCAAACACAGAGCAATATTAGCAACGTTGGGCCTCTGGCTCTGTTTTGGTCTCAACACCCTTTTGTTTCAATGACTGACCTTTAAACATGAAAACAATTGGTCTTTAAAGCAAAAATAATGAGCTAAAAGACAGTAAAGTCCATGGTTATAATGCTGTAAATGCTAGAGATACTTTGACATTTGGGTTTTTGTGGCACTGGTTTCAGCATTGCTGGAATACCTCAGGAAAAAAAAGAAAAGTATGATCTTTATGCCTTCAGGTTTCAGTGGATTAAAAATGCTTTCACTGTTTCTACTTTCTTCTTTGCCTATCTTCTCGAACATCTTCATCTTCTCTTGATTCATGGTGTAATTGTGTCTGTGGGTGGTGGCATGTGAAACCATGTCCTTTGCCTTTTGTACGCTGCTGGCTTGCTGGCTTTGAAGATGAATCAGGAAGTGACCTGGACTAATGAGTTGAACTCTGGACTCTCTGCCTCCGTCTGTCTCTGTAAGACAAGGCTGGTTGGAAGATGAAAAGAAATGCGTTGTTGTTTTTCTTGCACAGAAAATGGCAAAGGGGGAAAATGTGCTACAGCTCGCTAATTAGGAGGCAAGGAGGAGTGTCACAGCTTTGAGCATGAGATGAAATGCTGGTAGACTCCGAAACACCACTTTAACTGTTCCAAATGCGTGTGAATCCCTACTGTCGCGCTCTGGTGCTATCCATATCTTTATGTCTGCCTATACACACACATACACAAGTCTTATAAACATGGAGACTCATAAAAAGCTACATGCACAACTGTGTTTAGCTATCAGTGTCTCTGAGCTCAGATATGTGTCTACTAAACGAGTGGTTTATTTGGTTTAGGCTGACTCAAAAGTAATGGAACATGAGCATTAGGCCAAACAGGCCTCAGTGTTTGACACGGAGATGGCCAGCTTTACTCAAGATCGCCAAACAGTGCAGCTCTCTGAAATAAAGACTGCAAAATGATATTTGTTCCCTGGATAAACAATGAAAAATCCAGGCGTACTGTGTACACTTCGCATAGATTGCGCCAGTACAATATAATGGTTTTTTTAGTCAAGTCGGGATTTGATGACCAATAATGTCTCACGTGAGGTCTGACTCATAAAGTCATATTGCTCTTGTTGCACGGGGACCATCTTAAGATGTTCTTGCAGCACATTTCACTTGTAGGCGTTGAGTTTAAGAAACTTACCAGTTATCCTATGCTTGTTTACACTGTCTTAAGTGCGTCTGTCCAGGTTCTCTATGTGATCTCCTCCTGTTTGACTTGGTTGTAACAAACAGTTGGCATGTCCTGCTTTCTGAGTGTGTCAACTTGTGGTCAGGCTCAACAAACCTGTTACTGTTGATGTGTATTGGTGTAGTATGAATAGACTGTTTTTAGGTTTCTGACATGTTTTTCTGTACAATTTACAGCCTGAATCTCTTCTGACTATACCGTCACTTATATGTACTCACCCAAAACCTGCAAGCCAGTCCTTAATGTCATGATCCTTTCTGTGACGTAACCTGTGGAGAATCCCTTTAAATGATTTTACTGCTTTTCAGTATAGATCGTGTCCCCCGTTACTTCCTGAATTTAGAAAATCTGTGGTTCACAAAGAAAACGTCTCTCATCCAACAGACAGACGGCGTGTTTTTGAAATCAGTCCTGGCATTCTAGCTGAGAGGTCTTAATGTTGAGTCAATAGCCAAGCAAGCTGGTCTGTCTCCTTTATTTCTTTCTTTTTAAAGTTTTTGTTTTTTTTCTGGCAGAAGCCCAGTTATAACGCTTTCTACAAGAACACTACAGTCTCATTTTATCCGGTCTCATCCACTCCTCCTCATCCTCTCTTGACTTCCACACTTCTGTTTCCCAGATCTTTACTTTTCAGTAGACCAGGTTTGTTTTAGGCTTGGTTGGCTGGTGTCATGCCAATTATTCTCAAATACTCCAGCCCAGGCATCAGTACGTCAGCTGGCCAGGTTTTCTGCTGGTATCTTGCTGGCAAGCGAACAGGGTGACAATGTGCAGCTTTTCTTCACTTGTTATGGACTTAGTTTTTTTTTAAACAATTGTGATATAATAATGCATGTTTTCAGAAAATGTGCTCAGGCTGTGTAGCCTGGGAATTGGACAAAGCTGAGAGCTCATGTTTCATTTGCTCTGGCAGAATGTGTCTGAGGTTCATCCCTTTCAGATTTACAAATAGCCTTGCCCGTGCTACCCCAATCAAAAACGTGAGATTTTTCACAGGTTTTGCTGCTTTCGAATGCTTGCAAGTCTATGCAAATGTGCCCGCGTGCTCCCATTGATGATTTCAGTGAAGCTGAATTGAGAGCGTCATGACTAATTTGCATACAGGCGTCTGTCTTTGGCTTGCATTTTCACGGCTCTCTGCCAAATGCGAGTTCCTTTAGCCATTTTCCCACATGGAACTTCCTGTTTTAGAGTCAAAACATAGGCTGTATATAAAAGATGGAAATAGTCCGTTGCAAAGCTCGAGTTTAGCAAAATTGAAGAATAATTGTAACACTAACCACACACACAAATGCAACACTAACCACACACACAAATGCAAAATAAAGAAAGTCTTTGATGGTGTTTTGTCCTTGATTTGAAGCAAGTAGGAGTTCTAATCCTGCTCTGTTTTCATGGCTCCCAGTCACAGGAGTGCAGCCAACACCTCTTACCTTTCCTGGAAACGTTAGTCTGTCTGCGTTACCTGGTCTATGTGTGAAAGCACTGTTAGGCTGATACTGAGCTCTGTGGGAACAGGTATCTGTGTTCACTGGTGGTGTAGTCTGCGTCTGCGTGCGTTTGTGCTCACATTTGTAGTGGCGTGCTGATTTACACTCCTCTGCACTGGGTTAGTTTTAGTGATGTGACTGTATATTGTAAAGTATGAGATAATGAAGGAACAAATAAAATGATTAACTTACTCAGTGGATCTAATTTTGACTTAAAAAAAAAAAAGTAAGGCACTCAAATAAAAAATGAGACCGACTTTTATAGTAAGTGTAAAATCATGGACTCATATAATCTACCTACCCATTCTTAGAATGTGAATATTATTTCGGTGTTTAATGAGGTGCCAAACCGAGCACGTTGACCGCCGCAGCAGGAATGCCAAATGGGTGAATCTTCTTCGAGAGGAGTCGTCATATGTCTCCTGCATACATCATCAAAGAAGCACGTCTCTCCCCCTCCTGGCTTTTACAGCAGCAAAGCCATTTTCCATTTACATACTAGAAACTTGTGAATGTCCTTGGGGAACTCTCTCCCTCTCTCTCCCTTTTGAAAGCACTCATGCTCAAGCTTCTGCACACACCAGCGATCGACTCATGAATCTGAATAGGAGAGGTTTTCGATGTTTAGACAGCTCAGGGAAAAAAACAAAACAAAAAAAACCCTGACACCCCCCCAACAGTTGACATGTTGATGAAAGTGTGTGTGTGTGTGTGTGTGTGTGTGTGTGTGTGCGCGTGCGCGCGCGCCTTGGATTTACTATATATCTATATCCTTTGCATATAGGAGAGTTCATATTGGTTTTTAACTCAAATTCTGTATTTGCACAAATTTCAGGTGAACTAGGTTGGACCCTTACTTAATAGTACTTTAAGTTGCTGCAGGCTTGTAGGTCCTATGATGTTGAAACTGACATTGATGCATTGGTTTAATTCCTTTTCCTCAATTTAATGTGAGTAATCTGTATCTGCAGGTATTTAAAAAATACAAATAAACACCTTGGCAGTCATGTTTCTTTAAATTACCATACAGGAAATAGGCCTGTACTTGCTGGGGTGAGAACACTTTGCTTCACAGACTTGACAAAAGACAGGAGAATCTGCCAGAGGCTAAATTTTCTCTTTATTCAGCCAGTTCCAGATGATTCATTCATTCATTTATTTATGGCTAATAAGGGAGATGGCTTGCTTTGTTTTCCTTTTTTTTTTTTTTTTTTTTTTTTTTGTATTAGCCCTTTCCGACATCTGTGCTCACTCATTCTGCCTATCCTCCGGGAATTTAGTTGTTTCAATTCTGAGCTAAAGAGAATCTCATATGTGTCTATTCAAAACAAAACACATAGTTGGCTGCTGGTAAGAAGTGCTATGAAGCTGCATCTCAAATCTTATTACCTAGATAATCGGCCCTGTAAAGTCCCACATTTGAGCCCACACTAAAAAAACAAAAACAAAAAAACCTGACCTGGCAAAAACTAGTACCGACAATTTCTGAATAAAATATGTTGAGTATTTTTGTAGACAAAAAATTAAGAATGTTCTATTTTTATTCAGCTTGCATGTTGGATTGAAACAACATGACAAGTACAACAAAAACAAAAATATCAGTAGGTAATCTAATCCAAATTTCCAACCGAGAAAACAGTTTAGTTAAACAGATGCATATTTTTCATTTCAAAGATTTTCACCACCTACCATTTTTGAGACCTACTGCCCTTAAGCAGTCTTTCAAACCATCCATCCATCCAGGTTTTCAGGCAAATAAGAGATTGTGAAATAGATTATGATTGTAGATGAAATGACTCATATAATAGTGTTTTTTCTACTGTAATTTATGGCTGTTATTCCCACCAGTGTGTACAGACTTATAGAGGCGGCGTTTGTAATGGAAATTTCATAAAGGAAAAAGTTCTTTCAGAACTTAAACATAAACCTGAATGTACTTTAATATTACTCAGCACATTTTAACGTAACCATGTAGCACTAGTTATCTTGTAAGCATAATTCCACTTGTGCTAGTTAAATAAATGTATGCTCAAATGCCAAATAATGCATTTATTCACCACAGATGAATAAGTGGAATGGACCGTCATCAGTTTCTTTTATTTATTTTATTAGTTAGCCTGCCATCTAGCTAAGCTACCTTTAGATTGAGCTACGTGACATAAATGGGAGCTGCATACACTCTAATCAGAAGAGTCAGACATGTTTGAGAGAGGATTGTTAAAGTCTGACTACTACTATTTGTTTTCACTAATAAATATATTTTATTGTGTTTTAGAAAAACAAAACGGTTTGGCTCTCATTTGTTCCCCTTGTCTGTTTTAATTCTGCCGTCAGCAGCTCCTCATGTTGCATTTGAAGCCTTTCTTCCACCTGCCTTGATTTAGCTAAGGTTGGTGCAAGTGTTCAGTTAAGGAGCTTGCATCTCAAAGGCGTGATTATGAAGGTAGAATCATTTCGACACAGTGACTCTACAAACATAACTTTGGTTAAAAGCAGACAAACTTGAAGAAACAAGGGTGAGTAACATTGCTAATTACTCATGAGTAATGGATGTGAAAACATATGACATACAAGTATTTGCAGCATGTTTGGGTTTGATTTGAAGCCAATGTGCCAACCACTTGATCACATCTTAAGTCCAAGGTCTATGTTAGGTCCAAGATAATCACTGGGCTCGCTGTAAGTCGTATTTCTTTCCCTAACCAAAGGTCTACATAAGAGTTTCTGGGCCTATCGACTGCACTCCACGCGTGCCAAAACCAACAGGTGCACATGTCTAATCTCTCTTTGTTTTCATTTCTTTTTCTGCCTCTGTCTTTTTCCTTCTCGGCCTTTGATCTCTTCAGACTCTCAACCTCAAACACCAGCTCTCCCTGCTTTTATCATGGGTCACTTTTGTGTCATCATCTGCTTGATCACTGTTCATTTCTTCCTCTTCCTACTTTAATCCTCTCTTCCTTTCCATTTTTTTCTTTCTCTATGTCTCTCTTCCTCCTCTGCCTAGACCAGGGGTCAGCAACCTTTAGCACCCAAAGAGCCATTTGGAGGCAATTTCCACGCAAAAGAAAACACTGGGAGCCGCAAATACTTTTTGACATCTAAAATGAAGATAACACTGTATATATTGTTTTTTTGGTTTTTTTTACCTTTATGCTTTGTGTGAACAACTAAGGTGTGTTGCTTATGAAATTCATGAACTGCTATAGAGAAAATTAAATTTTCTCTATATTTCTCTATCATGACATAAATAAAATTTTATTTATGTAATTAACACATTTTGAACTCTTAAAGAAGAGGCGCTGCAGTGGAGGCGGACGCACCTGAGTGGCACCCGCAATCACGCCTCGCCGCTTTAACGTCTGTGCGGCTGTGAGCTGAAAAGCTACAGCCGGCTGTACAGCAACCGTGTGTGAAAAGTGGTCAATAAAGAGATGCTGAAAAGCCTGTTCATGCAAACATCGTCGGGTCTGCCGTGATATGTTTACAATGGGACTTCTGCTCCTGAACCTCTGCGCACAGCGTCTGGAAATCGGGGCTGTACGAAGTCACTTTCATCTTTATGCAGGACTGTAAGCTGTCATCTGTGAGGCGTGAGCGGTGTTTGTTTTTAACATAGTTCACGGTGGAGAACAGCTGCCGACATAATGTGGATCCGAAGATCCATAATTGGCCTACCTGGGGTTGAAAGTCTCGATAAATTCACGGCGTTTCGGCGGGTATACCGGCTTCCGCAAGTGCGACGCTTATTTTGAACGATCAAAAAATAATAGAATATCATTTTATGTTTGTGTTTCAATATCACAATAATCTTCCAATTTAGAAGTACAAGTTAAAAAAAAGAATTAACATAAATAAAATACACTTCAGCTAATTACTTAAAAAAACAGACAAATTTATTTTCCCAAACCACACGGAGCCGCACTATAACGACTAAAGAGCCGCAGGTTGCCAACCCCTGGCCTAGACTAATCTTCACCGTTTTCTGTCAGGCAGGGTCGCTATCCTGTGAGATAGTTTTCCTACAAATTGAACAGGTAAAAGAGGAAATCTGTGTGTTTGTGCATTTTATGTGTGTACTTTGGCAGTGAGGTTTCCTGCCGCAAATGAGGGTCACAACTCAAAAACTGTCCTCCTTTTTATATAATCCGCTCGTGTACAGACACAGAGCGTTTGCCAATTTAAACCGTTCAGGTGTCAAACAAGAATGAACAAACTTCTCAACGTGTGATGTCTCAAGCTGTGTTATTTGTTCCATCCTCATGTGCACGTCTATATGACTGTGCATAAATGTCCTTATATATTTCTGTAATTTGGCCAAGCATGGGTTCGCTGTTTTTCTTCCTCACCACAGCTCCCAGGTTACCTCCCTTGGCACGCAAAAGTAGCCAACACAAATCCTGCATCCAGTTAATCATCTCATGCCATAAAGACGAATGTTGTGTTACACTGCAGCACTCATTATTCAGGCTGTAATGACCTCCAGTCTTAATAACAGTGCATTTATGAAAAATCCATTCGCCGCGTTGTCATTTGTATGTTATGGTTGATACCTGTTGCTTTATCAGGAAAATGTGTTTTGTACATTTAGTTTAACATGCACTGAATCTTTAGGAAGGTGTGTGTGGTGATTTATTTTGTCCAAGTCTGCTTAACACAGACGACATTCAATTTAAGATCAATGCATTGACAGAACAGAGACCTCTTACATGTTATGAAGCTTTATGTAGGCAAAGATTGAAAACATTTTGTGGTTCAAAATGTGCGGAAAGTGGTAGCTAGTGGCGGCTTTCTGGATCTATATTTGAAATGACACATTTTTACTGTTCAGGCTCAGCTCCCTGCATGCACAGCTGGGGCCCGCATTGCAAATTGGGTGAGTCGTGATATGTTTAAATTTACAGTACAGTCATATTGTAACATTATGTTTACTTTTTTAAAAAACAAACAAACTTCTAGTTAGGGCTAGATCAGGTGACCCTGAAACCTCCCTTAGTTATGCTACTGTTTCGTCCTGTTTAAAGGGATTTCTTTTTTCCTCCCTTGCTCATAGTGGTTTGTGTGATTTCTCGGGTTTCTAATATTGTAGGAATTTTGCCATAGAATATAAAGCACCCTGATGCAATTGTCGTTGCGATTTGGTGTATTCTCTTTTAACATCAGGTATGACATAGATCCACTTTAAAACACTGCTGTTACCAGGAAAATCCATATTAACACAATATCAAGCTTTGCATCTACAATTTCATGAATACCTTTTGCAAAAAGTTGTGCATTTGACATCTTGTTTGCTTTTTGTCAAACGGGTTGGGGTTAATCAGTACTTTCAGTCATGCCAGCAAGTGTCAGCAGTAGGGCTGCCACAAACGATTATTTTGATAGTCGACTAGTCACCGATTATTTTTGCGATTAGTCGACTAATCAGATCATCATCCATTAGACGTAAAACTACAGCTTATTGCACCAGCAGCATCTGCTCTTATATAACTATCATTAGCTTACAGCTTTAAGTGTTTAAGGTCTGTGCTAACTAAAAATAAAGACAAGATGATAGTTTATTGAATTTTAATGAAATTTGCAGATTGTTTCGGTGAAGATTAATAAACTCCTTGCTATCTAAAATATAACAGGACACTGGAGTAAATTCTGGAGCATCTCACACTTCTGATAATCAGTTGTCTGCTTGACGTTTATTCAGCTGTGTAAAAACTATAACTTTAATCTCAGACAAACTGATTTACTCAGGAACAAATAAAATACTAAAAAAAAAAGCCAAACAATAACATTTTAAGTTATCTAAGTGACTCATATATATTTAACCTGAGTAGCGAAAGACGGCGGTGGGTTTGAAAACGATTTGCGGGGAGTCTGGTGTTCTCACGGCGCTAGTGAGCCTAGCCCCCGGCTCGCTAACGAGCTAGTGGGTAACAGATGTCTCCGAAAACGTCGGAGCGCTTTTGAAAATATGTGGTGTCCTGATAAACTGAGCAGATATTTTGAGGTTTACACAGCTACATTCTCGCCTGAAAATATGTTAAACATTTATTTTGTGACCCAGAAAGAATAATAAGAGTAACATTAAAACTAACTAACTGCCGCCATTGTTGGAAACTGCGCTGGGCCGCGCTATGAATTCTGGGACACAGCTGCTTCTTCTTCTTCTTCTTCTTCTTCTTCGGGGTTTAACGGTAGCTGACATCCTTGTACATGCAATGCTGCCATCTTCTGTTTCAGTCCGTTATTACACTCTTAAATCCTGCCACTTATTCCTGCGTCTTTTGTGATCTTACAAAGCTTCAAACGACGCGTCGACTATTAAATCAGTCGTCGACGATTTTGATAGTCGACGTAATCGTGACTAGTCGACAAATCGTGGCAGCCCTAGTCAGCAGCAGTGAGCTGTGCTAGTTTTGCTTTGCAAAGTCAAATCCAGTGTCGTGTTGTTTAACCTTCCCTTTAGAGCGATCCTCGCTTTGGTTAATCAGTCCATGTAACTGCCTTTAGAGTACATGATTTAGAACAAAGCCCCATGACCCTCTAACAGTGTCCAGACATGATCTCACATCAGGCTCAGAAACCTGAGAAGGAGACCACCCCAGGAGAAGGAGTCGTCCCTTATTATTCTTTATCTCTTTACCATCTCTCCTACCCACTCACATTTACCTGCCTACGGTACGCATGATGATCTAGAAATGTATCTTTATTCGTATGAATCTCTGTATCACTCTCATAAGTGAGGGCTGTTGCATAATTTGATTTCCTCTCTATAGTTTATTCATGTTTTTTTTTTAGTTTTTTTTTAATATTGTACAGTGACTAGGGAGTCAGTTAGCACTGGTTCAAATGATGTTGACAATTTCAGTCGACGTTTGTGGCTCGTTTGTGCCTTAATAATGCATTCATCAATGCCTGAAAAACTGCAAGTGAAAGCGCCTGCAGATGAGTGAACAGCATAGGAATGTGAAGATGATCCAAGATAGTTTGTGCAGACAGCGCAGGCGCCCCATCTGATTGTCCCTTCACTTTTTTGTAAGGGAGGTGGATGGGGGGGATGGTTCTTAGTGGGAAACCCAAGTTTTAAATTTTATTAGTGCTGCGTGATGAGGCCTTTGAGCCATGCGGGTCAGCGGCTTACATTTTGTCAATCTCAGCATTTTCACACACTCTTTTGAGATCTCCAAGTTCAGCTCAAGAGTCGGTATGAAGTTTTCGCCCTGCCAGGGTTACCACTAGGGTGTGACTGGGACTTGTGGTGCCAGACTGGCAAGCTGAGGTGGTTGAAGCCCGGTCCACAGGTGAAGTGTTTTGGAGACGCTGCTTGGTTTCTGTGCCGCCTCTTGGCTCCAGGTGGGTCATTTGTCATTTCGCTGGGAGCTGTAGTTTCTGAAAGGGATAATCTACAAGACCTTATTTTTGACTTATGAAGAACTTCTTAAAAAAAAAAAAAAAAAAAAAAATACTTGACATGTAGTACAATGTAAGTGTGGCTGATGCTTAACAGGAAAGGACTCGCCCTTTCCCTCACTTTTCAGCTCCGTTACTTAGGGCTGCTCGATTATGGCAAAAATGATAATCACGATTATTTTCACTGAAATTGAGATCACGATTATTTGACGATATTTATTTAACCCTTTAAGACCTACCATAGAACCAAATCCACCAGAGCTTATATTATATTTTTACATGCTGTAGTGCCATTTGTGGGAGCATTTCAAGTTTCTATACATCAATACAACTGTTATAGCCCATATTTTAATAATATGTATGCATTAAGTCCATAGTAAGTACATTAATTGCAAAAAAGTGCAATAAACTACAAAAAAAATTGAAAATCGCTTTTGTTTTGTTTACATATATTTCTACTTGGAGAAATTTAAGAGGTTTATCCCTCAAAACTTTAAATACAATAAAGTTGCAAAAAATAGTTTACAACAACAGGAAATTTATTTTGAGTGTCTTCATAGTTTTATTTTGGAGATACAGCAATTTTTATATACTGCAGGAAAAACAAAAAACAATCCTATGATGCAAATTTGCAAAGAAAACAGCATGTGCATCATTTCACTGTGGGAAGTGTTACGAACAGCTGACAGGAACGGCAAAGCGTGTTTCTGGAATATTATGTTTTTGTTCCTGCAAGCGCTTTTTATGCAATTTTTGCAAAGCTTTATGTGGAAGGAAACTGTGACCGAGGACAAGCTGATGGCATAAGATGTAAGTACAACTCCTCCGGTTTCATATGCAAAACAAATTATTGCGCTAGCTTATGCGGTTCAGGTTCTACAGGGATTTAACAATAGTTACGCAAAACGGAGCGTGCTGCTCTGACCGGCTTTAAAGGGTTAACAATGACTTTAAAAAAATAATATAAAATAGTGTGCAACACCACTGAAGTTTTTTTTTTTAAACTCTCTTTTCAACCAACGGCAGTCACTCTCCAAATAACTTCTGCTTAGCTTTCCGAGCTTCCCTCGGGTCCTCTTAATCAGCGGTCTCCAACCTTTTTTGTGCCACGGACCGGTTTATGCCCGACAATATTTTCACGGACCGGCCTTTAAGGTGTCGCGGATAAATGAGGGAGGGGCTAATAATCGGCTCAGTCATTTTTAATGATCGTTGAAAGCCCAGATCGTAATCGTGATTAAAATTCGATTAATTGAGCAGCCCTACCGTTACTATTATTTGAAGGTATTGATCAGATAACCCTTTAATAACCTGATTAATACAGTAACTGACAAGTGTTTTTGTCATGAAGTATACTTCTTAACGTGGTGCCTGTTCATTCAAACAAACAAACAAGCACTGTGCAGCCCTGCAGTGGTGTTTTAACAAAAAACAAAAGTCATTTCTGAATGTCTTGATATAAAGAAAAAAAATCAAAGCACTTCTAAAAACAGTATTTTCTCATTATCACGTGTTCCTTTGTTCAAACTAATTTGACCACAGTGTGTGTGTGGTTTTGTCTTCGCCCTCTTTTAGTCCATAGATTTTATCAGCTTAATGGGGGTGCTCAGGTATGCAGCTCTGATCAGCCTTTGGAACATTTTCACATTGGCTCCATTTTAGCAGCAAGATGTTATTCCCATAACCCGCTGCAGGCCCGATGCCACTGCAGACACGTATTATATTTATATAAAATAAAATATAGTTTGTGTGGGGGGTGCAAAATGTACAATCTCTAAGATTGTACATTTTGCACCATCCTTAAAACTATGTAATCTTTTATTAACAGTTAGCAACGTCCTTATTAAGAATTAATTTTTCACAAGGTTTCAGTATATCCAATTAGTCAGCTGTTAGTGTGTGGTTGCTGTGGCCTGAGGCCTTGTTTTAATGACTCGATTGCCTTGACTTCAAAGACCTCGTGTGGTGAAAACCATAAGGTAATGACTTGTGACCAAAGCCTCATACCACATGTACTTTGACAGGCACACCCCACAGTTTGTGCTACGAGGAAGAAGCCGGATAATGGGACAAAACTGCAACCTTTGAGTGATGTGTGCTAGGATGTAGTTGCATCAGTTTCTTAAACTGTTTCTTTCTTTTTTTTAAAAAAAAAGTATTATTATTATTTATTTTTGTATCTGAGACCTTCTCATTTCTGCCAGCGGTTAGTGCACAATACACTTGACAACTGAGTCCTAATTTTTTAACACTGTTTGCCAGACCTAAGATAGGTGTTTCCAATATCCCTGTGTTGGTGTTGTTTCTGGGCAATCATAATTAATGTTGGTCCCAGATATTCAAAGCTGAAAGTGACCAATCACATTGTTATATGTGACTGGTTATTGTGATATTGTCATAATGTTGGAAAATTTGTAGGGGGGAAAAAAACCTGCCAGTGTCCACCAACATTAATGATCCTGGAATACCACAAACATGGATACAGCCGATCTTGCCTTTAAGATAATGTAGATTATAATTGTCTTTGTCCTGTCTTCTTTCCCTCACCCTCAACCGGTTGGGGCAGATGGCTGCCCCTCCCTGAGCCTGGATCTGCTGGAGGTTTCTTCCTGTTAAAAGGGAATTTTTCCTTCCCACTGTTGCCAAAGCGCTTGCTCAAAGGGGGTCATATGATTGTTGGGGTTTTCTCTCTATTATTGTAGGGTCTCACCTTACAATATAAAGAGTCTTGAGGCGACTGCTGTTGTGATTTGGCGCTGTATAAATAAAAATGAGTCACATTGAATTGAATGTAGCTAGGTTATGTCAGTGTTCTTGAGTGTGGACTAGTGCTAGGCCACATTTCCACCTTTTACCGTGCCATGTTTTGTCTACTGTACTTACAAGCATTTTGTGAAATAGCAAAGACAATGTCCACCACATGGCTGCACCGCAGTTGTGTTTTCTGTTTATTTAACTCTCCCAGTTTGTTCTGTTGAAATAGCAACCTCCTAGATTTTGTGGGGAAGCACAACATTAAGTTGATGAAAGAGAGGATAAAATAATGAAACTGAAATGCAGCTTAGCTATTGTTTTTAAATGAGGGCAAAACTATTTCGTTCCACAAACAAGTCCTCATGCCAGTCTTCTGTTACTCATTACTGCCACTTCATTATTATCTGCCAAAGTTAAAGGAAACAAAGTTGATCAAATGTTAATATCTGACAGCTTTTTTTTTTTTGCGACCTTAGTTTTATTTAAATGTCCTCTAGCTTTCGAAGCTTATTTCAATCTGCATTTCTTTCCCTTCTATCTTTCTCCTCTGTTTACTGCTCTAGTCTGACCCAGCCCCACTTTTTCCTAGCTTTTCTTGTTCCCCCTCCTCTACTCCTCCGCCCTCCGTTCCCTCCCTTGTTTTCTCTCACATGTGGAAAGCATTATATCCTGTCTGGTGGAGAGAGGGAGAGAGCGCAAACTTCCCAGTCTGAGACTGAGAGCTTCTTGGGGAGGCCCAGGGGTGGTGGGTAGTGTTAGGGTTTATACGGTGGTGACTCTCGCTCTCTTTCTCTCAGGCCTCATGCTGTTTGGATAAAAAAAAGGGGGGTTTGTTTTTTCAATGCACCACAGCACCCTATAGCTGACAGGCTTCACCCTCCCAGTGCATTAGACTGGAGGACACACTGGAGAAAGTCCAGTCAGAATTTATCAGTACAGGCACCGGCTCCCCTCACACACCCCAGCATATGTCAGGTGAATTATATGTAAAGATTCAAGCTGAAAATATGTCTCCTTTGTTTCCTTTCTTGGAATAGATCAGAGCAGATTTATTACACTTTTGTTTCCCAAGTAGTTTTTATTTTCATTTTTGTGGATTTGCTCATTTCGTCTTAGATTTTATAGATGGAAAATGTTTAGTTTTGCCTTTTTTATGAGTTGAGTGTCAGTTTCAGTTTTTCTTTGAATGTTATCAATAACGGGGCAAAAGCGGGTGACTCACATGTCAGATGCTTAGCATTAAAATTGTCATGTAGACACTCCAAGTCTAAATAAACACTGAAAATGAGAAAATGATCTTATTTCTTATTTTTGTGAGTGCATAATGTTTTTATTTATTTTTTTATTTTATTTTAGACAAATTTGTTTTTTTTATATACCTCTGGTTTTACTTTTTGGTTTCAGTTTTCACTAATGCAAAAAAGTGGCATTTTTCTCAGTTTCTCAGAAATCCTACATATAATTTACCAAAATATCAACAATAATTACCCCCCCCCCCCCCCCCCCCCCCCAAAAAAAAATAAAATAAAAATAAAATAAATTAAAAGTTAAAAATTTGGCCATTTCCAAAGAACTTTCATCAGTACAGAACTAGATCACAGTTAATCTCTACTGCAATCCAGATTTATGGATTTCTGCAGGTAAAGCCACATTAACTTTGTTTCTGCACTCTCCTTTGCTCTTCGTCATAGTTTTGTTTCGTTTTAGTTTTTGTAGAACAGGAACAGTGGGCTAATAAGGATAACTTAACTTCTGAAGCTTTGGTCTTGAGATAAACCTTCAGTGCTTGGGCCTGGAGAGCTGCCGGGCTGAATAAATGTGAAGAATTTAGAATGGACATCAGGACTGTTCCAAGTGCATCCTGGGAATGAAAGCTTTCCTTAAAAAAAGCTGTTTTATGGAGATATAAAATCTAGGTGTATGCAGTCCTCCCAGCACACACACACACTTTTCTAACATAAACATTCAGAGGACATAACTACATGTTGAGAAAATTGAAAATGCTACCCCAGTCAATCCGAAAATGCTGAACTACAAAGAAGCCTTTGAAAAGCAGCTAAAGTGCACGCTTGCACTCCCCACACTAACACAGTGTGTGGGCTTGGGCTTTGGGGCTATCGCCTCAGGTTGTCTGTTAGTTAGATTCACACAAATTCATTTGGCCCTAACCCCACCCCAATGCAGCAACAAGCAGTTGGCAGACACTGACGGACGGTCATTTAATTAACCGACCTGCTCCACTGGGTTGAAATGGAGACGCACTTAATTAGTGAGGGTTTGGTTTCTCTATGGCCATTATACTGGCATTTAGAGATCCATCTTTGACATGCCTTTTCTTACTGTACTCCCTCCCTCTTCTCCTCCTCTTTCATGGTTGAAGGCATTTTTTTTTTTTTTTTTTTTTTTTTTTTTTTTTTTTACATTGATGCATAGAAATGAATCAAAAAAGTAAGACTGGATCTTTGACAGGCTTAACATACTTTTAAACAAAAAACAAAACAAAACAAAAAAACCCCAAGCCTTGTAAACAGCTTGTAAAAGTTTAACCTGAGAAGATTGGATAGCCATAGCTGTGACATTATCAGTCAGGAGCTACTTATAGGACTTGGATTGGTCTGATCTGGCTGTGAATTAACAGACCGGTGTGGTGAGATGGTGATTGTGTAAATGGTGTGAATTCCTTGCAGCATGGTTCGATCATTTTTGGTGTAATTTTATTTTTAATTCCCATCTAATCACATTTATTTTACTGATTTGAATAAAAATAAAAGTGCTTTTATTTCGTTAATATGCGGCATTTGGCTCTGACTAGAGAAGTGCTTTTAATATTTGGCTTCTCACTGAGCTGCAGATAGTTAGAATTAAAAGGAGCTTCGTCATATTTTGTAAAACATTGCTGTTAGTGCACCAGGTTTACCCCCAAAGGAAATGCATACGTCCTTAGGCTTTCTACTTCTCTTCTTCTGACCTGTGTGTTGTGGAGCTGCAAACTGCAGGTATAATTATTTCAGCCCTTTTTGGCTGCCTTGGGAAAATACAAAAATTGGGCTCCTGCTCTCTCTTCCTTGCCTTTCCTCCTCCAGTTGCCTGTTTCCTGACTTTGTAGCATTCAGAAAAAAAAAAAGAATATGGGAGGCGAGGATGGGGATAAACACATGGCAAGGGTCTGGGGGAAAACAAACACACGTGCACACACATCAGAGGAGGAACTCTAATGCTGCATCCTCGGCCCCCAGCCCTCTGTAGTGCCATGAGCTGGGAGTTGGCTGGGAAGCAGGGAGGAAGCAAGGGAGAGGGTAAAAAAAGGAGAGAAGCTGTGTACCAGCAGCATGGAGGAAGAAGCCGTTACTGTCCCTTGGGCTTTAATATTAAGCCTTTATCTGTCAGCTATATGGAAACCAGTCTCTCTGGCCCTACAGCTCCAACACATCTACACAGGCTGGATTTAAATTGTCTGTGGATGAATGTGACCTTCACCTTCATGGAGATTTCTTACAGTAGATTGAGCAACACACGTACAAAGGCACTCTGCAGTTTCTATTTTTTATAGCAGTCATACCTATTTGATTCAGCTGGCACATGGTGAATATGAATTTGTGTCTCAGTGAGGCTCCCAGTTTGCCCTGTAGTGTGTTCACCGATGAACCACGGACCACTAAAGACAGCCCTGAAGACAGGATTAGAGAGAGAGAGAGAGAGAGAGTGTGTGTGTGCGCGCATCTTTGTATACAGGCTTGCTTGTGCAATTCCAGCCCCACTCTTTGAAGATCGATGAATTGCTAATATGTTCATTCCCAATCTGACGACTTCTGCTTCTTATCTTCCTTATTTTTTGCCTTTCTGTAATTTTTATTCTCCGCAGTCTTTTTCTTTACTACTAGTTTTTCCTTTTTGAAAAAAAAAAAAACCTACACGAATGACTCTCTAAGTCTCCATCATGTGGTTGGTGTCATCAGTCTTCTGTCTGGATTTTCTTCCCTACATCCCTGGGAACAGAAGACTCACTTTAAGTAAGAAGAGCCTCTTATGGTAGTTTGACATCCCCAAGAGGGCCTGACTGAGGAGATGAAGTGGTAGAGCTAATTAAATGGATACATATGGTTCCAGTGTTGATATGAGATGGGTGCAAAGAGGATGCAAAAGTTAAGGAGAAACCTAAGGGAGTCTGCTTTAGAACTGCAAAAGGCTGTGACGTGTTAATCATTTTCTCTTCCTGCAACTGAGAAAATAAATAAAGCAGTGAAAAAGTTTAAAGGAGTCAGATATTCTCATAAGTGAGGGCAGTATTTCCCTGTATGTCTCAGCCTACATGAATTATCCACAGTAAATGTACCATAGCTCTGAAAAGCTACCAAGTCCCTATATTTAGTTAGTGGAAGCTTACAGTTTGAGCTTCCACTAAGGTTTGGGCATTCCTGGGAACCACTCATCTGTGTCTAGGATTAACCCCATGGTGAATGGCTTTAAAATCTGGCCTAATGAGTCGAAGGCTGGAGCTCTGCAATCAATGCACAAGTCATCTGAATGCAATGCTTCCCATGTAGAGCCAGGGTTAGCCTTTTTGATGTGTCGTTAGAGACATGCGTTTTGGACCTTGCAGCAGTGCAATAAAATCTAAATGTTATGTATGGATGACATTTTGTCACTAAAGGCAAATGTTATTTAAAAAAACTCTTTTATCACAAATTTTAAACGTAAGACAATTTGGTATGTTAGTGGCAAGGGAAAACATTTACTGTTGTGTGAACTTTAACCAAGGGATAATTCAAAAAAGTGTTTTGAATTAGAATTATTTTGTGAAAACAAAACGCCAAAAAGGACCAGGAGAAGTATATTAGCCCCCTGCAAAACTGACTGTTATTGAGCTATAGCACAGACCATTGCTGTGCAATGATGTGCTTTAATTTTGTAGTGCTCACAGCTTGTGAAATGAAGCTGAAACTGAGGCGTATGTTATTTACACACAGACAAACTTCAGCAAAGCAAGATAAATCAGTTAAGGCTTGCTCACAAAACATGAGATTGATATACAAAGTTATAACAGCATATCCAAGTGTCACAAACTGGAGTGAGAAATATCAAGAAGTATCAAAGAGAGCCACACAGCGCGGAACAAGCCTGACAGAGGAAGAAAGTAGAAGTAGTGAGAGATGTGTCTAAAGACCTCAGAACAACTGCCAAGACACTACTGAATGACTTGCCATGTCAGGAATTGTAGTCTCAATGATGAAAATCATTAGACCCCTATGCAGGAATGGACCGTGAGGTTGCAGACCAAGAAAAGCTCCACTCCTACAAAAGATGCCCCTTTAAGTTAGACTGAGGAATGTTAAAGACAGCCTGGTGAGAGATTATACTTAATGGAAGCACATCCTTTGGTCCAATGTGACAAAATTAGAGCTCTTTGACCTAAGAGATGATATAGCGAAAGAATGGAGGAGTGTACAGCCCAAAAAACAGTGAAACACAAGGGTGGGAGCATTATGCTGTGGGAAAGCCTTAGTGTGTGTAGAACTATCAATCTCCTCAAGGTGAAAGGAAGCATAGAGATAGAATTTGTCAGGATATGTGAATGAAACTTAAAACAACTTATCAAGCAAAAAAAGATACCCAACTGAAAATTGGCATCAGGGGAGCTAATAATTTTGAAGCAAATTTAAAAAAAGAGTGTAAGCATTCAAAATAAAACGAGGATGTTTGGAAAAGGTGGTCCTCCCTGAGCCTGGTTCTGTCAGAGGTTTCTTCCTGTTAAATGGGAGTTTTTCCTTCCCACTGTTGCCAAGTGCCTGCTCATAGGGGTCATCTTTTCATTGGTCTTTTCTCTCTATTATGATAGTGTCTTCACCTTACAATTTAAAACACAGGGATCTGTTTTTGTGATTTAACACTCTATAAATAAAACTCAATTGAATGAAAGTATTAAAATAAAAAACACACACACACGGTTAAACATTAACACAGTTCCAAAGTTTCCACTAGAATGCTCTTTGTTTGAAAAAGGTCTTGTTTAACCTTCCCCTTGTGCATCAGACATCTAAAATGAACATTTGTGTCATTTTCTGGTATTTGTAATTTGTCTTCTTTCATGATGCTGAGGTTTACCCAACAGAGTAAGCTACAAGGTGTGTAGGGAAGTCTGAGTGTCCCCTGGTACTCCAGTTTTGTGCATGTGTGATTGTGGGTCACAGGAGGCCACAGGACCGTGGTGGCCCGAGCAGCCTCAGGCGTCTCAGGTTTCAGAGCTGAGCATTCCTCTCCAGCTGCTCCATAGCTGTGAAAACCGCAAAGCAGCTCTAACAACAAACACTCTAGGCACTGGGGGGAAAGCCGGCTAACCTGTGGCTAATCAGCAACAACCGCTCTGCTCTCTTCAGGATTTGTTCGCAATTTCTCAAGATTGCTTGCTAAATGGAAAAACACATAGTTCCCCTTCACAGTGCCTACTCCTCCCTTTCTCCTTCTCTTTTGTTATTGCAGTCTTTAAGTTTTAAAAGTGATTGCTGCTAAGTGGCGGAAGCTCTGTTTGAGTGTACTTTGGTCGTGTTTATTTGACAGTTCCATGTATTGGACCTTCGTCCCCCACCCACCCAAGAAGGGCGTGGAACTGTAGACTGTCTGGGCTTGGTGTTGCACTTTGCAAATAACTCAGTAGTGAAATGTGCTCGTGTGTTTGTAATAACACAATTAAAGTGTTTTGTGTGTTAGTGACTTGCTCTGTAAAATAAATGAATATGCACAAAAGCAATCACTAGTAACGAGGACCACTGACTCCCATTTACACACTCAAAACTCAAAATTGTGTGTTTATTCCAGCCAGTGTTTATAAGCCATATTGGAAATAATTGAATTGTCAGAAATGTCATTTCATACTTAATCTACCAGTATAAGCTGAAAAGACTCATTATGAATCAGAAGAGAGCATTGTGCAGAGGTTTCAGCGAACAGTTGTATCTGTTTGTGTGTCTCTATCACTGGCTGACAATATTTGTCCTTTTTATTAGATTACATTATTTCCTAGTTAGAGTGGCAAATATTTGCTGATTTTCTGCTTTCTATTACTTTAATCCCCCCATCCCAAAACAAGTCTCTTGGTCTTCTTCTGTCCAACACCCTTTATTAGTACATAAGCATTGGAGCCCTCCCCCCATCCTGTAATCATCCTTTGTTGTGTTTCTAACTTGAAACTTCCAGCACAGTTCCAATTACAATGGGAAGAAAGGGAGGAAAGCATGCATAGATTATATAGGCAAAAGTGTTTGGCCGTACCGCGTAATCATTTTCTTTCTGGACTTTGGCCTGGGCCTTGTAGTTGCAGTGAAAAGAAATCTTTGTGCCTCCCAAGACATTTTTGGATGATTTTCTGCTTCCAATGTTGTGGGAACAGTTCTGTCTCAGCATGATTTTGCCCCAGTGCATAAAACATGGTCCATGAAGGCACGGTTGGATGAGTTTGGTGTGGAAGAACTTAACTGACCCCCACAAAGCCCCGACCTCAACCCCGTCAAACACCTTTTGGATGAACTAGAATGGAGAATGGGAGTATTCAATGTCACAATGCCAAAATTTTTTCCATAGACACGCTCTCTAAAATCTTATGGAAAGCCTTAGCAGAAGAACAAATGCTGTTATAGGTACAAAAGGGTGGGTGAATTTTAGAAAAAGCTAATGCGGGTGTTGTGTGTAGGTGGCCCAATACTTTTCTTGTTGTACTGTATGTTCCAAGTGTTAAAGGAAAGGTTCCTCTGATGCTGAGGCACAATATCTCCAATAATAAAATGTCTTAAAGCGTAAACTGCTTGACAACTGAGCTCACTTTGTCACCAGATATACCCTGAAACAGAGACATGTCTAACTATGGCATAAGTCCATAGTAACACAAATCCAGGTTTAGTTTATTTAAGTTGCAATCTGGGTAATTGGTGTCCTCTGGAATGTGTCTGACAAAAGGTGTGGACAGGCATCAGGAAATGGTTGGAGTGTAGAAACCAGACAATTTAAGGCTTTGTGTACGGTGGGGCAGCTTACCGTGAAACACCTGCCCGCCTGCTGCCTCAACACAAACATTAGTTGTACTGTGTTTGTAGCTGACACATGGCACCGGTGCCTGTGTTTAACAAGTGTGTATGTGTAAATAAGTAGGAGAAAAAGAGAGAGAGAGCAAATATACAAGACTCGAGAGACCATCTGAATAAATGTCTGCATGTTTCTGTGTGTCAGAGCAGGTCCGTATTTAGGCGGCTCATATAATGTTTTTCTGGGGCTCTCTGAGTGCTGAGGTCACAGCCGGACTCATTTTCTCCATGCCTTAATGCACCACTCCACATCCTCTCTGCTCAACAATATAAATCAGGAACTGTTAAAAATGTTTCAGCCTAGAAGGCGAAGGGAGGGAAATTTAACATCATCTTGCAATTCGAGCTCATAAAAACCTTCATTTTTATGCTACGGCTGACTTCTAGACTCGGGCAGGCGTTTCCCCTCCCAACTGAGAAACTGATGCAGTTGACAGGACTATGTTTTGGCAGGTAGTCAGGTTTATCATTCTCTCTGGGCCGCTAATAAAATGGATCCAGACGCACTCGTCTCAACAGAGTAATGCAACAGCACTACAGCCGGTGTTTACCTTGTCTTTTTTTCTCTCTTTCCTCCTCATCTCTTGATTGATGAAGATAGCTGGATGCTATTAATTCAGTGTAGTCTCACAGCATCATCATGCAACAACGGGAACCCCCCCATATAACTTCTTCTTCATCCAACTTGTAGGTGTTTCAAAACTCAGAGAAGTAACATTAATGATGCTTTCACTATATTCACACGAGCCAAGGAGCCAAAATATGCAACAGGCTGCCTGAGCCCTGCAACTAAACGCTGGATGGAATGTAACTATTCTTAGCTGACACTGTTTGACAAATCCAAATATCTGGTCTTAGAAAAATCTTCTCACGTGGCTTTTTTTTGTTTTGTAATTGTGCTAGCATATTCTGCTCTAGAGTGTACTTTCTTGATTTCAGTTTTAAACACAAACAGCCAATCAAGGAGCACTAAATACAGGCGGCAAGAAAATGCAGACTAACATTCACCTCACTGTAATTTAAAGTATTATAAAAAATAAAGGGAATGAGGTTCCGATTGAAGAATTGGCCTCAAATTCTTTTGAGACTTTTTCCAGTTCTGGCTGCAGCGGACACATTTACAGGGAGTGCAGAATTATTAGGCAAATGAGTATTTTGTCCACATCATCCTCTTCATGCATGTTGTCTTACTCCAAGCTGTATAGGCTTGAAAGCCTACTACCAATTAAGCATATTAGGTGATGTGCATCTCTGTAATGAGAAGGGGTGTGGTCTAATAACATCAACACCCTATATCAGGTGTGCATAATTATTAGGCAACTTCCTTTCCTTTGGCAAAATGGGTCAAAAGAAGGACTTGACAGGCTCAGAAAAGTCAAAAATAGTGAGATATCTTGCAGAGGGATGCAGCAGTCTCAAAATTGCAAAGCTTCTGAAGCGTGATCATCGAACAATCAAGCGTTTCATTCAAAATAGTCAACAGGGTCGCAAGAAGCGTGTGGAAAAACCAAGGCGCCAAATAACTGCCCATGAACTGAGAAAAGTCAAGCGTGCAGCTGCCAAGATGCCACTTGCCACCAGTTTGGCCATATTTCAGAGCTGCAACATCACTGGAGTGCCCAAAAGCACAAGGTGTGTAATACTCAGAGACATGGCCAAGGTAAGAAAGGCTGAAAGACGACCACCACTGAACAAGACACACAAGCTGAAACGTCAAGACTGGGCCAAGAAATATCTCAAGACTGGTTTTTCTAAGGTTTTATGGACTGATGAAATGAGAGTGAGTCTTGATGGGCCAGATGGATGGGCCCGTGGCTGGATTGGTAAAGGGCAGAGAGCTCCAGTCCGACTCAGACGCCAGCAAGGTGGAGGTGGAGTACTGGTTTGGGCTGGTATCATCAAAGATGAGCTTGTGGGGCCTTTTCGGGTTGAGGATGGAGTCAAGCTCAACTCCCAGTCCTACTGCCAGTTTCTGGAAGACACCTTCTTCAAGCAGTGGTACAGGAAGAAGTCTGCATCCTACAAGGAAAAACATGATTTTCATGCAGGACAATGCTCCATCACACGCGTCCAAGTACTCCACAGCGTGGCTGGCAAGAAAGGGTATAAAAGAAGAAAAACTAATGACATGGCCTCCTTGTTCACCTGATCTGAACCCCATTGAGAACCTGTGGTCCATCATCAAATGTGAGATTTACAAGGAGGGAAAACAGTACACCTCTCTGAACAGTGTCTGGGAGGCTGTGGTTGCTGCTGCACGCAATGTTGATGGTGAACAGATCAAAACACTGACAGAATCCATGGATGGCAGGCTTTTGAGTGTCCTTGCAAAGAAAGGTGGCTATATTGGTCGCTGATTTGTTTTTGTTTTGTTTTTGAATGTCAGAAATGTATATTTGTGAATGTGGAGATGTTATATTGGTGTCACTGGTAAAAATAAATAATTGAAATGGGTATATATTTGTTTTTTGTTAAGTTGCCTAATAATTATGCACAGTAATAGTCACCTGCACACACAGATATCCCCCTAAAATAGCTAAAACTAAAAACAAACTAAAAACTACTTCCAAAAACATTCAGCTTTGATATTAATGAGTTTTTTGGGTTCATTGAGAACATGGTTGTTGTTCTATAATAAAATTATTCCTCAAAAATACAACTTGCCTAATAATTCTGCACTCCCTGTAGTTCTTCACCCAGCCGCGGTGATGGCTTTATTAGAGCTAGAGAACTTAATTAGCTTTAATGCCATGTACGCAGGAACAGGTCCTGGTTTGACTGAGTTTTACAGTTTGTTAATGAAAAAGGTTTCCTTTAAAGTGATGGATTTGAGTTATTGGATCTCGATCAGCGTTCCTCGTGATCTAACGTCACTCTCTCTGCTTGGTTCCCTCTCTTTACAGAGGATTTTCAGCTCGTTCGTTTACACCGAGAAGACATCAAACGGAGAGACAGAAGTTCAGCAGGTGAGTAACAAAAGCTTCCTCTGTCGTGCGTGCGTGTGTGTGCGTGTGCGTGCGTGCGTGCCTTCCTGGCCATGCGTGGCGTGCCTGTGCGCGCCATGGACGGTGCCTGTCATGTGCAGAGTTGAGCCCAGCAGCGCTGAACACATGCACCAGCCATCAGAGGAAAAAGGGGGTGTATTAAAATTCTGTGGCTGCTGTCTCATTGGCTTTGAAGTTCTCTGCCTGTTTTTCCACTTGTCTGTGCTCCCTCTCTCATCCCCCCCCCCCCCCCCCCGTCTTCCCATCTCCCTCTGCTCACAATGTGAGCACATAGCTTTCAGTCAGACAGAATAATAAAAAAAGAAAATGAATGATTTGTTTAAAAAAAAAAAAAAAAAGAACCCACCATCCCCCAATCCAAGAGCTTTTTTTGGTCGTGAATTAAAAAAAACAGTATGCACAGAATCCCTGGCATCCTATGTCACATCAGGCACGATTTGATTTTGTGTGTGTGTGCGTATTTTACTACTGCACGAGGGATCTTGGAAGAGTGACAGTAAACACCAGACTGGTAAACAGCCACCAGCAAGAACAGACAGGTTGATGTTTGTTTGCATTTCTCCCGCGACTATTTCTGTCTGTGCTCCAGTGTGTCATCTCATGCATGTGTTTGCGAAATATATACTATCTCACCTTGCAGGTATTTACGATTCCACAGGCAGCTAAAACTGGCTTTAAAGCGCTCTTCGTCCTTCGTCTCCATAGAAAAGCCGCCTTTCTGAACAGCTTGCAAGCCAACGGCAGTGGTCTCTCATCTTTGAGTGCCTCTTGCTAAGGATAGTCGCGATTATGATCTTTAACACATGTCTCGCTAATTTCAGTTGAACAATTCCAACCTCTGTGTTTCCAGAAAGTCCAACAAAAAACAATAAATCTTAGCTTTCCAACTTGCGTTGCGTGTGGTGTGCTATAACAAGAAGCGATCGCAGAACAAAAGGTCCTCAATGTGGGCTCATTTGTAGCTGCTGTATGTCTGTGTCTGGCTAAGAGAGTGGGCAAAAATTCTCACTGAAACCCTTTTGAGTCGGGCCCCAGCTAATCCAGATGACAGCTCTGGCATAGCTGTGTGTGTGTCCGTGTCCCCGAGCCAAGCTAGGGCTCAATTAGGATGGTATCTACAGAGGAAGAGAGCGAGAAGAAAGACAGAAGGCAAGGAGCTGCAAAGGGGTCCCCTCTAACAGCTTCGAGTTTCTCCTCTGGAAATGTATTATTTAGACAGGCACACAGATGTCTGTCCCTTTCTGATGACACAGGTTCTCCCTCTTCCTGTCTGGCTTTCTTTCAGTCTTTCCTGTGAGTGTGTTCTCCATGTTGAACACATGCTGTCAGAGTGGTTGTCAATAATTAAAAATGCTGGCAACCATTAATGTTTTATCCTATGCCAGATGTGGCAGATGCTGCCTAAAAAGGAGGCTAAATGTTTGTTTTTTTTTCTTAACAAAAGAAATGACACATTTTTCTAGTTGCCCTAAAAAGTTGATTTTGGTCTTATTCACAGTGGGTCACAGCAGTGGGTTGTACTGCGTGTTTGATTTGGCAGATTTTTATGTATGCTGGATGCCCTTCCTCACACAACCCCAAAGCGATTTTTCTCCTCCAGAGAGCTCTCATTCTTACTTTTTAATATACAGCAGGGCAACCTGAGTAAAACAAAGAGGTCCCTTGTTTGTTTTATATGAATACATGTTTATTCTCTGTTTGTTTGCTTATTTATGTGCTTATTTTATGTGTTTCTTTAAACAACAAAAAAAGAAAAACAGAAAAAATGCCCATCACACACAAAAAGTTGTTAATATAAAACGTGGTATAAAAATTATGTTGTCTGAAATTTGCTATAAAATGTAACATTGTCTAATGCTGGCTCTAAAATTAAAAAAATGTCTATAAATATGTTATACTATAGAATAAGAACGCATTGATGAGGTAGCAGATTAACCACTACCATCGAGTTCATATTATATTATATTTAGCTTATTGTCTGTGCTTGTAAATTTCACTGAGGGAAGCTGTTTATGCTGTAGGGCTCATTCGTGAGATTCCCTAAGGAAAAAAAATCTCATTCATATTTGCTTTTCCCTCCCTTGATGACGTCACAGCAGTGAGTGGTGAGGTCAGGGCCGAAACATTGTGGTATACTAATAAGTACAGCACACACAATACAAACTACAAAATACACAGTGAATAACACTTATTATCTCTGCATCATGGCACGTGGTCGTGGGGGGGACATATTGGGGAGCAAGTGCAAATTTAGTCCTCAAAGCAGGAAAAATGGGCATGCGTAAGAATTTGAGCGAGTTTGACAGCGACTGAATTGTGATGGCTACACAACTGTGTCCAAGCATCTCCAAACCTGCATCTTTTGTGGGGTGTTCCTGGTCAACAGTGCTCAGTAATAATAATGGATTGCATTTATTAGCACTTTTCAAGGCACCCAAAGTGCTTTACAATACCACTATTCATTCACTCTCACATTCACACACTGGTGGAGGCAGCTACGGTTGTAGCCACAGCTGCCCTGGGGCAGACTGACAGAAGCGAGGCTGCCATATTGTGCCATCGGCCCCTCTGGCCATCACCAGTAGGCGGTAGGGTAAAGTGTCTTGCCCAAGGACACAACAACCAGGACAGAGAACCTGGGGATCGAACCGGCGACCTTCCGGTTACAGATGAGCTTCCCAACCCCCTGAACCACTATCAAAAGAGATCCGAGAAAGGAACAGTAGTGTACCAGCGACAGGGTCGTGAGCTGCCCATCAGCCCATGCTGATCCTTGTCCACTGCATAAAGTGCCAACAACGTGCATATGAGCATCAGGTGGCCTGCAATAATGGGTCACTTTTTCTTTTAAACATAATGTGGATGGCTGTGATGTGTGTCTTGCTTACCTGGGGAACACCTGGCGAGCATCTGTTGGATGTGCTGGGTAGACAATTCAGATCCAGGGAGGTCCCGCCCTATAACTTGCAGGTCTTAACCCTTGTAATATCCTCGGGATTCCCATACACTTGTTTGCCATACACCTACGGGTCATTTTTGACCCAAGGACAACACAAGGGAGGAGCTGTTGCTAGATACCACAGTACACCTTCAGACGTGTAGTGGAGTCCATGCCTCGACAGGTCAGGGCTTTTTGGCAGTCAAAAGGGGACCAGCAGAAGTTTGAGGTGGGGTGTCTCATAGCCTTTTCTGTTTTCCTCAATTTCTTTAATCAGTTTTTTTGTGATCATGATTCAGATTGTAGCTGTTGGCTTAAGTAAGTAAAGGCTCAAAAGTCTGTTGGATTTTCTGAAAATGAGAAAAATGAAATTGTACCAGATCCCTTAAAGTATGTGATCAGTACTTTATCCTATATTCATGACCTTAAATCTGCATATCTGAACTCAAATGGGTAGTGTGTGTGCACACTACATTTTCCAATGTTATTGCCGTTCAGTGAGCCACTCTGGCTTCGGGAACGCATTGGAGCTGTCACTCAGCCCAGGCAGAGCCCTTTTCGCGATGTGACATTTAAGAAATGAAAGTAAAAGGACAGCTAAAAATGGTTCTGTTCAAGTCGAGAAATTAGGTTTGGATTATTCCCTCATTTCAGGTGCGAACTGCTAACATTTTATTGGCTTGCCACTATAGTCCTACACTGAGAAGAAAAGTTAGATTGGGTTTCTGTTGGCATATAAGGATAAATGTAAACAACTTTAGCTTGACATCAGATGGTATTTATAGTACATAGTTATAGTCTGCAATACTGTTGTGAACCCGTTCCTAATGTGCAACCCTATTGGTTAATTTCACGCTAACTGTGTTGGTGATTGTTCTTTAAAAGTCATCAGGGCAAGTTTACTATGACTGTAATGCACATCTTCAATATCTTTAGTTGTGCCCAGCTTACTAAAAGATGATTGTTTTGGAGAATGCCTTAAATGTCAATAAGATTTTTTTAAAAATGTAAATCTTCCCTTTCAGTTTCTGTTTCACTGTCTCACTATGCCTAACCTAATCTGGCAGAAGCCTCAAAGCTTCTTTTTAGTCTGATGAATCAGCAGCAAAACCCATCCATGACCTTTTTCAATGTAATTTATCCCAGACAAGATCGGTCAGGTTCTAACAACCCTAACATTGTGTACTTCTCTAAGACAGGTGATCTGTCACACGGCATCTCAGTCTATGCTAAAGTCCAGATTATGGCAGGGCTATTGCAGTGCATATTAGTACATATTATTGCACATGTTGTGTGTGGCTGGTTTTAGTGTTATGGAAATGTATGAGTGAAGCTGAGCGGAACATTAGCATAAAACTGAACCACACCCACGCCGCCACGTTAACAGATTTGAGCCGTCAAATGTTTTGTACTTCATCTCTGAAACGTGCTGCGACTTTAACGTTTTTACAATCGACCTGTTAACCACACATTAAAATGTACTTTCTCCAGTCATGCTGAATACCTACATCATTATGTCCAGAAGGAACGAGTCAGCACTCTAATAGCCTTGGAAAACTTCTCACCCTCATTATAAGCAACAAGTCCTTTATGAGAGATTCGTTTATCCAAGCAGAGGCGACCCATGCACTGTTAACTTTCTATATAATGGCTGAGGTTTGCAGAATAGACCTGCATCCCGCTTTTACCAAGTCCTTTACCCCAACATTCCGAAGTAAGTTTTGGTTTGCCACAAATGCCGCTGCCAGCGACTGTGGTTGAAGGCTGACTGGCAAACCTCATTAGGTCCAACACGAGACTTCAACGAACATCCGTTCCACTCAGTCTGCTTTTGTGGCGCAACCAGCCCCACTGGGTGCTGCAAACCCTCCATATGCTGGTTGGATGGGTCAGAGATGGGAGAGAGGAGTTGTATGTTTTGGGGAGAGTGGTTAATCTGCAGAGCACAGGTTGGTTTTGGCTGCACCGGGCAGACTGTAACATGAGCTTGAACTTGCACAGCTAGAAGGTTCTGGTTTCTTTTAAGTCGCTCTGTTAAAACTCGAGCTTTGGTTTCTGTGTGACTTTCCCTCCTCCAGCTATGGAAACACTTCTTAGCGGAACACTGGCCTATTTTTCCTTTTCTTGCAAAGTTCACTTCAACTGATTTTCACTGTGAGTGTGTCCATGTGTGCATTTAAATTCTTGCCCCTGTATGAGTGGTCACGCTGGTGTTCGTGTTCCTTGCGGTGGAAGGTCAATAATTGCGGGCTGTGCCTCAGGCCCCTCCTAAAACCCTTGGAATAGCGGCCAGCTGATTAGGCATACAAGCGGTCAGTGGGTCGTGGTGTATTTCCCTTTTCCTGGATTCAATCTCAGCCATTTTTCAGGCAGCTGTAATTACGGGAACAAAGGGATCCACGTACTGTGGGGAATAAGCCTTTTTCTGTTTTTAACAAGGCTGAGGTGACTCAAAGTGACTTTGGAAAGTATTTACTGATTTGTTTTTCATTCTTAAAATTTACATATAATAGAAAACTATACATTATCTGAAGATTTTGTTACTTTATTTTATCTTTATTTTCTCTAAAATAATTAGATGCCACTTGTGGATTAGTTCGATCTATAAGGTTTTGGACAGTTAGACTTTTTTCTTTTTGATATCAATTTTGCACCAGTATATCACCATAATTTAAAATGTTAAGCTTTTAAGATTTAAAAAGCTCATATTTTGAAGGAAATCTTTTGACAAGCCAAAAGATTTGAAAGTAATTGTAAAATTATTTTTATTTATAACTTTGCATGGCATTCTCCAAAACTGTTAAAAATGATCCTTATTTATCCCATGCTCGGCCTTTGTGCAGCAAGCCATTGATGAAAGAATTCGATTAAGTAGATCCCTCTCTGCCGTCCTTTAATGCTTCCGTAACACTTGGAGCAAACAGTGGTTGGAGACTTCGGTACAATCAGAAATATTATGGCGTATACAATCAACTTGTTGCATGTGAAGACTCTGACCAGCCCTGCAACTGCTCTCAGAAGTGACTTTGGAAGTCAGTCTGCTATACGTTTGCAACTTAATGGGGTGAAGTGCTTTGTGATAATAGGGTGGTTTACTGTGACAAATAGGGAAAAGCGTAAATCTGTTGCCAAATACTGACATAGTTGCTACAAGACAGTGACTGCAATATGAGTGCTTAACAACCTTACTGTAACATATATAAAACAATAGTATAGAAAAATATAACCACAAGGAGTTGAGGACCCATTGAGTCGAGTCACCTATTGTAGAGAGAAGTGTTGCAATTGAATTTGTGCAGACCTACTGCAGAGTGTTGGAAATCTCTCTCTTCTTGTAAATTTGAGTAGACGGCAATTATTTGTAAACCTTAACCAAACACAAATGTTTGGAGACGGGTTGCCAACCGCCAGCCAAACTGTTTGTGAACAAAAGTGCTCACTGAGAGGTTGAGGTTGTTGCCTGGTAAACCTTTGGGTGACTAGTTGGTTGTTACAGCTATTTGCAATTGATCACCGAATTTAATTTTTCTCTCCTAGTCACAAGGGGATTGCCATCCTACTTTTACTTTACTGTGACTGAGCCACAAGACAGCTTTCTTCTGATTGGCTGCTCCTGATTAACGAAAGGTTTGAATGTCAGGTTTGTGCTCTCTTAGCCAAGGCTCTGTGTCTTAGATGACACATTCAGGATATCCCCTTCCTTCAGCATCATATGGACCCAAGAAACTGAAAATGAGGAATTAGATTGGTCTTAAACCTGAGCTTTTGGCTCACAGAAATTGCTTGCACATACTCTGACATTATTTTTTGGAAAGTTTCACCAGGTTCAACATCCACACCTACCAGTGCACTAGAAATGCTGTAAAAACAATAACAAAACACAATAGTTCCTCTTTAATAACATGATTCCAAATTATCCTATGCCAAATTATGACCACCAGCATCATAAGACTATCAGTTCACCTTGGCCTGGGACTAAAAGCCGCAGTTACTGTTTATAAATGTACAATAATTCAAATTCAGCCAATCAGAATAGGGAAAAAGGTTTATGGACGATCTGAAGGGGGAGTGAGGAAAAGAAAAAGGCTTGTTAACAGGGCAATTTATAACAGATTACATACATGTCTTGCCTCACATTAGTTAGATGGAAGTTCCAAACAATTCCCCATCTTTTCAAGGTTTTTTTTTTTTTGGGGGGGCAAACAAAAGCAAGAATAGGAGTGACTGGTGAAGAGCTGCTGGTGTGCTGGTTATTAATGTCCCCCAGGAGGCTGCTACAGAGCTGGTTATTAGTTTCCCCAAAGAGCTGGATCCCTGTTTTGAAAGAGCACTGTGATTTGTGTGCTCAACCAGAGCCTAGTCCTTCAAAGAAAAAGTATAATGTATGCTTGTTCAGGGGGGCAGCATGAAGGGCTCCAGTAAACACAGCTGAATTAGCTGTTGTTGCTGCCTTTGTCTGGAAACCCCATGTTTCTCCTCTGCTTCTCAGTTTCTGTGCATTGGTTTAAAAGTAAATTATACCCTAAAACAGAATTCCAACTGACTGGAAATTTGTGGGGATCTTTATATGCATATTTCAAAAACATTTAATATGGTAAAACATTTGATTTTGATTGTGCAAAGTTGTCAGCATAAGGAGATGAGAGAGAGAAAAAAAACGTGCTACGTAAAATGTGTTGCAATAAAATGCATGCATGTTGCAGTTGTTCTTTACCACAAATACTTGCATGCAGCTGCCACAAGCTCCTACGTTTCACTCTAGTTGCACACCTGTTGTATTTTTAGGTGGATTTTCTTAAATTATGCAAGATGTGATTAGTGGAAGTGGAGTGCGTTTGAGTTCTTAAATCCCCATCATTCTGCTATGGTTTAAGCAGCTCCAGATCTGTGCTGCTTTGATATCACTCAGCTTCCTTTTATGAATATTAAGTTGTGTACGTCTGCGCGCATGTGTATTTAGGGGCTCACTTTATGTCAGGATTCTTGGAGGTGTCATTCCCTGTTTACACGTTTATACAACAGCGTACAGCCACACCCCCAACCGACATATTTGGAGTTTCGTAAAAATAGGGCTGAATGAAGCAAATGAGCTGTGTCAAGCTGAGGACATGGGTGACATTGTTTGTAGTACTTTTCTTGTGCCTTAGAACAGTCCTTTTTCTGATGTTTCTTTTATTTTTATATATATAAATTGTAGGAGCGCCAAACATAGACGTTATCCATTTATATTAAAAGAAGGCTGAGAGGAAAGCTGAGGTGATTGTCAAACAAACTTCTTTAAGGACAAAGCAGCAAAAAGACAAAGAGAGAGAAAAGATAACAAGATTCAGTGAGAAAGAAGCCACAAAAACTCATGGCTCCTTTTGATTAGCAGCATTTACTTGCATATGCCACTGCAGGGGGAAAAGGAAATAGTCAATCAGTCATGGAAGTAAACACACATGGAAGTAAACTGTTTGGACCTCCCACAAACTGTTAAACACGGATAAACTATTTAAAATATTAAAAGGCATTGCGTGTATGCTTGTATTTGTGTCTTTGTAAAAGCTCCGCAATCTGTGTTATTGACTGCAAAGTTCTGTTTGACTGTTTCACTTGAGAATGTGAACAATTTCAGGTAAACGTTCACAGGTGTACAAACTGTTTGAAGTACACTTTTGCATTGCAGTATGAAACCACACATTTGCTGCAATGGTGAATTGTTGTTATCAGGCTGATGAATAGCTTTTCTGACCAATCAATTTTCACTCTGTTGTTGCAAAGTGAAGTGGTTATAAGAAACAAATGTGTGCGATCCGAGAACTAGCACCATTAATCATGTTTCGTACTATCAACAAAAATGTAGTGGTTTACACAAGCCAAAGATCCCCTTTGGGGATCAGGAAGGGCGCCTGGTGTAAAAAGTCTCCCTAATCAAACATGTGGTTCTACCTTGTGGAGCAGCTCTTTTTAAATAAGGAATTCTTTCAACTATCAGCAAAAAGAGTGCTATCAAAACTTATGTCATTGTCTCACATCTGTGGGTTGTAATCCCAGGGGGAGGAAATGTGTGACTGAATTTTTAGCAAATGGGATCCCACCATACTCCTGAACTACATTCCCGTCTTTGGCGCCATATTTGGCCCCTGATTTAGATCTAAGTGGGAAACTTGAGCCACACAAACGTGCTGTTAATATGAATTCGCCTCTCCTTGCACTGCCACTTGGAATCACGCAGACCAAGTAGCTGGTAGTTTTAAATGCAAAGTTGTCTGTTGGATTAGGCATGTGGGAATGGGGCGGGGGTTATTTATGTGTCACCATTAGTTTTTGTCTTATTGACACAGTTTTCATTTTTCCTTTGTGCAGCTGGCCAAGAAGATTCGGGAGAAGTTTAACAGATACCTGGATGTGGTGAACAGGAACAAGCAGGTGGTGGAAGCCTCGTACACCGCCCACCTCACCTCTCCGCTTACTGCCATACAGGACTGCTGCGCCATACCAGCATCAATGATGGAGTGAGTAGCTTTCTCTTTACAATCACTTTACCACTTTTCCTCGTTTCCTTTGTGTGTCTCTCGTAACACGCACACCAAAGTCTCTGCAGGAGGGTTCACTCTGTGCCTGTAAACTCACCTCCCACTGTTAGCACCTGCACTCAAGCTCTCTATGCATTGTTTTATGGGCCAGCTACACACAAATCCCCATTTCTCCCTTGTTTTGATCATCCTTGGATTAGTTAGTATTAGTATTTAGTATTTATTTATTTATTGTCATTGTCAAGAACAATGAAATTGCGTTTGGGGCTTCCATACAACCCAAAAAAAAGAAGAAAATAATAAATACCCCTTAAAACCCAAGTGTACATATTTAACCCAGTGTGACTCCAATGCAATAAGACAATCCTTAGCAATAATGTTCGTAGAAATTCAGACAAAGACCTGAGAAACATGACAAAATACAACAATGCAACCCATTCAATATTATTGTACTGTGAGATATGATATCAGATATGATAGTTATCTATTTAAGAAAGAGGGGGGGGGCAGGAGGGGGAAGAGAATAAAGATATGATGCACCAATGCAGACCAGTTCATTGCTATTAAGAAGTTGGATATGGTTATTGTCCGTGAGAGGGGGGCAGAGAGTTCAGGAGCCTCACAGCCTGTGGATACAGGCTGTTGGCCAGTCTGGATGTTCTGGCCTGTATAGACCTGTACCTTCTCCCTGAGGGCAGCAGATGGAAAAGGTGGCGCGCAGGGTGATGTTGGTCCCGCAGGATACTGTGCACCCTCCTCAGACAGCGAGTGGGGAAGATATTACTGATCTCTGGCAGACTTGTTCCAATAATTCTGCCAGCTTCTTTCACCACCCGCTGGAGTGCTTGCTGATCGGCCTTAGTTATAGCCGTATTTAAATCGCATCATTTGCTGCCTTGAGCTAGCGTCATGCTCTGATTACATGGGAGCTTTTTAAAACTCTAACCATAAGATGGAACAAATTAAAAGGTTGGTTTTACCTCTTCTGCACTGCACCCCAACTACAAGTTTTATGGGACCTGGAGCCAAGGACGGCATGGAGTTATCTATAGAAAAAAAACGTGGAGGTTGAATGGCAATTTCAATTTTTGCTTGTTTTTTTTTTTTTTTTTTTTTTAAATCGCTTTGATGATAACAGCAGTAATGACCAAAAAAATCCAGTCGGGCTCTACTGGGTTAATATAATATATATAGCACAAATAAGAGAAGTTTTTGGGGGAAAATGCCTACATATATATTTAAAGCTGAGCTTTGGATTAAATCTGTCAGAGTTAAGTCCTATACTGAGACGGGTTCAAATTGGCCCAGCGTACAGTAGAATCAGATTTTTGGCCAATCATCGGCTCGAGCAGGGGGAAAACACTGTTCAAAGCCGAGCTCGGAGAAAAAGGGAGAAAGTGCCGCTTTCAGTTCTAATCTACAGAGCAGCAGCTGTCTCTTCCCGTCCGCCCTCCTTTCTCCATTTTTGTCCGCCTCCCTCCCCTTTATCAGCCGACGCTACAGGTTACTGCTCTCTGAAGTCTTTGCACCGCAGACTCCACAGACTGCAAGGTCACCTGTCTGTCCACCTGTGATGCAGAGGGAGGGGAGGCGGGTTGTACCTGGCTCAGGGCCATTTGCCACCTGTAGCTGAATTCAGGATGAAACATGTGTGTAACATGTTGTACTTACATGTAACCGTCGTTCACGCAAATGTGCTGCATTATCAGCCCATTATGCGTGCTTAAAATGCAGCTCTAAAACTGTGGACACAGGAAAGAAAAAATGCTGAGGAAAAATTATTATGCAAGACCTGGACGAGAATAATAGAATGATGCAGCGGGAGTTCGCAAGGGGGGGTTGTGGTGTTGGTTGTGGACATACCAAACTGAAGCCGAATCTGATGGATCCCTAACTTCAAAGCCTCTTCCTCGGGGGAGGGGGGGGGAAGCAGAGAGCTGTTTTGCTTTCATATATTTGAGCGCTCGCAGTTTAATAAAATATCTAAAACGTCTTATGCCTTATCTTCTAAAAGATAGCGGGTGCTCTGTTGAATGCGGGGAAAATAATTATTCGCTGATGAAAGTTTTCTTTAAAAACTTCTAGAAAGAATTAAGAGGTTTGGGGAAATCTGGTTTCTCTGCTTGGTTGCGAGGAAAAGCGTCTTGGCTTATGACCTCCAGCGAAACTGCGGCTCGTCTACAATTCCCTTTGTGTACTTGCTCAACAAACAGCGTATGTGTACTTTAATAGGCTTCAGTCATACCAGTAGCAGATAGCTGCTTATGTCTGTTTACAGACTTTATGCTTATCTAACCTAACTGGGTGCTCGCTCGTGGATCTAACAATCTTCTCACTGAAGTCTCTGCGATACAATGTTGTGCATTTCCTGATATATTGAGCGTTACGGCAAAAGCCTGCAGGCAAATAGCTCAACGCTGGAAATGGCCACGGCCTAGACTGGCTCTTTTTATGCAGCATAACATGTCGTATCTGATACAAGCGCAAACTGGGAGGAAAAAGCAACACTGTGCAGTTTCACTTCAAAGTTTTTGGTGTAACCGTTTCTTGACAAAAACATCTACTTCCTCTAAACCTGGGTATTTCAGCCACCTACAGTGCAGTTTTATATCCTTTCCCAGGCACGTCAAACCCCTGTCACAACTTGCCTAGGGTGACCTGAGTTGATAACATGATAATGACCCACACCTTTTTTCACACCTTGGCTCATGTGATGACACACATGACCTACAAGTGGGTCAACGACCACCTCCAAAGGGAACGATACCGAATAGGGGTTAAATACCTGGAGCTCTCCAGCTTTTGTTTTTAGAACTGATGAAGCCTCTTGGATGAGCAGAGTGAAGCCGTTTTTACTCCTTAAAGGTACCCTTCGTGTGATTCCTTTATGTTGAGAAATCCAGGCTAGGAGTTTCCTGTTATTCCTGACCGTCCTGTTTGCGTTATGTTGCCACAGATAAATGTACTTCCCAAACTCTCAAACTTGTTTATCTTGAATGTAAAAGAACAAACAAAACAAAACACACAAAAAACACGTATTGCTGCCAAAAATACATTGTAGAATATGTGCGGAGAGGAGTTAGCCCAGAATTGGTCCAGTTCAGTGTGTCCTTCACTAGTCTTGGGCATCAGCTGCTTCTCGGGGTTCCAGTCAGGTCAGCCAGTTTAGTAGTGGGGGATCAGGTGGTTCACAGGGTGTCTGCTAGTCATCAGGCTGGCAGGCTATCGTTTTGCGGAGGGAGGCCACCAAGGGCAGCGCTTAGCAGCCAGTGGTATGCTTTAATCACCGCTGGGTCTCAGCGACGAGCCCGGCCTGAAAATAGCAAATGTATGTTGCTTGTTTGGAATGGTGCGCATGAGCCCCTGTATGTTTGTATTTTTAACATCCAATCTCCAGGTGCTCATTTCAACAGTTTCACTGCTATGCAGATGTAAAAGTGAGAAGTGTGCACGGGAGCATCTCATGCATGGCACTTAATGGTGTCATTTCACCAGTAGTCCTTGAAAAGATGAGCTGCAAGTGAGCCGTTCAAAGAAAATGCCACGGATGTGATCCTCAAACGTACTTTTATGAGGTAAAACAATGAAAAATAAATAAATAAAAAATTGGCAGTGTGTCCCTAAAGACTGCTGCTGCCTTCAGGCATGCCCACATCACAGCAGTGTGTCAAACATCAGTGAGCAGAGCTTAAGCAGCGCCTGTAGTATAACAACACAAAGCTGGCACTTTTTGGTATACACCAAAGTATTCGGAGAAGTAAAACTCTGAGGTGATGATGACACTTGATGGAAACAAAGATTGTAACAAATTTAATTTCTAGAGGAGACAGTTTTCTCCGTAACCCTCATGGTGCTGTTTTATGAAGGCTATTGTTACCTTCAACGCTGAGGGTGCTCCATTTTCATTAATGATGACTTAATATTTAATTCTACTGGCATATGCAACTGATTGTGTCTAAATTGGAGGGCAGAATCACTACTATTTAATATTTATTTATTATTTATTTTTCTTGTGTTGCAGAATTGCTGAAAACGATGCCAAAAGTCTTTCTTAAGGCCACTCCGCAGGATAGCTTTACACTGTGTAGTCGTATCATGTGGGGCTGGGTGGGGATCCTGCAGAATTTCTAATACCTGCACTCATAAATTAAACATACGGATCAATGGTAGCATGGTGTTAATACCGAGCTCCTCTTTCTGAAGGAGAATTCTCACTATCCGAGCTGTCGGCAGATTTACAGTTCAGTTCAAGAGGATACATTGCGCCGGTGATCAGCTACTGGGACATGACATCAAGCTTATCTTGTAGTCTCGTGGTTTCACTGAGATCATAATATCTCTTTGCACGTTAGAGAAGGAGAGGGCTAAACACCAGGCAGGTTAGGAGGAGGGGGTTGTTTAAGTGACCCTAACAGGTGTAAATGCTGGGCCGCTGTCATAACTTTCTTCTATCTCCACCACCCCACCCCGTTAATGGGGGGGTTTCATATCTTTGTGGGGGGTTTACTATATTTGTGGGGACCAAAATCCCGGTCCCCACGAGTTTGAAGACATTTTTGAGACTCAAAATGTATTTTTAGTGTCAGGGTTACAATTGGTTATGGTTAGGCTTATGCTAAGGGTTAAGGTTAGGCATACATTTTTGATGGTTAGGGTAAGTGGCTAGGGAAAGCATGTCAATTAGATGTCCCCATAAGATATGAAAACCTGACGCGTGTGTGTGTGTTTTGTGTCTTTATTGATAATAAAAACTGTAAAACCCATGAAACTACAGTTAAAATTTAAAATCTATGTACTCCTTCACATTTTCCAAAGATGTCCAGTGGCCCATATTTGAGTCTTTGCCTGGCTGATTTCTGTCCCCTGGACCCCATGTTTGACAAACCTGATTTAAACCATTAAAAGGTGTTATGGACAAACTACTTAGATGCAATAATTTTCTTCTTTTTCTCCAAGATCTCACATTTCTCGTCAAGTCTCCCAACCAAAAGAATAATCCAAGAACTAGAATAGAACCCCCCAATTTGTGTGTGTTGTGTGTGTGCATATTTTCATCATTAAAGTACTTTTTCCATTAGATCCCTAATATGAATGTGTTTTTAGTCAGTGTTGCTATTCCCGAGCACTTGAAAAGTAGTGCAGTGAAATCTCCTAAACGTTGGTGCTTATTAAAGACCACATGTGACATCATTTTTGGAGTAGTGCGCCAAGCTGTAGCCAGCAGCTCATTTACAATAGCAAATCAAACAGCCTAGTAAAGCTTTCCATGTCCACCTTGAAGCCAATTAGCGTGCAAGTTGACTGAAAATTGGCAACTAATATGACTAAAAGACACAACCCTGTTTCCCTTGTTATCACTGCATATAATAACTAGAGGCGTGGTGGTTAGATTTTTTTCTCTTCACCAAACAAACAAAAAACAGTTACAATGCGTGTAGGTGCACAGCTATGCAGTCAGCCTAAAAAACACTCCCGTTAAATGTTGAATAGAGCGTTTGGGCTTTGAGGATTTTACTAGAAGCACTTGTGAAGTGTAAGGAAAAGTCTTTGACAACAAATTCAGTGAGTGTATAAAGCTGGTGAGTGTATTTAACTTATTCATGAGCAAAATGAAACTTTATTTTATTTATTTTTTTACCCCTGCCACTCTTTGGTTCTTCCTGTATGTGATGTGACTCACTTGGTGGCTGCAAACTGTAAACATGTGAATTCTGATGTAGCTCTGATTGACAATAACCCTGCGCTTACATTTCTCAGCAGTTGCTCTTGTGAGCAGCGTAGCAGAGGAGCATGACAATCATTACAAACTGGCAACGGATTCATCGAGTCATACCCTATTACTTACTGAACAGGCCACATTTGGACACAGAATTTCCCTGGACTGAAAAAGTGATCTCTGCTTTTTATAAGCCTACACTTAGTAGCAACCTGCTATTTTGGCATTATTGCAAGCAACATTTCTCCCACATTCATAGTTTTTTGTACCGAATTATGAATTGATCATATACAGCTGTATAGACTAATACAGTTCAGTGTAGTACCCTACAGTAAATCAAAGTTTTTGTAGTAAAAGATTCATGTTTTTCTTGTCATTGCTTTAGGGATTTTTTTATTTTTGAAGTTCTTGGTAAAGGCACGTGTGTTTTGAGGTGTTGGTAATACTTGTCCACACTCATTTTCATACACGGGGGACACCAGAGACACATCTTGCTTTAGTGCAGTCTATGCAATGCAAATGCATAGCATCAAAAATTCACTTCAGGCTGTGTCCCCTGTTGTAGAGTAGTTTCTATACACCACACTTTCCTCCAAAATCAATTCTGTCTATTGATATTTCATTTGAATCCGTTTCGGTAGAGCTGCCATTGAGAGCCAGATACACGAACGTGTCTTCAAGCGCTCTCAATTCTCCTGCTAGCATGTTGCCAGCTTTACCGCTGCTACCGCCGAGGGACTGCAAACACATTAGGAGTGGTATTACTCTTGACGTTGGGGCTCGCGCAACAGCAAGCCCCTTCAAGGTAATTATTCTCACTGGGCGTTTTGAATGGCTTGGGACTGCCTGCTTTGCGGATATACGTGGCTCTTGCAGCAGGGGGCAACTTAATATAATAGATTTTAAAAATGGCTGGAAAACGGCAGGTGCTGCCTTATTTAGAAGAGTCTGCCCATTTTAGTCTGTGAAGGAGGGAAATGGGAGGGTTGGTTTTGGTACAAACTCGGCCCCAGTAAGAAAAAAGGTGATTGTTACTGATGATTTTGTAACTGTAGAACACACCTCTGCATTTGTTAATAAGCTTATTAAATGTAAGAATAATGTAAAGGATTGTGCAGAGGCCTTGTAACAATATTGGGTGATAGTTTGATAGATTATCACTGTCGGTTTTTGTGTGTGTATATGTATACATGCATATTAAAATATATATGAAATATAAAAAATGTGTGTGCGTGTCCGACCTTTTTGGAAAACGGATTTCTCTGCCCTCATTAAGATGTCTGATCAGACTCGGAGCTCTCCTCCCAGCTCTCCCTCTCTCTTTTTCGCATGTTTTTTGATGTGGAATTCAAAGCAGCTGCAAATGTATTTTTTATCTGGCACACATTTCGCCGAGCGTCTCTGCCCACCCCTTCTATGCAGAGTGCGTTGAAGGAGAATAGTAATGACTTTGGCCTTGTGGGACTCTAAATGAGCGGAGTTCAAATGCAGCCTGTACATCACAGGACCCGTCAATCAGCAACGGCCAGTGCCAGGTCTGCAAGCAGAGGGAGCCAAAAAGTGTGCACACGTGTGGTTGTATGTTGCTAACCCAGATGAGGGTGGGGGGGTTGGCAAGGTCCACTTGGAGGCATGGATCAAAGCACCAAAGCTTGGAGCGGTGCAGAACAGCCTGCTACTCTGCATACCCCCCACCCCCCGTTTTGTGGGTATGGCAGAAACCAGCATTTAGAGGGAACAGTACATGTCGCTGGGCGCTGAAACAGGTGAGAAAGAACTGATAGGTCATGTGCGACGTTTCATTTTTTGACATCTTTAATACTTTTGGGCTTTTGTGTGCTCAAGGACAGTGCCGTCGTAGAGCCGCATCACACCAAGTTCCAGTGGGGACTTGTTAAAGAGCTAGGCCTAATGAGGAAGAAAAAACAAGCAGCTGTGTAGGAAATGATGAATTCCAAGAGTTTTTATTTTTAATTGGCTTTTTAAAAGCTCATTGTGATTTGAGATGAAAGAATGCTGCTTATCCTTTTTTGGACTGATGACATCAGTCTTATCCCTGATTGCTAACAGTCAAGAATCTGCATTTTGGGAACACTAGTGCACTCTTATCACAATTTTGCCAAAATTTCCCCTTTTCCCACTCATTTTTCCACTGTGTTAGATCAGTCAGACCCCGAAGCCTTGCTCCGTTTTCACCACCACCATCTAGAGCGCTTTCTTTTTTTTAAGGCCCTCAAAAAAGATAAGGAGCAGACACTATAAATACTGAAGATGGTCTGGCCCACATATCTGCTTACATTTCCTGGTTAACACTTAAACCCCTGCGAGCCATCATTTTAGGGATTCCTACCTATAAAACCCGGAGAGCAGTCAAATGGTGGAAGTGGAAGCTAAATTGGCTAGTCATTCATATGTATATTAGGCTGTTAAGTAGGAATTCTGGAGGGAGGGGAGTGGGGGTGGGGGAGTGGAGTGTTTCAGTTTGCCATCTTGGGGAGAAATCAACACACATGGGTGTATGTCCTTTGTTGCTGACATTTATTGATAAAAACAGTACAAAAAACCAACCATTTGTACACATATTTACAAATAATTCAACATTGTCAGCAATCACTCACAATCCTGGCACTGCCATGGTACCTGTAGTCTGCATTTACCACATGTGTATCTTTTGCAGTGAACACATTGCACAGTGGCCTGATTTTTCTTGCATTTGTGTTTGACCTGACACGTGGCTCTTTTTCCAGGGCTAGGTGTGGAGGGTTCTGCCCGAAGCAACTGATCTTTTCTTGCCTTCTTCGCAGCTACATGAGAGTGAGCCAACTCTGTTGCAAGCGCCACCAGGAAGTCCACCCGTCTTTCCTTCGTCCCGGTGCATGCTTGATACAGCACATGTGCATTCAGTGCTGCCATGTCAATCATGTTATAAAACACGGCGACTGGCCAGCGCCGTGTTCCTTTGCGGACAGTGTACTCCCGAACCATCTGGTCCATCACATCCACGCCACACTTTGTTTTGTTGTAAAGGGTGACAGTGTTTGGCTTCCTTTTGGTGGTGTTATCAGTCTGAACCACGCTGTGCATGCTGCTAAGAATATAGACTGTCTTCTTCCGTTTGGCCGCATACGCCGTCAGCGTGGCAGCAGAGGTTGAAAACACCTAAGAAATAAGATAAATTGTTATTTTCATAGCCCTTTTACACACAATGCATCCTTCTTTGTCGGCTACTTGGTCTGGTTTGGGCGGAGAAAGTTCAAATCTGTGGCCTCATTAAATGTTGACATGTATCACAAAGTGTCACAAGGGCTTGAGAACAATACGGTGACCAAACATTTCTGCGGTTCTGTTTGTTTGGAAGTTTGCTTTGTTGATGTAAATGATGGAGGCGGTTATTGTCAGCATTTCTTCTCTGAGCCCACCCACCATTCTTTTCCACTTTAATCTCTTCACATGTTGAGCATAACCTTAAGCTGAACTCGGAATGTCAGACACTGGTATTAATTGGCTCGACTGTCGTTACTGTTTTGTTAGCGTGCACCCATTGTAATTGTATATATATGTTTAAAGCCTATTTACATTTGAATTTTCACATTTGTGTCATATTTGTGTTTTTGTTAAACTGCACTGATGCATAGCGATAACTAACTCTGCCAAAAAAAAGAAAAGAAGTGATTCCTGTTCATTTCTCAATTTCTGCATAGTGTTACTTCATCTTAGGTAGTATTTGACTTAAACAAACATGTTGCTTGAGCAGTCAACGTTGTACCCTGTCAGGCTGTAAAAACTCTACTTTGCTCCAACCTTATCATTGTACATGCACATAAATTTACCAACTGTGCTCCCATAGACATTTTATTAGATACCCCTGGCTAGTACTGTTAGACACCCCCCCACCCCCCCAATTCACACATTTTTTGCTTTCAGAACTGCCTTCCTTTCTTCTTCACACAGATGCCACACGATGCTGGAAACATTCCTCATGGATTTTGATCCATATTGAGTCGATAGAATCACACAGTTGCTGCGGAGTTGTTGGCTGCACATCCATATTGTGAATCTCCCTTTATGCCACATCCCAACGGCGCTCATGTGTTCAAGAAACCAGACTGAGATGTTGACTTGGCATGTTTAAGTGCAGTAACCATCAGATGATGGGTACACTGTGCTCATAAGGGGTTTGACGGTCAGGAACAATATGTACCGGTAGGTAGAATGTGGTGTTTAAATGATGCTCAGTTGGTGCTCAGTGCTTCAAAGTGTGCCAAGAAAATATCCCCCACACAATTACACGACCACTATCATTAGCCTGGCAGCATAGATTCGTGTTTTTGTGTGGTTTATGTCAAATTCTGACCCTGCCATCTGAATGTCACAGTAGAAAGCGAGACTCATCCGAACAGGCAATGTTTTCACACTTTTCTGTCCAATTTTTGTGAGCTTATGCAAGCTGCAGCGTCAGTTTCCTGTTCTTAGCTGACAGGAGTAGCAATCTGTGTGGTCTTCTGCAGCCGTAGCTCATCTGCTTCAAGGTTCAGCGTGCAGCTTAAGTTGTAGCTTGCTTTTGGCTTCCTATCAGCTCAAAGTAGTCTGACCATTCTACTCTGATGTCACCATGGCATTTTCGCTCAGCAAACTGGCACACTCTGGATTTTTTTCTCTTATTCAGATTATTCTCTGTAAACCGTAGGGTGGCAGTGTGGGGAAAATCCCAGTGGATCAGCAGTTTCTAAAATACCCAGGACAGTGGGTCTGGCACCAACAACCATGTCTTTTTTTGTAGTTACTTAAATCACCTTTCTTCTCCATTCTGATGGTTGATTTGGACTTCATTAAGTCGCCTTGACCATGTCTACTTGCCTAAACATGTTGAGTTGCTGCTGTGTGATTGGCTAATTAGATGTTTGCAGTAACAAGCAGTTGAACAGGTGTAACTAACAAAGTGGCTGGTAAGTGTGTATTCCACAACCACAGAAAAGCTGCATTTTCACTGTGGTCACTGTAGTGTTTTGTTCAAAATGACACTGGGGGGGGGGAATGAGGGGAAAAATGAAACGTCTGACATGGAGACAAACAGCAGACGTTGGGGCGCTTTAACAGATGCTTTGAATCATCCAATTAGGCCGACGGCCCTTCTTAGAATCACATTCATATGTATTCAGGGAACTGGGCATTAGCTTTGTTAGAGGAAAAAGCGGGAATCAAGCAGTTTTCCATGAAAAGTATTGTTCACTAGCTGAAACTTCAGCTTTAGAGGTCTGAGCAACAAATGATTCAGTTAGTGATGTAGTGTAGCTCAAATATAAGAAAGCATAATCTATTAGTTTCAGCTGACGTTTCATGTTCATTGATCTTATGTCTCCACATGCCATATATCTTTTATTAATTGTGCAATTTATGTAGATCTTGGTAAATATCAATATTTAGCAGGCCGACAAGCAATTCTCTAAAGTCTGATGAGCTCTGTGTGCACATCTGCAGGTTTTCGTTTTATAGGAAGTAAAGTGGTGGAGCAGTTGTAAATCTGTGCTGAGAGAAAAGCCAGAGCAGCTCCAACAACAAATGAGTTGGACACACGCTCTATAAATTCTCAAATGTTGCCTGTTTGTGTGCATTTAGGTTTGATGGAAACTTCAATATCAATGTCTCCAAGACCATCTGCTGTGACAGACTTTCCCCCACCGTCAACAACCGAGCTTTCAACCCCGGACGGGACCTCAACTCAGGTCTGTTGACACACACACACACACACACACACACACACACACACACACACACACACACACACACACGGTACATACAGATCCAATGAGGGAACTATCATTTGGTAGTCCATGAGCTGGCCTGCTTTAACAAATTACTAGAGATGGACCGATCCGATATTACGTATCGGTATCGGTCCGATACTGACCTAAATTACTGGATCGGATATCGGAGAAAAATAAAAAATGTAATCCGATCCATTAAATATCACGAAAGCACCTCACAAAACTTGCAACACGCCGTAACTCACCTCAGAACGTTAGCACGTCGGAGCAGTATGCATCACGTGATAGAGCGGCTGTGGCATGCGGGACCTGTCGGTGGTCTGGATAGCATGTGGAGCTTCGATGGCAACCCGGCATTTCATCTCCGACAAAGTTATCCCGAGAGAAGTAAAGCAAGTGTGTAAGTCCATCTCTGAATGTTTGTAAAGCATTCCTGCGTTAAGCTTACCAAACGATATATGGAGCGACTGCCTCTTCTGGCTGCTACTTCAATCATGAAACTGCTTAATGATCAGCTGATCGGCTTTTCTGTCGCGAGTCCGTGTCTCTGGTTTGTTTTTGGCCCACTTTGCACCAGAAAGAGGAAACCAGCGGCTGAACAACAGCAGCACGTTTAAGCTTGATCAGCTGTTGTTAGAATTTATTTATTATTACTTTCTACTCGAGGATCTTTTTCTACGTAGCTGACGGCTGGTAACTGTGCAGGGGCGGATCTAGCAAAGTTTAGCCAGGGGGGCCGATAGGGCATTAACAGGGAAAAGGGGGCACAAAGACATACTTTTCTTTCTTATTCTCATTTAAAATGTCAAGCTTTTAATAAATAATTATCCGAATCTTACACCCAAAGTTTTAATTTGATGTAAAATGAATAGAAGTCAATTACTGCATATAGTAACTATTAAGTCTAATATATATACCCTAGTAAGCTATAGTACTTTTTCCTTTGGGAAGGTACCATCTGTGCAGTCTGCAATTTTGTTGAAGAAAGATGTTGAATCTATTTAATATTTCTTGAAAAATAATTGATTTCTGTGCATTTTTTTTTTCACACTGCATCAAATTAAGGTTGATTACGTCGATTAAGCATCATGAGGTGGAGCGTGAGGGGTGGTTCCCTATTTTTTATTTATTTATTTTTGTTGTTGCTGGGAGTTGGTACCCTATTAGTTAGGTTGCTTAATATTTACGCTAAGTACTCTTTAAAATACCAGAATAGGGAGGATGGTGTAGGTCTAAGTTTATTAGATTGATCAGTATTGCTGAACTATGAAATATTTTTTTTTTGCATATAGGTATAACAGAATAGCTTTAGTGTAGTTGTTGTTTTAAACTTGAGTATGAACTTATACAAAATGCAGCAAGATATTTAAAAAAAAAAACAGTTTTGTTGATTAAAAAACACTATATCGGATTCATATCGGTATCGGCAGATATCCAAATTTATGATATCGGTATCGGACATAAAAAAGTGGTATCGTGCCATCTCTACAAATTACACACAGACACACACAACTTTTAAAGCATTCAAACTTTTAAAAGCCATTTTTTGACTTTATTTGAAGCAGGCAATCATTTGCCAGCAGTTGCCATGGCACCCAGTTTTTAAATTAAGAATGTGTGTTCTTTGCCTCTGCAGTGTTTTTAAAAAATATATAATTGATGTCAGATTAAAATAATAAGCTGTCTGTGTCCAAAGTACTCTGTTCGACTTTGATCTCTCATCTGCAGTTGTACTCGCACTTTATGTGTTATCATCCTGTTGAAAAAAGGCTTCTCAGTTTTGTTTTCATCAGCTCACATAAATCGGGTGCAATTGTACACATGCTGTACGCAACCTCGAAACTCCCCTTGTAGCTATTAGAAGTGATGGAAAGTAGTTTTATGGCGTTCTCCCTGCCTTGTTCCAAATTGCATAAGCACATTGCAGAATACTACCACATAAAACTCCCATATGTGTCTGCACTGCATGTCTTTCTGTATTTGATTAAGAATAAAATGGACAAAATTGACTAAAGGCAGGCAAAGGCAACTTTCCTCCTGCTGCTTTGTTTTCCCCAGTTCTGCTCCCTAGCATGCGCTCTCTATTTCCAGAAAAGAAGTATATGCACAGACTCCAGAATATTGAACCTGTTTCCTGATGTCTATTAACTTTACAGTTTTACTCAGTCACTTGTTAAAATCACTTCCAGCTATTCAGTGAGCTGCACTTTCATTTTTTGCTGGCCTTAGAGGTCATCAGTGAGAGACATTTTTACAAGTATTTTAAAAATATTGCCATCCAACGTTGTGTTGACCAGTTGTAATGATCAATTTAACTTCCAATTTAAAAAAAAAAACAATTAAAAATGCATTCATTTATTATGTCCACATAATGCCCCTTAGTCACGGGTTGCCCTAGTAGCTAGTCCTTCCTGACACAACCCCAAAAGGCTTTGGGTCTCCTCCCCTAACTGAAGCAGAGATCTTTTATTTGTTAGGCGACTGTGTTAGCAACAACTCTGTGGAGCCAGTATCGTGCGGAATTGAGAGTAATAATTATTACTACTCAAAGCTTCCTAGATTTGGCTCTACAAATTGATATTTTCTAATCTAATGTTTGCTGCAAAATCCCAAAAATTTTCTGAGGACTTCTTAACTTACTTAGGCACATATCTGAGTCAAACCATGGATATAACCCATCTCCGTCATCTCATTGCTGCCTTCACCCAATTGCTTTTTCCCTCCCCAAATATCCCACCCTGGTACTTTTTCTGTAAACCATTCATAATGACTGCCATTCATAACACGTCACCATCGTCAGGGTTTTATTTTCCTTACGAGTCAGTCACGACAAGTTCATGTTACCCCTCCCCCCCACCACCACCACATTCAGCCCTCATTGACCCCCACACTCTCAGTGTATTCATTCCCTTCCATTTGTCTCGGCCCAGTCTAAACAAGCAGCCACAGAGGGGAGGGAGGGCCCGTGTGGGTGAGAGCAAGGGATAATTGAGAGGGAGAGAATGATAAATGAAGTTAGAGGAAGGAGGAGTGAGGGCTGATTGGAGAGTTTATTGTATTTTGTCCATTCTCTCTCCTCCTACCTTCCATTTTCTGTTGAATTGAAGGGAAAGATGGTGGATGGATTTGGAGATATCAGTACCAACAAGTTGGAGTAATCCATTTTCGGCCCTTTGTCTGAATTGTGTTTTTGTAGGCTGTCTTTTAAGAAGTTATAGCCACTGTCTAGGTTAAAGATGCTATGTGACAACAATTCATCCATCAATCTGAAGTATATGCACACTTGTACATACCGATATTCTTTCAGCACCTTTAACTCTCTTTAAACTTAAGTGCCACTGTATATACTGACTCATATTTAGCATGCCAGAGGCAATCTGCCATCTTTGACAAGCTGGCAAATAACAGTTTTCTTCTACTTACACAGCATTCATATGACTTTAGCTAAACTAATTATGACACTAATTACGGCATGTAGTATGATACTCAAGTAAAAGTGAAAAGTCGCCATCTAAAGCTGATTGGATCGGAAAAGACTACTCAAGTACTGAGTAACTGGTTGTAATGTCTGTTTTTTTTTAGTTTGTTTAAAGAAATGCACAAATTTTTAGTATTTTCAAATAGAATATATGTAAAACCATTAACAAAATAAGGCACAACAATTCTAATTTCCAGATTAGTTTTTAACAACAAAGCTTTTTTAACCAGTACCTACAGAAAACATTAGAACGAGGCAACTTCAACATATGTGTGTAGACACTAAAGCTAAAGAATGTCAGACTAGGGGTGGTTCTTTTAAATACAAAGAGGGAGCAAGCGAATCAGAAACACAGAGCACAGAGATGCGACAGGTATAATCAGGAAAAGTTTATTCCCCAATGTGGACAGCAGGAATAAAACAATAATTCTAAAAACAAGAAACAAAACAAACATCTGCAGTAAAATTCACCAGGAATAGATAAACGCAATTCTAACAAAACTATAAAATGTTCTTTGTATACTAAAATACCTCAATATACACAGTGGATTAACACAATGTCATATAACAACACTAAAAACATGCAATACAAACAGAATAAAATGATGCAAATAAAAACTACACTAAAATCAGATTAAAACCAATTATAAAAGACAAATACAAACTTCCACGATGTGACGTACATACAAGAGGGCTCACTTTCCCATAAATAGTTTCTTCACTCAGTGAAATGATGGTTAAGCTTCAGCAGCAGTTGGCTCTCAAGGTTCTTGCTGTGAAGCTGTGACTGTTTGGCAGTGAACAGGAGTCCTGCCTGACTAAAAAGTCTCTCACAGGCTGCAGATGCAGGAAGAGCTGTATTGACTTTGATTGACAGCTTCTTGATGTGAGGAAAGCTCTGCAATAGATCCACTCCAGTGAATGGACATGAAAGGTACCTCTCCAGCTCCCCTGCTTCTGGCTTTCCTGACCCCATGGATCCAAAGAAGACATCTTCGTCAGATAGGCTGCTGTTTGTGCTGGCCTCATCCAGCTCTGTGTCTAGTTGATTTCTGATAAAGTTCAGACCTGTGGAAAGATGTATGGTTAGGTCTGTGCATTACTGTGCTGTATAGACTGCCGAGCTACTGGTGAAAGATTTTTATCACACCGGAGATGTTTGTTTCTAACTAACACTATAATCCCAAGTTACAGTAACAAGGAAAGTCATTATAAGTCAATATCTAGTGGCTCACAATTTAATGGATAAATATACCAGCTTTTAAGATGCTTCCCTCTGTGGACCAGGATGTTCTGAATCTTGGTAGAAGTATTGCAGCTGCAGTCATCTCAGGGTCTTTCATTATTTCTCCAAAACGTTTCTGGATCCCGTCCCGCAGCGCATCAACAAGAGGTCTACACATTTTGCAAGATGACTCCAGCCTCCTCAGCTTCTTCTGAGACAGCCTCTTGTATGTATTATTGGTAGCTTCTGCAGCAGTGGCATCAACTGTTGATATAAGATTGAGTAGATGACACGCACACTTTTGGTGCCTTGGAAGCTGGTACTCCAGACCTGTGTTGTCATTCAAAACAGCAAAGACATCTTGACACTCCACCTCTAACTCACTGTCTTCTGCATCATCAAGGATAGACCCACCATCCTCCTGCCATTTGGTTGTTTCTTCCTCTTTCTCCTCACCATATAATTGAAAGGCCTTCAAGAAATTTGAACCACTGTCGTCCTGGTCACTTTTTCTCTGATGTGATACTCTGAATGGATTTCTTCTAATGCTGCAGCAAGAACATCAAATGTATGCAAACCTTTAAGAGGTCTACAAGCTAGTGCAGCAGAATGCCTTTCAAAAGAGATGTCATCTATCCAGTGACAAGTCACTCCCAAGTAGCTATGCTGTCTGGCAGACCAGCAGTCTGTTGCGGTAGCAACATAGTTCACAGTGCTCAGTTTTTTGATGATTATGCTTTTCATGTTCTTCGCAGCTTCTTGTATTTTTGAGCACAATGTTTTCCTTGTCATTACTGTACACTGAGTTTGCAAGGTTTCCATCATAGTCTTGAAGGACGATGTCTCAACTATAGAAAATGGTTGGTTGGCTTCACATACAAACGTAAGCAGAAGCTTGTCAAACGTTGCTTGTGTTACCCGCCTAGAGCCAGTGAAAGAATCTGTAAGTTTTGCATTCTTCATAGGTGGCTCGGTGGAAGAGGACGACTTTCGTTTTCTGTGGTGGTCCATTAATTCTGTATACATCTTCATTTTGGTGGCGTGAACCCTCTGTTGGCAGAAAAAATAGACCATGAAACTACATGTGACTAAGCAATTTCTATACACTTTTTAAAAAACAATGTTCCCATATTTTTAACCCTCCTGTCGTGTTCACCTCCCCACCGCCATTGACTGAACGGCCCACTGAATGACCAAATGAAAGACACACTGAACGACCTACTGAATGGCCCACTAACGACCCACTGAACTGAATTTGGTGGTGAAAAATGTTTGTTATGCTAATTTAAGAGCTGTTAAAACAGACCACTCAATTTTGTCTGGGAGTGCTACAGTAAGGGGTGGGGGATGAATGAAACTGGAGAGTTCAACTAGCATAAAAACCATTTTTCACCACCAAATTCAGTTCAGTGGGTGGATTCCCATTCATTTTCTATGTTGGTCACTTTTGAACGGGAACACTACGTGTGCTAATAGAAGTCCTAACAGATGTTCATTAAAACACTCAAAATTCAAAGAGGTGATCATCACTTTTATATGTTCAAGTGCATAGTGTGGAAGGTATCATAAGGCAATCAGATGTAAAACACAATATTTGTGTGTTTTAAGTTGTAAATCAGTCAGATTTGATCCAAACACGACAGAAAGGGAAGAGAAACCAAAGTCGTGCCTACATTAAGTGAGTTTCCACACACACACACACACACACACACACACACACACACACACACACACACACACACACAAACACAAATAATTCCAGTTTAAGTTAAAAATAAGAACATATGCAAGGCTAAGCAGTGCAAGTCAATAGATTCTGCTTCAAAAAATGTTTAGAACCTTTATAATCTTTATAAACTTCTACACCTTAATAACTGTAGTTCTTTGAAGAAAGAGTCAAGACAAAAGTCACTTGTGGAGAAAAGAAAAATATTAAACCAGCTTAATTACTATTCTAATGTTTTTCTAGGAGAGAAAGGGAGTGATTCTGGATATGCACAATTTTTAAAATTTAATTTTTAATGTGGACAAGGCCTAAGACTGTGATCCTATAACCCATGGGTGCAAAGCTCCAGTCCTCGGGGACCAGTGTCCTCACCGCAACACACCAGAATGAAATTATTAGGTCATTAAATTTAGCCATTTAATTCATGTGTTAACCACTTAAGCATAGCTAAAAAGACATTTAGACCAAACTTACCGCGACATGTTTCCTCAGGTTAGATGTTGAGTTTTTGTACGCTGAAATGTCTGTTTGTTTTGGCTCACACAGAAGACATCGCATTATATAGCTGTTCTTTTGTACTCCTTTAAAGCGAAACATGCTTTGTATATGTGGCCAAGGGTGTTTATCCTCTTCAGTTTTGGTGCAGACAGTTGCCTCTGCCATTTCTTGATGTGTTTCTTCAGTCTGTGTCCACTAGTTTGAAAGGCTTGGGCTGCTCGGCCTGCCTTTTATATCTGGTCATGAGACTGCATGGCTACGTCTGATTGGTGAAAGAGTTACAGGTAGCCTCCAGGCGGCATGATCCATTATTAGTAGTATTATCCAATGTGTGAAATTAATTATTTTTAAAAAGTAGTAAGTCAAATATTGTCAAATATAACTTAGTAAAAGTAGTGTTTGTTCTTCACAAATGTACTCAAGTAAAAGTAAAAAGTATGGTGCAATGAAGGTAAAACAATATGTTCTTCTAAAACGTAAGTAAATGTAACTCGTTACTACCCACCTCTGCTTGCAGCAGTTGTATGTCATTGTTCCCACCTTTAGGAAATACTTTAATTCTCACACAAAACACATAGTACATATAATATTTACTAAACAGGAGAAATCTAAACATTTTCCATAGTTTGCATGGTTTGCATTCTAGTATATACAATAATGAGAAAGTGTCTGTGTGGTTAAGGGGAGTGTGCTGCCTGAGAAAAGCACAGGAAGCTGAGCAGGAGCAGTCACTAGTTGTGAAATCACTTGACTTCTGGATTAGCTGGAGCTGATTTTGCACTCAGACCTCATTGACTCAAACTGGCAGGCTACAGACCATTTAATGTGTGCTATAGGCAAACATTTGCATTCTTACATACAAAAGTTATTTGGTAGAAAAGTAAGTAAAGAAAACAGAAATTCACAGGAAATAAATGCTGCTGTGAAAGCATTTTAAAAAGTTCTCCTACAATCTCCTCAAAAAGAAATATATTAAAGTGGGGCTAGAATGAGGATACACTTTGGAGAGTGCCACTGGAAGTGTAATATCTGGATCATAGTAAGTGAGGTCATTTGCTGATAGTCAAGAGTAGTAAGATTGGAGGAAATGGCTTTCATTTAGTTCCAGTTTCTTAGCTTGTCTCAATAGGAAGATCTAAACATTTGTGGCAGAATGGAGTACTGTAGCCTGACAGATGTATACAGAACCCTTCTTCCACTGTCAACACAACTGAGTGGTTCCTGTTTATGTGAAGCCCGGAGAGACGGATGGAGTGGCTGGGCAGGGATGATGTACAGTGGGGCAAAAAAGTATTTAGTCAGCCACCGATTGTGCAAGTTCCCCCACTTAAAATGATGACAGAGGTCAGTAATTTGCACCAGAGGTACACTTCAACTGTGAGAGACAGAATGTGAAAAAAAAATCCATGAATTCACATGGTAGGATTTGTAAAGAATTTATTCGTAAATTAGGGTGGAAAATAAGTATTTGGTCACCTCAAACAAGGAAAATCTCTGGCTCTCACAGACCTGTAACGTCTTCTGTAAGAAGCTTTTCTGTCCCCCACTCGTTACCTGTATGAATGGCACCTGTTTGAACTCATCATCTGTATAAAAGACACCTGTCCACAGCCTCAAACAGTCAGACTCCAAACTCCGCCATGGCCAAGACCAAAGAGCTTTCGAAGGACACCAGGAAAAGTATTGTAGACCTGCACCAGACTGGGAAGAGTGAATCTACAATAGGCAAGCAGCTTGGTGTGAAAAAATCAACTGTGGGAGCAATCATCAGAAAATGGAAGACATACAAGACCACTGATAATCTCCCTCGATCTGGGGCTCCACGCAAGATCTCATCCCGTGGGGTCAAAATGATCATGAGAACGGTGAGCAAAGATCCCAGAACCACACGGGGGGACCTGGTGAATGACCTGCAGAGAGCTGGGACCAAAGTAACAAAGGTCACCATCAGTAACACACTACAACGGCAGGGAATCAAATCCCGCAGTGCCAGACGTGTTCCGCTGCTGAAGCCAGTGCATGTCCAGGCCCGTCTGAAGTTTGCCAGAGAGCACATGGATGATACAGCAGAGGATTGGGAGAATGTCATGTGGTCAGATGAAACCAAAGTAGAACTTTTTGGTATAAACTCAACTCGTCGTGTTTGGACGAAGAAGAATACTGAGTTGCATCCCAAGAACACCATACCTACTGTGAAGCATGGGGGTGGAAACATCATGCTATGGGGCTGTTTTTCTGCCAAGGGGACAGGACGACTGATCCGTGTTAAGGACAGAATGAATGGGGCCATGTATCGTGAGATTTTGAGCCAAAACCTCCTTCCATCAGTGAGAACTTTGAAGATGAAACGAGGCTGGGTCTCCCAACATGACAATGATCCAAAACACACCGCCTGGGCAACAAAGGAGTGGCTCCGTAAGAAGCATTTGAAAGTCCTGGAGTGGCCTAGCCAGTCTCCAGACCTCAACCCCATAGAAAATCTGTGGCGGGAGTTGAAAGTCCGTGTTGCTCGGCGACAGCCCCAAAACATCACTGCTCTCGAGAAGATCTGCATGGAGGAATGGGCCAAAATACCAGCTACTGTGTGTGCAAACCTGGTAAAGACCTATAGTAAACGTTTGACCTCTGTTATTGCCAACAAAGGTTATGTTACAAAGTATTGAGTTGTATTTTTGTTATTGACCAAATACTTATTTTCCACCCTGATTTACGAATAAATTCTTTACAAATCCTACCATGTGAATTCATGGATTTTTTTTCACATTCTGTCTCTCACAGTTGAAGTGTACCTCTGGTGCAAATTACTGACCTCTGTCATCATTTTAGGTGGGGGAACTTGCACAATCGGTGGCTGACTAAATACTTTTTTGCCCCACTGTATGATTGGCAAACCTGCTATGTCTCCAAAAAGACGTTCCTCGCAAAGTAAATGTAGCCTGGCGTTGAAGTTTATAATGTTTGACCCTTGGACAGTTTCACAGCAGCTCTCTGATTTATCTGTTTTCTGTAACTTGTTTAAGCGTTAGTTGAACATTTGGCTTGGGGTTTTTTTTCCGTCCCACCCTTAGAGGAGGGAAAACAACTGTGGTTTGTAATGTATCTGGAAGGTTGGAGAAGGTCAAAACAGGTTCTCTTTAGCAGGTGATTAATTTAATGTGATCACAAGCCAAGAACCACATTTTGGGGATCATAGAAACCCAGCTGACATGCAATGGCTGGTAGTTAGCATGTCTGGGAAAGACTGTAGCTATAATTAACAAGTAATTTTAAATCCAATTTGAGGTAATGGAAAAAAATCTTACAAATAACAAGAATTAGTCAGCGAAATGGCAAAATGGCTGGTGAGAAAGTAGAGCTGCTAACAAAACCACAATCATTTTTTTTTATTTCTTGCTAAAAAAGTAAACACTCCAGTAAGACTAAAGTCTTTACAAAGAAAAAAAGGATTGTAGTCTTGCGTGGCTAATAAAACCAAAGTAGTTGTTCAAAATGGCCATTTGTGTTACTTACTTCCTTCAGTCTGCTGCCAAATGTAGATGTACACTAGGAGGACTGTTCATTTATAATAGTATTGTTAGTTCCTTTGGCACACTGAGGCTGATTGGATTCACCACGGCTGGTCTGCATTCCTGTATTTTAATCAATCAAAGGCTGTTTTAACAGCTGCATTGTATTATTTTAATGAAGCCTACTTTGATGGTTACGGTCTATTTCTTCTCTGTCTCTGTTTTTTGCCTTGCGAAGGACCCAAAGTTTCTATTTGTGTCTCACTAGCTTCATCCCACCCCCCACCCCACGCCTCATTGTGAAAGGCCGTTTTGTGTTGCAGTCAGTGGAAAGGAAGTTGTTGGCTTTGTGATGGGGTCTCTGTGAAGATACTGTTGACTTTGTGACCCAGTTTAAAAAAAATCACTCTGTTAGTTTTAAGCAAATAGGCTTCAGGCCTCTGCAGAGGTTGTATTTGGCTGTTATTTCTAGAGTCTGTCCAATACTGGAGTTCTCAGGGTTGGTGAGGACATTAAGGAAGTAAAATATTTTGCTAACAATATATCCGCTAACGTATAATAACAGCTAATATTATTTATATGCTCACATAAAATATATAAAATATAAAATAGTATGTGTATCTTTTTACTTCCCCCACCCCCACCCCCCAAAACCTTATAATTATTGTGGGTTAGTAATGATGCAAATAGCCAATTTTAGCATGTTCTTAAAAAAAAAAAGTATTTTGTATTAATTTCTTCTGATTAAAAATATAATCACAGTTCACACAGTGTTATCACAGTAGGCTGGTGAATAGGTCAGTAGTGCCTCTGAAGCCTTAGCTATGCTTTACAGGCCTGTGAGGCTCCGCTTGGGTCAGGGTGGCATAAATGTTTGCTGTTCGACAGTGAGTGCGATTGGAATTGTAGGCGTCCACATGTCTGCCTGACAACGCGGGCTCGTCCTTTGAGAATTTACATTACAATGAATCGAGTACACATGTGCCCAAGAAGTATAAAAGAAGCATAACAGGATTGACTCCTTGAACATTATGACTCCAGCTGTCCCTGTAAGTATAATTGAGTATAATCGTGACTAAAGGGGGCAAATTTAGCTGTTTTTCTATTCAATTCAAATCAGTTTTATTTATACAGCGCCAAATCACAACAACAGTCGCCTCAAGGTGCTTTATATTGTAATGTACACCCTACAATAATACATACAGAGAAAAACCCGACAATCATATGACCCCCTATGAGCAAGCACTTTGGCGACAGTGACAAGGAAAAACTCCCTTTTAACAGGAAGAAACCTCCGGCAGAACCAGGCTCAGGGAGGGGCGGAGCCATCTGACGTGACCGGTCCCAGGATTCTTGGTTATGTTTAGCAGACTGTATCACATAAGTAGAGTTCTAATTTCAGACAAAAGCCAGAGTTCAAATACAAGAAATTTAACCAGTAGTTTAACAATTTGAAATTGTTCTTCATTAATTTATGCTGGCACAGTTGTGTATGGTATAGCCAGGCCTAAACAGATGTATTTGTCCTTGTCATATGTTAAGATGTAAGCAAGCCTGCCTATTGATCTGTTATGAATTTCTCTGTCTGTTATGTATATATCTAATGAGGCCTGTAATAGAGAGAGAGAGAGAGAGAGAGAGGTAGTGGCGTGCAACAGCGGTTTAGATTATCCAGGGTTGTTCTCTGGAGAGTATTTCCTGTCTACTCTCCCTCCTGTACAGCGCTGGCATTGTTAGATATGTTGTCCTGTGTTGTAGCAGCTGCACATGTCTGTCTCATTGTGTTAAACATGCGAGATACTATAAGTCAAATCAGGTCAGATGTATTTTTAATGCAGTGCCTGGAAGAGCTATACAGTCTTATGAACTATGGACAGGACAATATGACCAGCAACACTTTATGATCATCGCCATCAGGCGTTGAGGTGTTATTGAAATGTAAAACATCACTGCAATGATGCATGAACATATCATGTAGCATATTTCTTTAGGGCTGATCTCTCATGTAGATGCTTTGTCACTCACTTGCAGTCTCACTCCTGAAATATGTAGTGTTTCTCACAACTTGCACGCCAAATCCAAACAAGAAAAGCTTCCAAGTATGCTGAACTTTCTGACTACATATTTTCCCATTTGCCCCATTCAGCTTTAGTAATGTATTTTTCTTTTTCCTTGTTCTCACTCGCTCTCTCCCTATTGCAGTGTTGGCAGACAACCTGAAGTCCAACCCGGGTATAAAGTGGCAGTACTTCAGCTCGGAGGAGGGCATTTTCACAGTCTTCCCCGCCCACAAGTTCCACTGTAAAGGAAACTACGAGCACCGCAGCAGGTATAGAACAGCCACTGTCGCTTATAACACGTGTTGTTGTACTTCAGCTGTTTTCAATGTAAATAAATAAGATTATAGGTACAACTTGCACTTTGTCAGCAAATGTCACACATAATAATGGAAAAGATTGTTCAAGTGTGATGCTTCGGCAGCTCATTCCTGCCTTCATCTTCCTCACCCTCTTCCACCCCCCTCCCCGCCTTCCGTCCCTCCTCCTCTGCCAGTTGCTGTGTGGGGTGGCCTAGAGGGCATGTTGATGGCATCCTGCCCTCATACACCCCGACCACACATGCCATTGGTAGGAATGTGGCTCTTTACCACTAAAGCCTACTGGAATTTCACACCTCCAATGTTATGGGGTTTTTTTCTCCTTCTCCCCGCCCCCCACCCCACCCCATTGCTGAAAGCCATCTCTCTCATGCTCCCTTGTGCATTTCGCATTGGCCTCTGTTTTCTTTTTAATATTCCTTTTGAGTTGTTGTTGTTTATTTCTCCCATTGCTGTTCAAGTCAGTGAGTTTGGCGTGCAGCCATGGGAGAAATGACGTTGCTTGGCTTGCTTCAAGTATGAATGAGGCTTTGTGAGTACATCACTCGTGTTAGTGTCGCTTTGTCCAGCAGACCACACACAAAGAGCCACTGACCCCCTACAGTCTGCACCGTTCTGCAGCTCCACCTGCTTATAATACAAGCATAACACATACAGTGATACCTCAAATGACAAGTCTCACCAAATCAATGAGCGGTATGCAGCCGAATCTTCAACATTTGATATACTGTGTTTGTACTATTTTTAATTAAACATTTAGTTCTTTTTTTCTTTCTTTTTCTTTTCTTTTCTTTACTTGACACAGTATCCCAACTTTTTAGGAAACTTAGCTGCAGTAAGCAGTATTTTAAGACCAAACCAATGCTTTCACGCTATGTTGCTTGAGTTGCTTCTGAAAGAAACATGTCATTACTCGACAACAGCCACACACGGTGGTAGTTGTTCTTTAGAGGTGCAATTTTCCATAGCAAATGCTGCAGGTCGTCAGACAACTGTAGCCTCACTTTTCCAAAACAAATTCAGTTGGTGTGTGGAGAGGGGGGGAAGTAAGATGTAAACAATAAATCCTGTTTTGTTTTGTTGAGACTTAGACTCTTAGTCCTTATTCACTGAGTTTAAAAACATGAAGTGTTTTTGTTTTGAGAAGGTTGATGACAGGTCATATTGCTGGATTTCAAAATATTGTCATATTTCTTCAAACCCCAACCACAATCAAGCATTATTAACCAAACATCCTTACTTTTGGATGATTCTTTTTTATATAGCTGCAGGTTGGGTAACACTGTGTAATCCCCTCATCTCCAACCGCTCGCAGAGGATGGCCGCCCCTCCCTGAGCCTGGTTCAGCTGGAGGTTTCTTCCTGTTAAAAGGGAGTTTTTCTTTCCCACTGTTGCCAAAGGGCTTGCTCATAGGGGGTCATGATTGTTGGGCTTTTCTCTGTTTGCTTTGTATTATCGAAGGGTCTTTCCCTTACAATATAGAGTGCTTTGAGGCAACTGTTGTTGTGATTTGGTGCTATATAAATAACAAAATTGAAAATTGAATAATATGGTCCACAACTAACAGTGTGAGTCACCTATATTTAAATAGACTTTCGATGCATTTTATTTTAAATTGCAAATTAATTATATTTACTTACAAATACTTAAAAATATGTACACTAGAGTAAGAGGGTAACGAATCAGGTGTGTGCAAGAAACAAAAAATAATTATACTATAATTAGTTTTCATAATTTGTATGTAATGTATAAGTAATTTCATATAGTACATGAGTAATATAGAATGTTGCCTAAGTTTAGGTATTTTACAGGCAAGGACACAGAAATGATACAAGTACTGTGCAATTTCATCCTAATTTTGAAGGAAAATAAATATTATCCCATTTCACATGTTAATACAATGTGCATTTTGGCTTGCAGGCTGTATTATGGCATTAATTTTTTTAACATCTTCATAAACTATTCATTCTGTGATGTGTATGATGGATGTCTTATTGCATTTCTGCAAAATTACCCAAAAGTAACGTAGTACTTAAAATTACTTGCAGTATCTTTTCCTGTAAAGCACCCAGAGGTTATGCACTATGTAAAATTACTTACACATTACTTACAATTAATTATGTACTGCCTAAATTTACTTACAGTATTATTATTTCTGTGTATCTACCTTTAACTATTTGTAGGTGAATATCATTAAATTGTAATTTTGAATAAAATTCATTGAAATTTCATTTAATTACAGGGGAGTTATGTCACAGTTGCAGACTGTATTATAAAGTGTTACCAACTCTGTAATGACAGCATAGAGTGAAGAAGGTGCCAGACTTCCTCTAAAACTATGAAACTGCTAGGCAACAGAGTATGTTTATAATTTAAAACATATATCTGTCCATATCCCGTTTGTGTATCTGTGTGTGTACCTGCGCAGGCCTGTGTACGTTTCTGCAGTGCGTCCACAGTCTAAACACATTGTGGTTATGATCGACCACGGAGCCTCCATAACTGACACCCAGCTTCAGATCGCCAAGGACTCAGCGCTTGTTATCCTGAATGCCATAGATGAGCATGACAAGGTTTGTGAAAGGGGACGCTTTTCTTCATTATCAGGCATCTGTATTTACATCTCTTATCATTCTTGGTTTGATGGCCCTTTTGCTCCTTCCCAGATCTCCGTACTTTCGGTGGCAGAGACCGTTCGCTCCTGCTCTCTAGACCAGTGTTACAAAAGTCTGCTGTCTCCAGCCACCAGCGAGACGAAAAGGAAGATGAGCACCTTTGTGTCGAACGTCAAGGCGTCTGATGGAGCCACGCAGCATGCAGCTGGCTTCGAGAAGGCCTTCCAGCTGCTTCGAAACACCACCAGTCACAACAAACAGAGCAGTAAGTCTCAGATAAGAAGACACTAATGTAGATTTAGCATGTTTTCATCACTGAGTTTGATAGTAGCAAACGTGCGTTTGTGTATCAGCCACAGACATGGTGATCATTTACCTGTCATCTGGCGTCACGTCTCGAGAATCATCGGAGCTGGTGAAGAGAGCCACGCTCAGTGTGGTCCGGCAGGAGAACCGGCACCTCAACAACTCTGTCATGATCCTCACGTACGCTCTCATGAATGGTGGGTGAAAACTTTATTATTTTTCACCTGAATGTTTACATTTAATTTAGTCAGGTTTTCTGTTATAAGGAACTATTCGACACAGTTAATGAAATTCAGTTTTTCTATTTACCGTACCTCTGGACGTGTATTTTTTTTCTCTACACTTCTTGATCTGGTGCTTCATTCCTTTCGCTTTGCTGGGACTGAAGGTTAGAGAGGTGCTTTTAAAACCTCAAAGGCTTTTTGTTTTCTGTGTTTGTGCCTGCCTGTGCAGTAAGTACGCTTCCTTTTCCTCTAAATTTGTCCTTGTCCTTCCATCTGCCTCCTAATTCCCGTCTCCCTCTGCATCACACGTACACCCGTGTCTGCTGCGCTTGCTTTAATCCACCATTAATACAAATTATTTTTGCATCGAGAAATGGAAATGAGGTACATCTAAGAGCAGAGAGAGTGAGACTTCAAAGAGCGTGCTGTTCACTCTCTGTGTGACTGACAGAGGACCTTGGCTCTTTAAAGGGAGATGATGAAAAGGATGCAGAAATCTATCCTCCTCTGAGTTTATTAGCATTGCATATTCAGAAAAAACATTTGTATTGTTGCTGATGCTGCTGCACACAGCTGAAAGGCCTGCTGTGGGAGTCTGATTTCCTGCATCCCCTGCCAAATGTGAAGTGCTGATTGTTCAAGGAGATCAGCAGTCTCCTGTGTTTGTCTCTGTTGTCCACCTCTGTTACCAAAACAATGTCTGATACTCTGACCAAAACACTGTCTTGTCAGCTAGAATATGGTTTCGAATCTCCACTGGACATGTTGATGCTATCTAACAGTTGCACTATTTAAAAATAAACCGCTCGCCATATTTTCTGATCGGGGGGGGGGAAGTAAACCTTAGTCATGCAAAACAGAGAATACACTTCTTTTTCTTCTTTACTAACCAACTAATACACTGATATATGAGATATTTTTAGCCATTACCTGATTTTAGACCCACAAGTGAGTTCACAGTACAGTACCATGCAAGTCTTGAGTCACCCCTCATTTGTTTGTTTTGCTGTGAAAACCAGTTCATTGACACGTGCAAACATACATGAAAATACATCATATAATCATTTATTATTGTTCTATTCCTGAGAAGTACTCTTCAGGAGAAGTTCTCCAGGCTTTTTGAAGGACATTTATTGCTCTTTGGAGTCTGGAGAGGCCAACCCATGACTGATTACTGATATTACTATTACTGGTTCCATTCTTTTTTTTCTTTTTTTTTCTATCCCAGTATGCTTTTATTGCTGTTATGGATCATTGTCATACTAAAAAAATGAAGCCATTCCCATTCAGATGCTTTCCATATGATATGACAGTTCTTGAGTTGTAGTCAGGAGTCACTTTGCTCTTCAAAAGTATTATTTTATGCTTGTCAAAATGTGGTATCTTTGGCATTTAAAAAAAACAAAACAAGGGAATCTGGCCTGGAAACCTACTGGAACTATTGGTCAAGATAACTTTCAAAGGATTATTACAAGAAACCAAGCTATAAAGAAATGGGAACTGAGGGGGACATTACTGTTGCACATTAGTGTTGATTTCACAGAATTATCTTGCAGTAAACTCAATTTCTTCTAATATTAGGCTGTTTAAAGGTACTCTTGGTAGTGGTAGAAACATAAAGGAGCATTGATTTTGCAAGTTGGTATATGGTGCACATCTACCATTTCATTTTTTTTTTCTCGTGCAGGCCTGTGTCAGATTGAATGAAAAAGCTTGTTAATGTCAGGTCATAGCAGTCACACCAAACAAAGGAGGTGAAAAGAATGATGGATTGCAAACATTTTTCCCTCACAGGTTAAAGTGAACAGATACAAGTGGATAAAAAATCCACTCTGGTTGAAACTGCCACCCGTGGCTGCATTGGCTCCCTTGTCAGGCCCAGTGTAATGATCACAGGAGCAGAGCCCTGGCATTAAAAAGGAATTCTGCTGTAATCCATTCAGCGATTGGATACTTGCTCTATCCTTCCCAATAGGTTGTCAGATGCCAAATGTTCCATGTCACAGCTGTCAGGGCCAGCCACAGTTATTCGTCCTCGTCTAAATGACCTTATGAGGCTTGGAAAGATGGTCTGAAGTGTGCATTAAGGTCTCAATTGTATATTTTCTTTAAAGCAATGAGGGATTCGTTTATGTCACAATCTCTGAGCTTGACAGATGACAGCTGGGCTTGGCAGATACATGGGACTGTACAGGTAAAAGCTTATAGAGATCAAATCAAATCAAATAAATCAAATCACTTTTTATTGTCACATCACATGTGCAGGCACACTGGCACAGCACATGCGAGTGAAATTCTTGTGTGCGAGCCCCACAAGCAACAGAGATGTGCAAACACAACAACACAAACGAGCAAAATACAAGAATGGCCAACCTGAAACTAATAAATATATGTACAATATATAATAGTGTATGCATTTCTGGATGTGTATACTAAATATTTTCCTGTGTGTGTGTGTGTGTGTGTGTGTGTGTATACACATTTTTACAAATTAAATAGTAAAAAAATAAAATAAAATAATAATAATAATAATAAAATATATAAAATATACAGAGTTGAATATGTGCAAAACAAGTGGCATTTATATACAGTGTGGAGTGCATAATGTTGAAGTTCCAGTAGTGAAGCTGAGGTGTCTATGACGTGTTCAGCAGTCTGATGGCCTGATGGAAAAAGCTGTCTCTCAGTCTGCTGGTACGGGACCGGATGCTGCAGAACCTCCTTCCTGATGGAAGCAGTCTGAACAGTTTATGGCTGGGGTGACTGGAGTCCTTGTAACAGGATCACAAGTTGGGGCTCGCTGGTGATGGCAAATCAGTTTGAAATTTTGATGGCAGTGTTAGTTATGATCCAGATGACGCAAGCTCATTGCTGATGACCAGAAGATTCATTGCGCTAAAAATTGAACTTGAAATTGTTTTGAATTAACTGACCGTTTGGTGGAAAGGATGTGACTTCTTCTCCTACTCCTTCAAGGAATTGTCTTGTTGCTCGTAGGGACATGAAGAAGAGTGGGTTGCCTTTTTATAATAGGAATTTGAGTCATGCACTCTTTAGTGAAGAACTATTTACTCTTTTTAGCTCCGCTTCAACCACTCCCTGCTCTTTTGATTTGCACAATTACCCTGTCCAACAGTCCTGTAGCCAAACCATCTGCTATGGATTTGTTCCTAATATCCCTGCTTGATTAAATCAAACAAATTCCGTCATCGAGTCTACTCTTTTTTTTTTTACGCTCATATTCTACACCGCTCCCTCCTCTTGCAGAGGGAATTACAGGCCTGAAGGAGCTGGCCTTCCTGAGGGACCTCGCCGAGCAGAACTCATTGAAGTACGGCGTTGACCGAACATCTGACCGAGACCGCTCGTCTGGGTCAGCAGGAGCTTCAGTAATGCCGGTGGTGAAGGGCAGCATGATGGTGCTGAACCAACTGAGCAACCTGGAAACGACAGTGGGGCGTTTTTACATCAATCTGCCCAATCGCATGATTGACCTGGCTCGCTTCAGCCTACCCTACACCGACCCGATGGGAGATGGTGAGTAGTGTGGCCCGAACTGCACCAAAGGAAACTTCATACTGAACTGATGCTGAACCACAACTGGCAGCCATTGCTTTGTCAACCCTCATGGTAGTGGTAAATAAGTAAATAAGGCAAAAAAAGGAACACGTCATTATATGGGCACACACTATTGCAACAAAATTAATATGACAGTGCAGTGAGTAAATATAATTAAAAGATAAATGCATTGTGCGGATTATTACAAAATCCCTGCATTGTGATACCATACTTATCACGAGGAAGTAATATCATGTTGAGTTACTCTAATTCCTGATTAGCTTTGAAATCCTCACATTTAGGTCAGTTGAGACCTTTTTGACGGCATCAACACCACATTTAATCTTTTATTAGCCTCAACTTCTCAAAATGTAAAACAGTCCAGCCACCACTTTAATCACACTCTAGATTTTGTTCTGTCATATGGCATATTTAAATGTGCAATAATGGATTAAAAAGCAGTGGGTAAAAAATGCAAATGCAGTAGATGTCTTTCTGTAAGTGCTATAACTAAGTTTAAGTTGTTATCCAATTCAGTGCCGTGTGCCAATACAGTGCCGAGCAGCTAGCTAAACTCTACAGACGTTGATCATCTTGTATTATTGTACGCTCTGTATTATTTAATGTTATTTACTATATAAAGTACAATATAAAGCGCCTTGAGGCAGCTGTGATTTGACACACTATATAAATGATAAGTGGACTGGTTCTTATACAGAGCTTTTCTGCTCTCCTGGAGGACTTTATAGGTGCTTTATACAACACGCCTCATTCACCTATTTACACCCATTCATAAAAGCGCTTAGTGTGGCAAGCTTAAACCTGAAGTGAACCTTACATAGTTGCCTGTACTTTCCTCAGGGTTTATTATGACTGTGAGCCGGCCGTGTTATTTTGGTAACCAGCTCCTGGGAGTGGTTGGGGTGGATGTGAACTTGGCGTACATCTTGGAGGATGTTACATACTATCAAGACTCGCTCGCGTCATACACCTTCCTTATTGACAACAAAGGTGAGTCACACAGAGGTGGTAATCAGCTTAGTGCAAACCTTTTCATCAGAAACCAGTCTCTTTCTGTCACTCTCTCACTCACTCACTCACACACACACACACACACACACACACACACACACACGTGTCTTTTCATGATCGCAGAAGAATCGGCAGGATTACCTACAGCCAGACTTTTTTGTTGTGGTCCGCCTCAAATCTCTTCTCGACTCGTTTTCTCTTCGTGTGCAGTAATAACAGTTTTCCCAGGTAGTGCTAAACGCAGCGGAGCAAATCCAAGTGTCACATTGCCACTTTTGCTTGGCCTCGCCTGCACAGCAAATATCAATCAGGAAACTAGTCAGTTTTTTAAATAAGCACACTTTGTTGTTTATTTGCTTCTAAATGGAATTACACTTCATTTTGTGTCTCAGCTTCCTCCACAGGCATTACGCTTTATTAGGCTAGCTGGCGTCTTGTAGGTAGCACTGGCATTCCTTTGGCATTTCACTTTGTCGAACCATGCCTCAGTGGATTGCCACGCCACATTACAAATAGCGCTCATGTCCGGTCTTGGTTTGTCTTGGCCTCGGCTGAGGGGGTTCTGACTCAATTACTGGTGCTGTGAAATGGCTAGGTTGTGCTCTGTGGGCCTGGACAGAAATGACATTTAACAGTCACCGTTTTGCTAGATGGCAAAATGGCATTAGAAGTGATACCTTTTACTTACACCAAGGAATATTTGATGAAGAGTTTGTCTTCCTGACAAGCTGAAAACATGAAGAATAAAAATCAGGCTTTAGAAAAATTTGTTTTTAATATGTTTTAAATATGTTGGTGGCAATAAATAAATAACATGAATATGCCCAAGTACAACTGAATTTAACCTAAACTCTTAACCTATAGAAGTGGGTGTGGAGGCACTTTTATTAGAAATAAAAATAGCTTAAGTGTTGTTTTTTGTGTGGTTTTTTTGTTTGTTTTTTTTGCTTCAGGAGCTTAAAAAGAGTGAGTCGTAGGCAGAGTAATAATTCGAGAGAGCTGAGGGAAAGCATGTGAACATGTTCAGCATATTTCTTACTATTACTATTAATTAGCTAGCAATAATTAGCTTTTTGGCAGTTCTGGGAATTGAGTGCTTTTCAGTGAGTCTCTTTTTTGCCCCCCTCATCTAAAATGTCTGTTATTGTAATAAATATCCCATCAAAATACAAGTTATTACTGTGCTGTGGTTATTAGTGCTCCAACTCTGTAAACGCTGACAAATGAGTCCCATTAAAGTTATTAGCTGGCATTCAAATCATCTGCTGCCAATTAGAGTTTAGGTAAATACGTTTAAAGTAAACATGCAGCTGACAAAAAGCTCCAGGAGTACAGAGCTGAAAACAGATTAGTACATTTAAAATATTGCTACACGTTCTCATATGGGAGAATGTGTTTACCAGTATACAAGTCTGCTTCTAAAATGGATTTAATAGAAGTGCGTATATACTGTATGCACTGTAGTTGTCGCAGTGCACAATTGTGAATCTTAAAATTACGCACTGCACTCTCTTTCAGTAAATATACAATACTCACAAACACAAAACTCCAAGATTTTGTTTTTTTAGGCCTTTCGCACCAGCACATATAAAACGGCTTATTGTCTCTCCCAGAATGATTACTGCTTCTTAAGAGCCGTTTATCACAGTACCACAAAGTACTGTTTGCCACTAGGGCAATTTTCAAGGCTAGATGCTGTAATTTTGCACAAGGGAAATTTAAGATGTTGGTAAAGGCTGTGCTTCAAGTTTTAAAGTGTGACAAGTAACTAAAGACGTCTCCTTCTCCTAACCAGCAGAAATGATCCTTTCCTAACTTTAAAGTCTTGGATTGTTCCTCTATTAAGCCTCGGAGGAGGTGGCCTTACTATAGTTTACTTGATATCATAATTTATTTATTCAGAGTGTATTTACTTTATAAATGGAAACAAGTTTCCAGATTCACCTGGAATCCCAAACTGTAGCATTTTTACTGGTTTATAAATATCAGGGGCACAGGCGAGGACTTCAGTCTTCCTGGCATTTAATAGCCTTTTATAAATCATGTTTCCCTCATGCATTGACAGCTAAATACCAGTGTTAATGTTGACAGCAAACTTTTGACTAAAATGTCATTTAGTTTAGTCATAATTTAGACATCAAAATTCTTTTAATTCTAGTTGAGGTTTGACGTGTTTTTACCTGTGAAAGTTGTACCACACGGTTTGCAAAGCATCTTATTTTCCTTGACATCAAATGCAAAATGTGTCCATATGTGGACTTTTCTCTTTCTCTCAAGCGTTCACATTTTGTCACATTTTCATGAGAAACTGGGAGCATGGGAGTGTCCCCTTCACCCAGTCCGTTTGTCAGCATCTGATTAAATTATGTGCGTCTGACCTTGCTGCAGAAAGAGATAACTTCTGATTGGATCGCATCCAAACCTGTCCTGCCTCTTTACACAGCTTAATTAATTCTGATTGGATCTCGTCGCTCCAGAACATTTTCATCTAGATTTTATTCCTTGAAGACCGTGTCAGTCCATTGCGTCATCGTTTTTGTGCTCGTGCATGAGTTTTTATTTAGCTGTCGTCTTGTTTTCATCAGGAGAAAATTGGTTGTTGACGACATCTGTGATAAAAATTATTAGTCAAGGAAATTAACATAGCTACTTCCAGGAAGGCCGCATCTTTAGAATCAACCCTGGTTTGATCCCTGCTGTAAAGTCTAAGCATCCATTGTTTTGTGAAATGGAAAGAAAATCTAGGCTATGATTTGCACATTAATTTGGCAAAAAGTATGACTTAACGCTGAGTAATAACAGTATCGTTACTAACGCTGCAGTATTTATTTCTAATTATATATTCAGATCCTGCTTTACTGTGTTGGTCTGTGCTTTTGTGTAATGTAACTGCAAACTGGTTGTTTAATTTCTCAGGCTACACCCTCATGCACCCCTCTCTGACACGGCCCTACCTGATGACAGAGCCTCCTCTGCACACAGATATTATCCATTATGAGAACATCCCAGGGTTCCCTGCCGTCCGGCAGAACATCCTCAGGTAAGAAAGGACAATTGCATGAATTTAAAAACAAAACAAAGCCATGGGTGGATAGATATGCACTATACTATGTGGCTTTTTGTTTTTGCAGTCTCCCTTTGGGCAGTCAGATCATTGAAGTGCCCCTTAACTCCTCTCTGTCCTGGCACACCAACCGTCTCAGGGATAACAGCAAGGATGCGTACAATGTCAGCTATGCCTGGAAACTGGTAGGTTCCCCAAAGGATAAGGTAAAAAAACGCTAAACAAATGCCCCCTGGTCACTGGTGACATTTAGTTTCCACAATAAACTTCAGCTCACTCTTTTACATCTGCAACCACACACCCAAAAAAAGACGTGTTTATGTTTAAATGCTATTTCATCCAAATATAGAAGAAGTCTTGTTATTTTTCAGACCCTTTCATTTTACTCTGTGTATATTCGAACCTTGCCAGAGGGGAAAGAAATATGTAAATGCAACATTGAACAAGAGGATAGTACTTTCAGAGCAATGGCAGTAGGACAGAGTGAGTGTAGGCAAAATGATTGTGCCTCCCAAAAGGGAAGCTTACACAGTCAGTCAGTGCTCTGGGCCAATGAGCCATTATTATGGTTGGTGCACTGAAGATTTCATTTACTTTCTCCCCGTCTCTCCCGTTGCGGTCCAAAGCTCTTTATCATTCTCATTGTGTTAAAGCAGCATAGAAATTATGCTCCCAGCCTTTGTCTTCACCAAACCTCCACCGGCCCCACCTTAAACGAGCTCGTCTGAATGAAACCAAGAGCTCTCAGAAACTGTTTAGATTAGATTAGATTAGATTAGATAGAACTTTATTAATCCCTCGGGTGGGTTCCTCTGGGAAATTCGTTTGTCCCCTCGGATCCACGTTTCCCACAAGGCCCTTAAGTGTCATGTTAAAAGAACAGATGGGGAACTGCACAGCAATAATATCATGCCTCACGCGAGTCTTTTTGCTTTTTGACATGTCAATTTGTTTATTATTATTTTTTTGGCAGGAGCAGAAATATCACACTTAATTTTAGACATTTCACTTTAGGCTTTTTTTTTTTTTGAAAATATTTTTATTGAAAAAAGAAAACAGTACTTGCAGTTACCGAAATACAATCAACCTTTCTTAATTTTCCTAAGTAAATTAACATATATATATATATATATATATATATATATATATATATATATACATATATATATATATATATATATATATATATATATATATATATATATATATATATATATATATATATATATGAAAAAAACAACAAAAAAAACAAAACACAACGCCCCCCCCAGTCCCACACAGATCAACACAACCATCAAACATATTAGAGGAATATAACAGTAACAAAAGTAGATTTAAACAGGCAATACCTCTAGACTAGCAAAATAAGAGATAAAGGGTTGCCACTTGTGAAAAAATTTGGCTGTGCAACCTCTCAACGTATATTTAATTTTTTCAAGTTTTAAAAAAAACATGACATCTTTAAGCCACCGGGAAATAGTAGGATACTTAGCAGACTTCCAATGCAACAATATTAGACGTCTCGCTAATAGGGATGTGAAGGCTATAATATCCCTTTGTGTGGAATCAAGTGTAAGTGAGCGAGCAGGAATCCCAAACACAGCAATCAGAGGACAAGGATGAAGAGTTACCCCAAGAACAGTTGACATAATAGCAAAATACCTTGTCCAGAAACCTTGTAGCTCAGGGCACAGAAAAAACATGTGGCTAAGGTGACAAGGAGAACCATGGCATTTATCACATTTATTTTCCACTTCTGGATACAATTCAGAAAGTCTAGACTTAGAGAAATGCACCCTGTGTATGACCTTAAATTGAATAAGTCCAAGACGAGCACAGGAGGTGGAAGATCGTATCCTCGTTATAGCCCGTTCCCAAGACTCCTCATGTATTCGAAATCCCAGTTCTTCTTCCCATGTACGCTTAAGCTTAACATTAGAGTGGTTACTAAAAGACAGAATAGCATCATAGAGTTTCGAAATGGTTCCTCTGTGATGAGTTTCCCACTGCTGTTCTGGAGGTAAAGAGGGGAAATTTGGGAAACACTTAGCAACAAAATTTCGAATTTGAAAATAGCGAAACAAATGGGTAACAGGGAGATTGTAACGAGAAGACAAGTTGGGAAAACTATCGAAAACACCATCCACATATAAATGTTTGAACTGTTTTATACCCTTGTCACACCACACTGAAAATGTCGAGTCCAAAAGTGAAGGGGGAAACAAATGGTTTTCGCTTAGAGGACCCGAGGAAGACGGCATTACAAAATTAAAGTGACGTCTAAACTGAAACCAGATTTTGAGTGTGTTAAGAACCAACTGATTATCAGTGTACAGAGAGGGTCTCACGGGTAAAGAGGAATAGAGCAAAGCCGGTAAAGAAGAGCCCTTACATGATGATAGCTCCAATTTACACCACGAGGAACCAGAAGATTTTAGCCAGTAGCAAAGTTTATGGATGTGAGCGGCCCAGTAATAGACTAAAAAATTAGGTAATGCAAGTCCTCCACTAAATCTGCATCGCTGCAGCAAAGTTTTAGAGACCCTAGGTGGCTTCCCTCCCCAAATGAAAGAACCAATAATCTTGTCCAGTGAAACAAAAAAATGTTTCGGCAAAAATAAGGGAATTGACTGAAATAAAAATAAAAATTTTGGTAAGATGTTCATTTTAACAACGTTAATCTTACCGATTAAAGAAAGGGGGAGATTACCCCATCTTTGAATATCAGATGTGACCCTAGATATAAGAGGAGACAAATTTGCTGATTTAAGGCCAGCTAGAGAGCGAGTCACGTTAATCCCTAAGTACTTAAACCCAGACGGACTGAGACGAAAGGGTAGATCGGACTGTTGAAGTTGACGTGCTGCCGTATTAACAGGAAAACACTCACTTTTCCCCAAATTCAATTTATAACCTGAAAACGAACTGAAGTTCTCCAGAATACTTAAAACAGCAGGGATGGAGCATGCGGGGTCAGTCATATATAATAACAAGTCATCCGCATACAATGATACTTTATGTGTAATTCCATTACGGATGATTCCCCTGAATACAGAAGAAGATCGCAATGTAATAGACAGAGGCTCGATGGCAATGGCAAAGAGTAAGGGAGACAAAGGGCAACCTTGACGACAACCACGACCCAGCGCAAAATAATCAGAGTAAACATCATTAGTATGAACACTGGCTTTAGGGGACGAATAAAGAAGCCGAATCCAGGAAATAAATTTATCACCAAAACCAAATTTCTCTAAAACTGCAAACAAGTACTCCCACTCCACCCTATCGAAAGCCTTTTTAGCATCTAAAGAAATCACAAGTTCAGGAAGTTCAGATAGACGCTTTGAGTAAATAACATTAAAGAGTGTACGGGTATTAAAAAACAATTGCCGTCCCTTTATAAAGCCATTCTGCTCTTCAGATATAATTCGAGGAAGCACATCCTCAAGGCGAGATGAAATTACTTTAGCCAATACCTTTGCATCGGCATTAAGCAGAGATAATGGCCTGTAGGAACCACAGGAGGTTGGGTCCTTGTCATTTTTGAGAAGGAGCGCTATGGTTGCTTGTGTGAAAGTAGGTGGTAATGAACCGGTTTCCAAGGATTCGTTAAACACAGACAAAAGCAATGGTGCCAATTTACCAATAAATGTTTTATAGAATTCAATTGGAAACCCATCCGGGCCCGGGGCTTTATTAGACTGCATAGCTGTAATAGCTTTTAATACTTCTTCAACAGATAATGGGGAGTCCAATTGCCCCGCATCATTAGCACCAATAACAGGGTTTGAAAGATTATGAAGAAATGCATTCATTTTAGCTTTATCCGTGGGAAATTCGGACCTGTACAACAAAGAGTAAAATGTTTTAAAGGTAGAATTAATTTCCAAGGGATCTGTAGTAATATTGTCATCAGAGTGTTTAATAATGGGGATCACACGCGAGGAGGCCTGACGTCGTAACTGATGTGCCAACAAGCGACTAGCCTTGTCACCATATTCGTAATATGAGCCACGACTGCGTAGTAATAAGTGCTCAGCCTCTTTGGTTGACATAAGATCAAATTCTGCTTGCAAATCAAGGCGCTGCTTCAGTAATTCTGGAGAAGGGTTCAGTGTATAACTTTGATCAAGGTTACTAATTGCAGCTATAAGTTCTTTAAGCCTGGCATTAATCTTTTTATTAGCACGGACAGAGTAAGAAATAACTTGACCTCTCAGGTAGCATTTAAGAGTCTCCCATAGCAGAGAATATGAGACAGAATCATCCTGATTGAAGGACAAGAACTCCTCAATAGAGCCTGAAATAAATTCACAAAATTCTTTATCCGCCAGAAGGAGAGAGTTAAATCTCCAAAGTGGAGGGCTACGTTTATGGGTAGAAAGATGAACATCCAATAGCAGAGGAGAATGATCAGATATTACAATACCAGAATAGTCGGAAGAATTAACACATGAATTAAGAGTTCTGTCGATGAAAAAATAATCAATCCTGGAATAAGACTGGTGGACCTGAGAGAAGAATGAAAATTTTTTGATTGAAGGGTTGCGAAATCTCCATGGATCAACAAGATCATTCTGTTTCATAAAATCTGAGAATGTTTTAGACATAGATGATTGAGTCAAATTACGAGGACTAGATCGATCCAAAATTGGATCAAAAACACAATTCAGATCACCACCAAGGATAAGCAAATGTGTATTCAGAAAGGGGATGTTACTCAGCAATCTATTAGCGAATTCAGCATCATCAAAATTCGGGGCATATACATTTACCAACAAAACCTTTTTCTGCATTAGGGTACCAGCAACAATGATGTATCTACCGTTCCTATCAGCGACAACATTGGTCAAAGTGAATTGAACTTTCTTATTAATGAGAATGGCCACTCCTCTAGCCTTCGAATTAAAATTTGAGTGAAAGACCTGACCTACCCAAGGGCAATATAACCTATAATGATCCTTAATGCGAAGATGAGTCTCCTGTAAAAATGCTATGTCAGAATTTAGACGTTTCAAGTGAGTAAAAACCTTAGATCTCTTAACAGGGTTACCCATACCTCTGATATTCCAACTAATGAATCTAAGAGGCATACCTGACCCAGCAATGCTGGGGTCTATATTTCCATTAACCATTTACAAAAAGGAAGAGGAAAAAGACCAAACCAAAATGCCAGTGGCCATGAAGAGCCGAAATGGGACAGCCCCCCCCCCCAACCCAACCCTGAACACAAATACACCCCCAAGTCTCCACAGAACAGAACAAAGGAGACAGCAGTGTACCCCCAAAGTAGCAAAAATGATTCACCGAAGTGACTGGACTAATTGTTGTCTAAATAAAAATAAAAGCGAGAGAGGGAAAAATAACCTCTCACCAACTCTCTACAGCATAACAGTGTGCGCGTAACAGTAAACATGTTTTTTTTAAAAAGGGAAAAAATAAAAAGGAAACCAACCAACCAAAAAAAGATCTCACAGTACAAAATATGACTTCCTCAGAAGGAGAACTTTCCAACAAATCACCGAAAGTGCATAAAATTTAAAAAAACAAAAAACAAAAACAACATACATAAATAGATAAACAATTAAAACAAAAACAACCAAACAAAAAAATAAATAAATAAAAATTTAACAGAAACGAAAAACAACTCAGTCCTATGCAAATCAATGCAGCAAGCTTGGAGAAGATTGTGCCGGACTGGTCCGAAGTTCAAGAGTATATTATATGATCCAGTTTCAATAAATAACAATGAAAATAAAAGGAACCAGCACACCAACAGTACAATAACCAGCACAATGGCCTAAGAAAACAATGCACAGGTGGCGTTAAACCTAAGGAGACCGTGAACCCTTAGCAGCATTACAGTATCAAACTGAGGAGCTAACGAGGCTCACCCAGAAATCAAAGTTTTGACATAATCACTGGCCTCCTCTGCCGAAACAAAGTCCTTCTCGACACCCTTATATGTGATGCGGAGTCGCGCTGGATGAAGCAGGCCATACCGAACACCGTCAATGCCACGGAGTTGCTGCCTGACCGTGTTGAATGCAGCACGAGCCCGTGCCACCCTGGCGGTGTAGTCGGGGAAGACTGAGATGGTCCGATCTCCAACTTTAATCTGTCGGCGTTCTCTAGCATGTCGTAAAATGTCGACACAGTCAGTGTGGTAATGAAACCTGCATACAATGGCTCGTGGACGGTCGCCAGGCTTAGGTGCGGGTTGGAGGGTCCTGTGCGAACGATCCAAAAGCGGCTCCTTCCCCAGATCAAATGCTTCTTTTAGCAAGGAAGCTACGGCGGCAGTGGTGCACGTGTCAGGGCCCTCCGGTACTCCCACTATCCTAACATTGTTGCGCCGCGATCTGGACTCCAAATCTTCACACTTACTTTCCAGCTTGGCTACATGAGCTGTGAGACCCTTGATAGTGTTTTTCATCTCAGCTATATCATCAGAGCAGACAGTAAGTGCGTGCTCCATCTCCTTCACCGTACCTTTTAGCTCAGACATGGTAGCGTCATTTGCAGCTTTATCGATCGCCAGCTGCGTCTTCACCGCCTGCAGGTCGAACTTAATGGTAGACAAAGCATCACCCAGAGTATCCTGAAGTTCCTTTTTAAAGATGTCGGCGATATCTTTCCTCAGCGAAGCCAGCAACTCGACCTTGAGAGCCTCAATATCAGGATTAGCTTGACATGTGGGGGGCTTTGCAGGAGACGACGGCTCACTCGAGGGTGTGGTCGCGGTTTGCAAACTAGGCCTCAGTTGTGTCTGAATAGTACTGCGGGTTTTAACATTTTTTGCTGCCATTTTACGCCGGCCCGAGTAAAACTTCTCAACAAGACAAACCAAAACAGGACTGAAAATACGGCCAAAACGCGCGAATAAATAACAATTTAATCGAAATCGGCGGGAGCTCCCAGACTCGCGTCCTACTCCATCAAAGCTCAACCGGAAGTCCCCACTTTAGGCTTTTTAAAAAGGTTTTGACATTTATTTATTTTTCTTCAGGCATTAGAGCTCCAACACGTCACCTTTGCCATGAGTTTGGCAGCAGTCTCCATTTTTTTCTAAACGAGCTTTCCAGAGGCAGAAAAAAGGAAAACAGAAAATATTTTTTTAATATATTTATTTTTGTCTCTTCCCTCCAAACAATCTGTTTTTTGCTGTGCAAATAATATGTCCACGAGGGCCCCTTTTTGGATTGTATCATTATTCATGTTTGCTCTAATTTGAATCATAAATCTCCTGGGTGGTTCTGAAAACTGTCTACTGTACATTTGAGTGTGCTGCATCATTTATTTGGGAGGGAGGGGAGGGGATCATGAGAGCAGGCTTAGCCTTGTGTGGGATTCCTTTAGAGCCGGTTGCTAAAGCGGGCGCATTTGTTTGTGTGCTGCCCATAAATCTCTGGCAGTGGCAACTGATGGGAAACACAGAAAACAGAGCTGGTATATATGGGTGCTGTCAGAATCTCAACCACTGCTAGACTTCAGTCTATTAAAGATGTGACACCATATTCCCTTTGGTCAGCTCACGAGGCCGCAAAAGACGAGCGTCGGATATTATGTCCGATTCGAGAAAGTGCAGTGAGTACATCCTTCTCTCTGCAGTCTGTGGCATTGTTTGGAGCTTGGAGCATCAAATACTCCGGATTTTCCTTTCAGCCCCATGAAAAACAACAGTGAATGGATCATCTTAAGTGCAATCAGGCATTCATTTTTTTGCCCACTCTTACCAACACATTAGCGAGCACTTGTTGCACAGTTTAACAAAAATAAGCACTTCCAGTTAGTATTAATTTTAATTAAAGGCTGACAGTAGTAGCAGACACATTTCCTATTTACTCCTATTTATTTAGTACTTATTAAAACTGCATTGCTTTAAACTTCATATTTGGGAACAATGACAATTTAATTCTTGGGCGGGATGAAGAAGCTTAGGACTGAAAGCCAGAGAAAGCTTAGGGAAGTTTGAAAATATGATTTTAAAAGAATTATTTGGAATACTGTTGCCTTAATCTGTTTTTTTTTTTCTAATTTAAAGTTAAGCTCCCTTCTCTCCTTGGCTTGTTCTCTAGGTTCAGGACACGTCGTTCATCCTGTGCATTGTGTACATTCAGCCCGAGATTCCAGTGAAGCAGCTGAAAAACCTGAACACAGCTCCCAGCTCCAAGCTGCTCTATCATCGTTTGGACCTGTTGGGTCAGCCCAGCTCCTGTCTGCACTTTAAACAGCTTGCCACCGTTGGTAGGAAGAGCACAGAGCTGGACTAATGTGATAATTCAAGTAAAAACACTGATTATCATCTCTGATTGTCCCTCTTTCTGTTTCTTTCTCAGAGTCCCCAACTGTGATGTTGGCAGCTGGTAGTTTTTCTTCACCCTATGAGCATCTCAGTCAGCCAGAAACAAAGCGTATGGTGGAGCACTACACTGCCTACCTGAGTGATAACACCAGGCTCATAGCCAACCCAGGCCTCAAGGTACCTGAGGACAAAAAGCCTGAGAACACACAGACAGTTCATACTGAAGGACGGACTGAATGTCATTTACCGCTGTGTCTGTGAAGGTTCTCAGTCGGTCATTTACTGTTACAAACAGCCAGCCTTGCAGTCGAGTGACACGCATTCACAAAGTGCCATACCTGCCAGTACGCACACTCTTAAACATATTGTCAGGCTTCTTACACTGGGACTATAACTAAAACATGTAAATCGATGTGCTGCATCTTTAAAACAGGGGACAAAACTCCCGCATGGATTTTGGCATTCTGTGTGCATTCCTGTCCTGGGGGGAGTTTGAGTTTGAACTCCCAGGCCCCAGTCCCAACGCTGATTCCCAGGCTAGTCTTAAAGACCCCCTCCAGTGACCTCATCACCCCTTTCAAACTTAGAAGCTTGTCTGAAAGTGGGATGTGATTTTTCAGGGCTTCAGGCCTAATCAAGTTGCATTAATCACTAAATGGTGGTTTTCTAAGCTTTGTTCTGGCCTTGTGACCACTATTCTAACACTCCTGAGCAGAGATGGGATGAATATTTTCAGGTTTAGGCACATCATAGGAGGGTGCCTTTAAAATTAGCTGTAGTTCTGTTTTCCTTATGGGCTGACTGAAATCCAAATTGCCAAGAGTTTTTATTCACTTTGCATTCAAGACGAACCCAAATGAAATTTTCACCAGTCCAGCACTTTTTCCTCCTCTCCTTGCCTGCCCCTCACTGTCCATCTCTCTCTTCCTTTATACTTTCCTCTCTATAGTCCTCTGTCAGGAACGAGGTTATGGCAACTAGTCATGTTACGGATGAGTGGATGACACTAATGGAAATGAGTAGCCTCAACTGCTACATTGTGCGCCGTTACATAGCAACGCCCAGTGGGGTGCTCCGGATTTACCCAGGATCTCTGATGGACAAAGCCTTCGACCCAACCCGCAGACAATGGTGAGGGTTACTTTGGAGGGTGTGAAGAGGAGGAGAAAAGAGCTGAAGGCATGTGTGTGCATGTGTTTTTAGGGAGCAGAAAGGAAGTATGAGATAGAAGTGTGTGTGTGTGTGTGTGTGTGTGTGTGTCAGATAATGTTTTCCAATATTAATAAGCCTAGTACGTTTACAAAATGTAGAATTTTAGGGTTTTTTTTCATTATTGAAACATTAAAGTAAGATCTATGAAAAAAAAGGTCAAGTGTTTTCTTTTCCCCAAATCAGGCCATTTATGTATCAGACTGTACATAAAAGATGGACATTCCCTGTGTTGATGTCCTTGTTTTTTGTTTTTTTTGTTTGGATTTTCTTTTTGAAGTCTTGAGTATTGTCTTTTCGTGTCTTAACCTTTTTTGTTTTTTATTCAGTTAGTGGACATTGAAAGATTAGGTTTTGCTATTAGAAAGGTGCATTTCCTGTCAACAGTGATGTTAATTGGTTCTCCATTAGTGAAAAACAGGCCTAAAACAAAATGTACTTGCTTGCATCTGACTGAGAGACCAAAGAGACTGCAAATGTCTCTCCCAGCTCCCAGATGATGTAAGTTTAGGGATTCTGAAGCTATTTGAATCTCACAATCACTGCAGCAGATCTTGTGTTGATGACTTTTCCCCTTAGAACCCATAAGAACAGTGTTTCCTGTAGCATTTCCTTCAATGGCCACAGTTGAGTTGAGTTATCGTTGGGAACTGCAAAAGAATCACTTCATGTTGTATCCCAATGACTGTGTGCTGTTTTGCGTAGGTACCAGCATGCTGTGGCTAACCCTGGCCTCATCACCTTCACGGGGCCGTACCTGGATGTGGGCGGGGCCGGATACGTTGTCACAATCAGCCACACCATCCATGCCTCCAGGTGGGAGCACTGGTTATGTTTGGGGTTTTTTTGTTTGTTTGTTTGTTTTTTTTCAGGGGTGTGGGTGGGTGGGGGGTTAAACGCAGAATGTGTTATATTTTACTGCACCAGAGCAAAAGTCAAGTAAAAATTGCCAGCTCTTTTTATTAGATATTGGAGAGCAGACTCACTGTTGGTATGAGTCAGAACAATCATTGTGGGCAGCTAGGCTCTCGGCCCAGAAGTCAGCTTAGCCAGACTGCACTATCTCTGAAGGCAGGAAGTAATCTGAGGGAAACTTAAGGAGCCCATTGACCATTCTGTGCTATAGGGTTGTTTTCCAAGCGAGATGACATCCTGTAACCAAATGGTCTGGGCTTAGTCACAATTGTCTTCAAGTGTCTTTTCTTTCAGAGTGCCCTCAGCCAAGTCAGCATAGTGCAACCAACTTCCGGTGGTACAAAAAAAGGAAAAGCCAAATAATATATCGAGTGTTCCACCATTTCCTTTGGCCAGTTATCACAGAACTGACTGCAGAATATTTTGTAGAATCAGGCCTAGGCTTAGAGACTTCAAAGGGCTGCAGCGGTGGTTGAACTCAAAGTATTTGTTTCGAGTTCAGTGAGCTTCAAATGCAAATCACCGCGATAGCCACAGTGCCGCTTGCAGCAGTAAAAGAGCTGTTTACCACAGTCCGTGCAAGTGTTTAGCATACACAAACATTCCTCGTCAGTGTGTGCGAGATAAGGCCGGATTAGTGCTGTTGTACTCTCGCCTCAGTAAGCATAATATACAGTCTACAGTAAACACTGATTTCAGGAGATCAAGCAGTGCGTTATGTTTTTTTTCTTGTTTTGTGTGTTTAAAAGGTCTATAGAAAAGTAGGGATCCTTAGTAGGAAGCCAAGTATCCTGAAGACGGACTTTTTCCAGATTTTGTTTTCCCTTTCCACAGAATTTCAAACCCCACTAAATGCCTTTTTTCTCTGTGTATTTTTGTCTATTCGTAGCTCTCAAATGGCACCTGGCTACGCTGTTGCAGTGATGGGTATAGACTTCACCCTTCGCTACTTCTACAAGGTCCTCCTGGACCTGGTGCCCATCTGCAACCAGGACAAAGGCAATAAGATCAGGTAAAAAGAGGATGGATTGTGCGGCTCCCTTCTTTTCTCTTCTCTATGCAAGTTTTTCCTTTCTCTTTTCAGTGTCAGTTTCTGTGTGAGGGAGCTAAATTTCTGTTCAGCTGAGCAAGAATTAAACTCGCCGGCTGTGCGTGAAGAATAAAGAAAGCCAGAGGAAGACATAAGCTGATTATCACAACATTCCTGCTGGAGTTGTAGTGTTGCTCCTGCCTCTGTTCTACATACTTTCCCCAGCTTTTATGTCTGTTCTTTTCTTCATCTATCTTCTTCCACACCTGCCTCCCCCACCAACCCTCACTTCTTCGTTCTGTCTTTCTCCACTTTCTCTTGCTTCTTCTGTCATGCTCACTCTGTTGGTGTTTATGGGTCATAAAAAACAGGATCAGCCCCTGGAACCAAGAGGGCATGATTTGGAAAAACACACAAGGGACAGTGGGGAGAAGAACAGAGCTGTGTTATATAGACTAGGAATACAATATAGAAATAGCAATTAAATGTTCTGAAGGAAAACCTCAGTAATGGCAATGTTCTGACGAAGTACCGACTAAATTGATGAATTCATTAAGTTGATCCTGACTGCCAGTTTTATTCATTTTTATTTTAGGTGCTTCATAATGGAGGACAGAGGGTACCTGGTTGCTCACCCGACTCTCATTGACCCCAAAGGTCATGCCCCAGCAGAGCAACAGCACATCACACACAAGGTAAATGCACAAACACAAGTTAACATGGAAATAGGAATGGATAGAAACCTTTAGGAGTATGATATTGTCATAATTCTAATGAAATCTATTTTCTTTCCTTTGGTAGGAGCCACTGGTGGCCAATGACATCCTAAACCACCCCAACTTTGTCAAGAAAAACCTCTGCAACAGCTTCAGTGACCGTACAGTCCAGCGCTTCTACAAATTCAACACCAGCATTGTGGTGAGTCGCATAAAAATGTAGCATAACTAGAGGTATGAATGTGTACTTTCATAGCATTCATACTGTAGTAGCAAAAACAGACACACTCCTCTGGGCCCCGCATAGCAATATGGAAAAGTCTTGTAGTGTAACACTGCCATCTCGTGGTCATACGTGCTGTTGCAAACTTCTGTTTGCTATTTGTGACTCTGTTGAGTCTGTGTGTGGTTGGAAATGAAACAGTCTCTGTCTTCATCTTGCCCATCCTTACATGGGTAAAAAGCACTTTGAGGCTGGTGTTAGAAACTTCTGCAGCTCTTTCTGTTTCAAAGTTTCTGTTTAGTGTGTGCAGTTTTGAAGTTTCTCTCACCTTTTTTTTTTTTTTTAAAGAAGATTAAAAAGCATATTGATTTTCCATGGATTTGTGTAGCGATGTAGAGGTTAGAGTGACCTCTCCAACTCTTTCTCCTTTAGGGGGACCTCACCAACCTGGTCCATGGTAGCCATTGTTCTAAATACCGCCTTACCAGAATCCCCGGCACCAACGCCTTTGCCGGCATTGTGAACGAGACGTGCGACTCCTTGGCGTTCTGTGCCTGCAGCACGGTAGACCGGCTGTGTCTCAACTGCCACAGGTCAGTACCGAATTCTCTTTACCGTTTAGCTCTCTGACACATTAATGCTTTGTTAACATAAAGTAATGCTCCTGTTGAAAAATAAGAATGGGTCTGATTTTGCACGAATCCAACACCCAGAGTTTGATAGTTTGATGCAGCAGTGATGCTGCAGCTTGCACAGGTTCAGGAGTCACACAGTGACTTTTTCAGTCAAGGAATTTGCTTAAAGATTAAGCAAACATTAAGTCTGAATCAAACTGTGAATACAAGTTTCTCACTGATCTGTTTAACTGTTTGCTGTTCAGAATGGAGCAGAATGAGTGCGAGTGTCCCTGTGAGTGCCCTCTGGAGGTCAATGAGTGTACAGGCAACCTCACCAATGCTGAGAACAGGTGGGTACATTGTCTAAAGCACATACACTTTACCCCTTCTGCCTTCAGAACTGCTCATGCCACTACACAACAAGGTTCTGGAAATATTCTGGAAATCTGGAAATATTTTTCAGACATTTTGGTCCATTTGGACATGATGGTATCACATGGTTGATGCAGAATCGTGAATCCCTCGTGCGGCCATATCTGAAAGGGTTTGGAAAGATTGAAATCTTGTGACTGGGAAGCCATTTGTGTACAATAAACTCACTGTCATGTTCAACATGATTTGAGCTTTGTGACATGTTGTGTTGACCTGCTAGAAGTAGCCATTAGACGACTGGTACACTGTAGTCATGTCTGTGAAGCTTCTCAGTCATCCAGGTTATCGTAGTTTCCAAGTTTTCCAAGATCCTTAGACTGTAGTCATAAAGCGATTTGGTCAGCAACAATATTCAGATAGGGTGTGGAGGATGGATCAAGCATAAATGTCGCAGCAGAAATGGAGACTCCTCAGACCACCAAAGATTTTTCCAACCTTCTGTTGCCCAATCTTGGTGATCATGTGTGAATTGCATCCCCAGCTTCCTGTTCCTAGCTGACAGGAGCTGCACTCAGTGTGGTCTTTTGCTGCTGTAGCCCAACTCAGAGATGCTCTTCTGCATACCTCGGTTGTAACAAGTCCTTATTTGAGTAAACTGTTCCATTCCTACAAGCTTGAAGAAGTCTTCTGGCCATTCTCCTCTGACCTCAACAAGACTTTTTCTCCCAGAGAACTGCCACTCGCTGGATATTCTCTTTATTTCGGATCATCTCTGTAAACAGAGAGATGGTAGATTAGCCTGTCTGGGACCAACAACCATGTTGCATTCAAAGTCATTTAAACCACCTTTCTTCTCCATCCTGATGCTCAGTTTGACCATCATCGTGACCATGACTACATGGCTAAATCCACTGAATTGCTGTCACATGACTGGCAGATTAGATAGTTGTGTTATACTGCAGTTCAATGGATCTACGTAATGAAGCAGCCGGCGAGTTTGCATTACTGCAGGTATATCATACATCTGCGATAATACTGTCCCAAGTTATAATCACCGAAGATGAGCTACAAATGACAGCAGAAAGAAATTACAGCTGACCTCAGCGCTTACAGAATCTGAAAATAATGTCATAGAAAACAGTCAATGGTTTACACAAGATGCCTTTATATGACCGTATTAGGAAAACATGCTTGGCTTGCATACTGAACTACCCAGTGACTGCAGAGCAGTGAGATACCCACCAGAGAGCGCATTAGTCATTCTAGAGGGAGCTATGCCACACTATTTGCAAGGTAGTTGAGAAAATCCTCCCACATCTTATCAGGATTAAGTTCAGTCACTCTTGAGGCCGAACTTGTTTTTTTTTTATTGGTTCTTAACTTTCAGATGATGCCTCTTTTGTTCTTCTTCTTGGTCAAATAGTGATGCAGCTTGGTGTAAGACATAGCCCTCAGTTCCCTTTATGCCAGAAGTGCTTCAAAACGGTCTTTAAAAGCCCAGATGAAAATCACACTGCTTTGATCTTAGATTTAAAGGAATGGGACAAAAGGGTTCTTGACTGTAAAATTCATTTCTCCAGCCTTCCTGCTTGCATGTGGTGTTTTAAAGGCAACCTGCTTTCTTCATTTCTAAGTTAAGAGTTCCTGTCATATTTCCCTCAATGTGTTTTGCAGACGTGCGCGCGTGACGCTTCAAACTTTTTGAAAGCTTCCCGTGCAAATGTTTGTGGGTGTTTCTCACTTTTATATCTCTTGCTTTCCTGCTGCATCACTCTGTCTGTTCCAGGTCTTTTCCTTTACTGTTTGAGCCATTCTGCATCCAATCCATCATTCACAGTGCCTCTCACATTTCTCTCCCTTATTACACTCACCTCCTTTCATCAGCCATCAGCAGTCTTTGACAGCATGTCAATGTTTAAAATGCCAATTTCTCCTTTATTTCAGGAAGACGTGCAATTAAATTTTTTTCACTGTCAGTTTTTTTCCCTCTGTATTTGTCTGGCAGCATCGACGTGTCTCTTTAGAGCTGATTGACATGGTGAAGACATTTCTTTGTGTGCTCGTGCTTTGATTTTTATTTTTTTATGATCTTTTTTCCCCCAGTTTAATCATATTTAATGGTAGGATTCGGGTTGTCTAGTTAATGTAATTGATTTGTGTTTTGACCAAGAAAATGTGTCTTTTTTTTGGTGTATTTTTCTTAGGAATCCCAGCTGTGAGGTGCATCAAGAGCCTGTCAGTCTGAATGTGATTGATCCCAGCCTGCACGACACACTGCCCCAGTGTATCAACACCCGCTGTAGCCAGAGATACACCAGCAGGTACGTACACCAACTTTGCACATTTGGTACACTTTGACAGGTGTAACAGCACAGTGATAGAGAGCTGATGAATAAATAAAGAGCATTTTAAAATGACATGCTTTTATAATATCACTAATATGCTTATTAATTGTGGTCAAATGTTACTAAAATGAATAAACCAAACATAGACAACATAGAAAAACACACACAAGGGTGACCAAAGTGCTGAACAATAGAAATATAAGAGACACAATAAGAATAATAAATACGATAAAAATAATAAACATAGCAAAAACAATAAAATATAAGTAAATACAAGTCAGTTAACCACTGAATCCAAAGCCAGCGAATAAAAATGCATTTTCAATCTGGATTTAAAAACTGATAGGTTTGTAGTGTAAACCTATTCGCTGAAACGTTAAGGACAATTTGCTACACAGCAAAACAAGACACGAGTAGGCAAAGTTCTTCATGTTTCTCGTGCACGGGAGAGAACCGGACAAACGCCGTTCCTTCGCTTGACCCCAGTCGCTCTCGTCCGCTCCCCCATAACACTGCTCTTTTATTGAGGTTACATGAATATACATAGGTTCATTAACATATGACGTCTACATACAAACAAAGAGTACCTTGCCTGTGTGTGTGTGTGTGTGTGTGTGTGTGTGTGTGACTTCCCTAAACCTGCTGGTCTGGAAGTCCAGCAGTTCATCTAAACAAAAGGCACTTAGACTAAAACAGATATAGATACGTTTATCCTACCATAAAACAATAAGAGAAGGTACGACCTCTCCCATGCTCCCAGAGTGTGGGTCTTAATGCCAGAGCACTGTGGAATGCACACAACGTCTCTGCAGACTATTAAGGATCACACATCCTATCACTACACAATCGATTATACACCTCTAAGCATATATGGTTAAATATTTCTAAGCATAAATGACAATAAACAATACAAAACCTGACAAAAACCAGCACTGATGTCGATTGCCTAATGTGAAGACCGGAGCTGACCGGAGTGAACGAGTGGGGACATAGGGCTTCAGCAAATCAGACAAATATGCAGGTGCCAGACCATTTAAGGATTTAAAAACCAATAAAAGAACTTTAAAATGAATCCTAAATTCAATTGGAAGCCAGTGCAGGGAGGCCAGGACCGGAGTAGTGTGCTCAAATTTCCTTCTACCAGATAAAAACCGTGCTGCAGCATTCTGTACTAGTTGCAGGCGTGTCAGAGTGCCCATTCCAACCCCTATTAAAAGGTAGTTGCAATAATCCAAGCGTGAGGTTATAAAAGCGTGGATAACAGTCTCCAAATCACGCCTTGAAAGAAACGGCTTAACCTTCGACAGACGCCTGAGTTGATCAAATGATGATTTCACCACCCCATTCACGTGGCCCTCAAAAATAAGTGCAGTCGATTTTTAACCCAAGATTGGTAATCGAGCTCTTCAGGTGAGGGGTCAGAGCAGCAAGGTCAACATCAGGGATATCAGAGGAACGATTCGGGCCAAACAGAATAGCTTCCGTTTTACGTTCATTAAAATTGTAAAAGTTTAGAGCCATCCATGACTTAACATCGCTAAGGCAATCAAGCAGGAGTCTAATTGGGGAGCTATCAGAACAACTGAAAGGAAAATAAAAACCATGGTAATAGTGGACAATAGGTTGCAATTTATAGTGCTCAAAAAATTAAAGGAACACTTTTAATAAGAGTTCAGCGTAAAGTCAGTTAAACTTTTAAGTAGCAGAGGGGTTAATAAGTTCCAGTTGTTTTGGTGTTGATACAATAGACAAAAGATTCACTAGAGTGGCAACAAGAGACAACCCCCAAAAGAAGGAATGGTTTTACAGGTGGAAACCTCCTGACTTGGACAGGGAGTTACTCCAGGAGAGCTGGACAGGGAGGTGGAAGACCTTTAACCCTGTGGAAGGCCCTGTGCTCACTGCCCAGCACTGTGGAGCCAGATTGGTGTTTGTCATAGAAAACATGAATTGGCAGGTCCACCACTGGCAACTTGTGAAGAAGAAAAACTGCAGCGAACGTTGTGATGCTTGTAACATCGTTCAGCATGACTAGTTTGGTGGTGGGTCAGTGATGGTCTGAGGAGGCATATCCATGGAGGGACGCACAGACCTCTAGAGGCTAGACAATGACACCCTGACTGCCATTAGGTATCAGAATGAAACCCTAGATTGTCAGACCCTGCACCGGTGTAATTGGTTACATTGTCAGGCATGAATACCAGCACATAAGGGTCAGGCGAACCACAGAGTATCATTTTGAGTTGCTGCGGTATCATTTTAGCAAAATGGCCCAGCTTGCTGCATAATTTTCTTCCCCCCAGTAAGATCTGATGTGTTTTTTTTTGTTTTGTTTTTGTTTTTAAGTGTTCCTTAAATTGTGAGCAGTTTATGTGTAATTATTTGTAATGACACTTTATGTCGTCATCTGTTTTGGAGCATTATGGAAAAACTGCAGTAGTAACGGGTATTGCACCTGGTTTTTACATGATTAAATGACTTTCCAGATAACAGATGAAATTAATAAATTGTAACTTTTGTTTTTATTTCACTTGGAAACAACCGGAAGAATGCTTTTGAGGGCTGTCATATAGTAATTGTTTATTTTGCCTTTCGAGAAATCTTATTTTGAAGGTAGTAACCAGTTTGATTCTTTTGTTTTTTTTGCGTTGTATAATACGGTCTAATCAACCTACTATCAGGTTATTAGGTAATAATAGTTATATATATATATAAAAAAAATACATTATTGCACCAAAATAACCTTATTACAACTGAAGCACTGAGTTTTACCATATCGATTACTCTACTATTGCTGAACAGTTTTGCTTCATTGCTACTGAAGTATCTTTCGTCAGTATTACTTTTTCTTTTTATCTCGCACTACACTATTGCAAAAAAATTTCAGCCTTATATTAGATTCATGAATCTGATTAATGCTTTTTATGAATCGCAGTCAGACAAGTACCGACTGTACTTTCAGCTGCTCCCTTATTCACAAGGGCTTGCAGAATCAGGTAGCCTAATGTGTATATTACTTTATTACCTCATTATTGTCAGTCCCTGTTATTTCCATGTTATTGCCAAACTGTAATATAATGTATCAACTGCTTGATATCTACGTTCTGCATCCTCAGTGACTGTTTCGGTGTGCTGGACTGCGAGTGGTGCATGGTGGACAGTGATGGGAAGACTCACCTCGACAAGCCTTACTGTGCCCTGCAGAAGGAGTGTTTCGGCGGCATTGTTGGTGCCAAAAGTCCCTATGCAGATGGCTTGGGGCTTATGGGTGAGTTCTTTACCCAAAGAAATTGAGATTTTTTTTCCAATTTATTATATATGTCCTCTTTGGACCCTTGGCTTCATCAACATATTTATTAAATGTTTTAGAGTTGTAGATTGAGCCCACCATTATGAACCATTATGAGGCCTTTTTATTGAATACTCTGTAGGGCACCTTCATAGTGATGAAAAAAGCAACAGCACAAGAAGTCAAAGTTAAATAATTTCTTTCAGGTCCTTAAGACAACAGTTTTATTTAGATTTATATTTTTCCCTGAAACTTTTCCGTTGCCTGGTAATTTTCTTTGGAAAGAGAATTGGCCGTCTTCCTGCAGTTGAAGGCTTTTTCAGTGGTACTTCACACTGACGAGAGAATAGAAGCGAGGGAGAAAATGTACCAGCATCTCAGCAGGAGTGAGGATCTGAGCCCGAGCTGTTTGATACTGGCTTGTTGTATTGTCTCTACTTGAGCCATCTGAAATCCTTTGTGACTTCTTTAAAAGAAAACCTTCTGTCTGTTCTCTCTTCTGCAGATGAGGAGGTAGCCTCTTTGAACATGATCAAGAGCGCCCCTGTGGGTCCAGTGGCTGGGGGCATTATGGGATGCATCATGGTGCTGGTGCTGGCTGTGTATGCATACAGACACCAGATTCACAGGCGCTCGCACCAGCACATGTCTCCGCTAGCTGCGCAGGGTAGGACTAATGCATAAATTCCCATATTTGTTTTGTCACACACCTTTTGTGAAGCTGTGGAGAATCTCAGAGCTGTGAAAGTGCATCTGGTTGGCCTGTATTTGTAACACTGGAAAAAAAGTTACAAGAACTACAATGTTTGTTATGTTTATTTTAGTTTAAATGATGTCATTTCTTAAAAAAAAAAAAAAAGAACAGACAAAAACACAGCCTTAAAGGAATGTGATTAACAAGCGCTACAGCAACTGGCGAGTGCCGCTGGAGCTAAACAGCTGACATTAGCATCAGCACAGCAGCAGCTGCTGCTTCTGTATGATTTGTGTAATTACACAGAAATATTGACAAAAACATCAAACAAGATTACAACCTCATTAAAGCTCCTCAGTCCAAGTCACTTTCAGTCTGGAAGTTTGGTAAACAACCTGGAATAGTGGAGAGTGTGGCTACGTTATCACGGGGTATTAGTCTGAGCATTTGGCTCATAGATTCAGAGTTACTCAGCTTTGTGTACTTAGGTGTCAGTGCTTTCACCAAACCACATATACATGGCAATTTAAGCTGCAGCTTTTGGGGGTGCAGCCTAATGCCTACTGAATATCTACAGTTCCCACATGCACACACATTCATGTGTTTGTTTTCATCATTCTTACTCTTCTTCTTTTTCTCCACGTCGCTTCAGAAATGTCGGTGAGAATGTCCAACCTTGATAATGAAAGAGATGAGAGGGATGAAGACAGTCACGAGGACAGAGGAATCAGTGAGTGTTGTCTGATGTCGTACTGATCTACGCTATATTGCCAAAAGTATTCACTCATCCATCCAAATCATCTAATAGAGGTGTTCCAGTCACTTCCATGGCCACAGGTGTATAAAATTAAGCACCTAGGCACACAGACTGCTTCTACAAACATTAGTGAAAGAATGGGTTGCTCTCAGCAGTTCAGTGAATTCCAGTGTGCCACTGATAGGATGCCACATGTTTGATAAATCCAGTCCTCACTAGTAAATATTCCACAGTCAGCTGTTAGTGGTATTATAACACAGCGGAAGCAGCTGGGAACAACAGCCACAGTCAGCCACAAAATGGTGGAATCACAGAGCCTCAGATGCTAAGGTGCATAGTGCACAGAGGTCACCAACCTTCTGCAAAGTCTGGTACTACAGACCTCCAAACTTCATGTGATTAGCTCAAGGTTAGTTCATAGAGAGCTTCATTGAATGGACTTCCATGATGGAGCTGCATCCAAGCTTCACATCACCAAGCATAATGCAAAGTGTCAGATGAAATGGTATAAAGCACGCCACCACAGGACTGCCAGAGGATTTGTTCTCTGGAGTGACAAATCACTCTTCTTCGTCTGGTGTGGGATTATTATCTAGTGAAAAGAACTCTTAATGCTTCAACATGCCAACACATTTTGGATAATTTCATGCTCCCAACTCTGCTCCCAATATGGAGATGGCCCACATGACTGTGCACCAGTGCACAAAGCAAGGTCCATAAAGACATGGATGAGCGGGTTTGGTGTGGAAGAACTTGACTGGCCTGCACAGAGTCCTGATCTTAACCCAACAGAACACCTTTGGGTTGAATTTAAAGGGAGACTCTGAGCCAGGCCTTCTCGTCTGTCTTTCTGACCTCACAAATGGGCTTCTGGAAGAATAGTCAAAATTCTCAGAAAGATTCCTAAACCTTGTAAAAAGCCTTCCCAGAAGAGTTGAAGCTGTTAAGGGTGGGCCATCATCATATTAAACCCAATGAATTAGGGATGGGAGGTTCACATGCATGTGAAAGCAGATGAGCAAATACTTTTTGCTACATAGTGTATTGTATCATGAACATTTTGTACATTTATGTAGAACCTTACTTTTTGACAGCACAGGTGCACATCTTCTTGACCCATTTGCTCTCTTTTATTTTCAGTCAGCAATACTCGATTCATAGCTGCAGTGATCGAGAGACACACTCACACTCCCGAGCGGAGACGGAGGTACTGGGGGCGGTCCGGGACAGAGAGTGACCATGGTAAGAGAACCATTTGGGCACGCAGAAACCTGGATATTTACGATGAAGCTGTGTGCAGCTGTGACAGCGCTGTATGTCAGTGCTGATGGAAAGCGGAACTGAGTCAGTCATACCTGAAATGTCAGCAATGCTGTGTCAAAACAAAACCACTGATTTAACTATTTCGAGAGTTCCTGATTCTTATTGATAGTTGCAGTTTCAAGAAGGTTGGCGCAAAAAAGCCTAAATCGATCCCAGTCAAGTCATTATGGTGGCTGAGGAAGCCTGTAATGAGTGGGTGTTGATAATTTAAGTAATAGTTGCCTTAATTCTGTGTAAGTCTTGTATAACAACTCAGCCTAAATGAATGTTGTTTACGGAAAATGAATCATCCACTGGTTACAAAAGTGGACCATACTGTACTTTATAAAGTGTTACTCACATGAGTTTGCCTCCAGCAAAGATTATATTTATATTGCTATAGATGTACATTTTGAATATTGCTATAACATATAAATATTCATTTGCTGTGTGCTCAGTCCTCTGCTGTTCACACTGCTGACTCATGACTGTGTAGCAACACACAGTTCAAATCACATCATTAAATTCGCTGATGACACGACCGTGGTGGGTCTCATTAGCAAGAACGACGAGTCAGCGTACAGAGAGGAAGTGCAGAGACTAACGGACTGGTGTAAGGACAACAACCTGTCTCTGAATGTTGACAAGACAAAAGAGATGGTTGTTGACTTTAGGAGGACACGAGGCGACCACTCACCGCTGAGCATCAACGGCTCCTCTGTGGAGATCGTTGACAGCACCAAATTCCTGGGTGTACACCTGGAGAAGGACCTCGGCTGGTCCCTCAACACCAGCTCCCTGCACAAGAAAGCCCAACAGCGGTCTCTTCTTTCTGAGAAGACTGAGAAAGGCCCGGCTTCCACCACCGATCCTGACCACCTTCTATAGAGGAACTATTGAGAGCATCCTGAGCGGCTGCATCACTGTCTGGTTTGGGAGCTGTGCCATATCAGACCGCAAGACCCTACAGTGGATAGTGGGAACAGCAGAGAAGATCATCGGGGTCTCTCTACCCTCTATTGAGGACATCTACACCACACGCTGCATTCGCAAAGCCACCAGCATTGTGGCTGATCGGACACACCCCTCTCACACACTCTTTACACTCCTGCCATCTGGAAAAAGGTACCGAAGCATTCGGGCACGCACATCCAGACTGTGCAACAGCTTTTTTCCACAAGCCATCCGTCTCCTCAGCAAAAAGGGACTGACTGATAAACACGCACACACACACATACACTAACATTATCACTCAGCTTAACTCAAATACCTCAAAACATTGAGACTGGACTGACTAACCAACACAAAGCGCAAACACACTGACCTACACCACCAAACCATCGCACACACCAACCTGTAAATGCTCTTTTGCACAATATTATTACTAGATATATTATATATTATTATCTTTTTTGCACTAACTTGTCTTGTAGCACCTTGGTTCCTGGAGGAACGTTGTTTCGCCTCACTGTGTATTTTTAAACTGTATATGGTTGAAGTGACAATAAAGTTGAACTTGAACTTGCATGAATTGTCCAGGAAGTGAAGGGCAGACTGCATGCAAGCTCTGCTTCAGAGTAATCTGCCACTAAAGCTGCTTCTCCTTTGTGCTTAAAGGAGGAGGTTAGAGTTTAAGGGAACGATCAGGAGGTTTGCTGAACATAATCGTCTAGGAGAAAGACCCCCAGGGTCACAGAGGATCACAGTATCTCTGCTGACTTGGAAAAAGCTCAAGAGTTTGAAGATGTTGGATAAATATTGCCCATTAAAAGTCTGTCACAGTGGCCTGGGCTAAAAGCAGCGACGCAACATGAAATCAAGTTTGTACTTTATTGAATATAAAACCTTAAAATGATTCATTTAACTACATGGTGTCATAACAGGTCAGGGACCAGACAAAGAGCGATTCATAAGACCCTTATGAAAAGGACACCGAGGGAACAGTTTACCCTGCCCGGGATAGGGTTACCGGGGCCCCGCCCTGGAGCCAGGCCCGGGGAGGGTGCCCGAGGGCGAGCGTCTGGTGGCCGGGCCTTAGTCCATGGGGTCCGGCCGGGCACAGCCCGAAGAGGAGACATGGGCCCATCCTCCCGCAGGCCCACCACCCGCAGGAGGCGCCATAGGGGTCGGGTGCATTGTGTGCCGGGTGGCGGCCAGGAGCGGAGGCCCTGGCGGACTGACCCCCGGCTGCCAAGACTGGCAATAGGGACATGGAATGTCACCTCTCTGGTGGGGAAGGAGCCTGAGTTAGTGCGTGAGGTTGAGAGGTACCGGCTAGATATAGTCGGGCTCACCTCTACACATGGCTTGGGCTCTGGAACCAGTCTCCTGGAGAGGGGCTGGACTCTGTCTCAGTCTGGAGTTGCCCCTGGTGAGAGGCGGCGGGCTGGGGTGGGTATCCTAATATCCCCTCGGCTTGCTGCCGGTACGTTGGGGTTTTTCCCGGTGGACGAGAGGGTTTGTTCCCTGCGCCTTAGGGTCGGGGAACGGTTCCTGACTGTCATCTGCGCTTATGTGCCGAGTGGCAGTTCAGAGTACCCAGCCTTCTTAGAGTCCCTGGGGGGGGGGTGCTGGAGGGTGCTCCACCTGGAGACTCTGTTGTCCTGCTGGGAGACTTCAATGCTCACGTGGGTAACGACAGCGAGACCTGGAGGGGCGTGATTGGGAGGAACGGCCTCCCTGATCTGAACCCGAGCGGTGCTCTGTTATTGGACTTCTGTGCTAACCACAGTTTGGCCATAACGAACACCCTGTTCGAACATAAGAGTGTCCATAAGTGCACGTGGCACCAGGATGCTCTAGGCCGTAGGTCGATGATCGATTTTGTAATCGTATCAGCAGACCTGCGACCATATGTTCTGGACACTCGGGTAAAGAGAGGGGCTGAGCTGTCAACTGATCACCACCTGGTGGTGAGTTGGATCAGGTGGCGGGGGAGGACGCTGGACAGACCTGGTGCACCTAAACGCGTAGTGAGGGTGTGCTGGGAACGTCTAGCAGAGGCCCCAGTCCGCGAGATCTTCAACGCACACCTCCGGCAGAGCTTCGACAGCATTCCGAGGGAGACTGGGGACATTGAGTCCGAATGGACCATGTTCAGAGTCTCCATTGCCGAAGCTGCTGCATTGAGCTGCGGCCGCAAGGTGGTGGGTGCCTGCCGTGGTGGTAATCCCCGAACCAAATGGTGGACACCAGAGGTGAAGGGAGCCACCAGGCTGAAGAAGGAGTCCTATCGGGCTTGGTTAGCCTGTGGGACTCCGGAGGCAGCCGACAGGTATCGACAGGCCAAGCGGAATGCGGCTCGGGCAGTGGCTGAAGCAAAAACTCGGGTGTGGGAGGAGTTCGGAGAGGCCATGGAAAAAGACTTTCGGACTGCCTCGAAGAGATTCTGGCAAACCGTCAGACGTCTCAGGAGGGGAAAGCGGTGCTCTACCTGCACTGTGTATAGTGCTGGCGGAGCGCTGCTGACGTCGACTGAGAAAATTGTCAGGCGGTGGAAGGAATACTTCGAGGACCTCCTTAATCCCACTGACACGTCTTCCGAGGAGGAAGCAGAGTCTGGGGATGAGGGGAATGACCCGCCAATTTCCGGGGGCGAGGTCACTGAGGCAGTTAAACAACTCCTTGGTGGCAGAGCCCCTGGTGTTGATGAGGTCCGCCCCGAGTTCCTGAAGGCTCTGGACGTTGTAGGGCTGTCCTGGTTGACACGCCTCTGCAATGTTGCGTGGAGATCAGGGGCAGTACCTGTGGACTGGCAGACCGGGGTGGTGGTCCCCATCTTTAAGAAAGGGGACCGGAGGGTGTGTTCCAACTACAGGGGGATCACACTCCTCAGCCTCCCTGGGAAAGTCTATGCCAGGGTGCTGGAAAGGAGAGTTCGTCCGTTAGTCGAACCTCGGATACAGGAGGAACAATGCGGTTTTCGTCCTGGTCGCGGAACACTGGACCAGCTCTTTATCCTCTCCAGGATACTTGAGGGTGCATGGGAGTTTGCCCAACCAGTCTACATGTGTTTTGTGGACTTGGAGAAGGCATTCGACCGTGTCCCTCGGGGTGTCCTGTGGGAGGTGTTGCGGGAATATGGGGTGTCTGGCCCATTGCTACGGGCCATTCGATCCCTATACAACCGTTGCAAGAGCTTGGTTCGCATTGCCGGCAATAAGTCGGACTCGTTCCCGGTGGGTGATGGGCTTCGCCAGGGCTGCCCTTTGTCTCCGGTTCTGTTCATAATTTTTATGGACAGGATTTCTAGGCGCAGCCAAGTGGCGGAGGGCTTTCGCTTTGGTGGCCTCAGAATCTCATCTCTGATTTTTGCAGATGATGTGGTTCTGTTGGCTTCATCGGGTGAAGGCCTCCAGCTCGCACTGGAACGGTTCGCAGCCGAGTGTGAAGCAGCGGGAATGAGGATCAGCACCTCCAAATCTGAGGCCATGGTTCTCAGCCGGAAAAGGGTGGAGTGCCCACTCCGGGTCGGGGATGAGTTCCTGCCACAAGTGGAGGAGTTCAAGTATCTCGGGGTCTTGTTCGCGAGTGATGGGAGAAGGGAGCCGGAGATCGACAGACGGATTGGGGCTGCAGCTGCAGTAATGCGGACGCTGCACCGGTCCGTCGTGGTGAAGAGGGAGCTGAGTGTAAAAGCGAAGCTCTCAATTTACCAGTCGATCTACGTCCCTACCCTCACCTATGGCCACGAGCTGTGGGTAGTGACCGAAAGAACGAGATCGCGGATACAAGCGGCAGAAATGAGCTTCCTCTGAAGGGTGGCTGGCCTCTCCCTTAGAGATAGGGTGAGAAGTTCGGCCATCCGGGAGGGGCTCAGAGTAGAGCAGCTGCTGCTCCACATCGAAAGGAGCCAGCTGAGGTGGTTCGGGCATCTGACAAGGATGCCCCCTGGGCGCCTCCTGGGTGAGGTGTTCCAGGCATGTCCCACCGGGAGGAGGCCCCGGGGCAGACCCAGGACACGCTGGAGAGATTATATCTCTCGGCTGGCCTGGGAACGCCTTGGTATTCCCCCGGATAAGCTGGAGGAGGTGGCTGGGGAGAGGGAGGTCTGGGCCTCTTTGCTTAGGCTGCTGCCCCCGCGACCCGGCCCCGGACAAAGCGGATGAAGATGGATGGATGGGTGTCATAACAGATCTGCAGTTAGCTCTCAGTTCCTGCGCTTTGGAGCATCTCCTGGCTTGTTCTTTTTGTTATATCACAGTTCTGAACCGTGTTTTCTCTTATCTTTAGCTCTGGAAGAGCTGCTCATGTTCACTGTTAACGTTTGTAGAACTCGCAAGTCTGACGCTCAATGTGGATGGACAGTTTCACCCACATGGGCACTTACCACCTACATGTAGCATCACTCCACTTCCTGGCAGTGAGTGTCTCGGTTAGATGTTGCATAACTGATGATGCCAGAGAGAAGAGGGATGAATATGAAGAGAGGAGAGTGGGCTAAAATGTAACAGAACGAGCTTGTCTGCTGTGTGCTGCATACAGTATTGATTGTAGGAACAGTGGAATGTGGTTCTTTTTCTCTACTTCCACCTCTCTTTCGTGCAGTTTTTCAAGGATTAGATGTATTTATTTGATACAACATTTGATTATCATACTCTTGCCGTAAAGATTAGAGTGTAATGCAATGATGTAAACTGGCTAATACCACAAGCAGTCTTAATATTTTGTGCAGCTGAAGATGGGGAGGGTTTGTAAAATGAAACATGGAGAACAAGTGGGGAGATGGGGAGATGCAAAAATGATGAAATAAGTAAAAAGCAAGGGCAAGAGGACAGGAAGAGAGAGGAAGATGAGTAAGAAATAATGGAAAGAGTGGGTGTTAGTCCATTAGTGAATATAACTTTACACATACACAAGCATTATTAGCTTCAAAGTTGCTGCTTGTCTCTCATCAGTCAAAGGTTCCTTCCCACCATTATTCAGTCACTCAGACTTGCACACAAGCCTATATACAGATCACCAAAAACAGACCATTAAATCTGCTGAATGACGCACAAACTCTGTTTGCTGTGTGGTCCGCTTTAAGGATAAGCTTCCAGGCAACAGTTCAAACCAGCCATTAAGGAACGTGTGCTGCATATAGCCATATAATCTCCAAGTTTAATCCACACACCTGGCAATTTTCAGTCTGTTTGTACTTCAAACATTTGAATGCTATGTAACCCAACAAACCTTTAGAACTAGAATAGGAATGTTTAACCTTTAAGAAAAGACAGAATGGCAGTGGCCCCATCCTGTATTAGGTATCGCGTATATAATTGTCGGCTGTTTACATTGATATTTATGTATAATCTACCTATAAATTATAAGACAAAAAAGCTTAATTACTAATGAATTACGACTAAATATGATTTTGAACAGTGTTTAAAAGTACATGTTTACCTGGTCACTGAAAGAGGGAAGGGCATGAGTTTTAAAATGTTGGTACAGGTCAGACACTTCACTTAACATTACTATTAATAATAATAATAGAGCATTTTAAGTAAGGATTAAACTATTAAAAAGTATTGTTTTGTAATAGTTTGAAATTTTGAATTTGCTTTCTAGCTAAGATCTAAAATTTAACTTTTGATTATATAGCTAGTAGCTTAGCTTAAGTTAGCTAATCACTGCATACAGAAGTCTGGCACCAAACTCCCCATAAGACAAATCTGATTTTATTTTTGCAACTAGCTTTATAAGAAGCAGTGACCAAAAAAGGACAGCCATAATGGATTTTTTTTTTTTTTTTTTTTATAAACTTTGGACAACACGAAGGCTAGTTGCTTTACTCTATATTGACGCTAAGCTAATTGGTTATTAGAGCTTTATTCTTAACATCCATATGAGAGTGGTATCAATGTGTTTGTCTAATTCTCACCAAGAAAGCAAACAGGTTTGCCAAGTTTTTCACCTGTTTAAAGTTGTTAGAGGAAAAATTGCAGTTCTATCTTCAAGGCATAATAACATGGTAGTTTAGCTCGGCCTCCCTTCATCTCATGACATTAAGTAGGATTTGATATCCTCTACCTGGTGCAGCTGTAAATGGTCAGCAGTGCACAGTTGGTGGTAGATTTACCTGAAGCACTGGGTTATTGCTTTTGGGAAAACTGGGAAAAATTGTGACAAAGTTGGCACCTTCCATGTCTGGAACTTCTTTGTCTGTTGTCTTAGGCCAGCTAATCTTTGGAGGATCAGGAAAAGAACAGTATAAATAAACTTACATACAAGTCATTCCCTTACCTGAACCAGTTGTTGGTTATTGTTAAGAGGAAGATGAGAAACATCACCTTAATGCCACACTGGATTGATGCTGAAATTTGTTTTAAAGAAGATATAATAATTATAATAGTAATGATAACAGGTGTTATTTCAGGATATCTGGTTTTCATGAGCTATAATCCAAAATCATTAAACAAAAGACAGCTTGAAATATTTCACTTTATTTGTAATGATATTATGAAAAAAACTTTTTAAAACTGCATTAGTAGAGTTCTAACATGACTGGTTTATTGTTTTGAGTGAAGGGCTTTTTAGCATCAGTAGGTTACCATTACTGTTGTGAGCAGCAGTAATTGTAGGCTTGGACCTGGGCTTTGGTATAGCAAATATTAAGCTGGATTGCTGCTGGAAAATATGAACCCAGCAGCCCTGCAAAACTGATCGCTCTCTGATGGTTTAGATGTTCAAGTGTCAGATGTTTTTCAGATAGAAAATGGTTATTCTGACATAAATTTAACGCAGGGCCAGACCCGTAAACACACATACTTCTAACCCCACTGCCTGCAGCCCGCGTGCCACAGATGCGTTCGCGTGTCTCTGGAGGTTTAATGTTTCATCATCCAAAATGACAGTGATTTTTCTATAAATATAATCATAGAGGCTCTCAGGCTTACAGGGTTATTTACTCAAACAGTAATAACAGATTGGTGTTCCACAGAGCAGCACGGCTGGTGTCTTTTCAGAAGCTGAAAAAGATGGAGATAAAGGACTAAGGAATGTGGATTTATTTTCACATAGACTCTAAAAAAGCATTTTTAGTCACACACTGTGTTTTTAGATGCTTTTTTATGGGCTTCAGGGTGGTGAAATCCACTTAGTGCAGATCCCATTTATAATCTAACGTTTCCATTTAGGTGAAAAATCAGAAATAATTACTAAAGAGAATTTATTTTATAGAAATTGCCCAAAGTAGAAGCTTTGCTGGGCAGGATGCAAATAATTGCAGTCCACAATCTGTGAGAATCATTACACATTGACCTAACAACCAAAAGGTCCCCGGTTTGATCCCAGGGAGGAGACGCAAATCATCTTTGGGGCAACTGGTCTAAACAATCTGCCCAATCAAACATGAAGAGCTGCCTGCTGTGACGACCCTTTATGAATAAACCCAAAGCTACAGTATATGGTAGCTTAAAGCAGTCAACAAGTGACCTCTGGAGTCGGTGCATTTCGGCCTGTCATGTACTTCTCATATGGTTTCTCAGTGACTGCACTTCCCTGTTACTAAGTTCAGTTAGCATTGTGCACCAGGAGCCATGTCGGCCCATTTTTCTGCCTCCTCGGGCTAAACGTGTGTGCGAGATGTGTAAGAATGAGATCATAAATATGCATGTTTTTTTTTAAATTGTTATTATTTCAAACTGAGCTGAAAACATAAGGAGTAAAAAAAAAAAGCCCCTGGGGAATGTTTACTTGTTAATGTGCCATCAAATGCCACCAAATAGTGCCGTCAAATAGCTTGTACTGCACTCAGAAACATTATGAGCTGCCGTGTGCTCACGGGAACGTTTCTGTGCTGAATATTCACGATCGGAGAGCGTCATTAGTTAGCTGAGTTGTTACATTTTATGGTGCCTTCCCATTTCTATTAAAGCGGAGCGCAGGCGTCATTACCGACAGGTCCACATGTGCAGGGACTGTTTAGTTTTGCTTTGCCACGCTGCCTTCTTCATTTAGTTTCAAACTTTGAAACATATATTTAAGAATTTTTTGCTTAAGATTTTAAAATTGCCCAGTAGTTTTGAGGGAAAGGATTGTGAAATAACTCCATCCTCTGCACTTCTTTTTGTGTCCAGGCTACAGCACCATGAGCCCGCAGGAGGACAGCGAGAATCCGCCTGGAAACAACGACCCGCTTTCGGCCGGCGTTGACGTTGGCAACCACGATGACGACCTGGACCTGGACACTCCCCCGCAGACGGCGGCATTGCTCAGCCACAAGTTCCACCCCTACCGGCACTCGCACGCGCACCACCACCCGCTGCACACCCATACGCATCACCTGCAAGCAGCGGTGACGGTGCACAGCGTGGACGCAGAGTGCTGATCCTCCTGAAAGGACCGGAACTGTTCTTTTGTTTTGTTTTTGTTTTTTATTAAACATAAAAAAAGACAGTGGTGTGTAAGTAGAGAGCACACACAGTTGGAGGGAGACGCCACAGGTAGACTTAGTGACGCTTCAAGATCTCATTGTGCCATCATCTCAGTCTTGAGCCCTCTTTCATTTAACCACATTTAAAAGCGGACACGTGTACGCGGCCGCACTTGGGCCAGTGGATGTAACCAAGTGGGACTTCCTGTTATTTTTCTGAAGGACTCGAGATTAAGAGCACGTAACAGCCTTCAGACGCAAACAGAAAAGCTGCATGAGCCCATTTTTTGGCTTTCACTGAGGACGGGACACAACTGGAAGCTAAAAGCCTTCTTGGGGGAGGTCAAAGATTGTTATTATTCTCCAGGACCAGTGGATTTTTACAGTACAAGCACTCATGTCGGACCCCTTTTTAAAACAGGGCTAAATCCCGAACTCCACACAGGTTGGAACATTTATGGAAACTGTGGGACATCTCTGAAGGGGAGTGAAAATACTGCATTTTTGAAAAGTGAACTGGATCTAGTGAGATTCTAAAACAGCCTCTATTTCAACTTTACTCTCCATGAAGAAGCTCTGGAGTTTGTTTTATTCTTTTTTTCTTTGTTTTCTCTGAAAAGCAGCTGCCTTTATCCAAAGCAGTGGCTGCTGGTCTGACACACAGCAGTGTGGCACGATATCTGGACTTTTCCATGAATGTTTGTGAACTTCAAAGTAGGAAGAAAAGGCTTCAATATTCACAGAAACGCAAGAAGAAACACTTTAAAGAGGAAAATATTATTTTTCTACTATTTATTAAAGGTAGATTTTCAAGAGAGGAAAGCAGCGCAAATATGACAGCAGTTGGGGTGCATCAGACACACCGGCCCACTTCCTGCAACCAGTGCATTAATTTTTGGGACTCATTATTTTTCTGTTTTTTTTTTGTTTTTTTTCCTTTCTTAAAATATCTGTGAATTTATTTTTGAATTTTAAGAATATCAGTACTATAACAGGGATTATTCTCATTTCTTTTTTTACCAGACCGAGGGATTCCAGTGCAGCTCGTTTGCATTTTCTTTTAAATGTTCTGTTTACTTTCTTTCAGCAGGAGCATAATTGAATAATCTCCTTTGGATCCCCATTTCTAAGTGCACTCAGCGGTCAGTCCATGAGGTACACTGGTCCAGGCACAACAGTCCTGCTGTAAATTCGACTTTTATGACACTTCATTTCACTGTTCATTTGATTCTGTTTCTCCATGCTGAGGTCAAAGGTGACATTTCCCCCCTCATGTACACAAGTAGGAAAACACTTCTTACTCTAGAGCCTTACCTTTTATGATGAAAGTATTTTCTTTATGAAAGCATCACCAATATTTACAGCTTTTTAAAGATCAGTGTTAAAGCAGGGCTGTTGTGTTGAATTGCACCATCTTGTTCTGGCGTACCTTAAAGCGGCCTCCCAGTAGGGAGATCTGCTCCTGTTCAGACTTGCTGGAAAACATCCTCTTTGTGATCTCGTCATGTTTTCGAGAGGTAGAACTTCTGTATTCGCTGCCCTTTTTTTGAGCCTCCTGGGGACTGGGCGAGGACGACACCAGCGCATAAAAAAGAAACCATAACCAAAAGAAAAACAGAAGAATAGACAATCCCTGGCTTTCATCACTGCTGGGAATTTGGTGTGTGAGGATTAGCAGAGACCCTCACAGAGAATGAGTGCTGTCCACTCTGTCTGCCTGAATAAGAAAAACCAGTACAGAGTGCTTCTTGTTTTATCACAACCTTTCACTTTTGAGGCTAAGCTAATGCTCTGGGTGTGTGTCTGTTAGGGTTGTGCGGATTTTTATACAAAACGGAATTAAATTTCCACCCAGGATAACCAAGATGGAAGTCTCCTCGTCAAAGAGGGAAAAGGAGATGCTGCTGCTGTTTTACAGAGGTTACACCCCATCAGTTGGCTCCTCTGTGGTTAACCACTCAAAAATGTATTTTTTACAGAGTGAGTGAGTGAGTGAGTGTGTGTGTGATGAAAGGATGACTATCCACCAGGAGCATTTTCATTGAATGCATTATTTTTCAACATAGTATTAGAGAATTATAGGTGAAAATGATTGATCAAGAAATCCACTTATTTTTATTGAGATGAAGAGTCACATGACCCGATCTGTGCTTTTGTGGGTTTGTTCAGCTGATCGAATCACGTCAGTGCGGCATCCGTGTCTTGTTTTTTTCCCTTCCGCCTTTTCAGGTGCCGAAATGTTTATTGTTCTTCAGAGATTCACTATGAAGTGTAAATACGGAGTCACAAATAGCTATTAATAACCTGTACACTCCATCGTTTTATGTTGTTAAGACATGATGTATGCTTCAAATGATGCTCAGATATTTGGGTTGATATGTTCTGTTTATGGTGTCTCATTTTTATTTTTTTTGGATGCCTCGGATGTGTTTTGTTTGGGTTCTTTTGGGAGATTTATTTTTCTTTAGGTCCATATTGGATGGAAGTCAGTACTTGGTGATATTAATACACACTTTTTATGTTTAAAAGACTTCTAGTTTTTAAAAGTTTTATCGTGTTTTGTGTCTTGGAAATGCTAAAGAAAACTTCTCTCTCGTGCGCTCGTGTAGGTTCGTCACAGCAGTACTACACAGCTTGTCACTCACTAATGACCGATCCAGCTGCCTTGTAGTGGGTTAGAGTTTACGCCGCGCTACTTAAGACTTTCGCCCGTATTCATTTACAGTCGTTTTGGCGCATTTGACACTTGAGGAGAATATTTACATTTGCACATTCAGTGTGAGCCCATTACACTTTCATCTGCACAAGTGCTAAATAATTCGACGGCTCTGACAGAGTTGACACATTACCGTGTGCCCGTTTTGTCTCGGTGCGTGTTCGTGTTTAGGGTTCCCGCTCATGACCGGGATCACAGGAGACGTTTGCCAGCTCGTAATGACGCCGGATTTACCCACCTGCAAGGAATTCAGATCACAAACACTGACTGATATTCCAAATTGTCCTCCCCCCCACCCCCCAAAATAAATAAACCACTCTACGGTACGTTAATTCAGTTATTAGAACAAATGCAGTCTCAACAGTATTTTCTTTTAAACGGGGTTTTTTTTTTTTCCTGAAAAGTGAGTGCACCATTAAAAGCTTATTTTCCAGGAGAGTTTTAATCAGTATTTAGCAGCTGTTGTAAACAAGTATATATACAGAACACTCTAAAATGCAAATAATGTACTGAAGGAACATGTGTATGTCACCCCCCCCCCCCCCCCCCCCCCCCCCCCCACCTCATGTATCATATAAAGTTATCAAATTGAGATTTATTGCAATGTGAATGTGATAAAGTCCATTTTACACCTACACTTTGTGGCATTCTGATTCCTGCTCAGTGTTTATGATGCTCTTCAATGGGCGAATAGAGTGAAACTGCATCTGCTGCTGCTGCACTGCTCGCTGGAGGTTCAAAAGAAAGGGGGAAAAGATGAGATTGATATTTCTCGTCAGAAAAAAGAGAATGGCGGCACATCTGTCGCACACAGATCCACATTCAGTCAAACTTGTGTCGTTTTATTAGATTTCATGCAGCTCTTTGTACAGCTACAAAAAAACTACTAGCATGCAGTGCTGTGAAAAACTAAGCATAATTCAATAGCTTGTACAGCAACATTTAGCAGCAGCAGCTTGAAAGTAAATCATTTTATGAGTCTCTCACATGGCCCAGTTTGAAATGGGTTTACACACAGCTCCTGCCATCGCCTTTATATCAGACTGAGGTCCAGGCTTTGACGGGGCCATTGCAACATCTTGATTCTTTTCTTTTCTAACCGTGTCGCTGTAGATTTGCTGCTGTGTTTGGTATCATTGTCCTGTTGCATGACCCAGTTTCAGACGAGCTTTAGATGTCAGGTTAGCTCACATTTCAGTCTAGAATTCTTTATATGAGTAAATAGTTTGCTTAAATGTCTCAAATTTGCACGTTCTGTGATTGCCAATGAGCCAAAATCAACACCACTACCGTGCTCAACAGTTGATAATAGATAAAACTGCAAACTTCTGCTCACACTTATGGTCAATTAATCAAGTGCATTTGATAACATGAGGTAGTGTACGATATAGTGGAGTGCTAATTAAGTTATCACCTATTTCTGGCAAGCCTGGTTAACAAAGTGCTGTACTGTATGTTGTAGATGTTGCACTGCTGCTGTAAAGCTGGGCATGGGAGGATGGAGTTTGTACTGTAGCCTTTAGCACTTTCACTCAGGAGCTCTCCACTCGGGACAGACTTTGATGAGTGGAAAATAAACTGATGGAGTTCCCTGGAAAAGGCACTCTGCCTGCACTTCATGCCTCAGTATCACAACACATATTTCCAATTAAAGACAAATTATTTACAATGCTCATTGACAGAGGAAACAAAGCAGAGTAAATAAGTCCAAACGTCAACTTTAAGAAATCTTCCCTACCCCTGGGAAAATATTATAGAAGCGGTCATTGCTGTAGATCTCACATACAATAAACAAAGTACACAAAAAAACATTTCCTACATACACAAAAAAGGAGTCAGTGGGGCGCCAGTTTACCTCACTGCGAAACTCCCTGAGAAGGTGACCATATACATTAACAACCTGTGTTCCTTAGCGGCATGTCCTCTCCAAGTCTCTCTCCACTCCCTCCTATCCACCCTTCAATACTGCACTATCAAATAAAAGTTATTAGGAAACAACTGGCTGGCATTCACAGGAAGAAAGATGGTGGATTCACTTGGAGGTGCAGTTTCAATCAGCGCTCGGATACTTACTCCTTTTAACTTGCCTCATCATTGTTCTTGGGTTAGTGCTTTTTCTATTTTTTTTGTTGCTAATGGTGAATGGGAGAACAGTGCAGTCTTTTGAAGTCCTGAAGGAAAGTGATTTAGCAGCTGCTTAAACACCTGCTGTGTCATCACTGTTTGGTGAAGTCATGAAATGAAGCCAGAAAGCTGTGCAGAAGTGTTGTCTTAGCAGGTATTCTGACGTGTATGACACCATTAAAAAGCACGGGCTCTATTTGATTTCGGTGGCCTAGTTTTTGGGACAAATTGCTGACATCGTTTAGGAAACTGTAATGAAAGTGTCGTTATTGTCATTTCTAAGTAAACCTGTGCTTTTAGATTTTAAAGGGTCTGGTCATAAAACTAACCGTTTAGCCATTTTACCCTGACTCTAAACTGATGAAGCCATTCCTGCATGGCTAACATTGCATGTTGCCATGAGGAGAGGAAGCTAATTTCTCCCTGACTTACTGATTAGAGCTAGTCATGCTGAGCTGAAGTGTATGTGGTCATAGAGTAGAGGTGCTGGAAAACAATGTATGAAGCAAAGATGTCAGGTCTTACTTTGTCATTGAACAATTACAGTGCATTGAACACGAGACACTTGATATTTAAATACAGAACCTAGTCAGTACAAAGAAATGAGTGAGATTACTGTTTGGCCCTAAAAATCCTAGAAACATGGCATCTAACCAGAAATGCTTCTGGATGACATTACCTGGTATCCAGTTAGATCGTAAGTAATCTTGGAGTCAGGCCCTTCCCTGAGCCTGCTTCTGCTGGAGTGTTCTTCCTCCCCACTGTCGCCAAGTGAGGAGATCTTTTGATTGTTAGGCTTTTCCTTCTTATATTGTAGAGACTTTAGCTTGTAATAAGAGGTGCCGTACAGTTGTAGTCTATTAGAGCTCTAAAAAAAACACTGAACACGTCACAATACATGTTTTGTCAAGCATGAAATATAAAAAACAAGCAGTCAAATAAAATTGTGAAGGACACACACACACTTTCATATGTAATAATCCGATATTGCACAATCCTCCCAAGCTGATTAAATTGCATTTAATCAGGTAGTTTCACTAAGATACAAATCACTTTTACAATAAAGATAAAACACATTAACTAGACTGTCGGTGCAACTAAGGCCAAATAACAACAGAAGTCAGAAATAACGTCACTGAAGCTACTGTGAAGTCTGTAGAGTCAAAGTCATCAAGGGCTATGACATAATCTGGCCTAAAGGGAGTTTGCTGTTCAGTATTACTTAGATAAATGTCAATGAAATGAATCTATAAGCACAGCCTGAGACGAAGCAATGACGTCCATAACCAAGTATTAAAACAGATTAGATAAAATAAAATGAAACTGATTTGCAGTTTTTTTTTGTTTTTCTGTTTTTTTGCCTGTCCCGTTTGGTTCTTTTGCCATCAGAATTGTTGTCAAGGCAAAGAAAGACAACTGATTTGCAGTTAAAAGGCAAGAAGTTAGTATAATTAGTGCAAAACACAAAAGCTGCACTTAGAAAAAATTCCCAGCTTTGATATTTAGAACTAAATGGTGCTAATTGTGTTTTTCAATTACCACTGGGACCATTTCTTTTTACTGTAGAAGGTCATGGAACAGGTCATCCACAAACCACCCTGCACTCAGTAAGCCAGGGAGATTATATGTAGGGGATTTTGTGTGTGTTTGTGAGTGTGTGTCTGCGTTGTCTCAATACCTGGCTCAGCATTCACACTCTCTGACAGCAGGCTAATATTGTCTGATGCTTTTTCATCCTGTGCTATTCTCTCCGGTTCACGCGTGCACATTTAGGACACCGGCACTCCAAAAAAGCTGCTCTTCAGAGGCTTTTTGCCCTTGTTTGGAGAGCCCTGTTTTAATGACACGTAGCACTGTCTGAACTGGCATTGTTGTCTAGCCCAGTAGTTGGAGAGACTGCTCAACATGGACGGAGGTGGATGAAAGCCAGCCTCCACCCAGTTGGAAGTCTAAATAATGAATAAAAATCGATTCATTTGTTCTGCATAGCTCTGCAGAGGGCAATTATTTCTCACAATAAAACAACGAAAATCTGTGTACATTCTAGAAACATCACCTAGTTAGTAAATGTATCATCCTTTACACTCACAAATCCAGAGGTACAGCACATATAGCTCCATCGAAAGATTTTCTTGATATCCTGGTGAACCTCGGCTCTAATTTATTTCAGTTCTTGACCCCCACATTAAGAAATCGATCGTTGCAAAGTAAAGTGGTGACTTAGCTCCTGCGGAGGAAAAAGCAGATTGTGGCTTTTTTTTTTTTCAATATGTTTTAAGCTTCTGGTCATAGGTCAAGCCACAGGCTGTAGGAAGAAGAACAGCGGTACTGCCTGGAAGGTCCTATCAGTTATTTATGTGGCCTTTCTATACATATGGTGGTTTCTGCCAGGGGATCTGGGAAGTAGCCCCAGATGGAGAGGCAACAGAGTTCGAACAAAACAATGTAACACGAAGCTGCTTTGGTTGGTTAGTGGGAGAGCGGTATGAAGAAATCAAGGCTTTAAGCACTAGTCAACATTTATGTCCAACACATCACAACTCATTGGTCCTTGAACTTATTTTCTGTCTTTTCTGCTTACAAAATAATTTCCACTTTCCTTTACCCACCATTGTTTACCACTGATTTTGTTTTACATTAAAATATAAAATATGCACTCTTAATAAATTTGCTCTGCATTATTGGGCAACTGTAAGTAGATGTAACTGGAATTATGTGTGTATGCTCCTTTCACTAGTAAATACTTTTGGTTAAAGTCACCAAATTAATAAAGAATAATCCTAGACAAACACATTGTGGGTAAACTAATGAGACCTTGAAGTTGTAGACCTCTGTTAATGCTTTCTTGATTGTCTATTAATAAAAGAACACAAACTGATTTCAGACAAAGTCTGCTGTTCATGAAAAAAATATATTGTATGAAACATGCTTTAATCCCAACAACATATCTACAAATTGAGAAAATTCTGGACTTTTTCTGTTCTCACTACGGAGAAAATCCTGCAAATATTACACCGAGAGCACAACGTGCACATAAGAGAACACTGGAGTAACAGCAAAAGCCGTGCAAAATAACTAGCTAAAATATTGCTTAATAAACACCTGTTTATACGTGGGGACAAAATTGAAATTTCTCACTTTAAAGGAAAATGAGAGCGATAAGGGCTGCCCGCATTAATACCAAATCCTAATCCCAACTGTGAAGCATGGTGGAGGGAGCATCATGGTTTGGAGCTGCATTTCTACATCAAGACCTAAAAGCTTTCCGGTCATTGAGGGAACAAAGAATTCCGAATTTAATCAAGATTTTTTGTAGACGAATACCAAAGCTGTAGTCCACGACCTGAAGCTTAGGAAGGGTGGGTGATAAATACAAGACACTGATACAGAAGACCAAAGTCAGTCAACATCAGAATGGTTGAAAGATTGACGATCCACTAAACATTTCTTTCACTCACTTCTTTTTTTTATATAACACTATTGCATTTAATTAATATTTATTAATTTAAAACTTCCACTCACTTCCACAGTGTGTCTTTTGTTCTGTCTCCTTCCCCTCACCCCCAGCTGATGGTGAAAGATGGCCGCCCCTCCCTGAGCCTGGTTCTGCCACAGGTTTCTTCCTGTTAAAATGGGGTTTTTCCTTCCTACTGTTGCCAAGTGCTTACTGATCGGGGGTCACCTGATTGTTGTGTTTTTTCCTCTAATATTGAGACATTTTTAGCCTACATAATAAACCTCCTTGAGTTGACAGTTGTTATGATTTGGTGCTATATAAATAAAACTGAATGAAGTGAATTCACTTACTTTTTCATGTCTGGACTGTCTGAAAACATTAAAAAAAAAAACATGAACAGTACAATGCTGTGTTGTTAGTCCAGTCAGATTTACTTTGCCTGTTTCAAGAGCAATCAGTGCATAAATCCAGATACATCTAATGGTAGTGTAGTTTTGTCTATTTTAAGAGAAGGCTATAGAGTACAGCAAGGTATGCTGTTTAACCTTGAGGTGGAAATGGAGATGTGCACACTGGGGAAGCAGGGATGTAGTTCAGCAGTGCTGAGAGCTGAAGAAGGTGGGCACTTCCTCCTCATTTCTTGTCTGCCTGCCTGTCTCCATGTCCCACAAACCTAATCAGTTTGTCTGCATTCATTCACACCACTCCTACATGGAGCTGTCTTTATCTCTTTTCCACTGTCACCGTATCTCCTCTGCTGTGCCGCTTTCTCCTGAGCTGTCTGCTGCTCCCTGCCAGGGAAACTCTCTGAATTAGAGCACCGAGCTCGTGTCCAAGCACCCTCGGGTCATTTCAGTCAGTCTCCGCTCTGCCAACTAGTACAGCAGACATGCACTTGCAGCATATTTTTGTGCAGTTCAGAGTCCCAGTTTCCCCAAGAAAACATCTCTGCTGTGTGATCATCTCAAGTCGCGCGAGCAAGCAAATTAAAACGCTTTGGAGTCCCTTCAGCATATGGATTTTTTTAAACACACAAATAAACACTGCACTAAAATCTTAAGGATTTAATGACAGTCTCCCGCTCAAAGGTACAACTTTTAAGGCAAGCTTGTAAAATCGCATCTAAATGGAGCTTTTGGGGGGATAAAGATGCACATTTATGCTTGGTTAGAAAGCAAGGGGCACTTAAATGCTAACAAAATGAGACTTTCTCATTACTCAGTCACTTGCTTGCCACATAAAAGCAACTCTCCCCATGTAATGATGAAGAGGTACGCTTATGACTGTAATTAGGACAAGAATTGGGCAGGGAGCTCTTGTGCATATTGTCCTCCATGTGTTCAGGTCAGCTGTTTTTAGTAGGTCACATGTCCCTAAATCTCTCCTATGCCATCAGAGGAAGCAGCCACGCCACCACACTGTATCCCTGATCCTTCACGAGAGCGTTACGCCAGCTGTTTGCATCAGCTCATGCATTACTGACAGGAGCACAGGATGACATATCCATAATCACATTGCACTCTTCAGCATTTGGGGTTAACCCCTCACTCTCCTGATACCACCTCCTCCTCATCAATCCCTCTCATTGCCTCCCATCCATCCTCACGCCTACTGAGCTCGTCCCAGGTGCCTGCTTTGCCTGTTCAGCCACTCAACCCACCCACGCCCTCACACTCTCAGTCCCAGCGAGCAGCAGCAAACGTTTTCCTGCGCTCTCCTTCTCCTCTCTGCTGCCACCCACTCCAAAAGGGGCTGTGAATCACTGGCTGACACACTGAAGCACCAGCAGGGCTCTTGTGTTTTATTATTATATATTTTTTAAGATGGTAGAGCAACCAACATCTCTTTTCCCCCCTTGGTTTGTGTAGCAGAGCGCATTATTATTATGGGACTAGGTAAAACGCTTTGAAAGATAGCTACAGAGTTTGTGTAACCATGCGAGGAGGTTACAGGCCGACACAAGTTAATGTCTAAGTGTGTCGGTGTGTGTCTCTAAGTGTAAAACGATGGTGCTGGCACGTGTGTGTGTATGCACCAGGGGGACAGAGAGAACAAATTAATTGTTCTCTCATGGAAAACGTTGTTTAGCACTTAGTGGAGTGATTCATGCGTCTCTAAAATCAGCCTGTGCAAGTGACAGGCGAGTCCTTGCTGTCTTTTCACAGAACTACTGCTCAATGATTCATGTCCCCCAATCTGTCAGCCAGTACCGACTATTGTATGAGCTGCAGTTGGATCAAAACACAGTTTACATGTAGGACGACTTCTCAGGGGCATTTGCTTCAGCTTGATTTCCTGCATGATGATGATAAGTTTGTGACTTGGGTTAAGGGCACCTGTAACGTCATGAGAGACCACAGAGATGGTATAAAATAGCTAGATACTGAGCTTGTGTAGCAGGCCTACTTGAGCTGAAGTATCTGATATCCGATGTTAAGATGATAAGTGTCCAATGAGGAATGGAACTAACAACTGAATTTAAAACGATCAGTAGTCTGGGGCCACTCTCTTGGCTATGTCTCTATTAAAAAAAGGTGATCTCTTTAGCCTCGTATCTGCTAAATAAAGGATATAACTGTCATGCATTCCTTTAAGATATTTAGTACAGTCTGGCAGTCTGGTGTGTGAACTACTCCGTCATTGATACATAGCAGGTTGCATCTTCAGGAGCATTTGTCAGGAGGACACAGTGTGACTTTGCGCCTTGGATTCTTAGCTCCCAGCAGTAATGTTGAGCTGATGCATGAAGTGCATGCAGACTTATAAACTGCTTCTATTTGCAGTTACACAAATTGCCCTTCTTTTTGGTTTGGCCTTTCCACTCTGGAGTGGACTGCGCTCACGCCTGATTGAAGCATTTAAGCAACAAACAGCCTGCATACACTCGCTGCCTTCCGGTTACACTGCTTCAGCCACTTGGCAATGCGAGATCATTTTCACCCACCGACAACTGTGATTGTCTGGACTTCGATCTGCCAAGAAACGCTCCACACAGATGGCGAGAGAGAGAGAACACGGAGGTTGATTTCTCCGTCTCTCTTTCAGAGGGCCCCGGCAATAAGCGCGCTCTAAACATTTTCTAAGTGGGTTGATTGTGCGCTTGTTGACATGTTTGTGTGCCTACGTGAATGTAAGTGCATATTTATGAGTGTGAGCATACAGTGTGTGTCTTTCAGCGACTCATTCTGCCTGCGGAAGCTACACGGGCATTGTGAGGACTCGGCAGGGAGCTCTGCTCCCCTTGTGTTTGCCAGGAGCAGCTTTCCACCCACGGTGGGCAGGCAGGCGCGCAGGCTGGGCTGGCATTCACTGGATCACTTGGGTAGAAAGTAGGGAAGGCACACAGCCATTCATGGTAACATTATGCACATGGGGAACAGGAAAGCTCTGGCGGATCTTCTCCAATTCTCTTCTTCACCAAAAGAAGAAATGCTGTAATTGGGCCGCCGCACCGAAATAAGAAATGTGCGCACATACAGCACTTTGGTGCAGGGTGAAGACGACAGAGCGTTCTGCAGGTTCGATATGTGATCGATAATAAAAATAATAATAATTTAGTTCCCTCCTAAAAATCCGGAAACATATGCAGTTTGGAGGATCAGGTTGGTGCCACACGACACGACATTGGCAAGCCAATTCAAAAGCGCACTAATCCGCACTGACCAATGATGATTGGCTCCTATGCAGTTAACAGACAGTTGGGGTCGCCAGGAGTCCGGAGTGCAGCCCGACACGCTGGGAACCATGTGTGCGTCAAAGTGCCCATATACAAGTTTCATTCATCAGATGACAGCGACTCTTAAACGCCCCGTTTTAAACAAATGCTATGTTTAATGTAACGTTAATCTAAACCTTGTAGCTCTGCTGTGTTGCCGCTCTTTATCACGGCTCATCATCGGTCAGAGTAGAAACAGGAGAATACAAACTGACGCCAAATACAGAAGCGAAGATTTAAAAGAAATAGTTCAGAGCAATTTGGCAGTATTGTTGTGTGTTGTTGGCTGTCGGTCCTTTTCCTTCTCTCTCTCTCTCTCTCTCTCTCTCTCTCTTTTAATCTTTCTCTCTTCCACCGACACACACACACACACCTCCCACCTGCTCTCTCTCTCTCTCTCTCGCTTTCCTCACACTTTTCCCAAGATGGCGGCAGCCTCATCCATCCAGCCGCCGAGCGTTCACTCTTCTCTAGCCCGGGATAGCGCACTTTCCCCGGAGATGGACAGCCCCGAGAGCCGGCAGCACGAGGACGAGGAGGCGACGGCAGCGCAACCCCCGGACTCCGGGATTAGCCTCCGTGACCTGCCGGACCTGGAGCCCGAGGAAATCGAGAGGAGGCTGGCCAAAACTCGCAAGGAGCTGAGCAACAGGAGGAAAATCCTCATTAAGAACCTGCCGCCTGACACCACCAACCAGGTATACATGTCAGTTTACGGTGGAGAAATAACAGGGTGGAGCTCTTTTTCTCTCACCCCCCCCCCAACATTTTACGCACGCTCGCACGGACTCCTGCTTTAAGCCTTTTAACCTTCATTTCACTGCTTAGTTCTGACACCCGCGAGTGTGATCGCGGTCTCAGGTCATGACTTTGACCACATCACCTCCTGATCAGATATAAACTTTACAGGGAACTTTCCGAGTGTATCCGACTAGCTCATGGTAAACTTATCATTGTATGTAGCTTACTTATCTTTCCTGCATGTTTTTTCCAACATGATGTCAGATTCTGATTGGGGGGATCCACGGGCAGAGTCACTTCGAAGTTCCTCTTTTTGCTGTGTGACTTGCGTTTCCCATGGGTCTCACCTCACTGTAGCTGGAAGTGCATCATTTGGCTGCTGCTATAAGTGAAACGGTGTGCCTGAATTTGACTTGTGTGCAGTCAGACTCGTGTAACAGGTGAGCTCCTGGGAAAGTAGCCAGAAGGATGCAAAGTGGGGTGTTTTTCAGCAGGAGGAGACGCTGCAAAATGCAGTCTGTCGTCTGCAGACACTCTGATTAAATCATGAAATGCATGCGGCCTTTTCTGCTTTTAGCTTTATGCGCTCTGCGTGTTTTTGTTTTGTGCTGCGTAAAGTTTAACATCAGATCTGCAGACTGGCAATCGACAGCAAGTTGTACTGTTGTAATATTGTACAAATACTGTACTCTACTGTGTGGATCCCTGATCTCTGACCTTTGCCCGTTCTAAACAGTTTCCCCCAATTTCCTAAAGACAGAAAGCACATCATTTCAATTTTGCATGTTCACCGAGGACCACAGAGTGTTTTCTTTTCTTTTTTTCATTTCTCCTGCTAAGTGTGATCCATCACTTGTGTCAGCCCGCGAGCCTTTATGAGGCAGCGTGTTGAGGGCGCTGATGGTGTGTATTCCTTCAGGCTTGTACCGCCGCACATTCTTTGAGAGGCTCTCAGCCAAAGAGTGCCAGTACCTCGGCCGGGTGTTTGCGCGGTGAGCGTGGAAGAAGAGGGGGTTGGAAGGGTGAGAATGCATGGTGTGTGTGAGAAATGAGAAGTGGAGTGGTGGTGGAGGGTCATTTGGATCAGGTGAAGCAGCAAAATTGGAAGTTCTCTCTCTCTCTCTCTCTCTCTCTCTCTCTCTCTCTCTCTCTCTCTCTCTCTCTCTCTCTGTGTATGTGTGTGTGTGGTTTTTCCCCCCACATTGTCGGCGTGTCAGATGGAGCGTGATGTGCTGGGGGGGGGAGACCAAGCTCAGTGGCGTGAAGTCCTGCGCTGCTGAATGTGCCACATAAATCTGTCCATTTAAAGGAGCACTGCAGGAGTGTCTCTTACTGAGACATGACACGGTGTGAGTTTCCACTGGTGGAAGTGAAGGTGATGTAGTTGGACTGACGCGAGCTCGGCCTTTAGATCTTCAGAAATGAGCAGCATAGGAGAGGGGAAAAAACAAAAGTGTTTCAAATGACATCGCAGCACTCATAAATACTGTCCCCATTATGGCGAGTATGGCGTTGTGTGGAGCAGCCTCTGGGTGTGATTGTCAGAACGATCCAACATAAATCTTGTGTCAGCTCCTTAAACGTGAACTTTCTGCATCTTTCTCATTTGTTTGGACTCCACTGTTCAACAGTTGGTTGGGCTAAAATGCGATTTCAAGACACCACCTGGAGCCCCCTTCCCCCTAATTTTCTGATTTAATTTATTAAGCAGTTCATTAACATCTTAATCAAGACTAATCAGTCAATAAACAATCTGACTCCCACGAGCACTGAAACGGAGACATCTTGTTAGTGCGCAAGACATAAAATCCTGCAGCTGTTCTCGTTCGGTCCTGTGCAGAGATGCGGTGATGCTCTAAGTGCTGGTGTTTACTGTATTTTATCTTCAGTGAGGTTATAGATTTATGGCAAAGGAAAATCCTCATTACAGTCTTATATAACCCGACTGATAGGCCCAGCAGCACCCAGCCGTCTCCATCTCCCCATTCCCCTCATTCCCACTGCCCCATTACTGAACACTCGATCGCAGGCCGCATGTGCATGTATGTGTGTGTCCACAGTAGACTGTGTCAGATATATGGCCCCGTTGACAGTCCTCATTTTAGGGGAGAAGTGGGGGAAGGGAAAAGGGGAGGAACAGAGGAAGGGTACAGTGTGTTTGCGGTAATGAACCTGGGGAGAATTGTCACAGAAAGCCCCAGCTCCCATCAGCTTTATGGTGCTGTGTTCAGTTTTCAATTCAGTGTTTTTCTGCTTTGCATTTTTTAAATCCTTTTAAAGTCACTCTTGTTATGCAGCTGTTCAACCCCCCCAAAAACCAACTGTAGAATACCTGCTCAGCGCTAAAGAGACTGAGCAAGGATCGAGCTGACGGACACTCTGCGAGCAGCTAAAGAGCCAGATATTTCCCTGAGGTGTTGGTACATACCAGAGCTAAAAGGGCATGAAAATTGGTTTTATATTAACTTAGCGGACCGAGAGACAGATAATAATGTTGCGCCTCGACTGCTGTATAAATAATCTAACAAGTTTGTTGGTTTCAGAGCACAGCAAGTGCTGTGTTTTAAGAAAAAGAAAAAAAGAAGGAAAGGGGAAAAAAGGCAGTTATTGTAGGATTGTAGGTTTCAGTCATCTCCTTCCTTGAGTGCAAGTCTAACTACACTTTTTAATTTAAGCAGGTTAAGCGTCCAGTGTATACATTGTATCCTAATATATTAAAAGCCCGGGCTCGGTTGAGATCTCATCGTTTTTTGGACGATGTTAGATGCGCTGCAGTTTTGGGGTGGCATCCGGAATCCTGATTACCCTTCAGGTTGTCTTTGATGTGTATATGATATTAACATTTACCTGCAGCTGTCTACAGATTTCGACCAGTGCCACTCTGTTTACCTCACTTGTACTTGATGCCACCTCGTTGTTGCCGTGTCCATGTTAACAGCCTGGAGCAGACACAGAGCCCGCTCTGGGAAAAACAGGAGACCACTGCTCTCACAAGCATCACAAACGACATAACATTCACAACAAACAGAAACTCGGCAATCATCTGACTTGATGTTAAGTTGTGGTTGAAGACACTCAGTTATTATGTAACTTTGTGAGCCTGGTGGATTCTACACCACAGTGGAAAGGCTGCGTGGGCTGATTAGGGGTGCTGTGTCTGTTCAGTGCTGTCCATGAATAAATCTGATTACAAATACAGAAAAATAGAGCTTTTGATATTCAGTGGTGGTGGAGGGGACTACTAGCACCAATAGTAGTAGTGGCTGTGTGCTAGCTGCGCTGAATACACAGCTGGAAGGTAAAATCGGCAAAGCCATAAAGTTTATGTACTTTCTTGTTCTTATTTTATATTCTTTTAAAGCTAAAAAGCAAAGGTCTCTTTCAGGTTGTTTTTATATGTGTGAATCATTAACAGTAGTGGCTTAAAAATCTTAGTAGTAGTGAGAGGGGGAGAAAAAATCTGAAAAACATCAAATTCACTGATTCTTAAGCCTGTGTTTGCGATATGCTGTTTGAAACCCAGAGAGCATGTTTACATACTCTTGCTTTTTATTGACCGAAACCTACATTTTGGTCAACTAATGATGGCAGAGCAGGTTCACAAAACTCGAACAGAAGTTTTAAATAGCTCTCCAGGCTTTTAGCTCGAGAGATTTCCACACTACTCTACCTACACAAGTAGTCTTGTAATGGTTTGCTCTCCACATATAGACATATTCTATTGTTCAAACATGTCATGTTTGACAGTTTTAGTTCCTGCCAGCTTTTGTTCCACCTCATTCCCGCGCCATTCCTGTCCTGAAGAGGTGGCTCACATGCACTCCAAAGAGAACGTTGAATTGATGATGTGCCTTGACACCTGCGGCTATAAACATGCCTCTTCCAGGACAGATTTCCACCTTTTGGAACCCATCCAGACACGCAGTCTCTGAAAAACATCGCCACTTGGGTCTGGGCAGGATTAAAAAACCAAAGATGTGCTCTCTCTTCCAGATGCTGACCAACACTCTGAAAGTCATTCGTTTTGTCCGGAATTAAAAACACATTATTTTTTATGAGCCACTTGATCCACACACCCTGATTTCTCCGTTAAGCACTATTAAGTTGATAAACTAATTGTTGGTGCCACGTGCACAGTTAGCTGTGACGTGCACGGTGGCGTTACATGGTGATGCAGCCTTTTCCTTATATATGATCTTTGTAGGAACGCAGCTGAAAGTGAGCTCAAAGTCAACACATTTACCACACAACACCCAAGTTTCCTTTTACCACTTAAAACATTCATCACAGCAGATATAACCGTCTGCTAGCTGTGGCATTTTAACCTGAAAAACCTCAGTGTTTAGTACATTGTTGCTTCCAGGAAATGGGAGTAAAGGGAGCTAAAAGGTTCCGTAAAAGGGATTTGCTAATATTGGACTGCGAGGGTTATGTGAATAAGATGCCAGTCATGCAGATGAATAATGCCAGTTTCAGATTATAGTATGCATGATAGCCCAACTCAAATTAGGCTAAAGTATTTAAAATTCATAGCGTCTGCGTTGTGCAGTCCTAATATAGTCCCAGAGTTGCTTTCCTCTTCCTATTCGTAGGCCTTTCAAAGCACATGACAGCCAACATCACACATGCGCCATTGTTCATTTACAATCTCGTGTGCAGAAATCTACCCCGTTCGCCTTCCCACTGACATCATGTAGGCCGTAAAAGACGGGGAAGCAACGGCAAAGATTTGACTATGAACGCGTAATCTGACAGGGCTACTATCTTGTATCAGATACTGTGTAGTCGCAACCTGCAATTAGTTGGAAGTAGCGGGAAGTACAGCCGGAAGTTGACACAACTTTTAATAATTCCAAGCAGCGAGTCTAAAATCATTTTCAGAGGCACAACAGTGTAAAATAAACGGGGGCAGTGTGGTTTTATTTGCACAGAGGAGGTTAACTTCCAGGGTCTTCTGCCAAGTTCTTGAATTAATCAGCTTAAAAACAAACACAAAACTTTTTTACAAGGTAGGTGTGTGTGTGTGTGTGTGTGTGTGTGTGTGTGTGTGTGTGTGTGTGTGTGTGTGTGTGTGTGTGTGTGTGTGTGTGTGTGTGTGTGTGGGGGGGGGGGGGGGTGATATGTTTGTTTGAACACCATGAAAATGTGTGTGTTTTGCATATGTACAGGTAAACACAAATGCATGTAAATATGACAAAGCAGCATGCATCTGAGCTGCTCTTTCCACCCACCTTCTCGCCTTACCTTGCATGCTGTGGTGTGTGTGTGTCTGTGTCATGAGCAGATGTTCATGAAATCTGCCACTCCTGACAGTGGGCGGCCTTTATCGAGCCAGTGTGCAAACGCGCTGTTGTGATTAGCTGTTTACGCTGGCATTAGTCACCTTGAAGTTTTGCACATGTTCGTGTCACAGTTATCTGAAGACACACCTGTTAGACTTTTCGTTGTTCACTGTTCACTGTCACGATGCTACAGCTTTGTTTTTTGCATGTTTCACGGCACAGTTTGGCTGCGAGTCGGGTATGAAGGTGACATTATGTAGGTGAGATAATGGAGTTGGCTGGAGATCTGACGCTGAGCGAGCTCGGGTCCAAAAGATGGTGGAGAGGAAAAAGGCTTGTGTTGTAACTGATGGTTTGAGAGGGCTGATTTTAAAAAACAAACCGTATAAAGCTGTTCATTAAAGCATTTTGTAAACTGATAACGGCAGGGTTATTTTTATGTCATAGCATATTTCAGCTGAAAGTTAAAAAGGGGATTCTTTTTTCCGGTATTTCTTTCTGAACTGTTTGAGAGTAAACAACGAAAGCGGGGCTCGTGCTGACTGGATAAAAGGTTTCAAAGTAACTTGGACGGAAATGCATTGACTGGATGAGTGCGGGAATAATGGATGGCAGACTAATTGGATAAAAGGCTAAAGGGAAATAACGAGTGTGTTTGAGGAGTCCCGTGGCAAGGTGGCTACCTTGGTTGAACCGTGACTATAATTTCCCAGACTTCTAAAACGATCTTAACTCTCAGCACTGGTTAACATGTGTTTGGACTTCACAGGAGCCCTGCTGTTCACAACTGCTGCCACAGTTGTGTGTGTTTGTAAGTGTGACAGTTGACATTGTCCCGGAGGCTCTTAACTAAACTTCTGGATGCTGTGCATTAATACAAACCTCTGCAACGTGATCGAGCCTTTGGAGCGTGATTTGCCGAGAGACTCGAGAGATCAACGTGAGCTGTGTCTGAGCAGCACGTTTGACCTCGCCACAAAGGTCACGGGCCTCGTGACGACGACTGTAAAGCTCGCCGGGTTCCACATCTGTCACCCAAAACAAGAGAAACCACACATTAAATCCAGCAAGTGACAACTAGAGTGCAGGAAGTGAAGCATACTTGAGCTGATGGGTCTCATTTTGTTCTGTGCATTAACAGCTTGAAGTCATCAATCCCTGCTTTATTCCCATAAATCACTTTCCGGAGGCTTGATCTTGCCACAGGGAACAATGAGATCTGTCACCACGTCTACAATTATACTGTAACAAACAGCAAAAAAACCAAAAGATCATCATGCCTTCATGAAAAGAAAACCCACTGATTAATCAAGTCCACCTTGTTGTATGTTCACCAGTATGATAATGATGAAGCAGTAATCTCAGTTAACGTGGTTTTATTAACCAGCACAGCAGCAGAGAACTTACATGCTTGGATTCAATAACGGAATGGCGCCTATACCACTCAAAACATACACACACCTACACGGAGGTACGGCAAGCGGATTAGGACAAAATACCAAACTAACAGCAGGTTATCTACATCCCCCTTCTTTAGTACATCCCCAACCGGACATAAAGTTTAATGCATACTGAATAATAATAATCACAGCATAAAAGGTGACATACGCTGACCCTTAGGAACATTTAAATTTGCAACCAGATGGAAGAAATAAACATGACAAGAATATCATTTTGCTGTATAAAGTTAAATATGATTACTACTGAAAATCACCTCAAACAGAATTTAACTTGAAGCATTGACATCAGTTACTGATGGCTCAAACATCAAACCTGAAAATGTTCTGTGTTTTAACTAGTACCCAATTAATCCTTATATCTTGGATTTGGTTTGCACACACGACCAAAGCGTGTCCTGTAAACACCATCACTCTTGGAAGGTCTTGGAGAATGCAAAACATCAGAAGAGCTCTCAACATGAGTGCTGTCTTTAAACTGTTCTACATCATTGTTTTCACCCACAACCTGCAGTCCATCATAATGATGATGATCAGTGTCTTTCTGAACAGTAACAGGCTCAGACACAGGCAATATGTGTCTGCGATTTCTCCTGTAAGTGTTTCCATCTGACTGTACCAGGTAGGATCTAGGTTCTTTACAAAGTTCCTTTACCACACCTGTGCGGTCATAACCCTGTGGGGTCTGTAACCTCACTACTTGTCCTTCGTTGAGAGGTGGAAGTGGTCGGCTGGATCTGTCATAACAGACCTTCTGAGTCAGTCTCTTGTTGAGTAGTTGGGCTTTCACTCTCTCAGATTCAAGGTGTCGTGGTTCGAGCAGTTTCGTTGTGATTGGGAGCGTAGTTCGAGTCTGTCTGGATAGAAGTCGTTCTGCAGAGGAACCCAGGTTCACATCACGTGGAACATTCCTGAGGTTCAGCAGGTTGAGAAATACATCAGTGCCATCTCTGTGTGATTTCTCCATCAGCTGTTTAGCACTGCGCACTGCTCTCTCAGCAAGCCCATTGGATTGAGGATACTCTGGACTGCTGGTGACATGTTGAAAGTCCCACTGTGAAGCGAAGTCTTTGAAACACTGGCTTGTAAACTGCCTGCCATTGTCTGAGATCAGAGTGTGTGGAGCACCATGAACTGAGAAGTGTCTTTTCAGCTTTTTGATGACTGTCGCTGATGTCAAATCCTTTAGCAGGTCAATCTCAAACCAGCCTGAGTATGAGTCGACTACTACTAAATAGTGTTGACAGTGCCACTCAAAGATATCTGTAGCCACAGTTGACCAAGGAAGCTCTGGAACTTCATGCAGATGAAGGGGCTCTTTTTGTTGATGAGGTTTAGTGCTGTTACACACCGAGCAGGAAGTAACTGTTTGTTCAATATCTCTTGACATGAACGGCCAGAAGACGATCCCCCGTGCTCTCCGCTTGGTAGCTTCTACGCCGGGATGTCCTCTGTGCATGATGGTGATGTAGTCTCCTTGCAGTGATTTTGGGATCACAGCTTTGGAACCTTTAAGAATGATGCCATCATCCACAATCAGCTCATCCCTGAAAGGAAAATATGGATGAACTGCTGTGGGAAGGTTGTGGAGTCGTTGTGGCCAACCATGTTTGATGAACGAGCTGAGCGCTTGCAGTGTCTCATCCTCAGCTGTGTGTCCTTTAAGTTCCTCCAGGCGTGAAGAAGAGATGCAGCTCACCGTCATGACATCAAAGTTGTCCTCTTCTTCAGGCTGCTGGAAAGTGGAGCTGTTGGGAGCACGAGACAGTGTGTCAGCCAGATACATGTGTTTTCCACATTTATATGTGAGGGTGATGTTGTATTTTTGGAGCCTTAACAACATCCTCTGTAATCTGGCTGGTGCAGCGTGAATAGGTTTCTTTAGTATGGTGACCAGTGGCTGATGGTCTGTTTCTACGACCACAGGCTTGCCATATATGTAGTCATGAAACTTTGTACATGCGAAAACAACAGCCAGCAGCTCCTTTTCTATCTGAGCATATCTGGTTTCAGTGTCTGTCAGAGTACGTGAAGCATATGCCACAGGTCGCCCTTCCTGTAAGCAAGCTGCACCAAGACCATACTGTGATGCATCGCACGTTAGTGTCACAGGTTTGCTGACATCATAATATGACAGAACAGGTGGATTAGACATGTGCTCTTTAAGTGCTTTGAACGCAGTCTGATGCTGTGTGTCCCACATCCACTCGCTGTCCTTGTGTGTGAGCTGTCGCAGAGGAGCTGACAGATGGCTGAAGTTTGGAATGAATTTTCCAAGATAATTGACCATCCCCAGGAACCTCTGCAGGGCTTGGACATCTGTTGGAACTGGCATCTCTCTGATTGCGGCTGTTTTGGAAGGGTCTGCTTTAAGCCCCTCGCTTGTGAAAATGTGTCCGACATAACTGACCTGATTCAGCCGGAATTTGCACTTTAATGGGTTTAGTCGCAGGTTTACTTCTCTGGCACGATCAAGGACTTTTCTCAGGTTGTCGTCATGTTCTTTCATGGTTCTTCCGCCGATGAGTATATCATCAACAATGATGGCACATGGATACCCAGCGAATATCTGCTCCATGGCTCTCTGAAACACCTCGCTGGCAGCGTTAAGACCAAAAGGCATTCTGAGGAACCTGAAACGACCAAAACAAGTGCTGAAGGTGGTTAGCATGGATGATTTTTGATCCAATGACACCTGCCAAAAAGAGTTCTTAGCATCCAAAACAGAGAACACAGTAGCGTTTGACATTATTGCAGCCACTTCTTCTACTGTGCGCATGGGATGGTGTGGTCTTTTCAGAGCAGTGTTTAAATCTCGAGGATTTATGCATATCCTGATTTCATCTTTGCCCTTCTTGTTGGTGGCTACCATGGAAGACACCCAGTCCGTCGGCTCTGAGACGGGAGTAATGACGCCTAATTTCTCCATCCTGACCAGCTCTGCCTTGACCCTGTCTTTCATGGCCAAAGGGATGCGATGTGCTGGGCGAACAACTGGTTTCACATCTGGGTTCAGTGTCATGCGATAGGTGACTGGCAACCTCCCAAGCTCATCAGAAAATAAGTCGCTGTATTCTGTGATAAGCTGTTGTGACAGGTCATCTGCAGACATGCTCAATTGGTGGACGTCATTGCTGAATGATACAAGTCCCATTTCTCTGCATGCACATAGTCCAAGTATTGGCTGAACATCTTCATTAATAACAAAGAATGATAGCACATGTGGCTGCCCATGCAGAAAACACTGCAGCTTAATTACACCTGAGGTTTGAATCTTGCTGCCTCCAAATGCTACTAGGTTAACGGACTTGGGGTGTGCTTTCATTTCTTTATCTGCTCTTATAATGTTAACCGTTTTCTTGGGAAGCACATTACATTTAGCACCTGTGTCCACCTTCATTTCAACAGGAATCCCATTAATCTGCACGGTGACAAAAACTTCCTCTTTGTGTTCCACATCCACATCAGTCGCATGGATTGCATATTGCAGATTTACACCATCAACGTAGAATGTGTCGTCTCCGCTGTCATCAGCTTGGTCTGGTTCCACATGATGAACTGACTTTCTGTGTCTTGCTACGTTTTGGGTAGGCCGAACAGCTCTGCACCGTTTCTTAAAGTGATTCCACTTTTTGCATGCATGACACTGCTGCCCAAAAGCTGGACATTTGCTCTTTTTTGCAGCATGAGCACCCCCACAGTTAGTACAGTTAGTGACATGCTGTGTTTCAGACCTGTCTCCTTGTATTTTCTTGTTATCTCCTCTGTGCTTTCTCGTAAATGTGGGCTGGAGCACATCAACATTTGATGCAGATTGTTGAGGAAAAGCAAGTGTTTTATTATGCTCTTCAGTCATTTCATGAATCTGGCAGACAGATATGGCTTTTGCTAGCGTTAAATCACTATCACGCAGTAGCACTTTCCTTAAATTGTCATTGTTGATGCCACAAACTAGTCTGTCTCTTATTAGTTCTTCACTCAGATCACCAAATCTGCAGCTTTTTGCTTTAATCCGTAAATCACTTACATAGGATTCAACAGTCTCGCCAGTCCTCTGATTCCGCGTGTTGAACTTGTGTCTTTCCATCGTGACATTGGTTTGAGGGCTGCACGTTTCTCTGAATTTCCTTTTGAGGCACTCAGGATCCTCCTTCGATTCAGCAGGAATGAGGACTCGTCCTCCCTCGCCGGGCTCTCTCACTTCTGGCGCGTAAACAAAAGACCGCTCCCGTTCTATAGCTTCGGGACCTGCTAAGTTGAGCAATATGTAGGCTTGTGTGCGCGCTGGCTTGTCAGAGTGTGCCGCCGCTATAAAAATGTCATACTCTTGCTCAAAAATGCGCCAATTTTCAGCAACATTACCATCGAAAACAAGCGGGTCGGGCCTCCTGAATCCTTCCGCCATGTTGTCTGCAGTCCGGATACAAAAAACGCACCCACAAAATAGACTTGAGACGGGGAAAAAAAAAAACACCGTCAACTACGAAGTACGTGTTCCGTCGCTTCTGACACCATGTTGTATGTTCACCAGTATGATAATGATGAAGCAGTAATCTCAGTTAACGTGGTTTTATTAACCAGCACAGCAGCAGAGAACTTACATGCTTGGATTCAATAATGGAATGGCGCCTATACCACTCAAAACATACACACACCTACACGGAGGTACGGCAAGCGGATTAGGACAAAATACCAAACTAACAGCAGGTTATCTACACACCTGACAGACTGATTCTGTTATATAAAGGATGTAATTATACAGTTTTGAAGGAATTTGCACATTTCAAATTTAGTCTTCTATTCAGCCTGGAGATGTAATCGCCCCTGGTTGTTGTTTTTGTGTCTGTTAAACTGATGCAAAGTCACGCTGGAGTCAAAAGTACTGCGTGCATACTCTCACAGATTATTTAGCAGTGACTGGGTGCATCAGCTACAGGTGAATATCACCTTACGGCAATTCAAAAGTAAATCTATTGCAACGTTAATTTTTAAACTGTGTTTCAGACTGTTTCACTAATGGAATTTTCCAAGCTGGAAACGCAACAAAACCCAGGTTGTTGGTCCTGGTTATGATTATTTAAGATTGGCAATGGTTAAAACAAGAGTGTGCAGTGGTAGACACTGCTGTACATCCTGCCTGTTGGTGTGCAGGGTGCTTCTGCTGGAGCCCAGTACAAGAGGCCATTTAGCTTTTTATGTCTAAGAGCTTCTCGGCAAGCGTTCACATTTCTCTGCAGTTGCTTTGCTTATGTTGCCGTGACGATGCATTTTAAGTACCGTGCAGTTTTCTGACATTAACTCAAAGCCTGATTGTGGATGTCTTAGAAGTGTAGACTTATACTTCGCCGCCATTGTGCAGGTGCTTCAGCACATTTTAATTTATAATATCTCAAGTGGGGAAACGCCACACGAACCAACTCAAACAAAAATAATGGCTGTTTTTAAATGACGGTTTCACCCTGTGATGGCAGGAGTCTGTTGCTGTGTTGAGTGGGAGTGGCTGCGGGCTCGGTGAGGGGAAAAATAACCTCAAATTTGAGCCCTGTCGCTTCAGGGCCGGAGACAAGCAGAGACGGGTGGGTGTGAAAAGGGGGAGGGAGGCGGGGTCACCCTGGCTGACAGCAGAATCTGTCCTGTCTCGGGGCAAGCCACCTGCTTCCTTCAGCCCACTGGTTCTGCGCTGGCCGAGATCAAATTAGTCAGCTTATCAAGGAAGAAAAAGTGAAGTGAAGAAATGGACAGAGGCAGACGGCTAAATATCGTCGTTCTGTCCTCGAAACGCAGCTTCAGTCAAGAATGCTTGAACCCGTGCGTTTGGTTGATAAATATGCATTAACACCTTTAAGCTGACAAAAATGGCATTAAATGAACTAAACACCAGTTCAAACATAAGATTCTTACTGTTGTGATAAGCACAGGATTCCTCTCTTGTTCATTAACCGAGGACTTCAACGCGTAAACAAGGACATTAGCTAAAGTTTTCCCGACAAATTAGTTTTACTTGAAATCAAACATTTTGATTCAGATTCATTCTGTTTGATTGTGTAAAGAAGACATAAAAGTAACATGAAAGCGACATGGAAACCCCCAAGTTGCACATGAAATGAAAGCACAGTATCTTTTCATTGCAGCACATTAAGGCTTAATAGGTGATTCGAGGTGTTAAAAGAATCTGTTTTTTTCAGGCGATCCCGTGCAGTGGTGATGAATGCTTATCGTGTGTGACTCTTTAGCTCACCCACTGAAATCAGCCACTTTAACTCCTCTCCCTTGAAGGCTTCTGTCCCCCCCCCCGATTGGCTGCCTCTCACAAACAGATGCTTTGAACAGCAAGTGGGTGGGGCTTTAAGATATCCCCTCTCTTTGAACTTGCATGCATCCAAAAGTAGATCAAACCAAGCATTTAGAGCTGAGGCCTGAGCTGTTGTGCACAAACGTTTCAACTTTGACTAAGTTTAATATGATATTAATGTTTTAAAAAAATGCTTCATAGGCTTCTTGCTTAGTCAGTACCAATAAAAAAAAATTCTTACTAACTATTCATGATGTGCTGGGAAGCATCATCAGTGAGCCTGGGTTCACTGGGGGGTTTCTGTGGCTCAACTTCACTCCCAGCCTTGTCCTAAAGCCGTGCCGTGCCGTGCCGTGCCATTCTCATTTGCTGTTAGCGACGGGTAAAGGGGAGGGTGATCTGCTGCCTGGTGACGTTACCTGGATCCGAGGCTACAGGTGCTACCGGGAGGGACAGAGGTCTGTGGGTTGTGTCCTGGCATTCCTGTGCGCTGCTCTCGTCTCTCCTTGTCCTGACATTTCACTCTGACCCGGTGGATTTTCTGGCACACTTGGCCGCAGATAAATCTTGTTTCATGGGTCATGGATATTTTTTCTTCTTTAAATCAATTCTAGGTAAATGTCCAGTTTACCTCTGTACCCTTCTCTGTCCCAGCTATACAAGTTATGCCTCTCGAAATGGTTGTTTTTTGATGAGTTCGGACAGATCTGGGAAATCGGCATTTTCTTACAACACTCCTGGGACATGGAGTTATTAAACCATGCCTCTATTAGCAAAATTAAAAGCAGATGTGCAGTGAAGGAGACTTGTAGGTGTTTCTTTTGAGAAGCCACTGAATTTTTAAGAATTTAGTCATGGGTGTTTTTATATTGTGTATTATTTTGTCGATCTCATGTTTTATTTGTAGCACTTTTGGGACGTTTGTCTTTTCTTGTAAAGGAACCTTTGATCTCAATGGGACTTGCCAGTAAAATAAAGGTTAGAGATCTCACCCAAACCCAAGTCAGCTGGAACTGGCTGTGCCACTGAACTGAGCTGGATGAGCAGATAAGAGAATGGATGGAGAACGCAGCTATTTACATACACTCATCTATTGAGGAGTGCAAATAAAAAAAATTCTCAACAACTTCCATTTGTGTGCTGCACTTCCACATTAAGAGTTTGGCAGCCAGTGCACTGTGCACCTCTTTGATCACGTGCCTGCGGCAGCTGAGGTTGATGATGGGCTTGAATCCCTGAGCCTGCTGTGCTGCTTCCCTGCATCAGCTGTCTCTACTCAACTGGAAGTAAGAAAGCATCCAAAGAAGGCAAAAAAAGCAAAAGGGAATAATGAAGACATAGAGTGAACACTTACAGTGGGGCAAAAAAGTATTTAGTCAGCCACCGATTGTGCAAGTTCCCCCACTTAAAATGATGACAGAGGTCAGTAATTTGCACCAGAGGTACACTTCAACTGTGAGAGACAGAATGTGAAAAAAAAATCCATGAATGCACATGGTAGGATTTGTAAAGAATTTATTCGTAAATCAGGGTGGAAAATAAGTATTTGGTCACCTCAAACAAGGAAAATCTCTGGCTCTCACAGACCTGTAACGTCTTCTGTAAGAAGCTTTTCTGTCCCCCACTCGTTACCTGTATGAATGGCACCTGTTTGAACTCATCATCTGTATAAAAGACACCTGTCCACAGCCTCAAACAGTCAGACTCCAAACTCCGCCATGGCCAAGACCAAAGAGCTTTCGAAGGACACCAGGAAAAGTATTGTAGACCTGCACCAGACTGGGAAGAGTGAATCTACAATAGGCAAGCAGCTTGGTGTGAAAAAATCAACTGTGGGAGCAATCATCAGAAAATGGAAGACATACAAGACCACTGATAATCTCCCTCGATCTGGGGCTCCACGCAAGATCTCATCCCGTGGGGTCAAAATGATCATGAGAACGGTGAGCAAAGATCCCAGAACCACACGGGGGGACCTGGTGAATGACCTGCAGAGAGCTGGGACCAAAGGTCACCATCCGTAACACACTACAACGGCAGGGAATCAAATCCCGCAGTGCCAGATGTGTTCCGCTGCTGAAGCCAGTGCATGTCCAGGCCCGTCTGAAGTTTGCCAGAGAGCACATGGATGATACAGCAGAGGATTGGGAGAATGTCATGTGGTCAGATGAAACCAAAGTAGAACTTTTTGGTATAAACTCAACTCGTCGTGTTTGGACGAAGAAGAATACTGAGTTGCATCCCAAGAACACCATACCTACTGTGAAGCATGGGGGTGGAAACATCATGCTATGGGGCTGTTTTTCTGCCAAGGGGACAGGACGACTGATCCGTGTTAAGGACAGAATGAATGGGGCCATGTATCGTGAGATTTTGAGCCAAAACCTCCTTCCATCAGTGAGAACTTTGAAGATGAAACGAGGCTGGGTCTTCCAACATGACAATGATCCAAAACACACCGCCCGGGCAACAAAGGAGTGGCTCTGTAAGAAGCATTTGAAAGTCCTGGAGTGGCCTAGCCAGTCTCCAGACCTCAACCCCATAGAAAATCTGTGGCGGGAGTTGAAAGTCCATGTTGCTCGGCGACAGCCCCAAAACATCACTGCTCTCGAGAAGATCTGCATGGAGGAATGGGCCAAAATACCAGCTACTGTGTGTGCAAACCTGGTAAAGACCTATAGTAAACGTTTGACCTCTGTTATTGCCAACAAAGGTTATGTTACAAAGTACTGAGTTGTATTTTTGTTATTGACCAAATACTTATTTTCCACCCTGATTTACGAATAAATTCTTTACAAATCCTACCATGTGGATTCATGGATTTTTTTTTCACATTCTGTCTCTCACAGTTGAAGTGTACCTCTGGTGCAAATTACCGACCTCTGTCATCATTTTAGGTGGGGGAACTTGCACAATCGGTGGCTGACTAAATACTTTTTTGCCCCACTGTATCTTTTTTTTGTCTTACAAATGTGGAGGGGGGTGGGGGAAGAGGTTATATTGAGAAATAAAATTTGAGATTCTCTTTTTTTTGGTTGTTTTTCCCTAAAGGGTAACATTAATTTGGCATGGAATTTTGACTGGGGCTAAAGTTTTGTCCAGCGCCAAAAAAGAAAGGATTTTAAGTAGATGGGGTGGAAAGGCTGGATGTAGAGGGGAAAGGGAAAAAAGGGTGAACGTGAATTGAAGGAGGAAACTTGTTAAACCAAAGGAATTTGAGCAGTGCCAGTGCAGTGTGACTGTGTAGAACTAGCATCCAGAACAAGGTGTGGAAACTCAAAGAGTGTGTTTGAGAGGCTCAAAGAAAAAGAGAAGTGTGCACTCGTGTGTATTTATGCCTGTCTGCTAACAATATGTGAGTTTGCATGTTTTCTAAGAAGCTCTCCTGGCAGCCATTTGATGGGCCAGTGAACCGTGCTGTGCATGGTTTGAGCCACCTGTCTCGCACACACACCCACACACACACATCTCCGACCAGATATGGAAAACAAAGTATTTGAGATGTGTTAGACATGCCCCATTTTTAATTTCCCCCAAAGAGCCTGTGTTGTAGCCGGATGCAGCCGTTACAGTAGACACGGGCAAAGTTTACGCTCACACCTCAGCGCCAAAGTTTTAGCGTTTCCGATTACAGCTCCAGTAATGTGACTGGTAATCACGCTGTCATTGTAATGATAACACACGAGTGTGGGAGCACCTCTCTGTTTGCTTCCTGGGCTTCAACCCCTCTCCTCTCTGTGGCATAAATCACGCAGTCACTGCCGGTAAGCTGGCCAGGCAGAGCGCGTTTGTCCCCCTAATCCCTCAATCTCTCTGTCACACAGACACGCCAAGTTGAAGCGATGTCCCACTGCTACTTTACCCGAGTGGTCCTGTTTGTGTTTTTAAGCCTTCTCATTTATGATGACAGGTGTCACAGTAAACACATTTTTCTCTTGTCATTCCTCGTCTGACGAGTAAAAATCGTTCTACTCTGGTACTCTGACCTTTGTGTTTTCCATTATCTTTCATACTTTCCCCTGTATAGAACCTTCTGTACAGCGACTTTCAGATTGTAACAGGACAACTGGAAACACCTAAACCGACAGATGAAAGCAGTAGAAGGGTTCGCCCAGACAAACCCAGGGAAGCAATTTGCCGTCTGCTAGCTCTTTACATTGGGATTGATTGAAGGTGAGATTTAAAGGACAGTAGCTGACAAAAACAGTGATGAAGCATGCCATTTCACATTACGGACATCACAGTAATATAGCGCTTGTGACACTTGTGATTAATCCACAATGTGAAATGATTTCTCTGAGCCTGCCTCCTGGGACATTGAAGCGGTTAGTGTCAGCCACAGAAGTGCTGCTGAGGATTCGGTGTCTTGTTTAAAGTCACCGAAGCTAAATTGGAGTAATCTGTTTGAAGACGGGCCGCTTTGACTGTTTCCACAAACTGTGGTGCTGAAAAAGCCCAAAGCATATGTTAGGCATCAAAGCGATGAAAGGATATTTTAGAATAATTATGTGCCGTTAATGCTGGGAAATGAGACAGTTTCTTGTTTTTCCTTCCTGTTTCACAAACCCTCTGGAACAGGGGATTCAAACAGAAGGTCCGGGGGCCAAAATCGACCCAGCGGGGACTCCAGTCCGGCCCACTGGGCAGCTCACAAACAATGTGAGAGAAGATCTAAATTTTTTGGGCTTCTAAGTGTAGTTTTCACAAGTTTTTCAGCTTTACTACTGATAAAGACCTCCCCCATGGCCATTTATATTACAGCAAAGTAATTAGTAATAGTTAAATGACAGAAATGTTCCTGTTTTTTCACTAATATAGAAAGTTCTTAATGTACAATAATGAAAAAATTAAGAAAAAGCTTTGTTTTATTATTACAGGACAGTCGTATCGATGAGAAATCAGAACTTTTACTGCAATCTGTTTCTTACAATTTATGCCCAAAAAGTTACAGTGACAGATTTCTTTGATGTACCAGAGCGGCATCTCTTTGTTATGCAGAAAAGTAGATAACCCCTTTAAAAGAAGATATCAATGGTCCAGCCCATTCGAGGTTAAAGTGGGCCGTATGTGGCCCACAGTGTACAATGAGTATGACATACCTGCTATAGAAACTACTGACTGGATCGACTAGTCTGCTGGTTTGATGCTCCTGGTTGTATGAGATGTTAAAATGGGAAGGTATGCCTGTAAGCCTACACCCCGTTCACGGCACACAATAGATAAGCAACAACATTTACTCGTATCTTGGCGAGCACCAGTTTGAGTAGCTTGAAATGAACGTCATGTAGATTGATCTGCGGTGATGGGCGGTGTGCTTCATTTTGTGCCGGAGCTGTTGATCAGCGAACGCAGCTGGAACATACAGAGTGCGGTGCCCACAGGTGTGTAGATGATTATCAGCTGTTTCAGGTGGTGCTTGTCATTTCATTTTCCCTTTAATAGTATTCAGACGGCGCTGCTATCAAATTCTTTATCTAGCTCTTTCTCTCAGGGCACTTTGCTTTAATGCTCCACCAAGTGTACACCCACACATGCACTTACTGATTTGGCCGTGGGCTTGAAGCAAGTGCTGGGTACTGACTGGACTTGCTGGAAATGTCAGCGTTTTAAAGTGTTCAAACATGCACAGGGAACATTACAGCGCTGATTGAAGTGGATGGCATGTTTTGTTGGATGTAAAGAAACTGGTTGACTTTGTTGATCTTTGTAGTAGTAGTAAGAAGAAGAACACAGTGTAGCTGAGTGGGACTGTTAAAATCAGGATTATTTGTGGCTAGCAGCTGAAAAGTTTGGTTTTAGGTGACTTTGCGTCTTTGTTGTGCCGTTTAATTTTAAACTGTAGAGTCGAACTAAAATGTACACTGAAGTATATCGCACAGAAACTCACAACATTGAAATAAAGTGTAACTGATGAGAGAGCCCACTACAGCAGTCCAACAGAACACTGTTAGACTTTCAACATGACATTTCAGAAATGATGTGGAAACCTTTGCAAGTGTATCAGTTTTCTTTGTCACTCCTTTTGCTGCTATTTTTCTTTTCAGACAGTACAATATGGAAAATTTGCTAGAGGTGTTTTTCTTTTGTTGGTGATACGTTTATATTGAGGACGTCACCAGAAAACGCAATAGTGCTTCTTTTTTTGTTTGGATTTTTGTTCTTTTTTTTGGTAGTCTGTAGGCAGTGTATGCTCTAGGACAGAAATTCTTTATGAATGGAATCTGTCCTTACTCACGTCAACCACTGGAAAAACTACAAAAAGATGACGCCTAGTCCAGCTGCTGTGATGTCTCCGACCCATGTTGTTGTAAGAAGGGCAATAACAACTTGATATGGAGGTACTTTGCATCGTTATCTTGAAATACATGTCATCAGTTTTTTTTTTAAGACCGATGGCATTTTTGTTGTGAAATCAACCATGTTCTTAGGCATGGGTGTCAAACATGAGGCCCGGGGGTCGTTAAGGAGGAATATATATACATACATACATGATTAAAGTAAGATGATAATTAATGTAGCTAACTGTGTAGTAATGTTAGGATGGTTGCCAAGTAACCTACTAACAATTCAGTTTGTGCCCATATTAAGATTTCAAATAAACCATAACCATGTCAGGGAGTTTTAAACAACTTTTTAATAAAATAGTTTATATTTAACTACATGAGATAATTGTCTTGCTTTGACTTTGAGCTTGGAATTGAGAATTATGTATTTCCACTGTACCCACTACTACATTTTTTTGGCATGGTGATATGGTAAAATAGTAAATGGACCGGTACATTTATAGTGTTTTTCTACTTTATTTCAGCACTTAAAGTGCTTTCTTACAATGAGCTTAATTAAGTGTCCTTTTAGAGTGCTTTTAATCCAACATTCACACACTCATCAGAGGCAACTTGGGGCTCAGTACCTTGCCCAAGGATACGTTGAACTGCAGAATAGTAGACAACTCGCTCTATTTCTTGAGTCGCTCTGTATCCCAGTAACTGGACTAACATAAATGAAGATAAGAAGGATTATTTTTAATACTTGGATGCAAATATGCTTGAACTTTGGAACCCTAGGAGATGACAAAATACAGAGTTTTCTCCTTGAAGAGCATCTGCCAGGCATCTAAAGTGAGAAGAGTCGGGCCAGTAGATTCACTTCCAAGCTAAACCATGTTTAGTTTCAGCTGTGATTCTTTCTGCCTCCAATTATCTGTACAGGCTCAATTAGGCGGAGGGCAGGTGACCGTCTCAGCCATTTGACATTTTGTTAGTTTGCCTTGAGAAGACCTTGGCTTTATTTTACAGTATGCTTTAGTTCACTATTCATCTGTGCCATGAAGTGCTTTCCTGTTAGTTTAACAACATTTGAAATAATCTGAGCAGCATTCCTTTATATGCTTAAGAATCCACCCTGCTACCCAGTTCCATTGGAAGTCGTGCATGGACATGTCATTACACTGTGTGTCCACAGACTTTGGATCACAAGCCTTTCCTCTCCTTTTCCATATTCTTCTCTTCACATCATGTGGGAACAATTCATGGTTTAATTTGCTCAAAGGGTCTTGTTCCAGAAGTGGGGAAAAAATCAAAATGAGTCTTTCTGTTCTTGAGGATTACTAGTGATTTCCATATTGAGGTAAACCATCTCTATTCACTAGGGCTGTCCTGAATGCCATGTTTGAGCTCTGATGAAGTAATAATAATAATAATAATGATGATAATCAACAGGGAATAGTCAAAGCTTCCTCGCTAAAAATCTAACAGCAGATGGACTCTGATATGCGCATCCAATTGCCGAGCACACACTGAATAGCCCAAAGGCGGGCAGTTTAATAAGGAATTCTATTTTGTCTTGCATTCTTGATGAAGTGCAAGACAAAAAATATTGAAATTGTGAATCCTCCATTAGACAGAATAATACAAATTTATTCAGCCGTACTGCCAATCCGGTCTGTAGGTTTGCCTGTCTGTGTCTCTGTACTGAGCCCAGTGGCTGTTTTGAAACACGTACAGAAGTGCTAATTAGAAAGCTGTTGAAATAGCGTAGTGGAACTCTCAATGAAACAAAGAGCAACATTATTGAACAGCATGATTGGAAGTAGAGATCATTAAAACATGGAATGTAAAAGGAAATGGGGTGAAACAAACTGGAATTTCATAAAATAAAAAAAGGAGCAGCCTGGTGTGCTCAACTGGTAAATTGTACGGCTAAGACGGGAGGCTGGATTGTTTGTGCTCCTAAAAATAGTCTTTAAATGTCTTGTGATGTGCCAGTGCTGTGAGAAACAAACTTTCAGCTCAATTTAAGTACAGAATAGCAGAGGGCCATGCAATAAAATGGCTTTGGAGAAAGATGGTCACTGAGTGGTGTAATTTAGCCATGTCTCAGTGTCACAAAGTGCACCGCAGTGTCTGACCGTACGCTGTCCAGAGCAGTAACTACTAATGAATAACTTTTACATTTCACAGGATGCGGAGGCAAAGAAAAAGTCCCGTGTTTTTGTTACTTGTCATTTTTCTTCATCACATACACAGGGGTATTTCTAGCTTCAAGTTGGTGTTCCTCTTAATATAAGAGCTCTGCTTTTTTGTCAGAAACACGCCATTAATGCCAGACAAAGACCAAAAAGAGTAGAAGAAAAGCAACAATTGTGAGACAGAGCTTTAAGTGAATAGAAACATGCAAGCACTTAAACAAAGGACAAAGAAGTAGAGCTTTGGGAATCATTTGTTGAAATGATGACATATTTAGGTGGCTTTCCTGTTGAATTCCATGTTTATCTTGTTATTTAATTGCTTGTAACCGGTGTTGTAATGATATGCTTGTGTGTTGGCATTGTAATGCAAGAAAAAACAAAAAAAAATCTTTGTTTACCAGCTCGTTTTTGACTATAATTGAGTCCCTTGAAAGCATGATGCAGTCTTCATTTCCTGACAGCTGACGAAATATGCCGATGTGTATTTTTCCACTGCGTTTTCTAAAATACAATTTTATTTTTGTCAATTCTAATGAAGCAAACTCTCTTAATATGCTTAAGAAAAGGATATTTTTTAATTTCACAGTACAAACAGAAATAATCAAACAAGTTTAATTTGTTTAATTATTTAATTTCAGGTAGATTTTTTTACCCTTCAGTGTACTTTCAGAATAATGCTGCCAATACCCTGAAACCACTTCTGTCTTAAGCAAGACAGCTGAATCACCAAAAGTCCAAAGCAAAATACCTCTTTGTATATAGATTTTTATATCTCTCTTTGGCTCTTTCCCCCCTCTCTGTGATTATAGCTCGCTCTGCACTGATTTTAAGGGTGAGTGAGCTGACCCTCTGTGTGGGCTGCCTTGCATGGCCTTCGCTGATATAAAACATGGCTGTTCTTTGTTTTCTGTCTTTCAATGGAAGCACAAAAACTAACCAGCATTAAATGACAGGAAAGGAGAGCACGGCGTATAGGCAGCATTAGCAAAATAAAGAGCTGCTGTGTCCTTACAAATGCTTATCAATTCATGAAAGACTGTTGCCACTTTTGTGTTGTTGTTCATGCTCAAGCCCTTCTAAAAACCAGCTTGTATTGTTGACTATGCGTTTGAATAAAACTGGGTAGGAACATAAAAAGTAGAGGGAGAGAATACCTCCACGTTTATGTAGTGCCTCAGTATTGCTGCTCTTGGACAGGTATGATAGTGACTAAATCCACAAGGGTGCTTGTTGCATATCTTTAAAAGAAAAAATCAGTAAACTCTATCAGGAAGGCTAACAGAGTCAGCCGTGGACAGCAGAGGCTGTAACGTATTGTGTTATGATCTTTTTTTCTCTTTTACTTACCTTTATTACATCCTAGCACTAAAAAGACAAATAACACATTTTGCTGGAGAGTGGAATCTGCTTTTGTACTTTAGTATTAGTTTGTGCCCCTTGTGTAGTTGGATAGAGTGCTGATCTTTGTATTAGCCCAACACCAGATAGAATCATTTCTTTTTTAAGAATACACTCCCAAAAATAATAATAATAATAAACTTTATTTATAAAGCACACTTAAAAACCAAGGGTATTCCAAGGCGCTTAACAAGTAACATAGAGAATAAAAGGAAGATAATAGAAATAGGATGAAAGCAACTACTAGGTATTCAAGCAGGTAGCTGTCACTGATACATAGGAAAGCAACAGGTACAGAGCAAAGAAGAAATTAAATGAGCATAAAAGTGCATGATATAAAATCATGAAAGAAATATTAACTAGAAGGAAAGGCAAGATTGAATAAGTGGGTTTTTAGTCGTGATTTGAACAGTGCAATGGAATCAGATGCGCGGATGTCGAGAGGAAGGGTATTCCACAGTACCGGGGCAGCCAGAGCAAACGCACGGTCACCCCGGGACTTCAGCTGAGATCTAGGTTGGGTCAGAAGTAGTTGAGTGGCAGATCTGAGTGTTCTAGCAGGAGCATGTGGTTTGAGAAGTTCACTAAGATAACTCGGCGCTGATTTAATAATAGTTTTGAATGTAGGAGTAATATTTTAAATTGAATATGGTACTTTATGGGAAGTCAATGCAAGCTAGCTAGAACAGGAGTAATAGGGCAAAATTTCCTGGTACCAGTAAAGAGGCGGGCTGCTGCATTTTGGACTGTTTGCAGTCTAAGAAGAAGAGAAGAGGGAAGACCGTAGTACAAGGAGTTACAATAATCCAACCTGGAGGTCACAAAAGCGTGAATAAGCTTCTCCAGGTCCTTATGCGGAACATAATGCCCAGCCTTAGAGATAAGGCGCAGTTGGGGGAAGCTAGATATCACTACAGCAGACACTTGCTTATCGAGTTTTGAGCGAGCTATCCAGCAGTACACCCAAGTTACTGACATAGTAACAGGAAGAGCTAGCAAAGGAACCCAGAGCAGCACAGAGTTGGGCACGAGGGATTTTACTGTTAAAAACCACAATCTCAGTCTTCTTATCATTTAAAACAAGAGAATTACTCAGGAACCATTCTTTGACCTCCCGCATGCATTCTTGAAAGTAGTGCAGGGACACAGCAAGGTCATCAGTAAGTTCAAAATAGATCTGTATGTCATCAGCGTAACAGTGGAAGGCGATATTGTATTCTTCAAAGATTGCGCCTAGAGGGAGCAAATACAATGAGAAGAGAATAGGGCCTAAAACTGGTCCTTGAGGCACACCACAACAGACCGGAGCGGAGGAAGAGGAGAAGGTGCCCAAGTTAACTGAGAAGGATCTATCAGCGAGATATGATTTAAACCAGTCGAGGGCAGTGCCTCTAATACCCACAGTGTGCTCAAGTCTTAATAATAAAATGTTATGGTCCACCATATCAAAGGCTGAAGAGAGGTCCAGTAAAACTAGGACCATAGAGCATCCAGTATCAGTGATTACAAGAATATCATTAAGAACTCTAACCAACGCTGTTTCAGTGCTATGCAATGGCTTAACAGCAGATTGAAATTTCTCAGCAATATTGTTTGTGTCCAAGTACGCCTGGAGCTGGGAGAGAACTAGTCTCTCCAGGATCTTGGACAAGAACGAAAGCTTAGATATCGGTCTGTAGTTTGAAAGGTCATAACAGTCAGAGTTTCTTTTTTTAAGAATCGGGTGGACTACAGCATGCTTAAAAGTCAAAGGAACACAGCCTGAGAGCAAGGAAAAGTTCATAAGAAATAGGATACTGGGTCTGATTACATCAAAACAGTCCTTAGCTATGCGAGATGGAAGAATGTCAAGCACAGTATTAGTATTATTCATTTGAACAACACAAAAAACAACAATTACCTGTTTAAAAAAACAAATCCGTGCAAATATGGAAACTTCCCATCAAAGACATTTTTGCAGAGAAGTTTGTTCGATTGAAAAGTGAGTTTCAAGTAATCATGCTGACATTATCAGGGTTTTTTAAAGGGTGTAAGTGCTGTCTGAGCTCTTAGTTATTTTGAAAATTTGCGTTATTTTTAGTTGTTTTGTACCATTATCCCCACAACTTTGTTCAAAGCTTTGCTTTTGCTTTCTTGTGCAGCATCCATTCTTTCAGTTTCACCAGAAAAGCACAACATTAAATGAAAAAAGTTTTACTTCTGCTTATGCAAAGAATAAATCTTCATCTGTGGAGTAAAGGAGATTTTTTTTAATGGGGTTTCAGTTTATTTCAGTTGTTGGTATAACTAAGTTGTGTTAACATTGAGCCCTGTATCAATTATGACATTAGACTATATAATTATATATGACAAAAATTTACCTTTATCTGAGTCAATAGCTGTTACTAGACTAGAGTAGAGAAAGATGATGAGCATCTGTCACATGCTAATAATGCAAAGGTTTCTCTCACAGTTTGTGTATTGGAATGTAATAGCTTACTTTTCCATTTAAGATAGAACCTTTTTTCCCTTGTATATTCACTGCTTAAGTCTTTCATTGTGTTTGCATTTATTCTGATATTTTTCCAAAACAGTTTTTTAAGATCATTGTGGTTTACTGATACTACTTTGATTATTGTATAATCAAGAGTTTTGTAGTTTTTTTTCTCTATTCTTTTTACATTAATGACTTCTACCATTCTGTTTGACCAAATTGTCCCTTACTTTTTTTATAGGAAGTCCATGAAATTCTGAAAGAATATGAACTGAAGTACTGCTTTGTGGACCGCAACAAAGGAACAGGTAAAACTCAACTCTAACCTGACATACACACAAAGTCACACTTGTGTACTTGTGCTATTGAAGATCCTAACCACCTTAGGCTACGTTCACACTGCAGGCGAAAGCGCATCAAATCCGATTTTTTTACCCTATGCGACCCATATCCGATCATGGTATGACAGTGTGAACGGCACAAATCCGATATTTTCAAATCCGATCTGGGTCACTTTCGTATGTGGTACTGAATCCGATACATATCCGATGTTTTAGAAAGCGACTGCTGTTTGAACGGTCATGTCGCATTAAATCCGTCCTTTACGTCACTGACACGAGACAGATGCCAATTATCAGCGCCCGATAAGACATCGCGAACGCTTCCTGGCCATCCAGTGTAGATGTCAGTGAAACTGTTAGGAAGACAACGTTGGAGAAACGTAAACATTTTATTTGTACTGTATAATCTGCAGATTCTGACAGAAATCTGCAACTATCCTTTGAAGCACCGCTCCTCTCTAAAACAATAAGCAATAAGAGTAATTATTAGTTTATCTACATTATTATGTAAATAACAAAATAACTTAAAGCAAAAATTGGGAAACGTGAAGTCCAAAGTCTTTATATTAAGGGCCATCAGTCAAACAATACTGTTTGCTCTGGGTTCAAACAGAGCGCCTTGTGTGTGACGTCTTCTTTTGCGTATGCGGGCCGCTTTGAGCGTTCACACTAGAGCGCGTTTGCTGTCGCATTTTATTTTTAGTGTGAACACGCAGACAAAAAAAATCAAATTTGATCAAAAAATCGGAATTGAGCATCAAGACCTGCAGTGTGAACGTAGCCTTAGTTATCCCCTAATAATAACCACCCCAACTCAATGCTTAACTCTAACCTGTCCCTTAACTGCTATTTCAGGATGTAATGGGTGATGAAATTGTCCTGTGGCTGAAATTGTAAATGTTCATGTAAATGTACATGTACCCTAAACACACAGCTATCCCATATCTGTCACGGGTAATTTGTATTTATAGTTAGAATACACAACAGATGTGAGTACACCCCAGTGCATTATCACCAAAATATCAAATTTTGAAACTTGTATCACCTGTCACAGTGTAACTTTAACGCTTGCAAGTTCATTTCCAGAGTGTGTATTCGTGTGTAAAATGAAAAATTTATAGTTTAGATATACTTTTAAAAAATGACATGATCTCATTTCATCTGTCAATAAGATTTGAATATATAATTTGTTTCAACATCTCACGTCCTTTATTCTGTTGACTGAGTCAGTATTTTTTTTTCTGGAGAGATCTCGCTACTTTTCAGAGATCTTGGATGTGTGTTGCTCTTGGTTTCACATAAAAATACCTCAAAGGTGTTTGATTGGATTCAAGCCAGGCGAGATATTTTTCCAGGTCAGAGTTCTTACCTTCAGTCTTCTCTGACTGTGTCAGTGTGTTTTGAATCGTTATCTTGCTGGAACATTCTTCTTCTGCCAGAATTGTGGAGACTGGAAACCATCTTGTCAGATAGTATTTTGGTATATCCACAGACATTCACGCCGCCATCTATAAATGTCATCTACCCAACACCTTTTGCACTCAAGCAGCCCATGTCATTGCAAACCTACCGCTGTGCCTCACTATTGTGACTGTTTTTCACTATTGTAGTCCTGACCAAATTTATGCCAAAAATCCTGGACAAGTGTATCTTGGTCTCAGTGTGCTCCCAGTGTATTCTCAGTACCCATCAGGCTTCTTTTTATTTCTTAGAAAACATTAATCCTTTGGTTTTGTGCCAGAGAACCTGGGTTTCTTTCTTGAATGCCATCCCTAGTGTCTGGCTTTATTCACGGTCCATGGAACTGTCACAAAGAGTTCACTGATATCCGCTGATAACCTACATGTGAAGTCTACAGCGCTCGCCATCTGTATTCCACAACTAGATTGTACATTACAGTATTTATAGCATCATGATAGGACGACGTCAATGCAGCAGCCCTGTTTAGTTGTACTTTGAGTTATTCCCTGACTATTGATTGTTAAACAATCATTTGTCTGGAAAGCCTTTTCCATATGAGCCGTGGAGTTTGCACATTCTCCTTGTGCCTTGCATGGATTCTCCCCAGTTAGTTTCTGCTTCTTCCTACACTTCAAACAAATGCTTGTTAGATTGATCTGTGATTATAAACTGGCCATAGGTGTGAATGGGAGCATCAGTGATTGTGTCTCTCTGTGTTAGCCCTGTGATAGCTCTGGCAACCTGTCCAGGGTGTACCCCAGTGAGAGCTGTGATAGGCACCAACCCTCCCTGCAGTCAAGAACATTCATGGATATCTGATTTCAGCAACTGAACTAACTAGTTCTGTTTCACAGGTTTACGTGTGTGTGTGGGTGTAGGGGTGTGTGCGTGTGTTAAACTTGAAAACAAGCTTGGGGATTGTCCATAGATTAGTTGCTATTACTATCATTCAGTTAATGATTTGGGGGTTTTATGTTCAAAACTGTTATTTTACCAAGTATTAACTGATTAAACCTCAACCACTACATGTCTAACTTAACCAAAGTATTATATATTTCTTGCATATGTTAGCAGTTTCTATCACAATTCAAATTCCTCCTGCTGTTTTAAAGCTGAGCTTCTTGTAATGACAATTTTCCACATTAAGTCCTCATAAGTCAGGAAATATGAGAGGACCTTCAAATACACACACACACACACACACACACACACACACACACACACACACACACACACACACACACACACACACACACACACACACACAGACGACCCTCTGCCCTTAGAGTGTGTCCCTTTCCAGGGAAATCTTCCATAGTGGCTATATTTAGTCGCAGCAGTCAGCCAAGCACCTGAAACAAAACACTTTTGGAAAGTCGAGCGGAGCTGTAAACAGCTGAGATATCAAAGCACCAGCCTGTCCAAAAGGTTAATGGTGTTTCAGAGCAAATGAGAGCCTGATGAAACACAGGCTCTCATCGGACCAGCGGCCACTGCACTGTACTAATTAGGCCGCTGCGGTAGTGTTAGGCACTGATGAGGTGGGAGGAGCGGAATAAGAATTAAGCATCAGAGGCTGTTTTAGGTAAAGTTTAAGTTTTCTTAAAAAAACACAGTGATGTTACCAGTGGCAACCATGTCCTTCCTCCCCCCCCCCCCATTTTCTTTCTTTCTCTCTCTGCCGTTCCTTCTGTCACACTGCCGCCTGCCATTCTCATGGTCTGTGTTTTCCATTAACCCAACACTTTCACCCTTCCTCCTTTTTCTCTTCTCCGTCGCTTTCTCCTTCACTGAAGCACCACTCAGTTTTATTTCAAGAGCTTACTGCAGTAATTTCACAACATAATGTGGGAACTTTTCGTTGTATCAATATTGCATTAGCTGATTGAATTAAGAAGGAGAATATTTTCAGGAGCATTAACACACAGCCTCACAGAGCTCTGCTGAGGGCCCCAGGTGAAAGTAAGGTTGCAAGCTTTGTTTTTTCCTCAACATCTTTTCCCAGGTAATATTGTCATCAATTTTTATTAAGCACTCAACAGTGCTACATTGCAGAAAAGGTGTGGCAGGTGAGGAGGTTGCTCCAAGGAAGGAGCAAGGAGTTTTCCTCAAGACATTATTTTTCCTGCGTTAGCTTTGTTTTAGCTTGAAGCTGGTCAAAAAAGTGTGGTTTGCTTTTTTTAATTTGTCAGAGAAGCGGGATTTCTGTAGTGACTGAGTGAACGTGTGGTGAAATTCACATTGTGATACATTTAGATATTAGTATGTGAGAACAAAGGCTCGCTGTATTTCCATTGCTGTTTCTAATGTTTTTCAAATTTGAGCCTTTTCTCCCTAAACTTTAAAGAAAAAAATGGCACATATGAAGCACCTAATAGTATATCACATGTCATTTTTAGCTCATTGGCCAAAGGAGTCTGAGCTACTATGTCACTGATGTTCTTGTACATCATATTTGGATAGGTCAGTTTGTGATGTGGGTCAGAGCAGCAGTCTCCTTGAAAGTTCAATCTTTGCATTTCTGACACTGCCTGAATTTTTCCAGCCGGTTCTTTTCTATGTACCAGGGATCTTTAGTGGACGTCCCACTGTGGGGTTGTCTGTTCAGTGAAACACAAAAACGGTAGCGTAAGTTTGTTAGTGGAAGAAGGTTTGTAGTGTGACCTATCGGTTGTATATTAATATTCCCATTCATGAGCGGTTTCATTTGTATTTCTGTTTAAATGTGCTCTATCTTTCGTGTAGGTTTTATCTTCTAAGCTATTCTGTGTTGTCATATTTATGTCATTGAGCATTTATGCTTTGTTTTTTGAAGAGGCACCCGGACTCGTTAACTACGAAGCCGTGCTGTTGTAATAGATGCCGTATGCAGTTTAGCATTTTCTTGCTGAAATATGCATCGTGCATGTACTGTTTAGCACCTATGGTCCCTTTCCACATGTGCAAGCTGGCGCTCCCTTAGGAACGTATCCACTTACTGACCATCAGAGATGCAGGCTTTTGAACTGAGCGCTGATAACAGGCTGGACGGTCTCTCTCCTCTTTAGTTCAGATGATGGGTTGTTAATGTTTTCCATTTGGATTCATTCCACTTTAAATGAGGTTTGGCCCATTTTGGTGACGTTTCTGAATCATGTTCACATATGGCTTGTTCTGTGAATAATCTGCTTTAACCTGCATGACAGAAGCATGTCTGTTTTTAATTCAGCGTACACAAAGATTTCTCTTTTTGCAGAACATTATTTGGACATTTTTCCATGATTTGTAGATGCTAATTTAAGATGAAGCCCAGCCAGTCTACCTCTCTAAGATGCTCTTTACATGTTACTGAAGTGTTGTCACTTTACCTAATTAGTTGCAAAATGTTCTTCCAGCTGTTTCCTTTTAGTACTATTTACTTTTCCAACCTTTTATTGCCCCTGTTCAAATCTTTTTGACACGTGCCGTATACTACCGTGATATTAAAAATGAGTCGTGAAATAGTCAGATGTCTTAATTTAAACATTTGATATGCTTTGTGTTTTCTGTTGTGAATAGAATATAAGTCAACGAGGTCTGCAAATCGTTGCATTCTGTTTTTATTTACATTTTTGCACAATGTCCCAAGATTTTATGGAACTGGGGATGTTCTCAGATTATAACTTGGACATTAGGCCTAACCACTGTTAGTCATGAAACCAATGAATCTCTTGTAAATGTTTTCTTTTTCATTCCCTGAGTCCTGCTGAGCCTGGCTGTTGGTGTGTCTTTGTGTTTCGTGTTGTAGTAGACAAGCCTCCACAGCTTAAACCTTGTTATTCTGCCCATTAACTCTGTAATCTTATTGAAATAAGTACAAATGGGGTTGTTGTAGGTGGACTGCAGCCTCAGCAGACAGGCTAGAAAATGCTTCCTGAGCTCGTGTTAGTGTGTCCGTGCGTGTTCAGTTAGAGGTGTGGAGGATTGATTTCAAGCCACTGTAGCATTTACCCAGTGTGTGAGTGTGTGTGTGTGCTGAAGGACTGAATATTTTGCTGTGATCCATGTAACTCCCTGGCTTGTCGCCTTGTCACTTAAGCTGAACGCACACGTCCATTTAGCTCCTGTAGTTTTGTGCTGGTGTGCGCATGCTTTTGCGGTGACGCACTGTTTACATGTCTGCATATGTTTAGTGTGTGTCATAACAAATGGACTGCTGTGTTTTATAGTGAGAGTAATGTTGGTCTTGCGTGTATCTGTTTTTGTGTTTTGGTTGCTCAGACTTGCCAGCCATTTGGATCAGTTTTCATGGCAGCTGGATAACATCACACCAACCGAGTGTTTACAGTCTGACTCACCCTCTCCTTCCTCTCTCTCTCTCTTTTGCTCCCTTCCCTGTGTCTCTCTTTCACCTACACTCTCTTCAATCTCACAGCTTAGAAAGAATAACAAGATTTTGCTCCTCTTTTCTTTCTTTTTTTCTGTGCTGCAGTGGTTGATGATGTCAAGGTGAAAGGGAGGAAATGTCACAAAGTTAAGGTTCAAGTTCCGAATCCTCCGCACTCTTAGTGACACGTGGTAGTGTATACATTAGTTTCATCAGCTTTCAGTTGAGAGAGGATCGTAAACTCATCAGCAGTTTGGATCTGTAGAAACCAACAATGTAACTGCAGCTGAAAGTATAACAAAGATACTCACTGTTGTTGATTTTTACTTTCATGCCTCTCATAAAGCCTCTGCATGTGTGCGCGTGTCTATTTACTGTCTCTTTATGGGAATGAAACTTGTAGAGCTCAAGTGCAGCCCTCATTTTCCGACAGCCCGAATCCTCCTATCGTTGGTGAAACAATATATTTTGATGTTGAGGGTTTTACATGCCAACAACTTATTATGTACTTGGTATAAGTTGTTAATAGCATTTTAATCAATGGCAAAGGTTAAAATATCATTAGTACAGTCTAAATATCTAGAGAGCATATCAATATGCTTTCAGATGTGTGGCTACATGTTGGTGACCTTTTCCTAGATTCTGGCTCCACTGACAGGTGAGTCATGACTGGTAATCGGCGTGGACTGGTGACCAGTCCAGGGCCTACCCTGCCTCTGGCCTTTTGACACGTGACTCCAGCCATGCTACAATCCTGATTTGAGAAGCTGAGTAAGGAACTGGATAGATGGATCTTATATTCAGTTGTATTTTCATGTTAAAAATGTAAATGTGTTATGTGATTGCCAATATAAAATAGGGTTCTTGGAACTGGATTTTACAAGCTGATAACCACTTTGCATGAGGAGACACGTAAGTGGTAATAGACTCAGTATTATCTATGTTGTAGACTTTGCGGAAATTAGTCAGTGACCTGTGTTCACTCTCTATTTAAGATAGAAAACCATTAAAATAATGAAAAAAACACAAAATTGAAAAAACAAATTACATCTCATGAGAGTCCACTGTACACATGAAGGGCTCCTGTGGGTGAATCATTGTGGCAGCTTCCTTGCTAGTTCAGTATTTTATTATTTTGGCTTGCCAAAAAAAAAAAAAAAAAACTATACATCTATATATTTGAAAGGGTACTCAGAAGGGCACCAGAACCTCTCGCCATAAGAACAGTTTCTTCCCCTCTGCTGTTGGACACATGAACAATAACCATATGACTGTACCCGCCACTAACACATGACCCTACGCTGTGTTCACTGCATCATTCTATGTTTGGCACTGATCACCACCTGCACTCATGTATATATCTTTCAACGTAGCACTCTTAATTCTTATTCTCATGTATATATCTCATGTATATCTCATGCACATATCTTTCCACGTAGCACTTTTAATTCTTATCCCTACTTTTATTTTTTTCCATGTCTATTTAAGTGCTATTTATGACAGCATGTTTGCACTGAAGCACCGCAGCAATTTCCTAATGTTGTAAACCTGCTCAACATTTGGCAATAAAACCCATTCTGATTCTGATTCTGATTCTGATTCTGATTCTGATTCTGATTCTGAATGACATTTACAGTAGTTAAAAGAATATAGACAGAAATAATGTGCTTACTTTCCAACTGAAATTACTGAAATAATGATTTTAAAATAAATATTTTTGATGAGTGTAGTGCTGTACTTTGGAGACGGACTGAAGGTGAGGGGGTGATGGACCTCACCCCAACGGGTTGCAGCAGATGGCCCCGCCCCTCCCTGAGCCTGGTTCTGCTGGAGGTTTCTTCCTGTTAAAAGGGAGTTTTTCCTTCCCACTGTCGCCAAAGTGCTTGCTTATAGGGGGCCACATGATTGTTGGGTTTTTCTCTGTATGTATTATTGTAGGGTGTACCTTACAATGTAAAGCGCCTTGAGGCGACGGTTGTTGAGATTTGGCGATATATAAATAAAACTGAATTGAATTGAAGGTGCACGCTATAATCAGTCTTGGCTCCTGCTGGTCCTGAGTCAAGACCAGCCAGGCTAAGTAATCTGTTCATCTATCTTGAGGGACGAGGAGGGTGGTCCTTGTGTGATGCTTTTTATCAAGTTTGAACTGGACCTCCTGAAGAATTTACTTTGATCAAAGAGATTTGTTTGAATATTTTAACAGAGAAAATATTGAGCCCTAATGCAAATTTCATTACACTTTAATACTGAACACAGCAGTGATCACTCAAATTAGCCTAAAATAGGAAACGGGCTTTATATTGGTTTCATGAATGTTTCTGCTGTTGATATCATTACCCTTGGCTCTTTAATAAACACGCCATGAAATATTAATCACACAAAGGAAACTGTCGTTTCCTTTGTTAACCTCGTTTTTTCTTTCGTAAACTGCAACTTTTTTTAAATGAATCTTAATTAAATAATGTCTTACCCAGTGTGGGAAAACATTTCTGCTCTCTTTCACAATGGTCCTCTCAAATACACAAAGTTACTATGTTATTAAATGACAAAACCTCATTTGCGCAAAACAATGAGCAAAAACCACAAGCAAAAGCAAAACAGTCGCTATCCAGGAACTGGGAAGCAGAGATGACTCACTCACCAAGGTTACAGCCACATTCAGACCTCTCTACAAAGAACATGTTGCATAGACGTTTGTCCTCCAGGTCATCCCTGGTCCGTAGTCATTTCTATCTCCAGACATCAATTTTGGTATTTAAAAGACCTATAAGGCTCAGACACAGCTGTCAAGAAAGTAAAGAAAAAAACCATGTATGTCCCCGGGAGAACAGAAAATGGCTGTGTAGGAATTTCAATAATTGGTGTGAAATACAGACTTATTCCCCGAGGTGAGTGTATCAAATATGCAGGCTCAAATACACTATCAAGTGTGCACAGGACTCAAATAATTTTCACTACCAGGATGGTCTCTGGGGAGTGTGAGAGCCTGTTGATTTTATATGTGTGTGCTTTGTTTGTTCTAGAGAGCCAATCCTTGCGTCATTTTAGAAGACGCAGAGATTCGGTTTTTATTTCATTTTCACTTTAGATATAGTATGTGTGCCCGAAGTGACCCAATTAATGTACAACACTGTGCAAACATTTTAGGCACTAAAAGAAAGTTTTAAAAAAGGAAAACCACACACAGCTCTATCCCAACACACATTAAGTGTATTTGTTTGGTATTTAGCTGGTAGATTTCAAGCCTAGAGAGCTGGAGACACGATGGCCGGCTTGTCATTCCTATGATATACTTCAATGAAAATGGAAATCCGCCTTGTGGGCACATGGGCAGTTAGTTGATTTTAATGTAAAGTCTCTGCTGGTGTGTGTGTGTGTGTGTGTGTGTGTGTGTGTGTGTGTGTGTGTGTGTGTGCGCGTGTGTGCGCGTGCGCGCGTGCGCGCGTGCAGTTGGCAGGCGTGCAAGCTTTCGCACTCACCGTTTGTTGAAGAAATTTACATCACTCCTACCCACGTGGCCCACAGAATCAAAATCCTCTTTCTTTGGAAAAGCTTGTGCGGACTTGCCATCGTTTCTATTATGTAACAAAACACACAGGTGCTAGACTACCTGTCATAAAAACAAGAAAATACAAATATTTTACAAGTCTGTTTAAAAAAACATTTCAAACTATTTGTTTTTATATCCAAATTTGAGTCATAAATATATTAAGAATATTAATAACATTTAACCACTAAAACAATTTTTTTCTGTTTATCAGTGCAGGTAAATAACTGCAACTTTTTTCTTTCTTGTTAAAATAGTACATTTGAAAGTTCATGGATAGCAGTAATTATATTTCCATTAAAAACATTGTTGATTTGATTTTCTTAAATGACTAATATTATTAATCTAGGTAAGTTGTAGGTGGACCCTTACATTGGGTGGCGGTCGAGCGAATTTCTTAAGCATTGGATAGGACATACGCACCTTTAACGGGCGTGCACTGTAGATTACATAAAGATAGATCCACAAAGAGTTAATCTATTTTTAGATCTCCTAAATAGACATATTTCCCAGCCTTTGTTTCAGTTTCATTTCTTATGGTATAACAACAGAGATTGTTTTTACAAACCAGTGGTCCTCAGCTTTATGATTCTCTGAGGTGTTTTTGTTACTGCTTGTGTGTTAGCCTCTGTTAGCTCCTCCCCTGACCTCTGTTGTAATTGAAAAGTGCTGCTTGGAACAACTTTGGCATGCATCTGTACCTCATGACCATATCAGTTCACTGAGCCAGCCTCCACTGTTGGACTTATTAGGCCATACTGATGAGAGTGTTTATGTCAGCGTGTCCTGCAGTACACAAATCTGTGTTAACGTGTGTGTGTGTGTGTGTGTGTGTGTGTGTGTGTGTATGTATCTCGGTGTCTCCATTTGTGGTTTTAGAATAGAATAGAATAGAATTCAACTTTATTGTCATTGCACATGCACAGGTACAGGGCAATGAAATGCAGTTTGCATCCATCCAGAAGTGCTTTAGTGATATAGATATATTACAATATATATTAGCAATAATATAGATATGTGAGTATATTACAGAAATGGGTCTATTATGGTATGTTATAATGTACACGGTATGAAGTATGTTGTGAATATTCTATAACTATAAGTATGTACAGGCTGTAGTGAGTACAAGCTATGTACAGGATATGAACAGGATATAAATATGAAAAACTATACAGAATATGAAATAAATAACTTTACAGAATCTGGGATATACAGCTATACAGAAATGGGAACTGTGCAAGTTGTAAACAGTTGTAGGATTAAAGATTATCGAATGTACAGAATGATTATTTACACAGAGCTATACAGTAGTGCAGTTAAGATAAGTGAGATATAATTCCTACAGAGGCTATATAAAGTGCTAGTGGTTGTGAGTGGTGGTTCAGTCCATGTTATTATTGTGTGTTTGAGGGTACAGTTGTCCATTGTGGGTGTGTGTATGTTCAGTCCATGAGTTTAACGTGGGTCAGATGTCAGGAGGCAGAGTTCAGGAGTCTGACAGCTGTGGGGAAGAAGCTGTTCCGGTACCTGGTGGTCTTAGTCCGGAGGCTCCTGTGGCGCCTCCCAGAGGGCAGGAGGGTGAAGAGTCCATGTGATGGGTGACTGGGGTCTTTGATGATTTTCCCAGCCCTTTTCAGACACCGCTTCCTGTAGATGTCCTTTATGGCAGGAAGTGGTGCTCCGGCGATGCGCTGGGCAGTTTTCACGACCCTCTGCAACGCCTTCCGGTCCGAGGCAGAGCAGTTCCCGTACCAGACTGTTATACAGTTGGTCAGGATGCTCTCGATGGTGCAGCGATAGAAGTTCACCAGGATGTCTGAGGACAGGTGGTTCTTGTTGTTTTGTTGTTTTGTTGTTGCTTCAGCTCCTTGGCTAATGATTCCCCCCTTAAACACCCACCTGTAACATCGTTACTTACTCCCTGCCCTTCCTCTCGTGCTCTCCTTATTTTCCTACTTATTACAGTGGAGATATTCCATTAAAAAAGTCTCTAATCCTCTCACATCCTTTGATCTTTGTTGCTTTCCCACATCTCGCTGCCTTCAGCCTCTCCATCTGTCCCTCTTTCTCTTATTTTCTTTCCTTACAGCCTCTCCTCACCATTAGCAAATTGGAGGCACTTTACCGGCAGCTTGTTAGCTGGCCCATGGTCTGCATTTTAAAAGTTAAGCCTCCATTATTATCAGCCTCGATGCCTACATTACTATCTGGTGGGATCGCCAGCGCTTGATAAAATCTCATCAAAGCAGATTATGAGCTGGCTGCAAATTTGGCACATTCGAACTGCAGCTCATTTGGTGTTTAATTTAAATGGTGGGCTTCGCGTCCCGAATGCCACGGCTCACCTGTTGCCAGAGGCTTTCTCGATAAATGATGATGTGTTTATCGCTAAATTGGCCTGTCCACTGTCCCTGCTTAATTTGAATGCATTGCTCCGTTGCTCGAACAAAACAGTGTGAGCAAATTCCACGCAGATTTGTGGCCCGATGACCTTTAATTGTCATCTTTTTGAGTCAGTCTTTGATTAACTGCATCTACACGTGCATTTCTAAGGCCTGAAGAAATGATTTGTGTCATTGCTGTTAATACACTGTTTATTATTTATATTGACAATTAATTTGAGATCACACAGACTGGATGGGAAAAAAAGCTTCTCAATATTGTCCCTCGAGAGAGGGACAATTATTATGGTTCCAGATATAATTACAATTTCAGGTCAGGAAGACTTTTGGCCATACTTTAATTTCTTTTCACTAAATATGGAAAACGCTTTGAGGCTTGTCTTAGTTTGGTTTCAGGTCTCTGCTGCTAAAACTTAACTCAGCTCTGATGTGAAACTTCAGCCAGAGAGTGAAAATGGCAGAAGAAAAAAAAGAAAAAAGAAAAAAGAAAATGGCAGAGAGGCAGGTCTGTACACATTTACATACGCACCATTGACAAATGGGGTGAGGCTTTAAACAGCCTGTTAGAAATCTGAAGGCATCAATCCGTCCATCCAACACCGTCGCATTCACGTGATGCCGCCGATCCTGAGGTATGTGTACTGATGCGGCAGCGCTGCGGAACCAGGGCTGTTGGAAAACAATAGTGAGGGTTATCCAGGGAATCCCTGTCTTTCAGTGGAGGCTTTTGTCCTCGTTGTTGCACTGATAAAGACAGCACATGCTGGCAAAAAGCTCATTGGCCTATTGCTGCTCTGACAGTATGCATGTGTGACAGCATGGACGAAATACCAAAATGCATAGGCCAAGGGATGTACTCAGCAACTTGTCCTGCAGCAGTCGTTGCTCTTTTTTCGATGTCGCTGCCATTAAAACGCTCAGCAAGCTTTTCCTTGTCCTTTTTTTTGTCAGTGTTTACATCCATAATCTGTTCTCTTCCCTTTTATTTGTCTCCATTCCTCCAAGAGATTAATATCTCTGACTTGTGTTGCTGGTGGTTTGTGTGGTTTGGTAATGGTGTTGCTGAATGGAAAGTTGATTAGCTTGGCTGTTAGTTGCTTCAGATGTCTAGAAGGGTGTGTTTAGTTTGGAAGCAGGAACATTGAGCTTAACGATAACTGCCTCAGGCTTAGGCTCAGTAAATGCAGCAGCAGTTTCAAAGATATTTAGATTTTTTTCTTTTTATTTAAAGTGTTGGAAGTTTCTGGAAGAATTTTAAGAATGGTATCGATGCCATTTTTGATAACATGAGTTTTACCCCATCCTTCAACAACATAAGTGTATCTTGAAACGGTTAACTTTTTAATTTTCAACAAATTTTCTCAATGATAAGCAATGTTCCCTCTAATTTTTCATGTGTCTGAGCGAACACACAAACTCCCTGAGTGGACACTTGGACCACTGTGAGCAACAGCAGACGTGTGCACTGTGGTCACGCCAGCATCGAATCCATCCAAGTTACATGGTTTATTAAAATAATCAAATTACAGCATTTACATTTATGTTAGACTACTTTTAATTAACTGCTTTAGCCCACTTACAATGAAAATTACAAAAAAAATCTTGTTCATGACCTGTGTAGAATGTTAATATTATTGGAAGTAAAAATAACTTGAACTCCAATTTTGAAAACACAGCTTTCTTTCTTTCTTTTTCTCTTTTTTTTTATAAAGCTCTGACTTGTATTATAAGTCTGTGGTCTGGGAGAGAGTCCTGTAACTCTCTGTCTGCAAAATACAGTATATAATGACTAATGTTGGGCAATTAATTATATAGTTACTTCTTCAAAAACGTAACTGAGTTTTGCAAACAACAAAGTTTTTTGCAGCTGTTTACCTAAAAATGCAGCCAAGGCGTTTTTTTAAATAAACATTTCAAACTATTTACAGAACAATCAGCTGTTCTGCATCAAATCTGATGCCACACAAATTATTTGTGCCACTCCAAAAAATAATTTCTGTCCACTATGAGATAAAGGAGAACAACAGCCTGATACCTGCAGGCCTGACAACAGCAGATGTATCACTGCTGTAACACCTGCAACATTCAGCAGTCGCCTTGTTCTGACACACACAACAAAACTATTGACTACACTACACACGAACTACACAGGATTTGCGCTAAACGTCGCAAATCTCTCACATCTCAAAACACCGCCGTCACTCCTAAAACTTCCCCCTTCCTAAACAACTGTTGCCATATCATTTTTTGATTGGTCGACATGATACATTTTTCCACCAATAGGAAAGGGTGGGGTTTTTTGGCGTTGTTTTTGCTCACAGGCTTTCGAGGGTTTTCCTTATAAAACGCAGTTTTTACCGTTTCTTCCCGCAGTAAATATAAACAACGATAGTATTCAGGAGGAAAACCAAACATTGCAGATATTTTTATCATAACTCTGGTTTTACGTGGCCCATCAACACAATTTAAAAACTGGTATAAAGTCCACACTTTTTCCATCAATTGTTCCGTCTGTCCTGCTCACATCTCCAATGGTTGTCCACGTTGTCATTAACGTGGCTTCACTCCACATCAGCCACGCCGCTTTGCTAGCTAAAACAGCGGTGTCTGCACATAAGGATGCTGTCATAGCCTGACAACCACGTTGATCAGCTGCGTATATACCAGTGTGAATCGCATCATTGGCTGGACTATGGGATAAGGTGGCATCGTTGTAATCCCATACGGGAGCAGCCAGTCACTTACTGACTAACACTGCAAAACAGAATTGTTAAAGTATTAATTTTAATTTCAATTCAGCTTAGGTTTTTTTTTTTTTGTGTGCAACGCAGATTTTCTGTGCGCAGAGACCGTGCCAGCAGTGCGCAATTGCGCACGCGCGCAGCTTAGAGGGAACATTGATGATAAATAAAATTTAACAAAATAAGAATAAAGATACATTTTAAAGGTTTTATTCATCCTGCAGATTATTCTCCGGCTGATGGGACGGAGTATGGAATCAGTTTCGCTTGTTTGTCAGTCTGTCAGTTTTTAATATATCATTTTCCAATATTGTGTGATTATAGTAGATACCAAAAACGGCTCAAGCTAATATTATTTTGGTGAAAATCCGGTCAATGTGATACGAAATGTGAAAATCATATAAACTTTATATCACCCACACTTTTTATGTATTGTCTTCAAAGTTTACAACATACTAGGCCTTGGGGGACATGACTACCTCGGTTGGCTAAGCATTTAACCTGGACCTTCATTGTTAGCTCCCAAGGTCAAAGTCTACCTTGGGAAAAAGGAAAAATTAAGAAACTATATTCAGTTCAATAAATTCAATTCAGCTTTATTTATATAGCACCAAATCACAACAGAAATCACCTTAAGGTGCTTAATATTGTAAGGTGAATAATTGTAATACAATAATACAGAGAAAACCCCAACAATTAGATGATCTCAGATAAGCAAGCACCTTGGCGACAGTGGGAAGGACATGGAGAGAGCTGTATAACACACTGTTGATTTTTTTCACTACAGTGTCCTATGATGTCACAATAACAGGCTGACATCAGTGTGCTATTATAAAAACAACAAAGTTTTAGTGTAGCTCTGCCCTTTGGAGGGAGTGAAGGAAAAAAATATATTTTAGAACCTGTTAATAAACAATGGGTGCATCCAACAACTAACACATCTGAATAATGTAATAATGTATAAGAGAATTATGGAAAAGTTACAAGTGAACTTGTGTGTGTATTTAAGGTCTTTTGCTTCATCACTTTGCCATTTTCTTTCTTGGACTCAGGATTTGATAAGAACTTGACGTTGGCTGACTGAATAGAAGTTAGATCTAAGCAGTGCCCAATCTTAATCATAGAAAATTGCCTAAACTGATGATCATCTGGCATAATGTTCCTACATTAGTGTTTTGAATCTTATCGAGACCAACAAAAAGCAAACTAAACATGTAAATGGGTACAGCCATTTAAATAGGCTGTGCAGAAATAATGTTACAATATTTGCCTGCCAAATCATCTCTAGAATGATATTGTGAGCATAACTGTTGATCCACCTTTTCTAAAATCGGTGTAATGAAATTATAACTTCAAACTTAATAAACGTATTTCCACAGGGTTATGCAAGTCGGCTGTCATCATCCATCATTTACTTTGTAATGACTGGGTTGAAGAAGATTATACGTGACTGGTGTTGTGAGGAGGCCTTTTCATGTGACTGCTTCTGCTTTACCACACATTGAGATTAATTATTCATATTAGGGTTTTAGTAATTGGAGCTGAGCATTTGGCTCTTGGACAGAGCAAAGTATGCACCTTAGTAAGATTATTTTTTGGCTTTTTGCCTTTATTCTCAGTGTAGTGACAGAAAGCGTGTGTGTGTGTGTGTGTGTGTGTGTGTGTGTGTGTGTGTGTGTGTGTGTGTGTGTGTGTGTGTGTGTGTGTGTGTGTGTGTGTGTGTGTGTGTGTGTGTGTGTGTGTGTGTGTGTGTGTGTGTGTGTGTGCGCAACAGAGGTCATCCAGATGGGAGTTGGACTGTTGACGTTACAGCTACTGCATGTGGTTTGAAGCTTAGCCATTGCCTGTTTCTGTGCATCTCTGGGCTTGTTCTCACAGGACTACACAAGACGAGCTAAGCGAAACCTTATAAGATTCAACACAGCTCTTTTCCTATTTTTCACTTTTTTATTTGTTCTCCATCCTCCTGTCTTAAGTGACAGTAGCAGAGTCCATCTAATTGCTTCCCTGGACAGCAGCTTGTCACCACTCTCCCTTCTTTTCTCTCTGGCTCACTCCCTCTACTCTGTACCTTCCTCCTCCTCTTCCTCCTCCTCCACTTTCTTTTTTCTTCCCTCGCTGTCATCATCTGTCCATCTGTCTCCTCGTGAATCACTAAATGCAAATCGGCACAGGCCACGCAAATGTGATTGGACTGTTATCTTTGATCACACAGCGCAAGTACGTGCGCGCACACACACACACACACACACACACACACACACACACACACACACACACACACACACACACACACACACACCTTTTACCTCTTGCTGTCTGTGTACTTTTTTCGTTTTGGGTGTCAATTACTTAAAATTCTTTAGACTTTCATTAGGACCAAGTGTGCTGTAGAAAGTTGATGCGTTAATAAAGCTCTTCCACACGCACACGCACTTTAGCTTGTTTAAAAAAAACCCTCACACCTAGCAAGGAGACCACGATGATGATGTTGATGTTGATGGTTCTCTTTCAATTGCCAAGTCTCATCAACGTTAATGGTCTCTGCCTTTTTCCTTTATCACATTAGAAGAAGACTGACAGTAATGCAGCCCAAATATATCCAGGACAAATGTGAGAAAGCAGTGATGCCATTATTATTATTTTTAGGCTTAGTCTGTTGTCAGAAGAATATAAACTGGTGCCACACACCTAAAAACTAAACAAACAAAGTGGACTTGTGGCTCCATTAACGAGAATTACATGCAAATGAATATTAGACTTTTGGCACAGAGGTACACAGAGTTACTTGTACTGCCACAGCCAGCACTGGCCCGTTGGTGCTAATGGGATCTCTTTATGTGGCTTAATCCAAAAATATTCCCATACTGACGTTATGGAGTGCAGCTTTGACTTCATTTGGTCTCATTTTCTCAAACCTTTGCTGAAAACACCTGCCAGACTCAAGTAACACGCTATGTTCACCCTGTTTACTGTTGCTGTATGTGAGGAGGCTCATCTCACAGCTCGTCTCTTATTCACAAGTATCTCCTTGGCCTCCTTCACCATTCTTCAGCTGTCTCTCTAGTGTCAGATAGTACTACTTTGGACAGATGCAAGACTAGAATTTAAACAATTTAACATTATGACATAACGTGGTCTTTCACAGTTCCTACAATGGAGAAAATGTCTGTAACCTGACTGAGCACAGCTATTATCCTTAGGTTCCAGCTCTCCAATTTCCTGTTTGTTTGTACTGTCATTTTTTGTTTTTTAATCTGGGGAGAAATCAGTTATTTTGCCACCACTGGTGGCTGCTGGTGAGGGCGACTGAACTGTAGTAGTATTTCAAACAGTGCAGTGAGAGAAAACAAACACTAACCCAATGAAAAAGATGAACGTTGGGGTGACTTTGGTTGGACTTTTCTAACTGAAAAGGCCGTTTGAGTGAATAACATTTACGAGGCAAATAGGCTGGCAGACTTGAGAAGGACCTGCTGTCATTGAGAAGTTACAGTGGAAATGTGGCGGTTTTAGTGCTAGAGCTGTCCCAGCGACCATCGTGAGGAATGTGAAATGTTTGGACAATAATACGGATGATTAAGACCAGAGGAAACGGGGTGCTTCCTGGAGCATTACAGCTTTGCGTTGAGACATTGGCACCCCCACCTCACCGTATCACCATACAACCGTATCTGGCTTCAGGATATTTTGGGCAGGCAGGGAAGTTAATCTTAGTGGTAATAAGAAATGTGGAGGGATTGCAGTAGTTGTGAGTAGAAAGTGGTGTAATCCCAGATATGTGACAGCAAGCCTCTGTATGGCCTGAATTTTGAACTGCTAGCTGTGGTAATGTATCCGCATTACTTTCTAAGGAAAGTCACTGTGGCGGTTGCTGTCTGAATCCTGACTCTTAAATTCCTTCATCAGCTGACGCAGAGGTCGTCATAATGTGGTGGGTATTGATAATTAATAGATCCTAACCAACTTTTGTAGCGCTTACTGGACGTGCAGTAAACTTCTTATAGTATTATATTACACTTAGTGACTTATTTTGATTTAGTTCACTTTTTATATTTATGATTTAACTGAAGTTCTTCATTTTCGTGACCCGTGTTGTTTTTCATGTTTTGGCTGATGTAGCGTTGTAATTTCCCAAGTTTTAAGATAAAGTATTTTTAGTTTTTATCTCAATGGAGCCGCCTGACATCAAATCCTTGCCACTCACTCTTATCCCATTGCCTTTGTAAATTCATGTTGTTGTTTCCTACTTTATGTTAAGAATGCACAATTATACCAACATAGAAGCCTTTAAGACAAAAGCTATTAAAAACAGGTTTTGAAAGCTATTCCATCCAACCGCTGACCTTTTTAAATAGTCGAGTAATTCTTAACAGAATCAACAAAGCGCTAATTACCCACTGCCACACTGAAACCAGATTTTTATGCTTCCAGCAGGCCTTACTTATACCCTTTTAGCCAAAAAAGAATGATTATAGGATATTGAAAATAACTCATATGGCAAACAGCAGGGTTGAGCATGACATAGAAACATGGTGTCTTGGTCTGATACTGATGAGTCTAATGATTTGTACAGGCTGCAGTGCAAATCATTTAAAAAACATTAACGCTCTTGAAATGATCCTTTCCAAAAAAAGGCATCTCTAAAATATGAAAAATGCAGATGTTACTTTAATTCACAAACATTCATAAACATCTGAAGATAGGATCCCCCCCTCCCCCCGTCCCAACTCGTATCTTCATTGAGCAGAGATGGTGTTTGCCTTATCTGCAGCTCACACCAATGCATATAAAAAAAAAACCCACAGCCACCCACATACATAAGAACACACATGAGCACGCTCGCTTTGGTGGAACGCTTCTGTACAAATCAAGTGTGTGTACGCAAACACACAAGACGGCTACATGCTACGCCCACACACACACATACTGATAAGGTCTGATACTTATAGTCATGGCGTTATCAGGGTGCTCAACCTTGCTTTGTTGTTCACTGAGAGCACAAATGCACACAAAAGATTAGAACAGCTTGTGATAACCAGCTGTCTACAGAAACACAAAAGAGGAAGTATACATTGTGTGTCTCCCCGAGGTATTGTCAGGATGTAGTTTGAATATTCATATTTTCTTGTATGTCCCAGTGTTGTCTTTTTTGTCTTTTTCACCGCCCATTTCTTTAAAGAAATGTTTGTTTAGTGCAGTGTTTCCGCAGGTGCTTCTGCGTGGTGTCACTAATATGTGGGGGAGCTACATCAGTACACAATATACACAAATGATGCTACGAATGATGATAGTCATTATGAGTTAATCTGTTAATTATTCTTATCTGTAAAAAGTTAAAAAATAATAATAAAAGCAGCCGAGAGTGTCATCTGCTTAGCATCATCATCATCATCATCAGATTTCCTATTTATTCAACCACCGCTCCTCCTACTTCTCATTTGTAACCATGGCAACCTAATTCTACTTGATAAGCATTGAAACTATGGAGCCAATTCATTAAAAGCACAGCACTGCCTCAGATAACCTAAAACTATTGTCTTTTCTCATTTCTTGCACTGAGAGAATGTTAAGTTGTTTACAGTGCTTAACAATTTAATTAGAACGCCTTTCAATTAAACAAGAAATCACACATATTTTTATATTTTAATCAGTCAAAAACTTGCTTAAAACTAAAAATTATATTGTTACTTATTCTGCAAAGAGAAAGCAGTAAGAAAGTGGTACAAAACGCGACATGGGAGGAGTGACAGAAACATTTTGAGGTATGCATGGAGGAAGAAAGTGAACTGATAAATAGAGGCTGAAGGTTAGGATTGACTTAAAATGACAGGTTTTATGACTAATGATAAAGGAGACAGACGGAGGGCTGGACACAGCAGAATGAATGATGGAGACGGAGGATCAATAAGTGATGAACTGATGGTGGAATGACTAGCAGGAGAGGGATAATGGGCACAATATAAATTCATTCAATTATTTACTGTCCACAATATTTGCAGATGATTCCACAAAGCACTGTCTGTTTGAGTCATCGTACTAAATACTAATTAAACATCTTTATATTTTCCATGGCCATCTTTGCCCTTGAAATGCAAATGTCTATGTGTGTACTACAAAATGTTTGCAAATGATAAAAGATGACTGAATTTTTAGAGTGAAATGTTTCAGAGGGATAGAGCAGCTGAGTGAACAATGTAGCTGTGGGCAGAAGAGTGGGCGGCTGGTTGAGAGATGCCGGGTGTTAGATCCACTCAGCACCGCCACTCATACATCTCATCCATCCATCCCTTCATCTTTCCACCTCTATCCATCTATATAACACACCACCTCTGCCCTTAACCTCGAATACTTTGCTATATAATTTCAATATTCATGTTTTGAAACCGATATCCTGCATTTACCACGAGGTTTGATGATGAAACACTACTTATCCTCCTCTGTACAATCACTTATTTAAAAAGTGAATTTAGATACTCTCACACTGGTCAACCGCCATTGCTTTTCTTATTCTTAGTAAATTTAAGCTCAGCTCATGCTTACCTGCATCTCGCTCCAAACTTGTTGAATCTTCGTTCCTGTTGGTCTTTGTTGTTGGAGATCTGAACAGGTCGCAAAAAATAGAAATAGATATAGAAAAAGAGTGCATTTAATTCCAATAAGTATGGAATTACATAACTCCAAAACATCATGGAAAATTTGAAGTTTTAAAAGTTCTCAACGGTTGCAATATGATGCTTTGTACTCGAAAAAGGGACTTTGGTCCTGACTGTCTTTCAGAATCCTTTGACGAGCTGTATAGAAGTACCTAAAAATGTGAATCGTCTTGCACTAATTATTTGAAGCTCACAGTACAAATTTCGTTCAGCATCAGCGTCCATTTGCAAGTGAGCGTGCCTCATGTCCTGTCTTTTCCATGCTCCTTTCATGATCTGTATATAAAATATGTCCATCCATCCATTCGCTTCCGCTTATTCTTTTCAGGGGGCGCTGGAGCCTATCCTAGCTGTTATAGGGCGAGAGGCAGGGTACACCCTGGACAGGTCGTCAGTCTGTCGCAGGGCTAACACACAGAGACAGACAACCATTCTCGCTCACATTCACACCTATGGGCAGTTTAGACTGATCAATTAACCTATCCCCACTAACTGCATGTCTTTGGACTGTGGAGAACCCACACAAACACGGGGAGAACATGCAAACTCCACACAGAAAGACCCCGGCCTGATGGGGAATTGAACTCAGGACCTTCTTGCTGTGCTGCAAATGTAAGTTTTGGAATCTGTACTTTGAAGCCACAGCATTACTAACCATTCTTGCACATACCTGTTAGTTCATTCTAAGTAACCGACTACCAAGAAAAAAACACAACTGGAACACACAGCTTGATCTATACCTCACAGCAACATTGTCAATTTCATTGAGGCTACATGATCAAACTTATTGTACACGACGTACTGACCTTGCGATATCATTGCTTTGAAGATGACAACCAGGGGCCACCGCTTTCACCCTTTTGCTTTTTTGCGTTAGGTTCTCAGCTTTGTTTGTATATAAGAAATTAGAGCGTAATTATTGCAAACCTTCACCAGTCTGTCTGAGACTGATTGCAGTCAATCCTCAGTTGGTCCAAAACTGTTTGGAGACAGGTTGCCTCTAACCAGGTGACTTGTACAATCTCCTTGTGTTCAATTCAATTTCAATTCAATTTTATTTATATAGCGCCAAATCACAACAAAAGTCGCCTCAAGGCGCTTTATATTGTACAGTAGATCGTACAATAATAGATACAGAGAAAAACCCAACAATCATATGACCCCCTATGAGCAAGCACTTTGGTGACAGTGGGAAGGAAAAACTCCCTTTTAACAGGAAGAACCCTCAGGCAGAACCAGGCTCAGGGAGGGGCGGCCATCTGCTGCGACCGGTTGGGGTGAGAGAAGGAAGACAGGATAAAGATGCTGTGGAAGAGAGACAGAGGTTAATAACAGATATGATTCAATGCAGAGAGGTCTATTAACACATAGTGAGTGAGAAAGGTGACTGGAAAGGAAAAACTCAATGCATCATGGGAATCCGCGGCAGCCTGCGTCTATTGCAGCATAACTAACGGAGGATTCAGGGTCACCTGATCCAGCCCTAACTATATGCTTCAGCAAAAAGGAAAGTTTTAAGCCTAATCTTGAAAGTAGAGATAGTGTCTGTCTCCTGAATCCAAACTGGAAGCTGGTTCCACAGAAGAGGGGCCTGAAAACTGAAGGCTCTCCCTCCCATTCTACTTTTAAATACTGTAGGAACAACAAGTAGGCCTGCAGAGCGAGAGCAAAGTGCTCTAATAGGGTGATATGGTACTACAAGGTCATTAAGATAAGATGGGGCCTGATTATTTAAGACCTTGTATGTGAGGAGCAGGATTTTGAATTCAATTCTGGATTTAACAGGAAGCCAATGAAGGGAAGCCAAAACAGGAGAAATCTGCTTTTCAGGGCCGAGTACAATAACCTCAGTTTTATCTGAATTAAGAAGCAGAAAGTTAGCGGCCATCCAGGTCTTTATGTATTTTAGAGATTCCTGCAGTTTAACTAATTGGTGTGTGTTATCTGGCTTCATGGACAGATAGAGTTGGGTGACATCTGCATAGCAGTGAAAATGTATGCTATGTCTTCTGATGATACTGCCAAGGGGAAGCATGTATAATGTAAACAGAATTGGTCCTAGCACTGAACCCTGTGGAACTCCATAATTAACCTCAGTGTGTGAAGAGGACTCTCCATTTACATGTACAAATTGGAGTCTGTTAGATAGATGTGATACAAACCACTGCAGTGCAGTACCTGTAATACCTACAGCATGTTCTAATCGCTCTAATAGGATACTATGGTCAACAGTATCGAACGCTGCACTAAGGTCTTGCAGGACAAGCACAGAGATGAGTCCACTGTCAGAGGCCATAAGAAGATCATTTGTAACCTTCACTAAAGCTGTTTCTGTGCTGTGATGAACTCTGAAACCTGACTGAAACTCTTCAAATAAGCCATTCTGCAGATGGTCTGTTAGCTGTTTGACAACTACTCTTTCAAGGATGTTTGATATAAAGGAAGGTTGGAGATTGGCCTGTAATTAGCTAAGACAGCTGGGTCTAGAGATGCTTTTTGAGTAAAGGTTTAACTACAGCCAGCTTGAAGGCCTGTGGTACATAGCTGATTATTAGAGATTGAAGCATTAATTAATGGCAGAACGTTGATGGTTTGGAGGAAGTAATTATTGAAGTTAACTCAGAAAGATCAATTGGAGAAAAAGAGTCTAACTTAACATCAATGGTACTAACAGTAGCTGTAGATAATTTTACATCTGTGGGATGATTATTGGTAATTTGTTCTCTAATGATAAACATTTTATTTGTGAAGAAGTTCATAAAGTCATTACTAGTTAATGTTAAGGGGATGGTTGGTTCAAAAGCGGTTGCCTAGATGTTGAGAATTTTGCATGCTTAGCTTCTCTGCAATGATGATTGCTGCAGCAACTTACAACCAGTCGCAGATTGCAAAAAAAACTCAATGCAATTTTGATTATTTATTTAGTTATTTTCCTCTCTAGTCACAAGGATGTTGCTGTGCTGTTTTTTTAATGTAGTGTGACTGAGCCATAAGAATGCTAGAAAAGACATCAGCGCATGAATGAAGGTATGGAGTCCAGTTCAGTGACTGAGCCAGGAAAATACCTGCACGTGCACCTACACCTGAAAATCAAAGCAGCTACATTCTAACCTTAAGTCTTGTCAAAATACAAACAGATGAGCTATTAAAAAAATAAATAACCAAATAACCCACCCACCCAAAGAACTGCCCTCTGTACAGTTTTATGAAGGTTGAACTTGTATTTGGAAACCAGAACTCTTTATTAGGCTTTAAACAAACCATCTGCTAATGGAAGAAGAACATTTTAACATGGGAGATTAATGCCAGTGTTATGAAGCCACTGCACTCAATGGTATCTTCAAACCACTTTTGAAGTTCATGTGTGAAAATAGCATCTACCTTTCTGCGTATTTGGCTATAAAAGGATGTCAAAGAGAAGCAAAAACCTATAGGTTAGAAGGCTTAGACTAGATCTTTATTGCACTGCTGCTCAAATTGAGTGAGATTCTGATATGCTGGTAATCTTTTCAAACATTATAGCACAATCAGCTGTTTAAAAAATATACGTTTTTTTTAAACTAGTTACCCAATGTGAGCCAAGACCCTGAAGCCCACTGAGACTACTATGGAAGTGGCTATCTGCTGGAAGACTATAGGGGTACTAATGGATGGAAACGTGTGAGAGATGAGAGAAAAACAAGAAGAGGTGTTGAAGACAGAGAGGAGTGTGTGGGAGGGCCGATGTGTTGGAAGACAAAGGGCTCTGAGGATTTGAGGAGCGCTGGAGAGCGAGGAGGATGCAGCTCGTCTGAAGTGTTTACTCGTGTAGACACTGGCAGCGAGAGGCACGGAGGAAGAGATGCAAAAGGATGACAAGAGTTTATCAGTGCTAAAGATCTAAGAGGCACCATAAAGGCTGTTTTAGTGTCTTTTTTGTGTGGGGTTTATATTTGTGGTCATACTTAGTAATGGTGATGTACCACAGGTATTTAACTATCTGGCAAAGTAGCCCACTCTTGTCACATCCCCTAATCTTTATTTGAAGAATCTCTTTTTGTAGTGTGCGTTTTTCAGACAATGTAAATGTTGGGATAGCCTGTGATCCTCTCAAAGATGCTGTGTGCTGTGATCTGAGGATTTATACGCTTCTCAGTTCAGTCAAGAATATCCTTCAGGGATTCATAGGATGATTCAGAAGAGACTTACACACACAACTGTGTGTGTGTGTGTCAGATCAAGAAAGAGCTCATCCTTTACGTCAGCTCATATAAAGATAATATGACTTTAGTTTAAGTTGAAATAGCAATGAAGGTATAGTTTCTAAACACTGGCTTCACCTCCCTGGTTTCCTCTTGTCCGCCTTTTATCTCTGAAGCAAATCTTTGACTCTGTTACTGAAGAACTTTCATCTTTGGCAGGGAAGAGCCGCAGTAAATTGATGACATTTTAATTTGTCACATGATAGCCTTTAAGAGCTAAGGGTTTGTGTTGTTATATATTTTAAAATAAATAACAACACAAGATGCTAAGATGATTAAAATGCAAAATATCAGCCTTGTTTTATTGCCAAGGTGAGAGCGTACAGGCAGGATAGTTCACTGTACATCTGCAGTTTAACATTTTTGAAAAAATCCCATTTATGTATTTATTTATTGTACCAGGGGTCCAAAACAGACATTTTTATATATTTTTTTTTACATTTAACCGGCTAATTATTGCTGACTGATTGAAATGTGTTCTCTTCATGTCGGGTCTTTAAATGCAGGAAAATGTCAGTAAGTTGTAGATGTACAACCTTAGAATGAGTGTATCATTACTCAGAATGTGGACCAATACTATATGAGTGTTGTGTTTCTCTGATATATTTTCGACTGTTTAGGTTCACTTTATTGGCTTCCTGTCAATTTAGGGTTGATTATTAAGATTTTATTGTTTCTTTTTAATATTCTGGATGGGCTGACACCACTGTATTTTTCTGATCTTATTCATGTTCACGCTCCTGTCAGAGCACTGAGGTCTGGTAATCAGCTGGTCCTCAATATTCCAGGATCCATACTTTAAGAGAGCTTCTCAGTTGTTGCTCCAAGTCTTACCATTTCACATAAGGACTGTTTCTAAGGCTTTGCTAAAGACTAATTTCTACTCTCTGACCTTTAATTTATACATTTATAATTAATTGTATTTTTTCATTAATTTCACTCCCTGTGAAGCATTGTGGTCAGCTCTGGTTGTTTTAAATGTGCCATACAAATGACCTTGAAATAAAAGTGGGTTTAGCTCCACAGTGCTAGTAAGTTTCCTTTGCGGCATGGCTAAAGGCCGGAAAAACCCTGATCATATGTGTACTGATAACAGAAGTGTTGTGAATAAGATGAAACAGTAGTTATTGTTCAGTATTACATTATATTATAAGATATGTTATGTTGCTTTTAGTTAACATTTCCATTACATTCTACATATTACTCATACATTTTTAGCCACTCTGATACTATTTCACATAGATGTTATTTGCAGCCATTTATCTAAGATCACAGTTTTTTAAAGACGGCCCCTAAGAGCTGTCATAAGGATATGATCGTGTGGATTGAACGTAGTCTGGAGCTTTTCCTTTCAACCTACTGAACTGTTTATTATTGAGCCTCCGCGCTCCACCTGAGACTTTCATCTTGGCCTCAGGGGCGAGATGAAACAGCAGGACCTCCTGGCACACAGCACGAGAACCGGCCCCTCATGTTTTCAAGGGGAGTCCGCTGCGTCGCTCGTAACTCCCTTGTTTCTAATTAGCTCCTTTATCGGGGGAAGGTGGCAGCTGAATTGCAGCCTTCGAGGTGATTTTCAATGGAAGATTTCTGTTCTTTTCCTGTGCCCGTACACACTCTTTCATTGGAACACAGGGAATAATCGACATGTTCAAAAGAGACCCATAATTAAGATGTTGAGCTTTTGTGATTTCCTTCTTTCTGTTTTTTTTTTTTTTTTTTGTTCATGTTTTCGCTTTCTCGTTTTTGTCAAAGGTTCACTTGGTAGCCCACTCAGTGATTGCCACGCTGTGAATTATAAGATTATTTTCTAAGCTATTTAGGAGTCTTAGAGTTCTCCCTTTCACTGGTGGAGAAAGTATTGAGCAGAATTTGACGTCAGCCCCCGCTTGTCAGACTGCACTGTGTCATTAAAGGCAATAGAAAGAGAGGGAGAGGGCTTTAGCATAAAACCTCAACCATATTCTCTCCATCTCCTCCTAATGCCTAATGTTAGGTAGCATACTTAGCGGGTTAAAACCAGATTAGGCTTTCAGCTCTGTGCAAGAGATCCATTACTGAGCGTGTGAGCGCGTGTGTGTATGTGTAAGAGTATTAGATGGGGTTTGAGGAAATTGATTCGGGTGGAGGAGGAATCTGAAGTTGGACGCAGGCGCATAGAAGCGGGGATGCTTGGTGAGAATGTGCGAGAGAGACCAAAACCAAAAAAACCAGAAACCGACAGTAGGTGTGAAGAAACACAGGAGTCAGACTGGAGCGAGGTGGGAAGAACAGGCTCAGTAAAGACAATACACAGAGATCAATAGAGATACTGATGCAGTGCAGGGAGAAAGATGAATACAGGCAGGCCGATTCACAAAGACACAAAGACAGACAGAAGTTGCGATAGATTTTTGTTTTCATGCGTGAGAATGATCCTGACCTTGCATTAGATCTGACTACAGTTATGTTCTCTGGAAAAAATAAATAAAAAGAAGTCTGTGGAGCAGATTTCCCAGTTGTTGCTCATTTCAGCGTTCTTTCTGGCTAATTTTCTTTTCTTTCCGGATTTCAGTGCCCACACGGCCCTGCACATAAACTCCATCCTGAATGCCTGCATATGGTTTTGTGGCATTTGGAGCTTTTTAAGCAAAGAATGAAAGAATTGTCGAGACTGTGTCTGATCTCTGTGTACCTAGCCCTGTTTCTGAAGGATTGTATGTAGATGAAGTCATGAGCAGGTCAATGGGGGCGTCCTGCACTACAGGGGTTTTTGCACCACCTGTGAGATGCCTTTGCATGTTTCGCTTTGGAATAAATATATTTGACACGCGGCACCTTTGTAGAAAGATTGTTGTTCTAGGTAGTCAGTTGGCTGAAACGGAACAACTCTGATTAATGATGGTCAGTTATGTATGTAAGTGTGGGAATTCCTTTTTCTGTGGTATAAAAGGAATGATATAGCAAAGTAAATGTCTTTGGGTCTTCCACTGAAAAAATAGTTTTAATTAGATTTTTATTACTTAAAAGTGTAACCTAAATTTAAAATAATTTTCATGAAGGATGACTAACTTTTTCTTAATGTATGAAATCTGCATTTTGGGAAAGGAAAGTATTTGATCTACTTGGAATACATGCTGTGAGGACTTGGTGCAGTAACTGTTGTTGGCAAGCATAGCTGTCAGGCTTTGCACAGGTCTCATCAGGGATATTCGACTGCTTCTCTTTGCAGATATTGGAATCCCAGTTTTTTACGTTGTGACTTGGATACATAACGCTAAATTTCTCTCTATAGGTCCTCTACTGGCTTAAGGTCCAGAGATTGGTTAGGTCTCGCCATGACATTGTTGTGTTTGTTTCTGTGTCTTTCACTCAATGCCGTGTTGTCATCCTGTACCTTTGGCACAAAAACACTCCAACAGTTTGATGATTGCACCACCCTGTGTGACGTTTTGGGTGGTGTTCTTGGAGGTCATAGTGAGGATTCTTGTCCTCCCAAATGCAGCGAGTGGATTGATGTCCCATTGTTCAACCACAACACATTAAGTCTTATCAGAAACCTTCAGGTGTTCACTGGCCAGCTTCACATGTGCCTGATCATGGGCTTTGTTGACCAGGGCAACTTTGCAGGCAGTGCAGGATTTC